>NC_136058.1:216816016-218016016 GCF_964261635.1 Lissotriton helveticus
CAGAAGGAGTATAGGACAAAAGGAAATATAAGAAAAACTCAGTAGTATGAGGAGACATGAAGAAGTAAGAGAACAGAGAGGAGAATATGAAAACAGGGGGAGTATAAGAACAGGGGGAAACGATGAGAGGAATATCACAGTAAGAAAAGACGGCAATATTAGTAGACAGTGCAAAGTATAAGAAAAGAGAAGAGAAATGTGACTACAGAGAGAAGAGTATTAGAACAAAAAGAAAACTATGGGAAAACAATTGGGATACCTGCAAAGAACAGCGAGAATAAGAAGAAACAAAGAACATAAGAACAGAAGAGTATATATGAAGAAAGAGGAAAGAATGTAAAAAGACACAGAGACAAAAATGTGGAGAAAAGACAATTATAAAGGAAGACTAACCGTATAAGGAGAGAGGGAGTACTATGAGAACACAGTAAGTACTATGACAACAGTGGTGAATATAAAGACACAAGACAATATAAAGAGTAGGACAACTATGCAAAAAGAGGAGCAACTATGAAAAAAAAGTATAAAAAGAGAGCAGAGTATAGGAAAAAGAAGATATAATAAACAGAGAGGAAGGAGTAAGACGAGACAGGAGGGAGTATGACAGCAGAGTGTAGAAAATATGCAAAATATAATTCTTAATGTACACACATACACAGTGTGATATTACCCCAAAAAATTATAAGACCATGCATTTTACCAAAACACATTTACTACTGTAAAACGTTTAAAAAGGAGCGAATATAGGGGCATATTATCAAAGACCGGTGTTAAAATTATCGCTGTTTTAATATCGGGGAGATAATGGGCTTGATAATATACGCATTTGTTAATTCACATAGAAACCCATGTTCTGGTGTTAACATGGGCTTCTATAGGAAATAACAAAGGCATATTATCAAGCCCATTATCGCCGTTTTGTCAGCAGTTTCCAGCCGATAAGACGGCGATAATTTTAACACCGGACCTTGATAATATGCCCCCTAATTCCCTAATATACACACATGCACAGTGTGATATTAGACCAAAAAATATGACACCATACATTTTACTATTTACTACTGAAAAACGTTTAAGTGACTATACAATTTCCATGTATATAATTACTACATTTCAGTGATCAACACTGACTCATTTTTCAAAACATATGCAATTTACTACATTATTTCTGCCACTATTACATTAAAAAAACGAACACAATAAAACAAAAAAGACGCACAAGGGGCTTGTAAATCGACCCAGATTATATACAGAGGGAGAGAAACGAGAAAGAGGACAGAACAGGGAGTATCAAGAAAAAAATTAAATATGATGACAATAGGAAGAAAATGATGAGACAGAAGGAATAAGAGAAGAAATAGGAAAATATAAAGACAAAGAAGGGCAATATCACCACAGACGACAATATAACAAAAAGACAGTAGTACCAAGAGAGAGAAAGGAGTAAGAGGAGACAGAGGGAAGTATAAAAAGAGTGTCTAGATATTATGGAAAAATGGACAAATATAAGCCCATATTATGAAGAAAGGGCGACACATTGTTGCCGCTTTTATCGCCAGGAAACTGCCGCTAAAGCGGCAATATTGGGCTTGATAATATGGCCTTGTGTATTCCCATACAAGACCAGGTTGACACCATAACCTGGGCTTCTATGGGAATTCACAAGGGCATATTATCAAGCCCATTATCGCAACCACGGTCGGCAGTAGGAGTTCCTGCAGGGCGGTGACGTGGGGAGGGGGAGGGGCAGGGTGGGGGGTAGTAATGTATGGATTACGGAGTTTAACAGGTAAGTAAACATATAAATAAATTTTAAAAAAATTGTTGCGCGCACTGCATCACATTTGCACAATTGATGCTGTTCCCCAAAACTGCCTTTGTATATTCTAATATATGCCAATGGCAGAAATGGAAGCGGTCCAACCACTATTGTCCACAGATTGAAAAAGCTAGGAAACATGTGAATAAATCTGTTTCTGCCTTTCTCCGAGACTATGGAATGGGGTCCATCTACCACAACAATCTACATTTCAATATCCATGGCATCTATAGGAGAGACGGTGTACCTTTTTACAGATGAGGGAAACAGAGTCTTCCTCTTGAACTTTAGACTCTGCATTGGTACTTACTTGTAGGTACTACAATCTATCAATAAACACAAGGGCTCTTTTTAGAGCCATCCAATATCTAAACACATACGCTTCATAAATATCTTAAAAACATTCTTCTTTTTCTTCCTTCAGTACGCTTACGGAACCACATCCGATCTTCGCTCCGTACGTCGTCCATACGTGCTTGGTACGCGTACGATAAATCTAACATAAAAAAATAGTCTTTATCACTAATTTTTCATAATTCCCGAAGAACCCCATCCCCCGGGGCACAAATGTAATGTTGCAGACCGTGGGAAGAGCCCCAAGGCCTCCACAGTCCCACCCAGCTCCCCACTTCCTGCGAGAGCCGGCAATGCTTTTCGTCACAGACAGCAGCTTGCATGCTTACATTCTACTTTCAAAGATGATTTCAACAGTTATACATTTTATACAATAATATAGTACTGCACGCTAAAGGAGAAAAGTCAGCACAATTATAATAGAATAGAAAATAGAAAAAAAATACTTCTACACTCAACAAACTCGTAAGCACACTTCACAGTTTAATTTAAAAGCACCCTACCACAACTAGTTTTTGAAACGCATTATACAATAAAATGCGTCACAAAATAGGCTACATACATAGTGACTGTATCGTAACGTCACATAGAAAAAAGAAAGCCACTCTTACGCTATCAGTAAAACACAACAACAATACAAGGCCCAAATTTCCATTGTAGTGATTTCTTAGTTGCAGGTCTAGTTGTCAGATCAACATACACACTCCCTCATGTCTGGTATACACCCACACCACACCCATTCAGCGTATCCATCACTACCACCGTGACCCTATGTATAAAAACGTGTTGTACGCCATTTTAGAGTTGTTCCCAAAGCACCGAACAAGGGGGCCACTACTACATGTGTGGCCTCTTTGGTCACTGAGTTAGTGGTGCCCGAAGCACTAAGCGGGTGAAGAACCTGCGATGATGATGATGGGAGCACGAGTATGTCGTTAGCCATACATATATCAAGACTCTGCACCATATATGAGACTTCTTTGTTGGAGATCGGGACTACATCATGAAGAAGGTGTCTTTTCCACGAAAAGGTGAGCAGTGAGGCTTGAGTATGCATCGGAAGGAGTCAAAGGGTTGTAGCTGACCACATACAAAAATCCGACTTAGTATTTTAGACGAACATACTCCTACATAATCTATTAATTGACATGTTTACATTTTTTTCCCAATAGCAATAACGTTTTTCTAATCGCTGAAATGTCCGGAATATATTCACAATACAAACAGTTCGTAGAAATGTGACAATCAACGCATCTATAAAAGCGCGATATTATCTAACTCCAAATTAATATTGTAACAATTACCAAGAAATTATCTTTCTTTTAATATCTTTTAGATGTTCAGCTTCACGATGGATTATGTAACACGGACGATGGCAATAGCACAATGTGAGCAAAGAAACTTGTTTCAGAAACAGCGACAACTTATCTGTCAAAGGAGAGAATCTGTAGCATGCACCAAGCGCAAAAAAACATTGGGCTAACGGG
Source organism: Lissotriton helveticus (assembly GCF_964261635.1). NCBI lineage: Eukaryota > Metazoa > Chordata > Amphibia > Caudata > Salamandridae > Lissotriton > Lissotriton helveticus. Next base: position 216,819,677 of record NC_136058.1, read on the forward strand.
GCTTCAGCTAGGATGAGATAGCTTCCTGGGCCCACACACAGTCGCACCCGAGTATGTCACAGGTCTTTCAAACACATTTTGCTTGTTAATGAGGCTTTGATATCCCCCCGCTTACAGCCCCTGCAGCTCCACTCTTGCTTAAACTTAAGCCCCCACCCCAAATTTTTTCTAGCCCCCACACCCCCGATATTTTTGACTGTGGTTGCGCCTCTGGCTTCATGTACCCCTCCCCTGTCGTGTGTGTGTCTCCCACGTTTTAATGTCCTTTTTTCCCTTTCACTTTCTCACTCTCTCACATCGTTTCTCTTTCTTTTTTAAAGTTTTGAACTTTGCTATCTCCACTCTGCTCTATACAACCTTATCTAAATTGAAATGATTAACTCTCTTGATTACAGTGAAGGCTTCTTCCACACATAGACCACCATCTTTCAATCACTCTCTGTGACATCATTTCTCTTTCTCTTTTAAACTCATAGAAAATGCTGTCTGCTTCGACGTGTAGAAACAAAGTTGTCTTCAAGTTGTGAATTCCACTGTCAGCAGTGTTTATACAATGGTAAGCACAGAGGCCTAAATATACAATGCCTTCATTATAATGCATTGGAAATAAGTTGGCATATTTACAATCCCGTTCTGCCACTTTTGTGTCACTAACGCAATAGGCACTTCCATAAAGTCACCACTTGAACGTGGCACTATAACGGAACTGAAATGTACTAGGCACACTGCACACGTAAATCTGTAGTGTTACCTTAATTTGTGAAATGAGACAGTCGATAGTGTGCAGCAGCTTCACTGTGTAAAATTTATAATTACCTCCTAGCAGTGACAACAGATAGGTTACAACAGTCTGACAAACAGATCTACAGCGTATTATGCCACTTTTCTATCACTTTTAACATGGGAAAAGTGACACAAGCAGCTTCTAAATCTACGTCTGACTTTACAAGAAAAAATCTCAACTCCAGACTCTGCAAGACAGTGGTAATGTTGTTTTCTCTCTCTCTCTCTCTCTCACTCTCTGTGACATCATTTCTCTTTGTCTTTTAAACTTATAGACACTGCTGTCTCCTTTGACTTGTAGAACAATACCTGAACTGAAGTTGTGAATTCCACTGGCCGCAGTGTTTGGCCGCAGTGTTTATACAACGGTACGCACAGAGGCCTAGATATACGATGCCTTCATTGCAATGAATTAGAAATAAGTCGGCATACTTACAATCCCGTTCTGCCACTTTTGTGTCACTATCGCAGTAGGCACTTCCATATATACACCCCTTGAACGTGGCACTATAACGGAACTGAAATGTACTAGGCACACAACACACATAAAACTGTAGTGTTACCTTCATTTGTGAAAGGAGACAGTCGATAGTGTGCAGCAGCTTCACTGTGTAAAATGTATAATTACCTCTGAGCAGTGACAACAGATAGGTTACAACAGTCTGACAAACAGATCTACAAGCTTATTACGCCACTTTTCGAACACTTTTAACATGGGAAAAGTGACACAAGCAGCTTCTAAATCTACGTCTGACTTTTCAAGAAAAAATCTCAACTCCAGACTCTGTGAGACAGTTTTAATGTTGTTTTCTCTCTCTCTCTCTCTCTCTCTCTCTCACTCTCTGTGACATCATTTCTCTTTCTCTTTTAAATTTAAAGAAAATGCTGTCTACTTTGACGTGTAGAAGAAAAGTTCACTTCAAGTTGAGAATTCCACTGGCCGCAGTGTTTTCGACTGCAGTGTTTATACAACGGTAAGCACAGAGACCTAAAAATACAATGCCTTCATTACAATGCATTAGAAAGAAGTTGGCCTATTTACAATCCCGTTCTGCCACTTTTGTGTCACTAACGCAATAGGTACTTCCATATAGATACCACTAGAACACGGAACTATAACGGAACAACACCTGAACTGAAGTTGTGAATTCCACTGGCCGCAGTGGTTGGCCGCAGTGTTTATACAACGGTAAGCACAGAGGCCTAGATATACGATGCCTACATTGCAATGCATTAGAAATAAGTCGGCATATTTACAATCCCGCTTTGCCACTTTTGTGTCACTATCACAGTAGGCACTTCCATATAGACACCACTTGAGCGCGGCACTATAACGGAACTGAAATGTACTAGGCACACTACACACGTAAAACTGTAGTGTTACCTTCATTTGTGAAAGTAGACAGTGGATAGTGTGCAGCAGCTTCACTGTGTAAAATGTATAATTACCTCCGAGCAGTGACAACAGATAGGTTACAACAGTCTGACAAACATATCTACAAGCTTATTACGCCACTTTTTTATCACTTTTAACATGGGAAAAGTGACACAAGCAGCTTCTAAATCTACGTCTGACTTTTCAAGAAAAAATCTAAACTCCAGACTCTGCGAGACAGTTTTAATGTTGTCTCCTCTCTCTCTCTCTCTCTCTCTCTCTCTCTCTCTCACTCTCTGTGACACCATTTCACTTTGTCTTTTAAACTTATAGACACTGCAGTCTTCTTTGACTTGTAGAACAACACCTGAACTGAAGTTGTGAATTCCACTGGCCGCACTGTTTGGCCGCAGTGTTTATACAACGGTAAGCACAGAGGCCTAGATATACGATGCCTTCATTGCAATGCATTAGAAATAAGTCGGCATATTTACAATCCCAGTCTGCCACTTTTGTGTCACTAACACAGTAGGCACTTCCATATAGACACCACTTGAACGCGGCACTATAACGCAACTGAAATGTACCAGGCACACTGAACACGTAAAATCGTAGTGTTACCTTGACTTGTAATGCTTCCGCTCATTTAGTCACATCTACATAATTCTAAACTCTAATTTTCTTTTTTGTTTTGCAGATTACCAATCGTACATCTTTTGGAGTCAACTTCACAATTTGTTTATAGTATTGTTTTTTTAAAGTTATTTTTCTAGTTGTTTATTATATAGTTGTCATTAAGTTTCGTTTACAGTTATTCTTTTAATAAAACTTAATAAAAAAAACTACATACTACTTTTTCTTTGTGGGGGGGACTGACGACCCAAAATAAAAATAATATTTATAATGTTGAAGTACTATAGTAAGATTTTCAAGACGAGGATTGAAAAGTACTGAGTTATATTTTTTTCTGGATACACTACAACATGGCAAAGAAATCAAACTAATACGAAACAATGTGTACAACATTTACAAACCTCTTGCGACATGTCCCCATGCAATGCCTACCCCCCTACAAAATTAAGTGTGTGGGCTTCAATGACGCCCCTCAAACCACGGAAACAATAACCCCACAAAGACTTCTATATTGTATGAAAGGGGCTGCGTGGCCCTCCACCTGGTGCCCTGGAGTCCACCACGCCCAGACCCGGTTTCTGCAGTGTCCTGGGGGAAACAGCCATTACAACGCGTGATCACGACCACGAAACCATTAGCACGCATATGGCTTTACCACACATGCTTTTACAACTAGTATGCATTTACCACACATGATAAACGCATAATCTTAACCCCTTCCATGCTCATGACGAGCTCAGCTCGTCATGAGGCACACTGGAGCTGTGCTAATGACGAGCTGACCTTGTCATGAACAATGGAAAATCATGGAATGCAGCAGAGGAGGAAAATATCTCTAGCAGCCAAGGTGTTAATAATGTCTTTGTGTTGACGAACACGCGTGGCTGTGACTTACGTCCTTCAAATTAGTTTCTAGGTATACGTGTGACCAAGTCTGACAAGATCAGAGGCCAAGGACAAACACCGTGGTGTCTGTGGCAGGAAATCTCATCGATCACAGAGAAAATATGCGGAGGGTAAAATGAAAGTAACAGGTATAATAAAAATAACGAAGGAAAACTATTAAAATGGCGGTGGACGGAGAAAGTAATCAACGTTTGGCGCCTCGACACTACATTTCAAATAAATATAGATACAATATGTTTATTAATATATTACAAAAGTATAGTAGCGGTTGACACACACGACCCGGGAAAAGAAAGCTGCAAATTTAATAACTGAAATGAGGAGAGGTTTGCTTGGTGAACTTAAAGAAAAAGAAAAAAAACATGTGCTTGGAAACAAGGCTGTGCATGCGTAGCGAGTACGTCCTTCAAATTAGTTCCTAGGTATACGTGTGACCAAGTCTGATAAGATTGGATGTCAAGGACTAACACCGTGGTGTCTATGGCAGGAAATCTCATCGATCACAGAGAAAATATACGGAGGGTAAAATGAAAGTAACAGGTATAATAAAAATAACGGAGGAAAACTACTAAAATGGCAGTGGACGGAGTATGTAATGAACGTTTGGTGCCTAGACACTACATTTTAAATAAATATAGATACTATATGTTAATTAATATATTACAAAGCTATAGCAGTGGATGACACACACGATCTGGGAAAAGAAAGTGGCAAATTTAATACCTGAAATGAGGAGAGGTTTGCTTGGCGAACTTAAAAAAAACAAAAAAAACGTGCACCTGCAAACAAGGCTGCGCATGCGTAGAGAGCACAACGGATGCAGAAAAAACCCGGAAACTTTTACATACTATCATAGAAATATAGCTCTAAAAATTGCCCCCGAAATTTGCCCCCCTCGAGACCTAATTAATAAAACGGATTTCTACTTTTTTTTCCCTTTTCCACCGCGTACGAGTACCATACGCGTACGCTGCGATTTTTTATTTAGAAAAAATAATAATTTTACCCTACAAATCCATGTACGACCTCCTGAGCGAGCCTAGAGGGACAGGATGGTTCTACCCTGCCCCCTTTCCTTATTTCTCAACTTTGTTTTACTGTTTTCTTGTGACTCAGTTCTAGCGACGAACAAGATGGCTGCCAACACTTCCTGGTTTGGACAACCAATCAGCATGCAGCTCGTGCTCGTAATTGTACAGATTTCCGAACGCGTGCAGAACTCCATCTCTAGATATCAATATGATTTTACTTGACAGCGTAATCAATATTTCTAAAGAGACTGCCCTCTACTGCCCAAAACAGATCAAAATTCATCATGCCTAAGTGGGCTTATATTGAAAATCACTTTGTCATATAACTCATTGCCAAAACAAAACACAACAAAAATTTGTGTCATACATTCTCTAGTGTGTAAACTAAAAAGTTCTCATAAATAGTGCTCTAAAAACCTTAGGAATTCAGGAAAAGGGATATTCACAATTTATCTGATCATGACACTTTTTGACGCAATACAGCTCAGCCTCATAAATGAGTGTATAAATCTTCTTACATATTTAAACCGGCAGGGCTTCTTGTATTCAACTAAACTATATAGCAAGATTCTAGTCTCCGCAATCTCTTTTCTCTATCGCCCCCTCTGCAGCTTGGTGGAATTGCATCAATGACAAAATACACTAAACTTTGAACGTCTTTGTTATGGAATCGTTCAAAGTGGCGTGCCACTGGGTACGATCTATCCCCATTTTTGATCGCTCTCAGATGCTGCAAAATACGCTTGTGTACTGGTAGAATTGTACTTCCAACGTATTGTAAATTACATGCACATCTTAAAATATATACAGCATATTCTGTTTTACAGTTATACTGTCCTTTGATCTTTTTGACTCTCTTAATGTAAGCCCACTTGCGCATGATGAATTTTGAACTGTTTTGGGCAGTAGAGGGCTGTCTCTATAGAAATATTGATTACACTGTCAATTGGAATAGAGATGTAGTACAAGAGGAAATTATGTATTTCTGATTGTTTGCGCCACATGATGTTTTATTAAGGATGCATCATTTGTCAAAACTTAAAAATTGTTGTATTTAAAATCACTGTGCATTGCCAAAGACAGACTTAAAACTATGAGTCTGTCTTTCATTGCATGCATTGTGTAGTTTCACGTGACTAGCATCACATGCACATATACTTTCCGACACATTCCCAGGTTTATAATTTCTGTCGTAAATCTGGGAATGTGTCCAGTTCCATGGGTGTTGGGTGGGAACACCCATAGCAATACCCACGGAACTACCCTTTCACGCAATGTTCTGCATGAAAGGGGCACATATAGGTAAGGCCATGAAAAGCCAGGTAAAGCAGCTTTATTTCGCCTTATAAATATGCTGTGGCACATTGCACCACATGAATGTCAAAAAAAGTGACGTTCCAGAGGCGTAAAGTGCCAGTAGGGCCTCATGAAAGAGGCCCAAAATGTGGGTATAAGTCTGTGAACAAACTGTCACACCTTCTGGTGAACATTCTTTTGGAGCCGAGGTGGTGATAGGATTTCAGATAATACGTTGTAGCCAAAGAAGCTGTGTGTACATTGGCTATTAAATGGTTGTGGTGTTGTAAGTTTTGAAGAATGCTTTTGAGGTCACCAGACGCATTTGCTTTTTGATGTCCAATACAGAAAGACTCCAATGTCTGCCCCACCACTATACCCTAATACAAACAGATTTGACATGTATAATTATTTTTTATAAAATAATTTCAGGATAGAAATCAGGGCATATGTTGCATGTTGCGAAACACAACAGAAATCCATTGGTAGATCTTCTTATATTCCATAATAATACTTGGCATTCATAATGCTTAAAAGGTAGACATGAGAGTTTGCTTTAGCTGCTCGCTTGCCACTTCCCTTCCTACAGAAGTGCACAGCAGAAAAAACAAAGCCTGCAAAGGCACACCAAAATATAGGGTAGACATCTCAAGCTGCCTTGAGTGCAGCGGTGGTCCAGGGCCTCTGCATTAAATGGGGCTTGTTCTCAATGTGGTCAGTTTTTCACTAACTAGAGGATTCAGACTGATGTCCATGGCTTCAAGTGCTGTGACTGCTAGTTATTGCTGAGATGGGTGGTCAACTCCTTTAGAGAGATTTATAGCTCAACTGGAACCATGCACTGAAGGCACACCCCAGTCACTGCTCACCACTTAGACTCCTTTGGCATCACTGTCTCACACACGTCCCCCTCCCCTCAATAACCCTGACATTAACGAGCTAGATGGCCAAGTTTCCAGCTGGCTCATATCAGCCAGCGACATCTTCGCCCCACTAATCAAGTTCCCTCGCTCTCGTCATAACCACTCACATAAATGGTTCACTCCCCATCTTAAAACTCTACAGTTAGAACTTCGCCAATCTGAACGCAGATGGAGAAGAGACTACTGTCCGTTAAGCAGAGATACTTATGTGGCAGCCCGCAAAAAGTATAAATCCGCAATCTCTGCAGCCAAGAAAGCTTATGTCTCTGAGCGCATCCTGTCAGCCCCCTGCAAGTCGAAGGAGATTTTCAGAGTTCTGGACGAATTCACGTCTGATTCCAGAACGCTCCTGTCTCAGGCCCTTACCCAGGAATCTTGCAATGCACTTAGTACTTTTTTTTTACAGAAGATTGTTTTGATTAAGGGCACTATCCCGGTCACTTCATTGGGTGCTGATCCCGCCACTTCCCCTCATAATGCTTTTTCTATTATTCAGCTCCCTCCATTAGATTCCATATCTCTAGCCAACTTGGCTGTCCGCATCAAGTCTGGTTCTCCTGACGACCACTGTCCACCTTCCATACTTCGGGAAATCTGACATTCTCTACCTGACTGCATCCTTCCTTTGCTCAACTCTTCTCTTCTTCCCGGGACGGTACCCAGCTCCTTCAAGGAGGCCGTTCTAGTGCCTCTGTTGAAGAAGCCTGGAGCCGATCCTGCCGTCCCGGCAAACTATCGTCCCATCTCTCTCCTACCCTTTCTCTCAAAAATCCTGGAGGCCCATGTCACTGCCTGCCTCTCGGGGTTCATCGAGAGTTCCACCTTCCTCGAGGCCAACCAGGCCGGCTTCCGTCCTGGTCATTCTACGGAGGCTGTGATCCTGGCTGTCCTGGACACCTTGAGAGATGGAGCTGACAAGGGTACCTCCCAGGCCCTGGTATTATTAGATCTGTCGGCCGCCTTCGACACGGTGGACCATGACATCCTTCTCCACCGTGTCGAACAGGCCGGCATCCAGGGCCTGGCGCTGGCTTGGGTGAAATCTTTCCTCACGGGGAGATTCAGTCTCTTAGCCTAGGTACATTCAGGGCCCCTAGGGAACATCTGCCTTGTGGGGTCCCCCAGGGCTCCTCTCTATCCCCCCTTCTTTTTAATCTTTACCTTCGCCCTCTTCTTTTTTCTTTGAGGCAGTGGGACGTCCGCGTCTTCAACTACGCGGACGACCTACAACTCATTTTCTCTCTAAACTCTCCCTCTGCTATTCCTACTTTCCAGGCAGTTATGTCCCATATCTTCCAGTGGATGTGTCAGAACCAGCTGAAATTGAACCCAGGAAAGACGGAGCTCCTCCTGCCGGGTAAGAGTGCCGTCTACTGGGGTCCACACTTCTGGCCGACTGAGCTCGGCTCCCCTCCCACCCCGGTAGTCTCGGTGAAAAGCCTCGTGGTCACTATTGACGCTGGGCTCTCTCTCGGCCCGCAGGTGGGGACGGTGGTTTCATCCTGCATGTTCCAGCTACGCAGGATTAGGAAGGTGGCCTACCTCCTCACTCCCGATGCTCTGCTACAAGTCATCATGGCCCTTGTTCTCTCCCGCCTGGATTTTTCAAATTCCATCTATTATGGTTTGCCCAAATGCTCCATCAACAGGCTGCAAATCATTCAAAACCAGGCGGCGAGACTGGCCCTCGGGATTCCGAAGTGGCAGTCCGCCAAACCCCTCCTCGTCAAACTACATTGGCTCCCTGTCAGCCTAAGGGCCGCCTTTAAGGTTGGCTGTCTTATCTTTAAGTCTCTCTCCGGTTCTTGCCCCGCTTTTCTGAAATCCCTTATCCGACCCTACTGTCCTTCACGTAATCTTAGATCACTTCACCTACATCTTTTGGTGGTCCCCTCCTTCAAACTCTGTAGATCCGGGGTCGAAGATTCGCCTTCCTCGGCCCCAAACTCTGGAACTCTCTCCCTCTCCCAGTTAGGACCTCCGGCACTCTCATCCAATTTCGCAAATCACTAAAAACCTGGCTCTTCCCACAATCCTGTTAAATTCCCTCTGTTTCCTCAGCACCCTTTCAGCGCCATGATACCCTCGGTGACAGTGCGCTATACAAACACCCCCTTAACATAACATAACCCCTTAACATAACTGTGCTGCAGCATGTACTGAATATGCATGTTGAATGAGTTGGGCACAACACAAACCCATGGCCTGATACTTTTGATGTATTCATTTGTGACCTATTTACAGCAAGTGGCATTCTAGTGTGGCCAGGGCCTACTGCTTCTGTCACACACACACACCACAGGTGGCTAGCCCTCATGGCTTCTTGTGTGTGCTGTAGTTTCTCTCCTGTGCATGTACACAACATGCAATAAGCCTGACTAGTTTACCTCTCAGAATCAGGTACTGTGGAGTCTGGCTGAGAAGTAGCAATGTGCTAGCCTCAGGACTTCACTTAGGGTTTGTATGGACATCTCATGTAGACCTAAAGTCATCCTTCAAAGACTAAAACTTACTGTGAAATCACTCATTGTACTCACAGGACGGTCCATTGGCAGTGGACGACTTTTTGAATTTTACTTTTTTCTTACAACTCAATGTACAGTTAATGCTGTGATCATGTACCAGGCCTCATCCTAGTGGTAGATCCTAGTAGTTGCAAAATGTGGGTACATTTTAGGAGTTTAGACATAGAACCATTTTAGTTGAATGACAAAACTTCTGTTTGGCATTTTGGACAGTGTCCTATTTCTTTTTAAAGGAGGAGAACATGATCCAATCACATGGCAGCAGCTTTGAAGAGTAAGGGCTGTAGGGAAGGAGTTGGACTTAGGGCCTGATATAGATCTTGGCGGTACTACCGCTATCCTGCCGTGGCAGAGGTCCCAGGTAGTTTGTCAAGCTGATGCTTATTCCCCCATCCTATTTAGATGTATGCTGGCTGACTCTCCATCAGTATTGTCAGAGTGTTCACCACCGCGTATGTGGCTCTACCACTGCGGTAGACTACAATGCCAGCTAATAGTACTCTGTCGCCGACGGGATTTGAGCCGAGGGGATTTAGATTTCCCAGTTGTGCTGACAGTGTTTTAGCTGTGGTTTGCCGGCGGAGTGAATCCTTATTGGAACGTTGTCAGCATTGGACTATTTCTGCGGCTGTAGGCTGGATCGAGCATAAAACACCTGATGTGTTTTGGCTAATTGTTTGCAAACTTAATTGCAGACCAGGATCCTTTGTCATTCCACTGCACCAAAACATTTTCTAGCTGAACTTTTGCCAGTTAAGTGAGGTTATTTTGTTGGCTTTCCCTGTTCCTTGTCCCTTTATGGTAGTTCGTTTATTCCCTTTTGGTTAATTAATTTCATTTCGTCATATTTATTTGAACAATGACTGGGCCCAAAAATCCCCATTTTACTGAGGGAGAATTGTCAGTCATGGTGGATGAAATCATAAGAGTAGAGCCACAATTATTTGGTGCTAAAGTCCAAAATACATCCCTATGTCAGATACGGCAAATATGGGCCAGACTAGTCGACAGAGTGAATGCTGTTGCAAACAGCCTGCACACACAGGAGAAAATTAGGAAGAGGTGGAATGACCTGAAGGGCAGGAGTCACTCCCCATCTCTAAGTGTCACCTGGAGACCCTGCGGACTGGTGTTGTTTCTGCCAGGCCCCCCTTACAACTCATGCTCTGGGAGGAGAAGGTCTTGCAGATCCTACATCCTGAAGGCTTGACAGGAATCCCTGGTGGAGTGGAGACTGGTAAGTTAAACTGTTGAGTTTGTCTCTAAACTTTAATATCCTGTCTGCTTTCAAGTTAGCTGTTGCTAATGTGTTCTGTAAAATGTATTCCACATAGAAACCTAAATAAATCAGTAACATCTTGTTTGGCTTGTTTGTTTCAGTGTATTGAGTTGTATTTAAGGTAACAGGTTTCAATAGGGGTCACATTTTTCATGAAGTTATGGTGCATGTAAGTGTTTGTACTCCAAATAACAATAACATATATGTCTTTCACATAGTAAATGTCTGTTCTCTTTCAAATGCAGATTTAAGCAAGGTATGTTCAAGTCCTAATTTTGCAAATGTTGTGAATGTTTTATTGAGATAACTACAACTACCATGTTGCCTTGTATCAGTTGTGTGATGATAATATTGTCATTTCATTTTGCTCATTATCCCTTTTCCAAATATTTTCACATATTGTAAATTGTTGTTTATTGGTCAATCTCTTTACATACTCTTTTTTGAAAATTGCTTTTGTTGAAATATGTATGTTGTCAGTTTCTTGTATTGAATTGATGTCATTAGCTTCACAAATCAACGTTTGTTGAGCTTAAAGTTTAAAGCATGTAAAAGCATATGCTGAATAAAAGTGGCATCTGTGAAAACTGAACTCTGCAATGTTTACATGATGACTAATGCTAAACTTCTCTCTAAGTTGTCTAAATGCCTTTTTTTAGCCACTAGGCCTTGGAATGGTAGAGTTCACATTTTTCCTCTCTACTGTGTTGGGTTTAATGGTTAGTAAATTTCATGTATACTTATTTTATCTTTTTTTATTTCAGGACATCTTCTTACCTGTTTATTTGAAGTAGTTTTGTGTGAAACTTAAACTGTTTATGTAATTAATTACATTTCCACTGAAAGGTCTTATCATGAACACCTCCGGACTATCTGAAGTGGAATAAACTGCTGTATTTGCCCCCCACAGCGAGGGCTTGCACTGGGAGCCACATATCACGAGAATACCCAATTGGCAAGGGCATCCGCCAGGGCTGCCCCTTGTCCCGCTGCTGTTCGTGCTAGCCCTGGAACCTCTGGCTCTCAAGGTGCAGCTGTCAGCCGTGCAGACAGGTATACATCTAGGGCAGACCACACATATAATGTCAGCATTTGCAGATGATATAATACTGTACGCTCACGATCTGACCACGGATCTCACACCTATCGCAGACATTTTCACCACCTTCGCACAACTCTCGGGCCTTATCATCAACGAGAATAAGTCCTATGCTTTCTTTTTCCGCCTAGAGACCATCCAGCTTGGTGCACACTCCCTACAGGTTGCTATGCACACGTTTAAATACCTAGGCATACAAATGCTGGATCTTATCTAGGGGAACTTGGGTAAGGCTATCAGATCACTCCGCTCGCAGGTCACATTCTGGTGTTCCCTACTGCTCTCGGTGATGGGCTGTGTGGCGATCTCCAAAATTCGATTGTTATACTTCTTTACTAACCTCCCGGTGGTGATCCAGACACCGCTTCTTAACTCAGTGAACACGATGCTAACTGATCTGATTTGGGGCACTGGCAGCCAAAGGGTGGGACTGGCTAAATTGCAACTTGATACAGACAAGGGTGGATTGGGCCCCTCAGATTTCAAAGCCTACTGTTACGCAAGCCAACTACAGTGGCTTTTGTACTGGTTGGCACTGCATAACCTGCATGAGATAGATTATAATCCCGCTGACATAGACCAAGGGGGGCTCCATGTGCTGCTTCTACCGACAGCTAGAATACCGACCGTTACCCTGACACTCTGACGCACTACGCTTGTGTATTGGAAAAAATCCATTCACTACACATGGAGATGTTGATTGCTGAGGAAAAAGAAAAAAAAGCTAATAAAATGTGTTAAAAAAATTATATTCAGTTACTTGTTCCTTTAGGTGGCTTTATTTTGTTTGCTTATAACTCATTGGATGTATAATCCACACTTTAACAAAAAACTTTATTTTCTCATAATCATTATAGGTCCAATAGCCAGAGCACTTGTCCAAACTTCTGTGTATTAGGATACCTCCACTCCAGCCCAGGATCATCCCTCCATGGAGGACTCCACTCCTGAAAATCCAGATATAGAGGAGCGTACTGGTCCATCTGGATGGCTCCAGTGTTTCTCCCTCGGCCCACACCTACACCTCCCACCCCAGCTGTTACAATACCTCAGCAGACGGATACCTCCACTTCCTGTGTCCAAAGCAACATAACATCAATATTGTGCCCCCTAGTCCTGGCTGGTAGTGATGCAACACTAACACCACTTACAATTCAGCCAGGACCCAGTGGAACGGGGGGCACGCTGGCCTAAGGCCTCATCTTAGTGTAGGTAGTCACTGTGGAAGGGCTCCTGTGGGCCTGCATAGTGAGGCCACTGGGGTCACCGTCACCCTAAGACACTACCAGCCAAGTCTTTGGAGCCCTCCAACAGTCCCGGGAGATGATGAGGGCTATCCTTACAGAATTCCAGGACATGAAGCGGTTGCACAGGGAGCACAACATTTAGATGGAGAATCTGAACTCCAATTTGGCCTCCCCGACTGAGGTGCTGCAGGACATCTACACCCATACGTAAGGGCCTTTTCTTGCACCATCTTCCCTTTACTGTGGCCCAACTAGATCTATGCCTACTACATTTGCCTCCACCACAGAAAAGGAAGCCCTGTCACAAGAGCTAACTCTTGCACCCACCCACGTCCCTGCAACTGTGGATCCACCAGCCACCCGCAGGAGCACACATTCATCCGGACCACATGGAAAGAATAGCAAGATCCCCTCCACCAGCAAGAGATGACACACCTAATTTCCTTCAGTGTGGGACTGCCATTCACTCTGTGGACTATTTTTTATGGTCACATTTACCTTTCTGAAGCCAGCTGTATTTTGGACATTGGATTTCAAACAATTAAGGCTCTACAATTATGGTCTCATTCACCAGGACAGGATTTTTCTTTTGTGTTTGTAATTTTGGTTGACCTCCACTCTCACTTTATTTCAATTCAATTCAATCTTTATTGCGGCCCAATAGAGCCATAAAAGAAACATAAAAGCAAACATTACAATCAATTCCATTTACATAATTTATACTCTTACAGATAGCAAAGGAGACCTTTGGAAACCGTAACATTAAAAATCGAATTTAAATAAGCTAAAAAGGCATCTAAATACATTTGAATAAATTTGTAATCATTTCCTATTGCAAAATATTTTTACAAAGACTATCATCTGCCTGGTATCAGTTTTAAAGATCATTTCCGCTTCCTTATAGGAGCGCACCAGATTCCGCCAAACAAGTATGATCCATTTTTTCCTAGCTACTTCATTAAATGGGCAGAAAAACAGGATATGAGCTTCATCTTCTTTTGTGTTATTCGTACATAAAATGCATGAATCACAAATCTTTTCCTTGCAAGAAATTTTCCACCTAGCAACAGTCTGATTTGTTTTCAAGGTGCCATACCTTAACTTCATATACAAGGTTTTTGCCAAAGGTGGTTGAATCTCATCTAAAAACTGTTCAAAGTAAGGTGTATCTTTAAATACAAGGAAGCTATTTGTCAGAGATCCACCTGTTTGATCATTGGAAATAGTACTATAAATATATGCCCAAAATGCAGTTTTAAGTAGTTTTTTCGAAGCTCCGGTCAATTTTGACAGATTTTCCCAAAACTGTATCAGGCCGATTTTTTTTAACCAGTTGCGCACATGTTTTAACCAAACATTTGTAGTGTTGCAATCTATTCTCATTATTTCCTGGAGGCCATTTTTGTAATCGTCTAACTCTGGTGTACACCAGAGTCTCACCCACAAAGATAGCGATCGCAGGGTGGCATAATGGTCAGTACGCTTCATATTTATGTCTAACACTACCGGTATTAATGGGGTACTTGTTGGCAATCTCAAGAGAGCCCTAAAAAACTTATTTTCACTTCTTGCGAAAACGTTCTTACTAAAGGGCCCCCATATTTCTGCCCCATATAATTCCGCAGACTGTGCCTTAAACTTAAAAACCTCTAATGCCGGAGACACTACCTTACTAATACTCTCTCCATGTTTTTTCGCAATAGGCAGTGTATTCTGTTTTAATAACATTTTGCTTTGTTCTAATTGGGTATTCCATGTTAACTTAGAATCCAATGAAACTCCCAGGTATGTGAAATTCTGTACAGCTTCTATTTTTTCATTGTTTAACGTTAAGTTACCCCTAAAAGTTTTATGGGGATTTATGGCCATATATTTGGTCTTATTTGTATTAATTTCAAGGCCTTTTTTTATTACAATATTGTTGGAATAAGTTTAGGAGAGATTGCAATCCTCTAGGAGTTTGGGATATCAATATGGTGTTGTCTGCAAATAAAAGGGCAGGAACCATTTGTCCATTCAGTTTCGGGGCATCGTTATTACAACCCTCCAGGTAAGATGGAATATCATTTACAAAAAGTGAAAACAATGTGGGGGCCAGCATGCATCCTGGCGTACTCCCCTCTTGATTGGTATAGCCTTAGTTAATTCACCGTTTGGACCCCATCTCACCCTTGCAAAGTTGTTGTTATGCAGCGTTATAATCTGTTGTAGGAGACAATCGGGGAGCCCTATGGAATGCATCGACTTCCATAATACCTCACGCGGTATAAGGTCAAAAGCGGCCCTAAGATCCACGAATGCCACATAGAAGTGACCCTTCCTTAAACTAACATATTTCCAACAGAGAGAACAGAATCTAAATGCCTGGTCTACAGTACTGATTCTTGATCTAAAACCCTCTTGAAACATCATGAGAATAGAATTGTCATCAATCCACATATTCATACGAGCTCATATATGCCTTGCATAAATTTTATGTAAAATGTCCATTGAACTAATTGGACGATAATTCCCTGGATTACTCCTATCGCCCTGCTTAAAAATTAGTATGATTTCCGCCCCTCTCCAGCTAACCGGCAAATCAGCATCTGCTGCTAAAGTATTACATAAATGATTAATATAAGGAGCCCACACGTCAATTTCATGCTTATAAAGATCACCTGGGACCTTATCGAGCTCAGGTGCTTTCCCATTTTTTATTGCATTAAAAGCTGCCACTGTCTCTTCTAGTTCAAACTCCAATTTTTGGGCGCTGTCGATTAACAATGGTATATCCATATCCAGATCCCCAATATTGTCAGGAGCCCTATATAATTGGGTGAAATGTTCAACCCAGGTCAATTCGTCCAGGAAACATCTCTGAACACTCCTCCTGTACGGTTCCCCTTTGCCACTAGTCTCCAAAACCCCACTTGATCCTTATTCTTAGCTGCCATAAGCATATCTGCCCAGCTTTCCTCATCCCAGTTTGACCTTGCCTTCTCTTGTACTATCTTCTAGTGTTTTCTAGCTTCCTTGATCTCGGTAGAGTCCTTCAATTTAATTGCTTTTAATAATCTGACCTTGCTATTCCGGCAATCCTTATCATACCAATGTTTCTTATTTGGTCTGGTTTTGGGTTTTTTAGCTACTTTTCTTGGCATACTTGTTACCAATGGTTCTAGTGATTCAAACAAACCATTGTGTAAGTTGATGAAGGCATTCCCTTCAAATGGTGTACTCAAATGCCTAGCAATTGTAGCAGCCAATAATAGATTTTTGCTAGCACCTCGCCAGATTCCATAATATGTGCCCATTTTAATGAGCGACGACTGTTAGTAGCTACTACAACATCATTAACCTCATGGCTGCTGGAGCGATTCCCCTGCAGTGCTGGGCCGTAATAAAAACGGGTATGGTCATGACGAGCTCAGCTCGTCATGAGCACCTGAGAGGTATATGCCATGACGAGCTGAGCTCGTCATGAGCACCGAAGGGGTTAATTATATTAGCTGAATTAACTACTTCATTATTGTCCATAAAAGTATTAGGCAATAGACCGCTGCAAACTAACAATTCGAGCGGATAATGATCTCTCTCGATCCTAAGTGTGATCTCTAAGTCCTGCACATAATTCCAAAAATCAAGGGAGACCATGACAAAGTCAATTTTACTTTGGCAATCATTCCTATTAAAAGTAGGGGCTTTTAATGAGTCTGATGGCGATCTTCCATTGCATGCCCTCAATCCATGAGTTACTTTTAGCCTCATGATTTAGACTGCTAGTACAGAGCAAGGGACCGGATTGGCATTATTGACCAAAGGAATATTATAGGCGATATCCTCATCCTCAAAAATATCACCAAGCCCTATAATAGGCTCAAAATTACAGTCCAGGTCGCCTCCTAATAGTATGCTTGGTCTCTCATCCAAAGTATTTAAGAATGAGTCCAACATTTCAATTATCGGTGATTCCTTAGATAGGGGTCCTTTTCTGTTGTACACATTAAATAGGTATAGCACCCTTCCTTCCTTTGTGTTTATCCGTATCCGTAATATATCTAATGAATCAATGTTTAATACTGTTATTCTAATTTCGAGGGTTACTTTCACCCATATTACTAGCCCCCCCGAGGGTCTGCCTCTAATAGATGGGACTGCATCGACATTAAATGTTTTATACCCCACTCTATGCGGTGTTTTTAACGCCCAGGTTTCTTGTAAAAGAATAATGTCGCTCATTTCGATGTACGCGTTCCATTCTGGGTCGCAGGTATTTTTCCTGAGACCCGCTATATTCCATGAGATGAGCCTTATTCCTGGAAATTTTTTGCCATTCATAACTGTAGGGGATTCAACCGGCAAAGTATTAATTAAGTTCGGGTTATCATCTGTCGGAACTACTTTATCACCTACACTCAATGGAGTTTTTACAATGGCCAACCCATTCATATCCATATCTAACTCATGGGCCATTAGCACTTGGGGCTGTGATATAATTTCTAAACCCACCTCGACCCCCCCATTTCTGTTAGAGCGGGTAAGATCTCTATCCCATCCACCAGACCCATTGACGAGTTCATTCAATCAACTGCTTCCGGGGATGAAAATTCATGGAACCTATTCAAGGTTTGGAGGGGGAAAGAATTGTCACATTGATGGAATGTTTCTTTTTCAACCGGTCTATAGAAGAACCCCAAGGGTAGGGCATAGATGTTGGTTTTCTGTGACGGGATCTCCTCCTGAACTCTTAGGAGATTGCGAACTATGTGGGGACGCCTGAAGTTTACAACTATGCAGTCGCCTTCAATGTCTTTCCTATGGATCTCCACCCAGCCCACCCTTCGTACCATTATGATTGCATTCATTTTTATATGGGCTAGATTTGTTATACCTTTGGAGCCAATCTACTACCTTGTTCCTAAGGTTTTCCCATGTTTCTATTTGATTCTTCCTTAGGGCAGGAATGCCAGTTAATATTAACACATATGGGCATATAACTGGTGGCAAATGTTATACGTCATGGTTTGGAATCAAGTTAGTTTCGCTAACTGTAGGTATTGATCTCCTATTATTGCGGATTTCAGGATAATCTGTTCGTGTAGCAACATGTTCTACCCCTCTGTTATTTGGACAAATGATCATAGATTGGGATTCGTCATTTCTTCTTTGGTAAGTCCTCCCCTCCACCGTATCAATATTAGCCATAGAATCTGTTCTGGGTTGGAGAGCTGTAATTCCATTATGGCTCACATCCCTGCTTTTAGTAGTAATGCTCTCCCCATACTCTAAGAGTAGTTTAGCCCCTTCTACATTATTTGCTCTCCCTTTGTCAATCATAATGTCAAGTTTGTGCATAGCCTGATTGATTTCGGCAATTTTATCATCTAGTTCTTTCAGTTTGACACCAAAACAATCATTTATTCGAGATTCAATAGAATTTAAAGTAATCTTAAAAATATCTGCAACGGTATCTTCTAAGGTCTCAACCATACCATCTACTTTATTAGAATATATGGAACTATCAAATTCAGTTTGTGTTCCAAATGATTTACGTAATGCCCCTGTACGTTCTGCTGACTCCATATGCCCCTGTTTGTCCAAATTCCCCAGTTTTTTTAGTATTCCGTTTCCCTTGCGGCGAGGTATTTTTAATTTTTTTTTTAGATGGCACTGGTACTGGGCCCCCCTGCCTTAACCCTCGAAGTCTTGTTGCTATAGTTGGTGATGGCTACTCTCTCTCATCGAGCTGCTCATTCACGATGGGGGTACCATTTGCTGGAGTAATACCCAATGAAGGTGGCGTCAATATAGTGCAGTTGTTCGATTACACTTGCAACAACGCTGGGGGATTTGACTGGGCAGATTCCTGGTATGTCGGGAGTTTGGATCGGTCTAATGATAATCTTCGTTCTGCAAGGGCAATTTCGTGAGATATGATGGATTCAGCTCTAAGAATAAAATTGTCCAGGGTCCCTGATATACATTTTTGTTTGCTCATTGTAGTATATTGGATTAGACCCGTTGCCCAGAACAAATATGTACCCAATCAGAAACCAACTCTATAATACAACAGTGAATATTTTGAGTGGCAAACTCCCAATTACGCTAGTTTGAAACAGTCAACGTAGAAATGTGCCCCCTCCCTTCTTTATCACCTCTAATACTTCGTTATATAGCCAGTTATTTTTACTGCCAATACATTAGTTCCACAACCACTTATATAATTCGCTGTTACACACCTGATCGGTCAAGTACAAACCAAAAGCTGGAAATAAATTAGAGCAATACTAAAACACACACATCAAACCCTATGTCGATCTGCAGTTCAATTCTAGTGCGTTAGCCAAGGGGGGTGGCCCAGCCCAGCCTTGTTCGGCCTCGGGTGGCCGCAGACAGCCCCGCCCTTGTCCCGGGCTTCTCCCGTCGCCGCCCGTGCGCGTCCCACGTTGCGTGGGGGAAGGCGGTGCTTTAAGCGCGATGACAGTGCCTCCCCCAGCAGCAGCAGCTGTGTTAAATTGGGCTCGAGTGGCAGCATGGGCAGTCAGGTGCACCCTGGGACCACGAGTCCCACCAGGGCAGCAGGCACGTCAGAATGGGCATCTTCACCCACACCGCAGCACAGCAACAGGTCAGCAGCAAAGGTCCACAAGTCCGCGAGACACAGAAAGCAATTTGAAATGGGCCCCCTCACTTTATTTGCGTTTGTAAAAACATTCAAAGTCTTGTGTTGTAGGTATTTTCTGTATTCATTCTTTTGTTTGGCCTTTCATCATAAATTTCACAATGTAAACAACTAAAGTATTGTTTACTCAGAAATGAATAGCAAGTAGGCTATGTTATCCACTAATTTCTAGTATGACAACAAAATACAAATACCAAAAAACTCATCAACTACTATTTCATTTAATTAGTAACAGAGTGTTCTTTCCAATTTTTATTGAACATAATAAACCTTATATAACACAATATGCCATTTTTACATTTGCAGTTCCACACCTTGCTACCATGGAGATATAATATAAAGATTCAGATTCCATAGGCAAAATATTATTGTATTATATCATGAGCTGGAGCCAGATATTCTGCATCACAATAGTAATTACACAACAAGAAAACCAATACTCATAAATCCTGGCAGTACTCACTTTTGTGGCCACAGGATCAATCTAATACACTGTTGCAGAATCTGGGAGAATGTCTCAACCACCTTTAAGTGGTGTGCTACGAGAACTTCTTACTACAATGATGAGGCCCATCAACATATTCATACACTCATCACAAAAATGTGGATTTGGACAATATGATGGGGGTTACTATGCTTTTTGTTGACTACCACGTGTTTAGAGCAAATTAAGTAGCACATATTGGCTTGGTGTCACCATTCAAAAGAAAATAAGCCTAATGATTATCTAAAAAAAATCCATTCAATCACTGTGTATGGTGTCTCAGTACAAGATATGTAAACACAAAGTCTGTGCGTGTCTTCCATAGAAATAACCCTTGGTCCCTTTGTACTTTGACACAGCACCATTTAAGTGACATGTCCAAATGAAGATGACATGGTGAAGATACCTGAAAAAAGATTAAAACAAAAAGATGAGTAATGAAACATATTAAAAATAGACACATTATAAAGTCAGGTTTTGAGGACTCATATATTCCAATCACATATAAACAATCAAAATGAACACAAAAATCAATGTGACAAAAACTTTGATCAACAAAGACTTGTGGCCTGGATTTCCCTGAATTTGCCTTTCCTACAAAATGTCTAGCACAAACATACTCATTACATCAGTAGTTGGTTTTACGTATGTTTTGATAATATGTAAAGAGAAACTTAAACTAACGTGAAGAAGTTGTCAATGACATCCTTCCATAAGTCAACTCTTTCCTCCTCACCAGTCATCTTCATTTGGCATTTCAAGATCCTCGCCCGGTGGCTCTTCATGGTATCCATCCTCCATTTCAGCATCATCTGGAATAGGCGTAGGAGAAGTTGCAAACATAGGTGGGTAAGCAGCTAGCCACTGTGGTTTGGTTGCGGACACCTCCGACACAGAGGGTCCCAGTGACATGTAGGGTGATGTCTATCAACTGCATCCTAGTCTGCACCCAGAGTACCTTCTCCGCCCTCACTCTTGCCCCCCCCCTCCCAGTTGGCCAAACCAGTCCCCTTAAAAGAGGTGGTTTCTCCTTTGCTCCAGGCACCTCACCTCACCTCCTGCACCAGCACACCCACAGAGACTGCACCCACCAACACACACATGCACCACATCCACCACCAGCAAACCCACTGGCACCACCCCAGCACACCCACAGTCACCACCATAACCACATGCACCAAACCCAGTGCCACCACAGCACACCCATCCACAAACACACACTCCTTAGAATACACACCCAAAATACTCAAATGCCCACACTCAAGCAAATAGACACCTAGTAAGCAAGACACACCCAAACATGCATGACATACACCAGAGCCACAGACACCTGCACCCCCAACAAACATGCACATCATCCACTTCCTCTACCTCCGAAACCCAATTCCCTGCCAAACATCCTACCCATTTTTCCATGAGAATGTATTGTTTACTTGTTCCTTAGCCCCTTCCAAAGCCCGAACCATGCCTCCCAAATGCAAATATACCCGATCCACACCACAACACACCCCTTCCACATTCAAACCCACCCTTCCCAAAACACAAAACCACCCCTACTGAAACCAAAAGTACCCCTTCTAAACTCCAAACTCCCCTTACATAACCAAGAGCAACCCTCCCAAACCCATACCCCTTGCAAAACACAAGACAACTCCTCGCAAACCTAAATGCTCCCCTCCAAAACCCAATCCATCCCTCCCAAGTAAGATCATTGAGGTGCCTGCTCTGTCCACTAGATGTCCTTTCCTAAGGAGGTTCTCCTTGGCAGTGATTTAGGAAGCAAGCTTTATGCAACCATGCAAAATTGCACAGGACTTTTTATAAGAATTTTGGACTGGCAGTTTTGCTTTTTTGAGTTTTTTAACGAGTTCTCAAATTTTTGGGAATACATAAATGTTTTACTTTTGGTAAATTAGTCCTGGCATTTATTTTCCTCTGCAAAAGTTTCATTCTTAGTTATGTTTGTACTATAATGTGAAGTACTTATTTTTCTTTATCATGATGGCAGATAATACAACAGATTTTTTGAATGGCTACTTTGTTAAGTGCATACGCTGGTTAACATTGTATGTGATGGTAATTTGAATTTAGGTGGAGGTATTCATCACAATAATGGCTACTTGCACCTATTAATTGATGGTAAAAAATGTTTGGGAATTTTTTACTACAGGAGTGTTTGTTTCACCTTGATTGCTGATCGGTATGATCACATATGCATTCCACCATATACAATATTGTGACCAATGAAATTGGATACAATACAGGACTTGCAGTAGAGAAGGGGAAATGTTACATGGATGTATGAGCTGAATACTTCAGATTTGGGCCTGACATTGATTAAAACCTGCCTCCGCAATATAATTTAGCTGGCTCTCTACCAACAAACTTACATGTAACCTCAGCAAAATGTAGATTGTGTTTTTGGCCCTATTTTGCTAGACTTTTTTTTAGGACGTTCTGGCCTAAGGGTGCTCCTCTCCCTTGCCTTCAATAGAGTAGGGTAAAGAACTTAGAAATTAAAATGTACGGTGCTCTCACCTTCCAAACTCAAATGGACTCACTGGCTGCCTCGTGTTTTGGGTTGTTATGAGCTTTGACAAAGTTCCTACCTTTCCTATCTGTTGATGTGAAGAAAAGGGTGATTCAAGCACTAATACCTTCCAGACTTGATTATGGCAACACACTTTACTTAGGTCTTTCAGATTACCTTATCAATAGACTTCAAGTGGTGCAGAATGCAGCAGCAGAATTCTTCTCAACCTTTTTCCACAAACTCATATGACCCCGCATTTGAAAATGCTAAACTGGCTCCCAACTAAGAAGATGATTCTTTTTAAAACCCTGATCTTCGTTCATAAAGCCTTGCATGACAAAGGAGAGGTGTATCTGAGAGGGAGGATCTGTGCCTATACCCCGCCAGGAATATACAGCCAGCCTATGGTTATTTGCCCAGAATTCCAAAAATCCATAGGGCCAGGACTGGAGGCATATCCTTCTCTTATCTTGAGCGCTTGCCTGGATAAGCCTCCCATGGAACTTCATGCCACATCAGAGATGGCCATCTTTAAGAAGAAATACAAACATTGTCTCTTCAAACAAGCAAGATTTCAGGATCAGCACTACCACAGTAGCCTTACATTTAGCACAGGGCCCTTGGAGTATGAATGTGCTTTATAAATCTTAATCATCATCATCATCATTATTTGACAGGTAATTAATACGGTAAAGACTACAATTTGTCTACTGTTCAAGTCTACTGCTTTCATGCTAAATTTCAATTATCCCAATGATGTGTGTTGCATATGTTTTTAATGTGACAATTTACGAATTTTGTGTAAACACACCTGCATGGTGACTTTTTGATATTTGATTTGATATCCTTTTTTTTGCAAATGTCCATAGTTTGGAAGGCAGCTCGCACCTAATTAATACATACAATGTGTTAATATAGGTGTACTTTTTAAATGTTCTCAAATGTCAACATTACAGACATATGCATTGCACATTTGGAGATATATTGCATTCTAAGAGAGAGTTATCAATGCACAAGTCCTCTACAAATGTTAACAGACAAGGCAATAGGTAATTTGTAATAGTGGAACTTACCATCGATTGCGTTCACGACAATGTTGGCTTTGTTCGTTATCAAGCAGCACTGGCAGGATTTGGAAGATCGAATCCATGGAGGACCTGGAAGTATGACAGTGAGAAAAGGTCTGTTTCTGTCTTATATCCCTTGCATTCTGCCAACTCAGGTTTGGAGGCTTTACCACCACAGTCACGATGATGAGAAGGCACATCGTGATTGCACTGGCAGGGAAACTGGCGATCCTCCCTCCACAGCCGCTTTTGCCAATCCTGCCATTGATGCCATCAAGATGTCCTGCCAGTGACAGCAGGATCGCTGTTGTCTTTCGTCTATGGACGCGCTAATATCTAAATACGGCGGATGGACCACCAAATCGGCGTGCAGGAAATCAACCAAAAAAAAGCGATGGCGGGACTACATCCACCAAGAAGTAACTCAAAACCTTAATCTCAAATTTGTTCTTGCTGCGAGGCCGAACTGGAAAACAAGAGCTATCTACTTCATACTTGCCATTCAAAAAGGCAGGGGTTTTGGCAGTAGGTCACCAACTACATAACAGGTGTTCTTGGACCATAACTCTACCACATCTCTTGATGAACAAGCTCTGGTGCACCACAACTACATTCAGTGACCATTAACGTTAAGCGCATACAGATTGCTGTGGCCCAGCTATATAGCCCTACCTTTTTGCCAGTTTTCAATGCCTGTCACCACAACCCTTACCCCTTGATTTGTACAGTGTGTCCATGGGTGAAACAATGAGTGGGTGAATTTTATGATTATGCCTGTAAATTCAGTAACATTCGGAATCTTACAAAAAAAGTATAGCCTTTCTCTAATATGCCCACAACCAGTATAATTTTATTTTCCCATCCCTTCAGCCAGTCCTAACCAACATGCTTTCATGTTAACATTCAAGTGACAGCTGTGAGATGCAAATCTCTGCAGCCTGATGTCCTGACAAACATGGAAACACAGGAACAAATTTAGTATTACCTTGTGTCAGGTGTGCATCACAAAAGTGATGCAAATCCAGTGCAAAATGTTGGGTTGGGCTTTTCTTTCCATTATAAATTCTGAGTTGGATTGAAAAACTTGCATAAGTACCACTACTTTGAGCTAGTTTGTACCAAGGTAGTGTTCCAAGCTTAGTGCATGGGCATACCCATACAACCACTCATGGGCTTTGATGCAAATCCTTGTACACTAATATTGGTAGACATGGATTTGCACTAAAAACACCTTCTTGAGGCAGGTATAATGGTGGAGCAAGTCTTACAACTCTCCACATGTTTCCAACTTTGCATATGTTGTGCACAGTACAGCGCAGATACAAAGTGGGAAAAGTAGTAAAGCCTAGTTTTTGGACAAAAAGTATACCCTTCCTGTACAAAGTATATGTGTGAGAGAAGACGTGCATCCTTGCACTGCAGTGCATGAGTGTGTGTCTCTTGTCACAAGGCAACCCACAGGCACCGCCGCAGGGAGAGAGAAAAGCAGCACCATATCTTAGGTCATATAGTGATGTTTGTCTCTCTCCTTTTGAGTTGCTTAAGCAAAATTCTTCAGTTACTAAACAGAATGCATTAAAATAAATGTGTAGAAGTTTTATGTTAAAATAACTCTAGTATTTGTATGAAATTTGTAGTTGGTAATCATACTTAGGCAGTATACGCATGCATAAGAAACATTGATTTGCTGATTTAAATCAGCCTGTCAATGGCAATTTAAACACAAGTTATACACTTGCATGAATTCCCTGTTTTCCACATTAAGCTGTTGTTTTGCCGACTGTTTTTCTAGCTCACTGAAGAAGATTCAACTTACAGAAGCCTTCTGTTAGTTAATGAATTGGCATGTATTTTTATTAGACAACTGATAGTGAGCTTCTCACCGGGAGGTGAGGAGACAACAGGAAGGTGGATTTATGGGACGGACTGTCTGAACTGCAAAATGGGACCTAATTATTTTTTCAAGGACTTGTGTCTGTGGCCCATTGTGAAGACGTGAGAAACTGGGGAGTTTACCTACTCCCAAAGGTTTACTCAACTCCTATTGGATGTAATGAAGAAAGAATGTAATTCTTGTTTCAAATCACAATTTACTATGTTTATATTAATGGTTTTCCTAGAGTAGGTAGGTCTTTTCTCCCTCGCATTTTCTGGAGATAAAGCTCAAGGTTTTTTGAGGCCATATCTCTCCTCATGAGAGATTACTTTTGAGCCCGTTGTCTGTTTTATAAAATGTCTCCTGATATATTGCTCAGGAAACCTTCTAGCTTCATACCTTTCTTTTATTTCAAAGGCTTTATACGTATGCATTTATTCTCTCATCAGTACTCTTTATTAGGTTTGTGAACTGTCACCTTATTTTATTCCATTTAATTTAATTTAGATTGGGCACATTTCTTCATGGAACACGCTTGCTGTAATATTTCAATTATAACTGTCATACTCACCAATATTAGATTCTTCCTGAAAATGAATTATTTTTTACTGGATTACATTAATTTCTTATGCTGATGATTAAAAGACTAATGCTTATTAAATAAATAATAAAAATGTAAGAATTGGTTAATAAAACCCTTTAATTCACACAAAATCTCCTTATTGACTGTACCAAAGTCTTAATAAATGTATTGCCTATATGGACTTTGATGTAGATGTTTGCTCCTTTGAACTGCTCCTTGACAACAAACAAAGGTTCATCAATCAATGGCAGTGGTTATTTCATGATTACACCAGAAGATTAAGATATGGAAAACCCCACTCAATCAGATTCAACACATTGCACCAACTTTGGCTGTGGTGTTGTGCCAAAAGTTAGAAAATCTGCCCTACAATTTCTGCCCATTAGCCACTCTATCTCTGTTCCCCATTCACAGAAGTCCCGCCCTTTCTTAAACTGAGCCCTCTTCGGAAAAGCGAACATTTCACAATGTTCTGGGGGCTCAGACTCCCATAAAGATCTCCCCATCCTATATCCTGTTCATAAATAAAGTAAATGTGCAAAACAATAAATACTTACTAATTCACAATACATGTTCTAGGATCTGCTTGAAAGGTAAATAAATCCAGTTCTTGTTTACAAGCGCTCCATAGAAAATGCCACTTCAAAGTTCATTCAATGTCAAATTAAAGACAAACACATTCGCTCAACTTTGGTTAACGACCAAGCAGAGCGGATCTGTGGGAATAGCAAATGAATTTGCAATTCTGCATTCCAGTCCCAAGCCAGGACATAACTCAAGACAGTACTTCTCCACATTAGTAATAATCGTTGCTCTAATGAGAATCTATACTTTATTGCCTCTGTGACTAATGATCGCGTCCTTCGTGAAAGAAACATGTCAGCACATTAGGCATTATTAGTGTGTGAACATCTAGGACCTTCCAATCAAGAAATATATTTTTTTAATTCTACGTACAAAGTTATACACTAGTTTGCCAAAGCAAACATTGCACACAAATGAAAACACCACAAAACTTTGGAAAAATGTATTCAACGTTAGTGAAAGCACAAACCAATCACAAACAATGGTGTAAAGATACAGACTGATGTTGAAACACTTTGCCCTGCGGTCCTTGGAAGGCCATTTTACATAGCAATACGAACGACCTGATTTGACCCGACCATGCAATTATTAAATATAAAAGTAGTTCAGCAGCGACCCTTTTTGCTCGTTGTTCTGGGAGGCAGCTTGTCTGTCGTGTGTAGACCTCTTACAAGTAGTGCATGTGACTGCGGTAGATTACAGCTGCACTATAGAAGCATAATACACCTCCATTATTATTGAATTTCAAAGCCATTGCATTTAATCTGCCGATTAGATTCATGCACGTACCTGCGCTATGGCATTAAACAATGCTAGAATGATTTCTGGAAAGGAAACAACTACTGGAAGCTTGGGAAACGAGAAATACTTTCACCTCTGTAGTATAGGAACCCCTTTCCAGAAGACTTGCATTTTGATTGTCAGTTGGTAGATGCTGCCCATATAATGAAATTAGGTTGGTCCACCAGTTACATCCTCTTTAATAACAACACAAAGATTGTATACGAGGGCAGACATGACATAAAAGTGAACCAGATTTACAATGTGAGCACTGAGAACATTGGACCGACACTGAAGGTAGTACTAAGACAATCTAGATACACCAGCAGAACATCTGTAGAAAATCCACTGACATTCCATTGCACTTTATTTACTCAAAGGAAGTATGAGATAAAGGGAACAGAAGTGTGATGGAGAGAGTTCTGGAACTCAGAGGGGTTTATCTCTCACTGTAACGTATGGCCTAAATAGAGCCAAAAAGTAAGGGCCAGCTGTAGGAAGCCAAATTGTGATGGCAAACGCTGAAATTCTGCGAATTTCGGCGTTTGCGATCACAATTCAGCTGTGTGCAATGTACAGAGGCAAATACCTACTCGCAAAATAAGGAATTGCTAAAACTGCAATTCCTTATTTTGCGCAAGCTTTTAGAGAATCGCAATTTGTCATTCCCTAAATGATATGCTAGTAGGCATCGCAAATTGCGATATTACCTTAAGGAATCGCAAATTACCACCAACTTCAAGTTGGTGGTAATTTGGGATTTCCTTTAAAAAAGCACTTTTTTGCTTTTTTAAAAGTGCCACGTGGCACACATTAATGCCCTTAGGGCATGTATGTGCACCCCATGTGCACACATGCACATTTCAGGGGTGCAACAGGGTGCACCTCCGGAACCCTTGCACCCTTGTAATTGTGCACGCAACTTGCAAGTACCTTTTGGGTACTCACAAATTGCGTGCGCAATTCGCTTTCATTCCAATGGGCCTCTAGGCCCCTATCAATGAATGGGAAGGTATTCCTTGATTGCGAATCGCAATTTGTAATTCGCAATTAAGGAATATTAAGGAATCACAAAAAATATTGCAATTCCTACCTACATGGCATTTGCGAGTCCTTAATAGCGATTCCCTAAAAATTGGTCAACACAGCAAATAACCCACCACCTTGACAAGAACCACCTCCTGAACACCACAAAATCAGGCTTCAGAACAAACCACAGTACTGAAGCAACGCTTGTTGCAGCGACCGGCAAAATCGGTATGATCATCGACCAAGGAGAAAAAGTGGCCCTTATTCTGCTCAACCTCTCTGCAACCTTCAACACAATTTGCCACTCTACTTTCATCAGAAGACTTCATTAAGTGGGCACAGAAACCTGCCTTGAACTTAATCTGCTCCTTCCTTACAGGAAGAACCCAAAGAGTCCAGCTCCCACCATACAAGTTGGAAACCAAGAACCTCATATGAGAAGTTCCCTAAGGGTTTTCTCTCAGCTCAACCATATACAACATTAACATGACCCCCCCACTAGTAAACCTCATCAGATCACATGTAATCAACATTCTTTGAAATGCAGATGCCACTCAACTGACGCTCTCTCTGTCAGAAAAGACCCCTGCAACCAAAAACAACTTTGCCAGATGCATTCTGCGGTGATAACCTGGATCAGATCCAACTGCCTAAAGCTCAAAATGGACAAAACTGAATTGGTGATCTTCAGTAAGAGGACCTCAGCATGGGACTCCACCTTGTGGCCAGCAGACCGCGACCCCCACCAGTCCCCACTGCTAATGACTGGAACCTAGGAATCATCCTTAATATCAACCCGACATGTCAATCGAGATAAACCCAGTGACTTACACCTAATAAAGTAAAAGGTGGGAGGGCCGCTAGGCCCCTCTCCTTGAGCCTCTAATGGCCCCAGTGACCCATTCCCAAGGGTTGCAATACTTTTTAAAAGGGAGGAGGCGGGACGAGGAATCTTGTGTTAGCTCCCTCCTTGTGAGATCCTTTTTAAAACTCCCGTCAAACAGGAACAAACATTAAGTCCATTTCCAGTGGGTGGGACTTTTAAAAATGCTACTTTGATCTGAGAGCAGACTTTTGATCTGATGCGGGCAAGGAAACAGATCAAGAGAATAATTCTGCCTGGAGGAAGCAGCATAATTATCTGCTTCCTATGGGAGGAAGCAATGCCAGCTCCCACAGCATGTGGGAAGCCGGATGGGGCAGAGGAGGCCTTGGGGCTCCCCCCTCTGCCCCAAGATGTGCATATTGGGTACCATGAGTGGAGACCAGGGCACCCATCTATTATAATGAGAGGCTCCAGGGGATGTGGTCCCTGGGGCTAAAATAGGCTTGGAGAAAGGGGCCGTGTGGCCCCCTTCCCATCAAAAAAATAAACATTCCTGAGGGAAGGAGTGCCAAGGGCCTTTTGTAAGGCTTGGGGGGGGGGGGGCTACGTAGCTCCTTCCTCTTTGTTCCTAAGTTTCAGTTCCTTGGGTGGGCTACCCAGGGCCTCTAATGGCTCAGGGAGGGGTGTCCTCTGCCCCCTTTTAAAGCAATAAAGACGGAATTGCTGCCTGAAACCTGCCCTGCACCCTCAGAGGACTGCCCTGCTGCTTGAGACCTGCACTTCTTCTTTCACGCAAGACTGCCCTAGAACAGGACAAAGTCAAAAGTGATGGCCGACCATGGTGGGGTGCGGGTTGGTTACACAAAGTGGATTGAACCCGGTGTCTGCTTACCTTTGGACTTAGAAATTTCAAGAAAAACATTCTGAGAAGTTAAACTTAGGTGGAGCATAGCAGCCGAATGTGTCCGAGGAGGAGGAGGGTCAGGACTCTCCATGCTGAGTCCAGGTGCTGGTTGAATATGAGTGGAGCTTTTTCTGTCCCTGCGACTCTGATCAGGAGATGAGCCAACTAATCCCTGGGGACCCAATCCACTTTGTGTATCCGTAGTGCACTCCACTACGGTCGGCCATCACTTTTGACTTTGCCCTGATCTCGCATGACTAGATGTCCGTGCTTGGGGCTTTGATCTTCTAGGAGCTAGGTTTTACTAAAATCTTTAAAAATCCAATGGTGTTAAATAATTTGTTACAATTTACTCTATTTTTCCAAATTAGTGTGGGGTTGTACTTGTGTTTTGATTTCACTTTATCACTGTTTAAGTGTTGCATAAATACTTTACAAATTTCCTGTAAATTACGCCTGGCTGCGGTTGTGCCAAGCTCACACAGGGTTAAGCACAGGTTAATTTTGTGACTTTTGTGGTTAAACCTGACAAGTATTGTGGCTGTTGTTTGAGTAGGGTTTCCCACCCGCACCAAAAAATCATTTTTCTCACAAATACAGACTGCAGATTTCCTTCGAGGGACTTTTGTAATTCTCTTCTCTAAATTTGTTATTGCACCTGGTAACCAGAAAGCACTTGGGCCCAGAAATGCTAAGTCCCACATCATATTTCCAAAAACGAATTATGAGTATTTCCATTACCCCCAAACCTTCAGAGCTACTAGTGTTCGTGGTATTGTTGACTCTGGAAAGGAGAACGGCAGTTTTCCAGCACTCTCATACTAAGTGCCTTGGAAAGCTACAATTCTCATTGCAGCTACAGTAGTACAATCAACCCAAAATGTATACATTCAAATAGAACAATACAGGTATAATATGATTAGTTTATCTGACTGTCTAGGGCTAGACAGGGCTGAATATATCTCCTGGCTAAAGTACCTAAGGGAACTGACAAAATGGTTAGGTTGCTCTGATTTATTTCTAACCCCAAACCCCTGGACAAATTTAAAATTAGAAACATTAAACAGCAGTTCACGATTAAGCGCCAGGGGCTAAGGGAAGAAAAGGAGTTTCTAAAACCAATGGTTAGAGGATATGCCACATTATCTATGCATTATCAAGTCCAACCTTACCTATTAATTGTTGGCAATCCCTTCCATTGTTTTGTTTTAACAAGATTCCGTCTGCTAATGGCTCCCTGGCTTCTGTCGGTTCCCCAAGGCTTTTCAAAATCTGGCACTTTAAAAACTTGTCCTTGTGACAATTTCTCTAAACAGGATACCCTTTATTTTGTTTTCTTTTATTTTGCTACTACTACGTCTCATTACGTAAGAAATTTATATTACCATCAATTACAGATTGTCATTTCTTCCAAGGCAGGCCTGCCTTACTGTACCTTCAAATCTTTATCTTCCCCCATGGTCTGTTTTGGGGTTGCGAGTTTTTTAACAGAAGCCATTAGGTGCAGAAAAAAGTTGATTTTTTAACTGTCATTATGTCTCTTAACATGTTTTTATTTTTAGGCCCACTATGTGTCATAAATAGGGACTATAATACTTGACTGAGTTTGCTCCTTTGCACCTTGCACTTTATACAACGCCTTTGCATTGTATGTACTTTTGGTCTCGGTCTCCTGGTTGACATCAGGAATGCCATAAACAAGTTGTATTTGACTGAGTTGCTCTTTTGCACCTTGTACTCGAGAAAAATATGTTCTCGTACTGTATTAAACATTAGGTCTCGGTCTTCTGGTTGATATCAGGAATGTCATAAACAGGGACTTTCTGTATTTGATTGAGCTTGTTCTTTTGCACCTTGCACTTTATACAACGTTTTCGACTTGTATTCTACTTTAGGTCCCGGTCTTCTGGTGGATATTATGAATGTTATAAACGGGGACGATTGTATTTGCCTGAGTTTTCTCATTTGCACCTTGTATTTTATACAACATTTGTGTGTTGTATATATTTTAGGTCACGGTTTCAGAGTTGATATCAGGAATGCTTTTTCAAACTTTGGCTTTTTTAAATTGTGTTAATGAAATGTACCGCTGTATGACATGTTCACTTTTATGGCATTAAGTTGTTGGATAAAGCATTCTTGACTGACTGACAGATTAGTTTATCATATGGGCAAATATAGTTCTAACTCAGTTTTTAATTCCAAGTTGATCTGCTTCAGAACGTCTCAAATGACTTTCTATGTTGCCACCTTATTACCACCGTATTTGTTATATTTTACAGCAATAGTTACACAGAACAAGGCATGCCTAGGGTCATTCTAGAGGGTGTCCTACAACCTTAAGACTACACTATAAAGTCAATTGTTCTTATAACTAGCTCTTGTCTGTGTTTTTTCCATTTCATAATATCACATCCATCATAGAGACTTGGGCATGTGCCCACTAGTATGCAATCTTATGAGGCAGCTTGCAATTCAGATCAGGGCTGGACTGGGATGCCATATTTATGTCATATTGGCGTACATTAAAATTAAGACAGTGAGGAATGACAGTTTTTTTCTGAGACAGAAGCTCAGTTTCTGATTCTTTCAAAAAGGTTAGAAGTAACTCAATCAATCAATCAATATTCTTTATTTGATTTAATAAAAAATCATAAAAGTCAGACACAGTAAAAAACAATTCATCAATGCCGTCATCAGCACAAGTTAAACTTGGATTGCTTTAAGACCCCAGAAAGATAACATGTTAAAAAATAGCATACTGTCGGTGTAGTTAAAAACTGTAAATACAATACTGCAGGTCTTACTTGGTTGAAATTAAAGGTAACTATGTTATAGAGTTTCGGAATATCCAGTTGATGTTTAATACTCCAATTATTATCATCGTCAATGTCTTATTTATGCTGCCTTTTAGCTGCTTTTGCACTGTTGTTACTTGACTAGTTGAAGGGTCCACATTAGGGTTAGAGGGAATGATGGAAAAAATAGTAGCTGTAGGTAATCCAGATATGCTATGGGTCTAGACATGCTAGCTAACGGTACATGTAGCTCTGTGTGAAGTCTGGGATCTTAGTAATGTGACTTGAACTGTTGAATTTACTATGGTTTTCTGACCAGATGACAGTTCAGTTCCACTCTCAAGACAGGGGATACAGCAGTCTATAGATTTGAATCCTGTGTTTCCAGGGATCCCTTGCTCTATGATTGGCTCTGATCTGTTTGGAAATGATGTGCAGCTTCTCTAAACGGAACATATTTGTTGGACTATATTCTTCTGCCAGTTTCTGCAAGCAACCATAACATTGGTCCAGAAAGCTTTGTGCTTGGCTTGTAAAATTATACATTTGATTATGGTTTCCATATGAAGTCAGAGAAGAGTTTTCAGGTGTGTTTAGTGTGGTTGTATTTCCTCCACTGAGAAGCCAGCTTGGCTGCCTGATTATGCATCCATTGTGTTTTCGATGAGCAACTTTGATTTGCATTATTGACTTTAAAAGAATAATCATGATCAATAGTGGCAAATGTTTCCATCAATGTTATCCACTGGTATTTTCCCTGGGTGTATTCCACTCAGTAAATGTTGCTTCTTGCTTGTCATTATAGAGAAGGGCTAACCATATGCAAAACAGAGTTGGTCGTGCCCAAAATAAATATTCCATACCTAAGTGAATGCTTCTGTGTCATCAGAACAGAGATACAAGCAACTCTGCATGTGTTTCATTATTGCTAGACCTCATAAGTGAGGTACATCTTGACATAATAGAGAAAGAGAACTGGAGCCCTTTCAAAATAATGATACAGTGACCAGCCGTAATTCGCTTTGATCCCACCACAAAGGACAAGTTGTTCCAAAGTTATCAATCATATCACCTCTAAACAGGAACATTTTGGCCGTGTTGGGCTTCATTGGTGGATTGTATCTTAGGGTCATGTTGCACAGTAAACCCAAGCATCCATATATGGGTACATCTATGGCCATTAGGCTCAAACTTTTACTCAGCACACCAAGCATTGCAAGAGGCATTTGTCTAACACATG
The DNA here is from genome assembly GCF_964261635.1 of Lissotriton helveticus. Taxonomy (NCBI): domain Eukaryota; kingdom Metazoa; phylum Chordata; class Amphibia; order Caudata; family Salamandridae; genus Lissotriton; species Lissotriton helveticus. Next base: position 216,854,143 of record NC_136058.1, read on the forward strand.
TAAACAGCATTTGTGCATTTCTACGTATGCATGCTTTAGTACAATTAGGCAGGATCTATTGATAGTAATTTTACCAGGAGTTGCCCATACTTCCCACCTTAAAAAGGGGCATGGTCAAGATATGATTGCTCTAGCTTTGGTTTGCACTCCAACAAGGAAAGGCAATTCTTAATACCTCTGCTTTAGTTTAGACTCTAACTAACCACAAGCATTGAGAAGTGATCACTGATTTCCAATGTTGGCTTTGGACGTAAGCAAAACACCATAAGGACATCAACTCACCCATAATATTTTGTCCTATATATTGATACCCCCAATCCATTTTACTACAGCTACAATCCTTAAATGCATTTTTTATGTTGCTAACTATCCCTTCTCTTCTTTTAACATGCGGCATGTTTCATTTATTTCTATTAAGACACACTATCATTCTAAGGTGTATTGTTCCTGGTCTTTCCAACTTTTATTTGTAAAATGGTTGTTAACTGCAATTACCTTCAGCATCTCTGGAACAAGATTTAGCGCATGTTTATGAACAAGGGCAGAGTTTTTTTATTTAAAGCACCATATGTATATATGCGACACTGGAACATGCATTCATTTTTAGGTTGAGGCGATGTCTCTTCTCTCTGGGCAATATTTTTGATAAGCTTTCTAGTTTTCTAGTTTTCACATGTACACATTTGAATACCAAAACGGAGCAGCACATAGGACCACTTTGAGATTGATTAAATTGGACATCTCAAGGCGTCATCAGCGATATGTGTTAGGGCTGTTTCAGTACCATGACCCGCTCTGAAACCTGACTGGTATAAGTCAAGGAGCTGCTACTTCTCAATATGGTTGCAAAGCTGTGTGTGAACGCATTTCTCAAGCTTTTTGGCCAATGTCATGATATTAGTAATTGAACGGAAATTGTTAGGATCAGCTAAGTCTGCTTTTGGCTTTTTAGGGATTGGGTGACTTGTCCCATCTTGAGACAATCAGGAATCCTACCCTGCACGAGAGATTCATGGATAATCAAGGACCAGAGTGGAAGAATGGCTGATTTGAGTTCATTGAAAAACTTGGTGGGTAGGGGATCGTTTTGTTGAGTTGGAAGTAGGTGCTCTCACTGCAGTTGGCCAAGCTGATGGTGAGGGAAAGGTCTGAAGCAGCAGATTTGGTGAAACCCGTTGCAGTTCAATTTCAATATTTCTTGCCTTTTCAGTGAAGTGTGCTGAGGAGTCCTCCCCACAGGAGCAAGAGATCTTAGGTACAGAGAGTTGGGTGGTTGAGTGGTTAGTTTGTTGTTTGATGATTTGTAATAGTTTTTGGAATCTGGTTCTGACTTTGTCAAGCTGTGCCCTGAGGTGATCATTTTTCGCACTGCAGAAATGCTTGTTTTATGAGTGTCTAGTCCTCCTCAACTGTTTGAGGTTTGTAATGGAGGGTGAGTTTCTCCATCGTCTCTCCGTAAGCCTAAGTTCGTGACATTCCTCATTTTAGGGAGCCAATAACAAAGGTTTGGATTGTTTGATCGGTATCCTTCTGAGTTGCTTCGGTGTAGTTTTGTCGAAAATATTTGTCATGTTGTGTATGTAATGATCCACACTTCATCCAGGCTAGTCATGTAATGGGGTGCAGGAAGTAGATTATTACTAATGGATGTTAGATCATTAATGTTGATGTCTCTCAGATTTCGAGCCAGCTGTTTGGTTTTGTGCTGTTGACCTGGTTTGACCAGAACCTTTTCCAGGATGTGAAAAGAGATTTGGTAATGATCAGACCAGTCACAAGGTCAAATGTTGTCAAGTTCTATGATGTTATCTTTAGCAATGATTAGATCAAGGGTGGAGCCCTTGTTGTATGTCGGTCTGTTGCAGGCCTGGGTGAAGTTTAGGTCGGAGAGGAAAGCCTTGAAGGAGCACAATAAGGGGTCATTTGTGTCGCTCCAGTGTAGGTTAAAATCCCAGAGGAAGATATAGTTGGGGTGTTGGTCAGAGTTTGAGGCAATGGACTCCATTATTTGTTCAATGAAGTTCAGATTTTCACCTGGCGGATGATATATCATGTGGAGCAAGCAGACTATCTTTCCAGTGTTCCAGAATACAATGTCTAGGTGTTCACAGAAAGACATCATAGAAGTTTGTACCTGTCTCGGTGTGAGGATGGAAGGATAGATGCAAGCAATGCCACCCCCAACTTTAACAGGTCTATCGAGTCTGATAATGTCGTATTTGGGAGGGATTAAAATGTCCATAATTGGAGAGGAGTTGTCATTAAGGCTGGTTTCAGTTTGGATCAGGAGGTCCAGTTCTTGCATGAGGATGAGGTCTGATATATCCGTTGCATGTTTCACTACTGACCTACAGTTGAGAACCGTCAACCAGTAGTAGGTTATTCTTGCTCATAGGGATCGGGTTAACACTTGATTCTCTAAACGGGTTGGAGGAAATAGTTTGGATGTTGAGTGGCGGGTGTGAGGAGACACTGCGAGAGGCGTTGTAAGATAGAAGTAGCGAGAGAGTATCATCAGAAAGATAATGAGTGGACCTTTGGGGCTAGGAGTGGTGATTAGGAAGGGGCTGTGTTTTCCAGAGTGTACTGAGAGGGATTTTGGAAGAAGAAATGTTCCTCCTGTGGCGTTAATCCCTTGCTGGAGGGCTGGGTTGATGAGTCTCAAGGAAGGATCGAACTTCCAAAACATCTCCATCTTCAAGGAATAGAGAGAGTGGATGAGACCCCTCAGGGAGAGGGATGTTAGAAGGCAGAGTGGTTTCCTCAAACGTGCTAAAGGTAAGTATTAAGGGCGGGGACAAGATCCTGCTTGAGGTCTGCCATCTTATCCTCAATAGCAGCCAGGTTGGCGTTGTGGACGGCAGGTCTAGGGTTAATTAGAAGATTTGATACACCCTGGAGAGGAGTGGTGGGAGGCAAAGTGGCTTTATCCTGGGTGAGTAGGTACATTTTGTGGAAGGAAACGGGAAGTTGAGTGTTAGGGGATGGAGTACTGGAGAATGAGACTGGGTATGGGGTAGGTAGAGCACTCATTTTGGTATTCTGGCATACTTGAGTTGATCTACCAGGATTAGGTTTGTTGTCATTGCATTCACCATCTGTGTCAGGGGACTTGACTAACTGGCTCAAGGGAAGTGAGAGGGAGGCAAAGTAGGTAGAAAAGGAGGAGGGTGATACAAGAGGCTCCACTGCTAGGGGGAGACTTTGATTAGGTAGGATAGCAGGGGCTATATTATCCAGTGTATTTTTTACCTCATAAGGATTCTGTCAAAAGTTTAAGATTTCGGTTAGAAGCTTGTATAAGGATGTTTCCTTTGTTGTAGAGGGATATTGCAAGATCAGCATTGAAGTCAGGAGAGGGTATTATGGTTATTCAGAAACCATGAACCAATCACAGTGGTAAGACTTATCTTTCTTAGAACACTGGCAAGATGCATAAAGTCATTCTAAGACTTTCTACTTAAGTTAATGGATGCAAGTGCTATGTTTATTTTCATTAACCCACTTCAGCCACAATATTGAGGAAGAGACTTTGTGAGGAGGGTGAAGATAGAAATTGCCTCAAAATGGACAAGCGCAGTCCACAGCAGTAAGAAGTCCACAGTAGCAAGAAGTCAGGGAAATCAATACAAACAATGAACAACAACATTTCTAAACGGGCACTCCAGACTGAAGGCCCGCCTTCTCCCTTGCACTGAGAAGACGGCGCTGATTTTCATTGAGCGAGGAGCGGAAACAATTGGACACGTACTTTTACATTTTGCATTTCCGATTAGTGAACATTTTTTCACTACTGTGAGGCCTACCCCTCTCGTAGGATAACATTGAGGGTCCTGTATTACACTTAATACAATGTAAATCCTGAATGAGAGGAAGGAGATCTGTCATGTTTTATACTTACAGATTCGTAATGATAAATCCTCTTTAATGATAAAGTCAAATTTTTCATTACAACTTTGAAAATGCCACTTTTAGAAATAAAACATGTTTCTGCTCTTAGTCCTGTGTGCCTGCAGCCTGTCTCCAATACACATTTGGGATGGGTGACAGCTGGACTTTGGTATTCTCTTTAGATAGCCACACACAAAGTGAGCTTAGGTGAGGCTTGATGGACCATCCTGAGCAGAATGTAAGGCAGTAGCTGGGCACAGCCTCACACTTACACAGGAATAGGCTGCCACATAAAGAACTGCATACCTGTCAGGGTGAGCTCCCTTCTTCGGGATCTGGACGTTAAGACACAATGGACCCACCTCGCGATATCTTCAACTCTGGCTTTAGTTTCACAGAGTATTGAAGTGATCAAGCAGGGAAGGGAAATTTGGATGGGAACAGCTGGGAAGGATGCCTATAAGAAAAATGTTAGCAACAACACAGACTACGTAAAACAAATATTATCAAATGACACCTTTGAATGCGCCTATCCAAGCAGAACCTTTATGGGCTTCTAAATGCTCTGTCGCAAGATTCCAACAAGTATATTTGTGAGTTTAAACAGCACTCACTGAATCTTGTTTACTACTTTGTCTTTTAAATTATAGCACTAAAAATGTTGTGTGGCGTTTAGAGCTCCGAGTGAATTTTCCCGATTCATGCCCTTATGTAGGTACAATTCACATTTCCCTTATATATGCATAGAAATCAATCCCATATTTAGGCATAGCCCATGCTACCCAAATACAGGCATGGCTACTTCTACCCGTACCACACGTCACAACGATTTCTTGGAAAATCGGCTTAAGCAGTTAGGGAACTTCCCCTTGCTTAAATATTGATTTGTCCATGAACTCATGTACTTTGCAAAGAACAACTATTCCCTAGGGGTTCTTTCCTGACGTTCATATGCCCGACTTTACGTCAAACTATGGCATTCCTAAACACCTTCAAGGTATAAATATACCTTCACTTGCTCTAACAAGACACGGTGGTTCGGAGCAGTTCGACTATCTACTTGCCCGACGCAGCTCGCTAAAACAAGTGCCGAAGGAAGCCGACTCTCCTGCTGACGCACTGATCAAGTAGTGGCCAAATGGAAGGTCCCCTAAAAATGGGCACACGGAAGAAACTCAATGGGGCGCTGGTAGGGGAAACCCATAGATCTGCATCTCAATCTATGGCCCCATCCACTACGTTACTGGTCCCTAGAAAACTAGTACGGAGGATTCCCCCAGTAAACCTCCCACCTGACTGTCAACCTTTTGTTGTTGTCCTGGTTAATGTGCCCCCTCTAAAAGAGGGCCAGTTGGAAAACCATCAGTCACTTAAGAATAAGTGTATCCACTGGCTAAAGGCAAATAGGCCAATTCCGCCAGGTGTGGATGGTATTATTTTAGGTGTTCGCAGAGTGGGGTGGGTAGGCCAGGGGAAGAAGACTCAGGAGGGGGATTGTATAATTATAAACTTCCAAGATCCAAGAGTAGTGCCCTCGATTTGTACCCCTAATACATGCATGGGAGCTCCAGGGGTTAAAGTAGTGGATCTCTCTTATTTTTACCCTAGTCAAAGTATTGTCCTAACTGGAGGAAGCTTAACTTCCCCTGTTTCTGTACAGAATTGGGCTGGGGCCACAGGAGGCTTAAGGGAGAATCATTTGCGGCGACTAGAGCCTAACTGACTGGAAGCTGAGAGTAGTGTGGAGCTACCGGGAGTGTCACCCACCCATGTAAGCAGCGCAGGGGGGATGGTAGACCCGCTGATAATTCCCCAAGAATCCGGTATACCTCAGTCACACATGAGTAGGACCACCGCTAGGGACTCTCTTGCACCCAGTGACGCTCCAGCTGCGACGGACCTAGCCTTTAAGGTTTGCAGTTGGAATGTCGCAGGGATTGCAAGAAAACTGGATATACCGGAATTCATTACATGTGTTGACGATCACACCCTGTGTCTCTTCCAAGAGACATGGAGCTTGGTCCCGGTTCATAGGGTGGGTTTTTCCTCCTTTTCTTCCCCTGCTCAGGCTTCGGTATCAGGGAGAGGGCGACCTTCGGGCGGCCTACTCATATGGGTTGCAGCCTCTTTAGATTGCAGAGTAGTGGAGTTCCCCACAGGTTGCCCGGACATCCAGAACATTACCCTAATAGATCCAAGGGGAAGAACTGTTTTGAATATCTATAACATTTACGCCCGGGGAACCAAGGGTGGGAGGAAGTCTTCTGTAATATCTCTCCTCGAGTCCCTGTTAAAAAACACCCCTCATAAGACACGTACAATGGTGGCGGGTGACTTGAACTGTACGTTCGAGCCCCTGGGCTCGGACGTCGCCACCGATCAGGACGAGGATGATGCTAGGTTGGGGATTCCGGTTTTGGATATCCCTCCGATCAGAAGGTGGACTGAAGTGGCGCTCCAGATATACTCCCTGAGCCTGGAATTTAATTTAAGGGCAGCCAATGGGAGGACAACCTCAGATAGGGGGGGTGCACACACGTATAATAGGCCTGGACACACCTCTAGGTTGGATTATATCCTAATAGATGTGTGTCTATGGTCCTTTGTAAAAGACATGCAGGTGGTACATACGACGGAGAGTGATCACAATTCCCTCTCCCTGAGTATGGATCAGTGGTGGCGCCCCCTAATGAAGGACAACATTTACCCGGTCGCCGTACCCCCGGATCTGTCCGAAGTCTCCCATTGTGGCAGACGAATAAAATGGGCAAAATTGATTCTCTCTGAGGGAAAGGTAGGGGAAATCTTAACCCTCTTAAATCAAGTGGTAACAGATCTTAGAAACCCATTAGAGGGGGCAGGTAGAGCGAGTGGACTTTTTCCCTCCCTGGTTGAAGCCTTATCTAGTGTGTTTTCATCCCATCCTATCAACTTGGGAAAAAAAACATTTAGAAAACCTGCTGAGGGTTGGTATACCAAAAAATGTAGTTCTTATAAGGCCAAACTAGTTGAGGCAGTTAAACGCAAATCCCGTAGTGAGATACAGGAAACAAGGAAGGCCTATAATAAATCCCTTAAGATTGCTAGGCAGGAGTGGGAAGACAAATTTTGGGAGGACCTACTTCAGGCTAGTAAGGGTAGGGATTCTAGGGCCTTTTGGAATCTCATAGGCACACGGAATAAACCAGATGCATCTGTGAGACCCTGCAATATCCCCCCGCAACATTGGGTAAACCACTTCGGGTCCCTTTACCTCCCCCCAGAAGGGGAATTAAATGCTGGGAGGGAATTTAGATTAGCAGTTGTCCCCCATGCATACGATTTCTTCACTCCCTTAGAGATTGAGGGGGTCATAGGATGGGTGGCCCCGCGCAAAGCACCGGGTCCAGATGGTCTCCCTGGGGATCTTATGAAGGCTTACCCAGTAAAATGGGGTAGGATCATTGCCGCCCTCCTAAATGACATCATGATGGGAGGGGCAGTGCCTGAATCCTGGAAGGGGGCGGTGGTAGTCCCGATCTACAAAAAAGGGTGTAGGGAAACCCCGGGAAACTACCGCCCCATAAGCCTGATAGACTCCACCCAAAAGATAGCTGGTAAAGCTGTCCTTGGAAGGATCTTACATTGGGTGGAGGAAAACAAAATCCTATCAGAATTCCAGGCAGGTTTCCGGGCTGGTATGGGGACCATTGAGCAGGTGTTTAGGTTAGCTCTCCTGGGGTGGAAGGTTGTTGATCTGGGCAAAGGCAGTCTTTATTTGGCTTTTATAGACTTGAAGACTGCCTTTGACCTAGTCCCCCGGGAAGAGCTCTGGAGGGTACTCAATGAGTTGGGAATACCTCCTTACATCTTGTCCCTTCTCATTAGTCTCCATGACCATACCTTTGCGCAGGTCCGCTGGGGCAAAGACGGAGAACTCACTGAGAGGATCCCAGTGTCAAGGGGTGTTAGACAGGGATGCGTCTTGGCGCCCACCCTATTTTCACTTTATGTGAATGGGGTGGTAAAACATCTGCAAAAAGAACCAGCCGACGCCCCCTGTCTCGGAGGAGTCCGTATCCCCACATTGCTTTTTGCGGACGACACGCTTCTGATCTCCAAGACCCCCCAAGGCCTGCAGAAATTGCTAACGCGTTTCCAGGAGTTTTGCGCTGCTAAAGGGTTAATTATAAACGTGGCCAAAACAAAATACCTAGTCCTAAATCCTCCCAGGAAACTTGGCCGTCCACCTACACTCAACTCAGTGGCCTTAGAGAAAGTAGCCGAATTCGATTACCTCGGTATTCGGATTACGGATAGGATGTCCTGGGCAAACCACATTGAGAAAATGGTCCTAAATCACAGAAGAGTAGGAGGAGCACTTGTGAGGGAGTTTTTGGCCTCACCTAGGAGATCGCTTTCCCCAGTAATTGACATCTACAAGGCTAAAGTAGTGACATCAGCCTTGTATGGGGCTGAGCTGTGGGGCCACTGCCGATTGGATGCCCTAGCGATAGCGGAGACCAAACTCCTAAAATCTATTATTTCCATTCCTCTGAGCACGCCATCTGTACCAGTGCTGTTGGACACGGGCTGTAAGAGTATCCAAGATCAGGCTCAGCTTCGCCCTCTCCTATTGTGGACACGAATCTGGAGGGGTGAGGACTTAAAATCCTACGCCGATGGTTTGGGGGAAATAATGAGTTTGGGGGGTTGGGCCAAGATCAGATGGCTGAGCGAAACCAAGAAGCTCCTGGAGAAGATTGGTCTTGGGGATTGTTGGACTTCACGCACAGCCCCTCCTAAAGAAGCTGTTAAAGCGCTCTTTTGGAAGTGGACGGCGGAGCGCTTAATCACAAACTCGAAGCACTGCAAGTCCACGGTCTCATTTTTACAAACTAAAGACATTGTGGCCTTTGAACCCTATTTGGACCTGATCACACTCCCATTTGACCGTGCCCTGTATTTTAAATTTAGAGTTGGATCCCTCCCGCTAGGAGCTGTGGTATCAAACTGGACATCAGTGGCCCGTGCCTCCCCGTATTGTGCTTGTTGCCCGAACAGGGTTGAGTCTATTGTGCATGTTCTATTTGAATGTCCGGATTATGCCAGGCCCCGGAGGTATTGGTTGAAACCCCTCTTCCAAATCTTGGGTACTCGTAGCCACCTAGTCGCCTTGCGCATTTTAATTACTGACACTTCCCCCCCCATTGTGTGCGGAATTGCTAAATTTTTAAAACAGTTTTGGCTTATTCGATGTAAGAGACTGTCAGTAGCGATTTAATTCTTTTCTTAGCTAAGTTATTTATCGGGCGCTTTATGTCCTTTTATTCGTTTTAAATGAGTTCTTATACTGACTTCTTAAAGCTATGTCTTTTTGTATTTTGTATTGATGTTTTGTATATGTGCTTATAAGATATCTTGCATATCGAATAAAAGCTTATGACTGACTGACTGACTGACTGATCAAGAGGCTGCCCTTCTGCTGCCGAGAATCCAGCTCCAGTGTTTCCAAGCTCCTCTTGTGGGCTGTTGGGAAATCGAATCCCGAGACTGAGATACCAGAACTCCTTTATTCTGACTAAGATATGAAGCTGATTAGAACCTAGGGAAACCTTTGGAAGATTCTTGGCAAAAACAACTAAACCTATGCTACACAATACTTACTTCTTCCCTCTTACTGGACTTAGGTTAGGTACATAGGGGTAGGCTTATTTTAGAAGCACCAGTTGAGTATTTTAGCCTGTATATTTATGTATGTATTTTTATATGGCTTAGAAACCATACAATCATTTTACAGTATTATTTTATAATACTATTCTCACTGTACGCATTATACTTTGCAGTCTGCATAACGATTGTAGCAGTTGACTTCTCTTGTATGAGAAAGAAGACTGTTCAATAAAACTTTTTTTTAAAACGCCCATCTCTCTATTTCTCTACAACTCTGTTGAAACAAAGCATGCACGATTGACTGAGTGAAATACTTATCTATTGTTGCTACGACTCTGAGAAATATATTTCTTATTCTTGGGAAACAAACTTGTCATGTTTATTCGCTTGTCAGAAACTAATCCCTTCTTGTGAATTCGAGAAAGTTTCTAGTGACCTCTGAGCTAGCTTGCATTCACTATTAAGTTTAGTATATTCGATAGAGACCTAGTCGACTTCAGTCCTACGTCTAATCTATAGGATATATTATTCCAATGCGCAGAGCCTATTGGGAATATAGGAACTACACTACAAAAATAAGCAAATTATGCTATCGCAATGACTCTCGTGTGCAAAATAGGAACGTACTGTGACCCTATACAGTTGCAAAATGAGTGATATGCAAATGGGCTCTTGCTCAGCAAAAAAAGGTTAAGTTGTATTCCAGTGTAACAAAAGCTTAATAAAATGTGGAAGAGGTGTTACGCAGCGGCCAGGGTGCCTGACTCCGGACCACGGGGTTCACGGTTCGATTCCCAATGCTGGCGGCAGGCCAGCACCATGTAACAAAGGGCAATAGCTCACTTAATCATCCCGACAGCCCCCAGCGCCGAGACATCAGATGAAAATCAAACATAACATTTCATCAAATGCATAATCTCAAGAATAGAAAAAGTAAGCAAAACGGTGCTCGGCGTCGACGTTTCGGTCCCCCGTTGGTCTAACAGATCCACAGGACCATCATCAGGATGATGTAGTTGCACATATATACATAAGTAAGTTTGAGAGTAACAGGAATCATCTCCTGACTATCCAGCAATATCACTCCTCAATGATTAATTTATTCATCAATGATCGCCTATCACATAATATTTACAATCAGCTTCTCATCACTTAAATACACTTGAACAGCCAGAGCCGTATCTCTGAATCTGTTTCCTCGACTTCAAAAGACTCGGTCTTCCTGACTCGTTTCCTGATGATGGTCCTGTGGATCTGTTAGACCAAAGGGGGACCGAAACGTCGACGCCGAGCACCGTTTTGCTTATTTTTCTATTCTTGAGATTATGCATTTGATGAAATGTTATGTTTGCTTTTCATATGATATGGTATTTCAGTTGTCCATAATTGTAGCAAAGGGTGTTTTTACACTACTGTAAATAAGTTTGCAAATTTCAGTATTGTGTCTGTTGCCAAATATAAAAAAATACATAAAAAAGAATATTATGCGAAAATAATAAATATGATGTTTTGATATATTGGGGTATATGTTAATGTTTATATACTCTTCTGCAGTTGAATTATTGATCACGAATGTGGCATAAATTTGAACAATAAGGAAATTGAAATAGTTCCTCGAGGGGCAATTGTATTCTGTTATTGTAACCTGTAACAAGCCCTTTGGTTTGAAGTGGTTGGATTTGTTTCTTGTACAGGTTTCACACTCCTGAACCATTTTTGCAATGCCCTTAGCCATTGTTGGCAGCCAGAAGATTTGTTGTATTTTTCTATGGTTTTCTTGGTCCTGGATGACCCGCCAACGGAAGAGAGTGCAACCAATAAAACACTGGGGCATATTATCAAGAACAGGCGATAACATTATTGCCGCTTTATCGGCAGGAAACTGCCGCTAAAGTGGCGATAATGGGCTTGATAATAGGCCCTTGTGAATTCCCATAGCAGCACAGGTTCTGGTGTTAACCTGGGCTGCTATGGGAATTCACAAGGGAATATTATCAAGCACATTATCGCCACTTTAGTGGCAGTTTCCTGCTGATAAAGCAGCGATAATTTTATCGCCTGTTCTTGATAATAAGCCCCACTGTTTCTCTTAATTCTTCGGTGGCCAGATACATTTGTTGTTCATGAAAGGGTATCCCTTCTTTCAATATATGCTTACTGTTTTGTTTGATCCAGTTTAACCAAAAAGAAGGGGAAAAGTGTGCATGGATGTTATCTAATAATTGTTCTGCTGATAGTACTCATAACACCTTGGTAGGGGTAATTATAGATTGGGGTGTTCCTTCTAGCCTATGTAAAGAAGAATCCTTTCTAGACAAGGGATCAGCTTTTTTCTTGTCAAGTCCTGGTCGGTAAGTCAAAATGAAATCATATTCTGCAAAGAACATCATCCAATGCAGCTGGCCTGGTGTTCAAATCCTAGCTGAACTCATGAATTGAAGATTTCTAGGATCTGTATATACAGTGGCAGTAAAGCATGCCCCTAAGAGGTAATGTCTCCATTCTTTGAAGGCGTTGTGGATGGCAAGCAATTCCTTCTCTGCTATTGTGTAGTTTTGTTCAGCAGGATTTAATTTTCTGGACATATATGCCACTGGATGCAATTGTCCTGTACTAGAGTTTCTTTGGGATAGGATGGCAGCGATGGCAACATCAGAGTCGTCTGCGTCTATGATAAACGGTTCTTGAATATTTGGATGCATTAAGATCGGGCAGCTGTGAAAGCTCTTTTTTTAGAGCTTGAGAGCTTGAAAAGCAGAACCAGCTTCAGGAGGCCAATCAAACGTTTACTTTTTTCGCAATAACCGCGTGATTGGGGCTACTAAAGAAGAAAAATTATAGATGAAACGTCAATAGAAATTGCAAAGCCTAAAAAACATTGCACTTCTCTGATAGACTATTGTATCGGCCAATCTGCAACTGCCTTTATCTTTCTCTCAGTCATTTTCATTCCAGCTGGAGTCAAAATCACCCCTAAAAATTCCACTTGTGTTACATGAAAATCACACTTTGATAATTTGCAGTATAAATGATGTTTTTGTAGAGTAGTCAAAACCTATTTTACGTGACTTTAATGGATATCTATGGTTTCAGAATAAATCAAAATGTCATCTATATACACAATGACAAATAGATCTAAATACTCATGCAACACATAATTTAAGAAGAATTGAAAAGCAGCCAGTGCGTTGCACAGTCCAAAAGGCATGACAAAGTATTTGAAGAGACCATATAGGGCCAGATGTAGGTTATCTCAATTTACCTATTCTTAAATACCGAATTTTACCGATTCAGTATTTAAGAAATGGGATGTAGATAATTATTCAGTAAATTTTACCGAATCGGTAGGAATTGACCACGGCATACTTACGAGACACTATGCAAGTGATTAACCTGATCGACGGTATGCCCTTTGATCAAGAAACTCAACTACTTGTGACATTGGATATAGTGTAACTTTACACTAGTATCCCCCAAGAACCTGCACTGGAATCCATGACTAAAGCTCTAGACAGAAGACCACAACCGACCTATGGTCCCTCTGATTTTATTGTGGAATTCTTGGAAACAGCCATGATGAGGAACTTCTTCCTATTCCAAAACAAGTTTTTTGGCCAAACGAAGGGAGTAGCCATGGGGGCAGCCTTTGCCCCAGACCTAGCAATTCTATTCACAGATGAGTTTGAAGAACAATTAGTGATGGAGTGGCGCCGCTACATAAACAATGTTCTACTCATCTGGATAAGAAACGAAACAGACCTAAAAGCTTTTTCTTAATGGCTCAACACGAGATCCTCGGACATAAAATTTACCATCAATTGGCATAAGAATACAATGGATTTTCTAGATATCACCATCAAACTAGATAAAGACCATCTATATACAGCACTCTATAGAAAACCAGCTGAGAAGAATACTCTGCTAAGATACTCTAGCTATCAAACTAGAGGCCTCCGCGAAAACCTGCCCTAGGGACAATTTCTCCAAATCCATAGAAATAGTTCTCTCAAACATGATTTCTTTCAAGAAACCGAAAATTTATCAACCGTCTCATTGAACACGGATATCCGAAAAGACTAGTTAAATGGGCAAGGTAGGGAGCCTGTTACTATGACCGAGAAGCGCTCCTCACACCTAAACAACGTCCTACAGATATCTCAAGAAAGATATGCATGACCACTTTCTGCACCAGGAGCAACAAAATAAAGAAAATTATTAATGGACACTGGAATCTCATATCGACGATCTTGAGATTTCCGAACCACCATTACATTCCTTCAAAAAAGCCAAGAGCGTCAGAGATCATGTTGTCCATTCTTTGTTGGATACACTGTCACAACCCACTATCCAAACACTCTGGAACGTACCGGAAATAGTGGGACACTTGAAATGTACCAAATGCAAGGCATGTAACTTGACTGTAGAGACAAACCAATTCTGCTACAAACAGCACATCATCAACCTAAAAGTCCACTCTAACTTCAACACAACTATTGTGATCTACGGCATCTTGTACACTGGCAACAAACTATATATATTGGACAAATGAGACAAAAGGTCAAAACAAGGATACTACATCATTGTAGTAGGATTTAATGCGGCACAGTAGGTGCACCCCTAGTCAAACATTTCACGACAAAACTACATAAACCAGAATCACTGCAATGGTTGGTTTTGGAGAAAGTGACCATGGGGTGGTGACATCAACTCCATCTTAAACATATGGGAATGTAAATGGATGCAGAAAATAGATACTGTGAACAATGAGCTTAATGAACATGATGGCACAAATGGATAATTGTCCATTCTCGCCACTGAGTAGTGTTCTCTCTGCCCTCACTAAGCTACATATGTTAACAATACTATATGACTTTGTTTCAATCTATAATGGTAATTTATTTTCCTTGGATGTGCATTCATGGGTTGGCTCTGTGAACTTGATGGCAGAAATGCCCAATTGTCTATTCTCGCCACTGGGTAGTGTCATCTCTGCCTACATTGAGGTATATCTGTTAACAGTACACTATGATGCTGTTTCAACCCACAATGTTAATTTATTTCCCTTGGATGTATATTCATGTTATTGTGCTGTTTTTTCAACATCTCAATATCAGACTATCAATCAAATGTACTTTTAACACGTGGTTCCTTGTAAACATTTATATTCTCATGGTGCAACAGCTACTCCCTAGTATGTCATTTAACATTGTAATTCAGACATCTGGGGTTTGCAGTAACATTTATAAAGGTTTGTTCTCTTTTTGTTTCGTGTATTTAACAATAACCTATTGTATGCACGTCCAAGGTTTAGTTTTAGTTTATCAACATTTACAAGTTTTTTGTGGCATTACTTGTATTGACATGGCTGCAGCATTTCAACATTACAACTCAGTTCACATTTTGTACACCTTTTATTATCCTAAACCGTGCATTTTTAAATCTACCGGTCACCCAATGTTGGACGTTGCTCAAGAAGGGCAATCTGTCCGCTCTTGCTGCCCCTGTCCCGTCAGCCGACGTGCAGTGATCCAGCGAATATATGACGTTAGCCTGCATAAAAACATCCCGCATACCATCATCCCTCAAAAATAATCCCGCAAGTACTATTAGTCCGCAAACTAAGAGATCGCAAACTTTTAAAACGAATATACCTTTAGCAAGCATGCCTCAAAACGAAAAGGCATGCATGTTAAAGGTATACTTTTTGTACAAGTAGTAAAGGTAAGTAACAGTACCCTACCTTGCCTTACACTACACTCTAATGTAGTACCCCTGCACTACCCACCCTTGACACACAGTCCATTACCTACATTTACACTACCCAGCACGACCGCCCAACACTACCATAAAGCACTTTACTTCCCTACACAAACACTACAACACTACCTTAATACACTACAACCAGCATGACCCTACACAAACACTAAAATACTACCCTAAATTACTACACCCCAGCATGACCCTACACTACACTACAACACTACCCTATACCCTAAAACACTTCACCCCAGCATGACCCTACACTACACAAACACTACAACACTACCCTAAACCCTAAAACACTACCCCCAGCATAACCCTACACTACACAAACACTACAACACTACCCTAAACCCTAAAACACTACACCCCAGCATGACCCTACACTACACAAACAATACAACACTACCCTAAACTCTAAAACACTACCCCCTGCATGACCCTACACTACAACACTACCCTAAACCCTATAACACTTCCCCTAGCATGACCCTACACTACAACACTACCCAAAACCCTAAAACACTACCCCCAGCATGACCCTACACTACAACACTACCCAAAACCCTAAAACACTACCCCCAGCATGACCCTACACTACAACACTACCCAAAACCCTAAACCACTACACCCCAGCATAACCCTACACTACACAAACACTACAACACTACCCTACACCCTAAAACACTACACCCCAGCATGACCCACCACTACGCAATCACTACAACACTACCCTAAACCCTAAAACACTACACCCAGCATGACCCTACACTAGGCAAACACTACAACACTACCCTAAACCCTAAAACACTACACCCCAGCATGACCCTACACTACACAAACACTACAACACTACCCTAGACCCTAAAACACTACCCCTGCATGACCCTGCACTACACAAACACTACAACACTACCCTAACCACTATAACACTTCCCCCAGCACGACCCTACACTAAACAACCACCACAACTCTACACTACACTAACACAACACTACACTACACAATCACTACCCCAGCATGACCCCCACCCCTAAAAAATTAACCCAAACCCACTTACCTCTCTCATCGTCGTGGTTTACAACGCAAATGCATTTACCATACATGCCTTTACAACGTATTTCGTTGTAAAGGCATGCGTGATAAAAGCACATACGTTGTAAAAAAACTGCAGGATGATGGTTTGCGGGGTCAATGACCTTGCGGTATCATAGTACGCGGCCTGAAAGTCCGCGGGATAAAAAATGCGGGATAATGGCTGCAAACCGATCCAGCTGCTGCACTCAACGTGTACGCTCGCATCCACGTTTATTAACGCTTTCTGCAACCGCAAGCTCATTCTGGCAGCAGAATTGGAGCCGGACAGTTGTTTCAAGGTAAGGAAAGGCTGATTAGCTAGCTCTTCACCTTTTTCACAATTATGCGATCAGGACGCTTGGTAGTGTGTTTCTTTTAGCTCATTCCTCATTTCCCGTTTCCCAACCCTGAGCACCCATTACTGTAAATATTTGCATTACCTTAAGAGGATTGAGTAACTGTGTTGCCACAGCTAAAAGTCAAAACTTCATTAAAAATAAATTGCATTACTTACAAATTTGTCTTTACAAGTTGGTATTGTGGATGCGACTTATTGTTTGTATTTCTGATAATTGTAGTGTGCTACTTGACCATTTCTTTGTTGTACTGTATTATTGACCCAGGTCTGATAGCCTCTCGGGTATCCCCATTGATACACAACACATCGCATTGATCCAGCATCATTACCAGAATGGTCTAGACTCTAAGGATACAATCTTGTGACAGATAGTGTTGTGTACTGCCTCGCCAGGTTTTGTGAGCAGAATAGGGGGAAACACAACTGCCCTCTCAACGGTCTCCCTGAGATGGGCTGAACCAGGTTAATAAACACTGTGAGAGTGGCCTTGAATGTACTCCACCTCTCACCGAGTAGTGAGAGCTAGAGGTGGTAGAGGCCTGGGGCATGCTGCCATCTCAGAGGACAAACTCAGACATATTTTAAAGGCTATGAACACTTCGATGAGAAGTCTTTGAAAGAAAAATCAAACAGGTAATGATTGATTTCAATATATTACAAGACAACCTTTGCAAACTGTCAGAGTGAAAAACAACAAGACTGCTCTCGAACAAGTAAGCCCGCTGGTGGATCAGCGGAAGGCACAGGCGGGTTCTCTCTCAGATAAGGTAGACCAACTGGATAAAAGAGCAGAGGTCTGCAAAAAACAGCAGCATCGGGGCTGTGAGCCTCCCTGATGGAGGTGAAGGGAATAACATGGTGTCATATCCTGAAAAATGGATTCTGGAAACAGTGGCTCCACAGGGTCTCTCTTCATTCTTTGTCCTGGCGAGAGTACACAGGTTGCCGGTGAGACCTCTGCCACCAGGGGCTGTGCTAAGACCTGTGGTGACCCACCCCATGAATTATAGGGGCAGGGATGCGTTCTTGAGGTGGAAGTTCAGGTCCCGAGGAGGATATAGTCTGTGGAGGCGAGGGTGTGCATGCTAACGAAGTCAGTGATGGTGTCACTGAACTGTGGCCATGGTCCGGGGGTCTGTAGATGAGGGTTCCTCTAAGGGTGGTTTGGGATCACTGTGGATCTGGAAGTGCAGGTGTTTGGCGGTGCTGAGGGTGTCGTTGGTGCTGGTGGAGACTCTGAGGGTGTTCCTGTGGACGATGGCTATTCCTCCTCCTATTCCGTTGGTGCGGTCCCTGCGGGTGATCTTGTAGCCGTCAGAGATGGCTATGGCGATGTTGGGTGCCGAGGAGGGGTTCAGCCAGGTCTCCGTAAGGAAGGCGACGTCTAGGGAGGTGGTCCCAAAGTTCGATGGATTGTTTCTTGGCAGAGCGGGTGTTGAGAAGAATGCATATAAGGTTGTTGCGTCCTTTCTCGTGGGTGGTTTGGTGGCTCGGAGGACAGTAAAGCTGCAGCTCCGGCAGGAGAAGGATCCTTGGGTTTGCTTCGGTTCTGCCAGGAAGCAGGTGTGTGAGCCTCCGGAGCTGAGTGTGTGGAGGGTGCTAGCATCATAGCGTAGACGGGCGTAGTGGCATCTGTGGGGGACAGGGGTTCTGGCGCTGGGCGCAGTCCAGATGTGGACGGGCGCAGACAGGCTTGTCTTAGGCACACCTTCGGTGCGCCAGCGGCGCGGACGTGCAGCAGATGCCATAAGAAGGGGAGGTAAACTAACGACACAACTGCCAGTACTGGACTAAATTAATTTCTAATGACCAGAGATCTGTTATGAACAAAACATATCAGTCTGATGTAACATTTGTTACTAGTATATTTAAATCATTTTTTTCTGATTATTTTTCATTTTTTCAAAGACCTTTCTTGTGCATATGCCAAATATATACAAAATATGTACAAATAGATACAAATTTTACAAAACAGATCATAAACCACTAAACAACACATCCACACTGAATCTTTCTCACTACAGACAAACCATTCACATTCACGGAAACAAAACAACATATACCTCTGAGGTATATGCCCGTGTCAATATGAGCATTTCATTAAGCCAAAAGATATAATACAGTCTACATTGTCATTTATAATTTTGAAAACACAAAATTCAGTCAGGACAGATCGTATTGTGTCTTAACTAAGTTCTTTTGATTTTTGTGACTGACACTGGACCTACGGGGTCGACGCGTTTCGATCCCCCTACTGCGGGGTTCTCCTCAGGACCAAAAGCGATTTCTACAAGACAAAAACAATTGTCCCAGATTAAATACCTAGCCTATCTGAAAAATGTATAAATGACAATGTAGACTGTATTATATCTTTTGGCTTAATGAAATGCTCATATTGACAAAATAGCAGAAACCTACGGCCTACCACTGGCCACCAGGGATGAGGCGCAGGTGGTAGCCTGCGGGTGGAGGAGGGCATCAAACTCTGATAGCAGCGGCAGCTGGGGCTCAGAACACGGGCACACAGGTGGTGCTGTGCGGCGTGGGTAGCACCTGCTTGTAAAAGGGTCAAGGGTGGCTCTCCTCACCCCGCAGCGGCTGCCATAAGAAGGGGAGGTGGGAGTAAAGAGCAGCTGGGAGGTGGGAGAGGGCGAATGGGCGAGCAGGGGTGGGCCGCAGGGGATTCAGCGGCGGAAAAAACAGGAGGGGGAACGGCGATCGGCAAAGGAAACAGAAGGAAAAAGGGCACAGGGCACAGTGTAAGTGCAAGAGGGGAAAGGAAAAACAATAACAAGATAAAAAGAATTGCAACAAATAAAACAAATTACAATGCAATTACAATTAGAAAAGCAAAATAGCAAAACCTACGGCCTACCACTGCCCACCACGGATGAGGCGCAGGTGGTAGCCTGCGGGTGGGGGGCCTCGAACACTGATAGCAGAGGCAGCTGGGGCTCAGTACACGGGCACACAGGTGGTACTGTGTGGCGTGGGGCGCGACCTGCCTGGAGCGCCCTGCCTGTAAAAGGGTCATATATATATATATATATATATATATATTAACTTAATAATATTAATAAATAATTAGTTTATTTAATTATAAAATGTTTGAAACATAGTAAAAATGATAAATATATATATATATATATATATATATGAAGGACCCTTTCAAAGAAGAAGGTCACAGAGACATGGGAAAGCGTGGAAGTTAGCCGAGGTATCGGAGTATCTGTACCCACCATCACGAACTGTTAAGCACCGAGGAGCAGCTGTTGTACAGCAGGTCAAGACTACTTGATAAGATGCCGCCACTGGGTTTGCGTTTTCAGACTGGGTGCCTGCAAAATTGTGATGGTTGAAAGAAGGAGGGGGACACAATGCGAAAGACATCATTTCGCCACGATCTTCCTGCATGCACGGAGTTTTCTAAGCTGCATTGTGGGACTGGTAGTCCCCGAGATTGGCGCAGCGGCAGTAAAGACTCAGTGCAGGTGTGCCCCATTACACTGGGAAGGAGGAGCCGTATGAAAAGACTGTTGTAGGAGGAATGCGATCATTTGGATTCCAGGCATTAAGAAAAGCGCGGAGCTGAAACCGGTCTGCCGATTGAGAAATCCAAATAAACAGCCTGTGAAGCCCCTTTGGTGTCCTTTGTTCTTTGAACCGTTTGGTGAGAAGTGTTTGATTTAATATATGTATATATATATATATATATATATATATATATATATATATATATATATATATGTATGTATGTATATATATATATATATATATATATATATATATGTATGTATGTATATATATATATATATATATATATATATATATATATATATATATATATATATATATATATATATATATATATATATATATATATATATACATAAACCTGTAATATGAATATAAAAATAAAATAAATATAAAAAATGTAAATATTAAAATTAATATTTATTTGTCAAAAACAGATTTTACACTTTATTAACTATAACAGTAGGGAAAAAGTTGCATAGCGTAGGGGATACAATTACTATTCCCACTCCAGAGAGTGCAACAGTAGGGAAAGTTTTGGATAGCAGAGGGACATAATTTACTATTCCCACTCCAGCAAGTGCAACAGTAGGGAAAGTGTTGGATAGCGGAGGGGAATAATTTACTGTTCTCACTCCACGTAGTGTAACAGTAGGAAAATGTTGGATAGCTGGTCAGCAAAAATTACTATTCCCACTCCAGCAAATGCAACAATAGGGAAAGTGTAGGATAGCAGGTGGGTAAAAATTACTATTCCCACTCCCTAATAGCAGGAAAAGTGTTAGATAGCGGAGAGGTATAAATTAATATTCCCACTCCAACAAGGGTAACAGTAGGGAAAGTGTTGGAGAGTGGAGGGGTAAAATTTACAATTCCTACTCCAGTGAACGCAACAGTAGGGAAAGTGTTGGATAGCGGGTGGGTAAAAATTACTATTCCCACTCGAGTGAGTGTAACAGTAGGGAAAGTGTTGGATAGCGGGTGGGTAAAAATTACTATTACCACTCCAGCGAGTGCAACAGTAGGGAAAGTATTGGATAGCGGGAGGGTAAAAATTACCATTCCCACTCCAGTGAGTGCAACAGTAGGGAAAGTGGTGGACAGCGGAGGGGAATAATTTAGTATTCCCACTCCTGAAAACTAATTAACGTTAATTAAGAAACAATTAACTGATCAAAAATATTTTACCTCCCACCATATTCCCCTATAAACAACACCACCAACATTGTAAAATAATACACAATTAACAAAATTATTTAACAAATAATTATTAATTAATAACAATTAACAAGCAATTTAAAAACCCTCAAAAATAAACTATATCACACAATTAACACTATAAATTAACTTTAAATAAATATTATATAAAAAATGAACATTTTATTAAAATAAATGACTTCCCACCCTACTCTACTATTGTTAGACCTGTCAGCCCTAGGGTGGACTTATCCAGTTTTTTTGCCCTTTTCACCTCATTTTTGCCACCCTCTTTTTGTTGGGCCTAGTCCTCTGGGCGCCTTACCACTGCCAAACAATGCTGAGGTGCAGGTGTTCTTTCCCAATAACATGGCTGCCACAGGCCACTGCTACTGCAGAGTGTCCATTGAACATTCACGCACTAGTAGTTAGGAGCAGGCTTGGACATCCTGACACTGTATCTCTGCCGTCCCGCCTTTTTGTCCCATAGACCAACATGTGGAATCTCCTGGAACCTTCCAGCCCTCAGTGGGGTTATGCTTTGCCGCCTTTACAGGAGGGTCACCTGACCTAGGGGTATAAGAGGAAAGGAGCAAAACTGAACTAGTCAGTTGGGGCACCACTGGACCTGGGGGAACCTCTGCCGGTGTACAGGCGGTTGGGCCTAGGGGGGAACCTACACCACTGGGACTGACTGAGCTTAGGCCCTGCTGTATCCAAGTTAGCTGAAGGACTCTGCCAGCCTGCTGATCTTGCCCAGTGAGGGGGTAACTCCAGTGTGCTGTAGGGAACCATCCTGCCTTTTATGCCTGCCAAATCAACCCCCTTCTTCCCCTCCAAAACCTGCAACTGAGACCTGCCATCCATCTCCCCCAAGAGAGGCACTGTGCCCATCAAGCGCTGTAAGGAAGAAGTGGACTGCCTGCTGTGAGCGCTGCTGATGGGGATCACGAGGTAATGAGTGCCGTGTCTGCTGAATGATAAGCTACAAGGCTCCTGCAACTGTCCCCCAGCGTTGTGCTACTGAAGAGCTGTGTAACCTCTAAGCGCTAATTTACCAAAAGCCACCGCTGCCGCCCAGGACCTGGCCGAACTGCTGACGTGCCTCACAGAGGAGTGGACTTTGCACTCCATCAGGAGACACATTGATTGGGAGTGAGGTCTCCAGTTTACAGAAGAGGTGGAGGGGACAATTGTTTGGAACAAACTACTCATCATATACTTGTCCGAGTTCGCTTTGGATACAGATGGGAGTCCCTTTTGTGTGCTTCTCGCAAGTTATAGACAGAGAGGGGATATTCATCATTGTAAAGGGGGTTCTTGATGACTTACCATTAGTAATGAGCAGCATATATGTCACCAATGTGAACCAGTTGCTATTTTTGGAGTCCTTAACGCCATATTTAAGTAACAATATCTTGGCTGCATGAATATTTGGTATGGAATTTGATTGTGTGGCAGCTGTATCTCGATCACTCTCCCCTCCAACTGTTATAATCCCTGACCCACTGGGTGTCACATCACTGTAGAGACTGGATGCGTGTACACCCTGGAAAGGAGCATTATTTCAATTTGGATAAGCTTTTGGTCTCTCTATGGATAGCTGAGATTGGTATCCATGTGAAGTACTTAGCTTGTGCATTTCGTTCTTATCATAGCCTGCTATTATTCACACATGGGTTGGGTGTGGAAACTAGCACCAATTTTAACCTAGAGACTTGCTGGCAGACACTGTAAGAGAATATTTCCTGCAATATAGGAACTTCACAGCTCATGCTAACACAGAATGGGAGGGATTCCAGGTGGTGGTTTGTGGCAACTGTTTGAGTAAACATTTTGGAGTTCGTACGTTTTTAGAGGGTTAGATCACCCATTTGCTGGACTCACTTTGCACACTAGAAGGTCAAGCATTAGCTTGTCACATAGGAAATATTTGCTCGAGATGTTGGATAAGCACACAAAGTAATAGATGGCCTGGGGTTGCTTGTGTTCATAGAGTATGTGGCTACATTGCACTCTGAAGATGATTTCACAATCTAATAGCTACCATCAACATTCAGGGTTCTTACCACACATCATTCTGTCTCTGTGTTCCTGCTGATCTGTGCATCACCATACTTCACAAACCCGGACCCTCGCTAGTTGCGATTTAAATAAACAGCGGGTGTTTTCGGCATCTGACCACGTCAGTAATAAAACATAAAAAAGGACTACGGGTGCAACATCGTGCGAGACAGAGGCAGAATGTTGTGTGGTAAGAACCCTAAGGTTGATGGTCGCTATTAGATTGTGAAAGTGTGTTTGGATGGGGTTAACCAGAATACGGTTGTAATAAAGCGGGGGAGTCAGGGAATATACAAAAGGTTGTTTATTCAAGTGCTGTAAAAGGACCCACTGGTGCAAGAGCAAGATCATCCAAGCAAGGCAAAACTCCAACAGCTTCTCGCATATTCAAACCTAAGCTCTTGCTCTTACATCAGTGAGTTCCACATTACACATGAGAATTCCATGTGACACAACAATAGCCATTACAATACATCACTTCAAGTAAAATAGTAAACATAAACATAGGATACCACAACTTTGTTCTAACATCCACGTCGGGTGGGGACATTACCATTGAGACTACGATTAACCGCCGGTCTCTCATTTTGTAGGGAATAAGACAAGCGGGACGGGTATATTGGCCACTAGCAATGTGTTACACCTCATATCTTCTAGCAGTAAGTAAGTTTCTTAAAGAGGAATGCTTCATGGTTTTTTTTTCATTCATTTTGGAGATGACCACTCATTGCTTTCCTGTTAGTATCAGTTCGTTTTTGCACAGGTTTTTATCAGGACTTTTGTGACACAGGCCGTGGCTTACGCGCCTACACAAGATGGCGGCAGACGGCTGAGCTCCATCTCTTCACGGAGGTCATGAGGTGATTTTCGGTAGGGGAGGGCGGAATTTGCGTAACCGCGTTACTCAAATCTCCGCGAAACGGTAAAAAATGTCTGCGAACACGCAGAAATTCCGCGAACACGCGGAATTGCTTCTTCGCGATGCTTTTTTACTGTTTGCAATCGGTGCTTGCGTGCTTGGGGGGAAATATCTCGCGAACACGCATTTGAGAACGTGAACAGGCTAAAAAATGTGCGAAGTCGCGGAACGCAGAATTTTAGGCAATTTCGCGATCTCCGACGAACGCAAAATTACCCAAATTCTGCAAATTCCGCGAACGGAACGGAATTTACCGCCTAGGCCTAATTTTTGGCCCCATTGAGTCCTAGTTCTGCACTCCCTAGGCTGTTTTATGGCTCGCTGTGTAGCGGCACACATGTGGCTAGCGGGTAAGTCTGCCACTCGCCTTTTCAGTGACTTCGCTGAGACGTTACTCTGTGAAGCGAGTGACTGCCATTTTGTATGCAAAACGTTCGCAATATCTCTCCTTGGACTTCTAATGCGGCAATCTGCACTTGGGTGAGCGTATCTCAATTTTAATTAACCAAGAACTTTGTGTGAGGGAAATTACTATGATGTCATAAAGGAAGAATATATTTGGAATTGGATGTCCCCAGGTGAATAAACAGGCAGGTGGACTTCTCCAGAGGTTGTTTCGGTCTGTGTCGACGAATATTGGCATGCGGAAGATGAGAAATATAAGCACATTTCAGCAAAGGTTCTAGAGGACTCGTTTTTTGGATGGAAGAAGCGAATGGTGTGGGAGAACAAGGCATGTCATTGTCCTCACCGTTCATTTTCTCAGGATGTTGTCTGAGATATATTGGATGCTCATGGATAGAGGCGCCATTTTGTCAGCGCATTTCTCATACTGTATTTCCTTTGGTATTGAATTTGGCAAACAACACCAGGATCCCTTGCAAATTAAGCTTCTGCTGCTGTTTTCCTCCAACCATTATGCCTAATGGCCCTAATATATATATACTAATATATATATTTATTGTGTTTGTGTCATAACAGAACTACTGAATTGGTCCCACTTTATCCTTCATGAGTTTGAGCCTGAGGGGATGTGAAAAAGTGCACACATGTTATGAGGTGATACTTCAGAAGTCATATCACATCTGGTTTCCTTTTATATTTACAAGTTAGTGGCTACCTCTATATTTCTTTACTTTATAGTTTGCTATGATGTTATAATCCTTTCACCTGAGAACTGGTCGTGACATTCATTAATACAGTGACTGAACCACCTTATAACTTCATTGAACTTTCTATCATTGATCACCTATTTTATGACCAGGATCTCTACTATTAAAAAGCTACCTCACCGACAGGTACTTATCGCCAAGATGGCTAGTGACTCTCTTAACGTCACAAAAGCATCTTCATCTGGCCCTAAACCTAAAAGAGCCAAAAATGATCCTCCATCTCTGGTCCAGTCATCTTCTAATCCTGTCTTGGGTTCAATTTTAGATGAACTTTGAGTGGTATATCCGTTCATGAATACCACCAATGAAAAATTATAACTGATTGAAGACCGATGGATCAACATGGAAGGTAAAATGTTCGAAATGGAACAACGTATAAGTAATCTTCAGGATGTGGCTACTAAAATACCCTTGCTGGAACAAGAAATTCATAAACGTAAACTACAAACCGAGGATCTCGAAAATCGCAATAGAAGGAACATTCTTTGACTGTATAGTTTACTTGAAAATGTTGAAGGTCTTGATCTTCTTTCTTTATTTATTTATTTATTTATTTATTTATTATAGAGTTTTGTATAGCGCGAACAAGACCCGTGGGTATCAGAGCGCTTAACAGTATGAGGTCGGTTATAGTTCACATAGATAGTAACATTTTTAAAATAGTCCATAAATGAGGTAGATACTTGTGTGAAATACTGAGGTAGAACCTTATATGCCATTGTGGATTGGGAGTGTATACAAATTTACATAGCATGGGCGTCTACATAAAGAGTTAGCTTAGTAAATAGGATAAATTGTATATGGGTCACTCGTTGAATAACTATGAGGTGGGTAGTTATAATACATATCAGAGGTAGATTAGGTAAATAAGCGTATACATAATAGCAGGATGTACTAGGAGGATATAACCTATGTGTATAAGTATCATCACTAGGTACAAGTAAGTTTACAGCTAGGTCTCGGGAGAGACTCCTGATCCGAGTCAGTGTTCTGCATTATCTTTGGTCAAGTCAGCATCTTTCCCTTATAGTCACGTTGATGCTGTGAATTAGGATGAACAATAGTTCCAGTCAGAGGTCATCAGCCTCCACTATGTAGGTATTTACTCATCAAGATGCTTTTCACTTCCTTCTTAAATGTTCCTGTATTCCGAATCTTCCTAATGTTTGGAGGTAATGAGTTCCAGATTCTGGGGGCTGCGCCCGAGAATGCTCAATCGTAAGTTTTTTTCTTCAGAAAAGAGGCTGGTCGCAGCAGCAGTTCCTTGGAACTCCTGGCTGGTCTCTTTCCCCCTGATATCTCAATTTTCCCTGCTAGGTAACTGGGGGTGTTGTAGTGGAGCGCTTTATGGGTGATACATGCTATTTTTAATTGAATTCTTGCTTCATATGGTAGCCAGTTTAGTGCTTTCAGATGGGGAGAAATATGATCAAATTTCCTCGATCCAGTGATAAGTCTTGCCGCTGCGTTGGGACATGCTTTTAGCGGTGCAGTGGACAATTTTGGTAGACCAGCCAAGGTGGAGCACCCATACTCAATTCTTGAAACAACTAAAGATTGGACTGCCAGTTTAAGATCCGCCTCTGATATGTAAGGTTTCAGTTTCCTTTGGTATTCTCTTTAGATAGCCACACACAAAGTGAGCTTAGGTGAGGCTTGATGGACCATCCTGAGCAGAATGTAAGGCAGTAGCTGGGCACAGCCTCACACTTACACAGGAATAGGCTGCCACATAAAGAACTGCATACCTGTCAGGGTGAGCTCCCTTCTTCGGGATCTGGACGTTAAGACACAATGGACCCACCTCGCGATATCTTCAACTCTGGCTTTAGTTTCACAGAGTATTGAAGTGATCAAGCAGGGAAGGGAAATTTGGATGGGAACAGCTGGGAAGGATGTCTATAAGAAAAATGTTAGCAACAACACAGACTACGTAAAACAAATATTATCAAATGACACCTTTGAATGCGCCTATCCAAGCAGAATCTTTATGGGCTTCTAAATGCTCTGTCGCAAGATTCCAACGAGTATATTTGTGAGTTTAAACAGCACTCACTGAATCTTGTTTACTACTTTGTCTTTTAAATTATAGCACTAAAAATGTTGTGTGGCGTTTAGAGCTCCGAGTGAATTTTCCCGATTCATGCCCTTATGTAGGCACAATTCACATTTCCCTTATATATGCATAGAAATCAATCCCATATTTAGGCATAGCCCATGCTACCCAAATACAGGCATGGCTACTTCTACCCGTACCACACGTCACAACGATTTCTTGGAAAATCGGCTTAAGCAGTTAGGGAACTTCCCCTTGCTTAAATATTGATTTGTCCATGAACTCATGTACTTTGCAAAGAACAACTATTCCCTAGGGGTTCTTTCCTGACGTTCATATGCCCGACTTTACGTCAAACTATGGCATTCCTAAACACCTTCAAGGTATAAATATACCTTCACTTGCTCTAACAAGACACGGTGGTTCGGAGCAGTTCGACTATCTACTTGCCCGACGCAGCTCGCTAAAACAAGTGCCGAAGGAAGCCGACTCTCCTGCTAACGCACTGATCAAGAGGCTGCCCTTCTGCTGCCGAGAATCCAGCTCCAGTGTTTCCAAGCTCCTCTTGTGGGCTGTTGGGAAATCGAATCCCGAGACTGAGATACCAGAACTCCTTTATTCTGACTAAGATATGAAGCTGATTAGAACCTAGGGAAACCTTTGGAAGATTCTTGGCAAAAACAACTAAACCTATGCTACACAATACTTACTTCTTCCCTCTTACTAGACTTAGGTTAGGTACATTGGGGTAGGCTTATTTTAGAAGCACCAGTTGAGTATTTTAGCCTGTATATTTATGTATGTATTTTTATATGGCTTAGAAACCATACAATCATTTTACAGTATTATTTTATAATACTATTCTCACTGTACGCATTATACTTTGCAGTCTGCATAACGATTGTAGCAGTTGACTTCTCTTGTATGAGAAAGAAGACTGTTCAATAAAACTTTTTTTTAAAACGCCCATCTCTCTATTTCTCTACAACTCTGTTGAAACAAAGCATGCACGATTGACTGAGTGAAATACTTATCTATTGTTGCTACGACTCTGAGAAATATATTTCTTATTCTTGGGAAACAAACTTGTCATGTTTATTCGCTTGTCAGAAACTAATCCCTTCTTGTGAATTCGAGAAAGTTTCTAGTGACCTCTGAGCTAGCTTGCATTCACTATTAAGTTTAGTATATTCGATAGAGACCTAGTCGACTTCAGTCCTACGTCTAATCTATAGGATATATTATTCCAATGCGCAGAGCCTATTGGGAATATAGGAACTACACTACAAAAATAAGCAAATTATGCTATCGCAATGACTCTCGTGTGCAAAATAGGAACGTACTGTGACCCTATACAGTTGCAAAATGAGTGATATGCAAATGGGCTCTTGCTCAGCAAAAAAAGGTTAAGTTGTATTCCAGTGTAACAAAAGCTTAATAAAATGTGGAAGAGGTGTTACGCAGCGGCCAGGGTGCCTGACTCCGGACCACGGGGTTCACGGTTCGATTCCCGATGCTGGCGGCAGGCCAGCACCATGTAACAAAGGGCAATAGCTCGCTTAATCATCCCGACAGCCCCCAGCGCCGAGACATCAGATGAAAATCAAACATAACATTTCATCAAATGCATAATCTCAAGAATAGAAAAAGTAAGCAAAACGGTGCTCGGCGTCGACGTTTCGGTCCCCCGTTGGTCTAACAGATCCACAGGACCATCATCAGGATGATGTAGTTGCACATATATACATAAGTAAGTTTGAGAGTAACAGGAATCATCTCCTGACTATCCAGCAATATCACTCCTCAATGATTAATTTATTCATCAATGATCGCCTATCACATAATATTTACAATCAGCTTCTCATCACTTAAATACACTTGAACAGCCAGAGCCGTATCTCTGAATCTGTTTCCTCGACTTCAAAAGACTCGGTCTTCCTGACTCGTTTCCTGATGATGGTCCTGTGGATCTGTTAGACCAAAGGGGGACCGAAACGTCGACGCCGAGCACCGTTTTGCTTATTTTTCTATTCTTGAGATTATGCATTTGATGAAATGTTATGTTTGCTTTTCATATGATATGGTATTTCAGTTGTCCATAATTGTAGCAAAGGGTGTTTTTACACTACTGTAAATAAGTTTGCAAATTTCAGTATTGTGTCTGTTGCCAAATATAAAAAAATACATAAAAAAGAATATTATGCGAAAATAATAAATATGATGTTTTGATATATTGGGGTATATGTTAATGTTTATATACTCTTCTGCAGTTGAATTATTGATCACGGATGTGGCATAAATTTGAACAATAAGGAAATTGAAATAGTTCCTCGAGGGGCAATTGTATTCTGTTATTGTAACCTGTAACAAGCCCTTTGGTTTGAAGTGGTTGGATTTGTTTCTTGTACAGGTTTCACACTCCTGAACCATTTTTGCAATGCCCTTAGCCATTGTTGGCAGCCAGAAGATTTGTTGTATTTTTCTATGGTTTTCTTGGTCCTGGATGACCCGCCAACGGAAGAGAGTGCAACCAATAAAACACTGGGGCATATTATCAAGAACAGGCGATAACATTATTGCTGCTTTATCGGCAGGAAACTGCCGCTAAAGTGGCGATAATGGGCTTGATAATAGGCCCTTGTGAATTCCCATAGCAGCACAGGTTCTGGTGTTATCCTGGGCTGCTATGGGAATTCACAAGGGAATATTATCAAGCACATTATCGCCACTTTAGTGGCAGTTTCCTGCTGATAAAGCAGCGATAATTTTATCGCCTGTTCTTGATAATAAGCCCCACTGTTTCTCTTAATTCTTCGGTGGCCAGATACATTTGTTGTTCATGAAAGGGTATCCCTTCTTTTACTATATGCTTACTGTTTTGTTTGATCCAGTTTAACTAAAAAGAAGGGGAAAAGTGTGCATGGATGTTATCTAATAATTGTTCTGCTGATAGTACTCATAACACCTTGGTAGGGGTAATTATAGATTGGGGTGTTCCTTCTAGCCTATGTAAAGAAGAATCCTTTCTAGACAAGGGATCAGCTTTTTTCTTGTCAAGTCCTGGTCGGTAAGTCAAAATTAAATCATATTCTGCAAAGAACATCATCCAATGCAGCTGGCCTGGTGTTCAAATCCTAGCTGAACTCATGAATTGAAGATTTCTAGGATCTGTATATACAGTGGCAGTAAAGCGTGCCCCTAAGAGGTAATGTCTCCATTCTTTGAAGGCGTTGTGGATGGCAAGCAATTCCTTCTCTGCTATTGTGTAGTTTTGTTCAGCAGGATTTAATTTTCTGGACATATATGCCACTGGATGCAATTGTCCTGTACTAGAGTTTCTTTGGGATAGGATGGCAGCGATGGCAACATCAGAGTCGTCTGCGTCTATGATAAACGGTTCTTGAATATTTGGATGCATTAAGATCGGGCAGCTGTGAAAGCTCTTTTTTTAGAGCTTGAAAAGCAGAACCAGCTTCAGGAGGCCAATCAAACGTTTACTTTTTTCGCAATAACCGCGTGATTGGGGCTACTAAAGAAGAAAAATTATAGATGAAACGTCAATAGAAATTGCAAAGCCTAAAAAACATTGCACTTCTCTGATAGACTATTGTATCGGCCAATCTGCAACTGCCTTTATCTTTCTCTCAGTCATTTTCATTCCAGCTGGAGTCAAAATCACCCCTAAAAATTCCACTTGTGTTACATGAAAATCACACTTTGATAATTTGCAGTATAAATGATGTTTTTGTAGAGTAGTCAAAACCTATTTTACGTGACTTTAATGGATATCTATGGTTTCAGAATAAATCAAAATGTCATCTATATACACAATGACAAATAGATCTAAATACTCATGCAACACATAATTTAAGAAGAATTGAAAAGCAGCCAGTGCGTTGCACAGTCCAAAAGGCATGACAAAGTATTTGAAGAGACCATATAGGGCCAGATGTAGGTTATCTCAATTTACCTATTCTTAAATACCGAATTTTACCGATTCAGTATTTAAGAAATGGGATGTAGATAATTATTCAGTAAATTTTACCGAATCGGTAGGAATTGACCACGGCATACTTACGAGACACTATGCAAGTGATTAACCTGATCGACGGTATGCCCTTTGATCAAGAAACTCAACTACTTGTGACATTGGATATAGTGTCACTTTACACTAGTATCCCCCAAGAACCTGCACTGGAATCCATGACTAAAGCTCTAGACAGAAGACCACAACCGACCTATGGTCCCTCTGATTTTATTGTGGAATTCTTGGAAACAGCCATGATGAGGAACTTCTTCCTATTCCAAAACAAGTTTTTTGTCCAAACGAAGGGAGTAGCCATGGGGGCAGCCTTTGCCCCAGACCTAGCAATTCTATTCATAGATGAGTTTGAAGAACAATTAGTGATGGAGTGGCGCCGCTACATAAACAATGTTCTACTCATCTGGATAAGAAACGAAACAGACCTAAAAGCTTTTTCTTAATGGCTCAACACGAGATCCTCGGACATAAAATGTACCATCAATTGGCATAAGAATACAATGGATTTTCTAGATATCACCATCAAACTAGATAAAGACCATCTATATACAGCACTCTATAGAAAACCAGCTGAGAAGAATACTCTGCTAAGATACTCTAGCTATCAAACTAGAGGCCTCCGCGAAAATCTGCCCTAGGGACAATTTCTCCAAATCCATAGAAATAGTTCTCTCAAACATGATTTCTTTCAAGAAACCGAAAATTTATCAACCGTCTCATTGAACACGGATATCCGAAAAGACTAGTTAAATGGGCAGGGTAGGGAGCCTGTTACTATGACCGAGAAGCGCTCCTCACACCTAAACAACGTCCTACAGATATCTCAAGAAAGATATGCATGACCACTTTCTGCACCAGGAGCAACAAAATAAAGAAAATTATTAACGGACACTGGAATCTCATATCGACGATCTTGAGATTTCCGAACCACCATTACATTCCTTCAAAAAAGCCAAGAGCGTCAGAGATCATGTTGTCCATTCTTTGTTGGATACACTGTCACAACCCACTATCCAAACACTCTGGAACGTACCGGAAATAGTGGGACACTTGAAATGTACCAAATGCAAGGCATGTAACTTGACTGTAGAGACAAACCAATTCTGCTACAAACAGCACATCATCAACCTAAAAGTCCACTCTAACTTCAACACAACTATTGTGATCTACGGCATCTTGTACACTGGCAACAAACTATATATATTGGACAAATGAGACAAAAGGTCAAAACAAGGATACTACATCATTGTAGTAGGATTTAATGCGACACAGTAGGTGCACCCCTAGTCAAACATTTCATGACAAAACTACATAAACCAGAATCACTGCAATGGTTGGTTTTGGAGAAAGTGACCATGGGGTGGTGACATCAACTCCATCTTAAACATATGGGAATGTAAATGGATGCAGAAAATAGATACTGTGAACAATGAGCTTAATGAACATGATGGCACAAATGGATAATTGTCCATTCTCGCCACTGAGTAGTGTTCTCTCTGCCCTCACTAAGCTACATATGTTAACAATACTATATGACTTTGTTTCAATCTATAATGTTAATTTATTTTCCTTGGATGTGCATTCATGGGTTGGCTCTGTGAACTTGATGGCAGAAATGCCCAATTGTCTATTCTCGCCACTGGGTAGTGTCATCTCTGCCTACATTGAGGTATATCTGTTAACAGTACACTATGATGCTGTTTCAACCCACAATGTTAATTTATTTCCCTTGGATGTGTATTCATGTTATTGTGCTGTTTTTTCAACATCTCAATATCAGACTATCAATCAAATGTACTTTTAACACGTGGTTCCTTGTAAACATTTATATTCTCATGGTGCAACAGCTACTCCCTAGTATGTCATTTAACATTGTAATTCAGACATCTGGGGTTTGCAGTAACATTTATAAAGGTTTGTTCTCTTTTTGTTTCGTGTATTTAACAATAACCTATTGTATGCACGTCCAAGGTTTAGTTTTAGTTTATCAACATTGACAAGTTTTTTGTGGCATTACTTGTATTGACATGGCTGCAGCATTTCAACATTACAACTCAGTTCACATTTTGTACACCTTTTATTATCCTAAACCGTGCATTTTTAAATCTACCGGTCACCCAATGTTGGACGTTGCTCAAGAAGGGCAATTTGTCCGCTCTTGCTGCCCCTGTCCCGTCAGCCGACGTGCAGTGATCCAGCAAATATATGACGTTAGCCTGCATAAAAACATCCTGCATACCATCATCCCTCAAAAATAATCCCGCAAGTACTATTAGTCCGCAAACTAAGAGATCGCAAACTTTTAAAACGAATATACCTTTAGCAAGCATGCCTCAAAACGAAAAGGCATGCATGTTAAAGGTATACTTTTTGTACAAGTAGTAAAGGTAAGTAACAGTACCCTACCTTGCCTTACACTACACTCTAATGTAGTACCCCTGCACCACCCACCCTTGACACACAGTCCATTACCTACATTTACACTACCCAGCACGACCGCCCAACACTACCATAAAGCACTTTACTTCCCTACACAAACACTACAACACTACCTTAATACACTACAACCAGCATGACCCTACACAAACACTAAAATACTACCCTAAATTACTACACCCCAGCATGACCCTACACTACACTACAACACTACCCTATACCCTAAAACACTTCACCCCAGCATGACCCTACACTACACAAACACTACAACACTACCCTAAACCCTAAAACACTACCCCAAGCATAACCCTACACTACACAAACACTACAACACTACCCTAACCCCTAAAACACTACACCCCAGCATGACCCTACACTACAGAAACACTACAACACTACCCTAAACTCTAAAACACTACCCCCTGCATGACCCTACACTACAACACTACCCTAAACCCTATAACACTTCCCCTAGCATGACCCTACACTACAACACTACCCAAAACCCTAAAACACTACCCCCAGCATGACCCTACACTACAACACTACCCAAAACCCTAAAATACTACCCCCAGCATGACCCTACACTACAACACTACCCAAAACCCTAAACCACTACACCCCAGCATAACCCTACACTACACAAACACTACAACACTACCCTACACCCTAAAACACTACACCCCAGCATGACCCACCACTACGCAATCACTACAACACTACCCTAAACCCTAAAGCACTACACCCAGCATGACCCTACACTATGCAAACACTACAACACTACCCTAAACCCTAAAACACTACACCCCAGCATGACCCTACACTACACAAACACTACAACACTACCCTAAACCCTAAAACACTACCCCTGCATGACCCTGCACTACACAAACACTACAACACTACCCTAACCCCTATAACACTTCCCCCAGCACGACCCTACACTAAACAACCACCACAACTCTACACTACACTAACACAACACTACACTACACAATCACTACCCCAGCATGACCCCCACCCCTAAAAAATTAACCCAAACCCACTTACCTCTCTCATCGTCGTGGTTTACAACGCAAATGCATTTACCATACATGCCTTTACAACGTATTTCGTTGTAAAGGCATGCGTGATAAAAGCACATACGTTGTAAAAAAAATGCAGGATGATGGTTTGCGGGGTCAATGACCTTGCGGTATCATAGTACGCGGCCTGAAAGTCCGCGGGATAAAAAATGCGGGATAATGGCTGCAAACCGATCCAGCTGCTGCACTCAACGTGTACGCTCGCATCCACGTTTATTAACGCTTTCTGCAACCGCAAGCTCATTCTGGCAGCAGAATTGGAGCCGGACAGTTGTTTCAAGGTAAGGAAAGGCTGATTAGCTAGCTCTTCACCTTTTTCACAATTATGCGATCAGGACGCTTGGTAGTGTGTTTCTTTTAGCTCATTCCTCATTTCCCGTTTCCCAACCCTGAGCACCCATTACTGTAAATATTTGCATTACCTTAAGAGGATTGAGTAACTGTGTTGCCACAGCTAAAAGTCAAAACTTCATTAAAAATAAATTGCATTACTTGCAAATTTGTCTTTACAAGTTGGTATTGTGGATGCGACTTATTGTTTGTATTTCTGATAATTGTAGTGTGCTACTTGACCATTTCTTTGTTGTACTGTATTATTGACCCAGGTCTGATAGCCTCTCGGGTATCCCCATTGATACACAACACATCTCATTGATCCAGCATCATTACCAGAATGGTCTAGAGTCTAAGGATACAATCTTGTGACAGATAGTGTTGTGTACTGCCTCGCCAGGTTTTGTGAGCAGAATAGGGGGAAACACAACTGCCCTCTCAACGGTCTCCCTGAGATGGGCTGAACCAGGTTAATAAACACTGTGAGAGTGGCCTTGAATGTACTCCACCTCTCACCGAGTAGTGAGAGCTAGAGGTGGTAGAGGCCTGGGGCATGCTGCCATCTCAGAGGACAAACTCAGACATATTTTAAAGGCTATGAACACTTCGATGAGAAGTCTTTGAAAGAAAAATCAAACAGGTAATGATTGATTTCAATATATTACAAGACAACCATTGCAAACTGTCAGAGTGAAAAACAACAAGACTGCTCTCGAACAAGTAAGCCCGCTGGTGGATCAGCGGAAGGCACAGGCGGGTTCTCTCTCAGATAAGGTAGACCAACTGGATAAAAGAGCAGAGGTCTGCAAAAAACAGCAGCATCGGGGCTGTGAGCCTCCCTGATGGAGGTGAAGGGAATAACATGGTGTCATATCCTGAAAAATGGATTCTGGAAACAGTGGCTCCACAGGGTCTCTCTTCATTCTTTGTCCTGGCGAGAGTACACAGGTTGCCGGTGAGACCTCTGCCACCAGGGGCTGTGCTAAGACCTGTGGTGACCCACCCCATGAATTATAGGGGCAGGGATGCGTTCTTGAGGTGGAAGTTCAGGTCCCCGAGGAGGATATAGTCTGTGGAGGCGAGGGTGTGCATGCTAACGAAGTCAGTGATGGTGTCACTGAACTGTGGCCATGGTCCGGGGGTCTGTAGATGAGGGTTCCTCTAAGGGTGGTTTGGGATCACTGTGGATCTGGAAGTGCAGGTGTTTGGCGGTGCTGAGGGTGTCGTTGGTGCTGGTGGAGACTCTGAGGGTGTTCCTGTGGACGATGGCTATTCCTCCTCCTATTCCGTTGGTGCGGTCCCTGCGTGTGATCTTGTAGCCGTCAGAGATGGCTATGGCGATGTTGGGTGCCGAGGAGGGGTATAGCCAGGTCTCCGTAAGGAAGGCGACGTCTAGGGAGGTGGTCCCAAAGTTCGATGGATTGTTTCTTGGCAGAGCGGGTGTTGAGAAGAATGCATATAAGGTTGTTGCGTCCTTTCTCGTGGGTGGTTTGGTGGCTCGGAGGACGGTAAAGCTGCAGATCCGGCAGGAGAAGGATCCTTGGGTTTGCTTCGGTTCTGCCAGGAAGCAGGTGTGTGAGCCTCCGGAGCTGAGTGTGTGGAGGGTGCTAGCATCGTAGCGTAGACGGGCGTCGTGGCATCTGTGGGGGACAGGGGTTCTGGCGCTGGGCGCAGTCCAGATGTGGACGGGCGCAGACAGGCTTGTCTTAGGCACACCTTCGGTGCGCCAGCGGCGCGGACGTGCAGCAGATGCCATAAGAAGGGGAGGTAAACTAACGACACAACTGCCAGTACTGGACTAAATTAATTTCTAATGACCAGAGATCTGTTATGAACAAAACATATCAGTCTGATGTAACATTTGTTACTAGTATATTTAAATCATTTTTTTCTGATTATTTTTCATTTTTTCAAAGACCTTTCTTGTGCATATGCCAAATATATACAAAATATGTACAAATAGATACAAATTTTACAAAACAGATCATAAACCACTAAACAACACATTCACACTGAATCTTTCTCACTACAGACAAACCATTCACATTCACGGAAACAAAACAACATATACCTCTGAGGTATATGCCCGTGTCAATATGAGCATTTCATTAAGCCAAAAGATATAATACAGTCTACATTGTCATTTATAATTTTGAAAACACAAAATTCAGTCAGGACAGATCGTATTGTGTCTTAACTAAGTTCTTTTGATTTTTGTGACTGACACTGGACCTACGGGGTCGACGCGTTTCGAACCCCCTACTGCGGGGTTCTCCTCAGGACCAAAAGCGATTTCTACAAGACAAAAACAATTGTCCCAGATTAAATACCTAGCCTATCTGAAAAATGTATAAATGACAATGTAGACTGTATTATATCTTTTGGCTTAATGAAATGCTCATATTGACAAAATAGCAGAAACCTACGGCCTACCACTGGCCACCAGGGATGAGGCGCAGGTGGTAGCCTGCGGGTGGAGGAGGGCATCAAACTCTGATAGCAGCGGCAGCTGGGGCTCAGAACACGGGCACACAGGTGGTGCTGTGCGGCGTGGGGAGCACCTGCCTGTAAAAGGGTCAAGGGTGGCTCTCCTCACCCCGCAGCGGCTGCCATAAGAAGGGGAGGTGGGAGGAAAGAGCAGCTGGGAGGTGGGAGAGGGCGAATGGGCGAGCAGGGGTGGGCCGCAGGGGATTCAGCGGCGGAAAAAACAGGAGGGGGAACGGCGAGCGGCAAAGGAAACAGAAGGAAAAAGGGCACAGGGCACAGTGTAAGTGCAAGAGGGGAAAGGAAAAACAATAACAAGATAAAAAGAATTGCAACAAATAAAACAAATTACAATGCAATTACAATTAGAAAAGCAAAATAGCAAAACCTACGGCCTACCACTGCCCACCACGGATGAGGCGCAGGTGGTAGCCTGCGGGTGGGGGGCTTCGAACTCTGATAGCAGAGGCAGCTGGGGCTCAGTACACGGGCACACAGGTGGTACTGTGTGGCGTGGGGCGCGACCTGCCTGGAGCGCCCTGCCTGTAAAAGGGTCATATATATATATATATATATATATATATTAACTTAATAATATTAATAAATAATTAGTTTATTTAATTATAAAATGTTTGAAACATAGTAAAAATGATAAATATATATATATATATATATATATGAAGGACCCTTTCAAAGAAGAAGGTCACAGAGACATGGGAAAGCGTGGAAGTTAGCCGAGGTATCGGAGTATCTGTACCCACCATCACGAACTGTTAAGCACCGAGGAGCAGCTGTTGTACAGCAGGTCAAGACTACTTGATAAGATGCCGCCACTGGGTTTGCGTTTTCAGACTGGGTGCCTGCAAAATTGTGATGGTTGAAAGAAGGAGGGGGACACAATGCGAAAGACATCATTTCGCCACGATCTTCCTGCATGCACGGAGTTTTCTAAGCTGCATTGTGGGACTGGTAGTCCCCGAGATTGGCGCAGCGGCAGTAAAGACTCAGTGCAGGTGTGCCCCATTCCACTGGGAAGGAGGAGCCGTATGAAAAGACTGTTGTAGGAGGAATGCGATCATTTGGATTCCAGGCATTAAGAAAAGCGAGGAGCTGAAACCGGTCTGCCGATTGAGAAATCCAAATAAACAGCCTGTGAAGCCCCTTTGGTGTCCTTTGTTCTTTGAACCTTTTGGTGAGAAGTGTTTGATTTAATATATATATATATATATATATATATATATATATATATATATATATATATATATATATATATATATATATATATATATATATATATATATATATATATATATATATATATGTATATATATATATATATATATATATATGTATGTATGTATGTATGTATGTATATATATATATATATATATATATATATATATATATATATATATATATATATATATATATATATATATATATATATATATATATATACATAAACCTGTAATATGAATATAAAAATAAAATAAATATAAAAAATGTAAATATTAAAATTAATATTTATTTGTCAAAAACAGATTTTACACTTTATTAACTATAACAGTAGGGAAAAAGTTGCATAGCGTAGGGGATACAATTACTATTCCCACTCCAGAGAGTGCAACAGTAGGGAAAGTTTTGGATAGCAGAGGGACATAATTTACTATTCCCACTCCAGCAAGTGCAACAGTAGGGAAAGTGTTGGATAGCGGAGGGGAATAATTTACTGTTCTCACTCCACGTAGTGTAACAGTAGGAAAATGTTGGATAGCTGGTCAGCAAAAATTACTATTCCCACTCCAGCAAATGCAACAATAGGGAAAGTGTAGGATAGCAGGTGGGTAAAAATTACTATTCCCACTCCCTAATAGCAGGAAAAGTGTTAGATAGCGGAGAGGTATAAATTAATATTCCCACTCCAACAAGGGTAACAGTAGGGAAAGTGTTGGAGAGTGGAGGGGTAAAATTTACTATTCCTACTCCAGTGAACGCAACAGTAGGGAAAGTGTTGGATAGCGCGTGGGTAAAAATTACTATTCCCACTCGAGTGAGTGTAACAGTAGGGAAAGTGTTGGATAGCGGGTGGGTAAAATTTACTATTACCACTCCAGCGAGTGCAACAGTAGGGAAAGTATTGGATAGCGGGAGGGTAAAAATTACCATTCCCACTCCAGTGAGTGCAACAGTAGGGAAAGTGGTGGACAGCGGAGGGGAATAATTTAGTATTCCCACTCCTGAAAACTAATTAACGTTAATTAAGAAACAATTAACTGATCAAAAATATTTTACCTCCCACCATATTCCCCTATAAACAACACCACCAACATTGTAAAATAATACACAATTAACAAAATTATTTAACAAATAATTATTAATTAATAACAATTAACAAGCAATTTAAAAACCCTCAAAAATAAACTATATCACACAATTAACACTATAAATTAACTTTAAATAAATATTATATAAAAAATGAACATTTTATTAAAATAAATGACTTCCCACCCTACTCTACTATTGTTAGACCTGTCAGCCCTAGGGTGGACTTATCCAGTTTTTTTGCCCTTTTCACCTCATTTTTGCCACCCTCTTTTTGTTGGGCCTAGTCCTCTGGGCGCCTTACCACTGCCAAACAATGCTGAGGTGCAGGTGTTCTTTCCCAATAACATGGCTGCCACAGGCCACTGCTACTGCAGAGTGTCCATTGAACATTCACGCACTAGTAGTTAGGAGCAGGCTTGGACATCCTGACACTGTATCTCTGCCGTCCCGCCTTTTTGTCCCATAGACCAACATGTGGAATCTCCTGGAACCTTCCAGCCCTCAGTGGGGTTATGCTTTGCCGCCTTTACAGGAGGGTCACCTGACCTAGGGGTATAAGAGGAAAGGAGCAAAACTGAACTAGTCAGTTGGGGCACCACTGGACCTGGGGGAACCTCTGCCGGTGTACAGGCGGTTGGGCCTAGGGGGGAACCTACACCACTGGGACTGACTGAGCTTAGGCCCTGCTGTACCCAAGTTAGCTGAAGGACTCTGCCAGCCTGCTGATCTTGCCCAGTGAGGGGGTAACTCCAGTGTGCTGTAGGGAACCATCCTGCCTTTTATGCCTGCCAAATCAACCCCCTTCTTCCCCTCCAAAACCTGCAACTGAGACCTGCCATCCATCTCCCCCAAGAGAGGCACTGTGCCCATCAAGCGCTGTAAGGAAGAAGTGGACTGCCTGCTGTGAGCGCTGCTGATGGGGATCACAAGGTAATGAGTGCCGTGTCTGCTGAATGATAAGCTACAAGGCTCCTGCAACTGTCCCCCAGCGTTGTGCTACTGAAGAGCTGTGTAACCTCTAAGCGCTAATTTACCAAAAGCCACCGCTGCCGCCCAGGACCTGGCCGAACTGCTGACGTGCCTCACAGAGGAGTGGACTTTGCACTCCATCAGGAGACACATTGATTGGGAGTGAGGTCTCCAGTTTACAGAAGAGGTGGAGGGGACAATTGTTTGGAACAAACTACTCATCATATACTTGTCCGACTTCGCTTTGGATACAGATGGGAGTCCCTTTTGTGTGCTTCTCGCAAGTTATAGACAGAGAGGGGATATTCATCATTGTAAAGGGGGTTCTTGATGACTTGAAAAAAGGAAGAGTACTCCCAGTTATTTTAAGGTCCAGAGGGGGGAGAAAACAAAGCAAGCTAAAGATACAAATACCTCTGTGGGGACCTATATTTCTTTTTACATTGAATAAATCTCAAACATTTATAAAAGAGATGCCAAAGAGGAAACTACAAGTTATTTATCAAAAACATTTATTTTTATTTATCTTTCTCTTTTTCTTAAATGAAAATTTTTCTGAACATTTGTGCAACTGTGCATATCATTTTGTTAGCATAAAAAAGTGGTCATTTTTACACATATTTTTTCATTTTTTCTTAATGTTACATACAGACACAGTGGATGTGCTCTCTAATAGCAGTTGGTTTTAGCATTCATACATACATACTCACATACCAGTCATACTATTGCTATTTTTTAAAAAAGGGGGGGTTGCCTATCAAACATAAACAGACAATGTAAATCATACATAACATAAGACCAACATGAATGGCAGCTCTAAGGTGTGCTACATAGAATGTTATGGGAAACTAGATGGTACAATTCTGCTAGTAAGGGTGGAATTGACCAGTTCTTATCCGAAACAGAGGATGTAGGGCCGACGTACGTTTCGGTGAGTGTCACCTTCCTCAGGGCCGTAGACAAAATATACAACAATAAAAGGACATAGGTAATACTTAAAGGGTCGAGAGCACATTACAGTTTTCTGAAAATAGAAAAAGCAATTGTGAATTTCATTGTCATTTCTTATTCTTAACTTTTACATTTTAACTTATTGGCATCTGGTAAGTACATGGCTAATCTTCATTAGAACATTTTATTTATAATTAAGCATAGCAACATATAGACCTTAAGACGGTTGTAGTCTAGTTAGATCATATAGATTCTAGTCGAGATAGAGGAGCAGTGGAGGAAGTACAAGACTGAACAGGAAAGTTCCCATCAACATAGTGCACCCAGTGTGTTTCACAAATGAGTTACATGAGGTATTGGTGAGGTATTCTCAAGTGCTATTCTATCACCTTGGTGTTTCGGAAAAGATTTCTTTACCTATGGCGTCGGTG
This sequence comes from Lissotriton helveticus, assembly GCF_964261635.1. NCBI lineage: Eukaryota > Metazoa > Chordata > Amphibia > Caudata > Salamandridae > Lissotriton > Lissotriton helveticus. Next base: position 216,896,879 of record NC_136058.1, read on the forward strand.
GTTAAAAAAGATCTTGTTTTGTGGAGCAGATGCTGGTCATTCTTTTTAAGGCATGCGCTAGATAAAACATAAAGATGGCTAAGTCATAGACACTCACATAAGTTGTTTTTTATATATACATCTTTTTTTCGTATGTTACCTCAAATACTGAATTTAAATCCCTCTATTTTTCTTAGCTTGGGGTCCTAATAGTGGGAAATCAACAGGGACCTCGATATATCATGTAGTTTTTCTGTACAAAAATAAGTGGAAAAACTTGTAAGATATTGGTTTGACTCGGTGACTCGATGTCTAGCAAAATTTAGAAAGCTTGAAAATAGACGAGGATTTATGGTACCTGTTCTTATAAGCTGGAACAGATATAAATCTCAGATGATGCGTTGCAGCCAGCCTCTCGTACTGGTCTGGGGAGATGTGGCACGTAGTCCAAGGTTTCAGGGGTGAGCCCAGTGCGGTAGGTTATTCAGGTATTTTGAGAGAGGTCGGACGTTTGCCTTAAAAGAATAAAGGGTGATATTTAGACTGTGATAAATGGCTAAACATGATTGTTACTTATGTGGGCCGTTAAAATAATCACGCACTGTGTCGGTGCCGATTTAATTAGGGACTGCATAGAGGTTATAGTCGTATAGTGCGGTCTTACTGGCAAGGGTGCAAGATAGCGTGACCAAGCTTCAGAGGCTTTTGTTGGGTAATTAGACTGACGCGCACAGCACTATTTGGAATTGAGGCTGCACAGAGATTATAGTCACATAAGGTGATCTAAAACGGCAGCAATACAGCGTGTGAGGGTGGTTGGATTGTCGCGCTCGACGCTGTTAAACATTTGGGCTGCACAGGATTTATGTTCGCGCAACGTGGTTTAAAACGGACAGGACCTCGGAAAACGTGGGTGGGTTTGCGGTTGCGGTGTTAAACTAGGATGTCGCGCTTATATTTAGTGCTATGTGAAGTTAAGGCTACACGAAGTTAGCAGTCGCTGGGTGCGAGCTTGACAGCAGTACAACAACCGGGCATGAGCGAGGTATAGTCGCAATGTTTTCTTACCTTCTTTCGCAACGAGCTATTGTTTCGACCGGGGGTTCTGTAGAAATTATTTCCAGTGTAGGGGGATATCGGGAAAGCGGGCAAATTTATATGCAACTCCGATTGTTAACAGCTGAGGGGTCATAAATACAGAGATAGGACTGAAGCTATGCGTTCTTGTAGAGGGCTTAACATAGTTGACAGACTAAAAGTGGCGTGCTCAAAGCGTGGTCGCCATATTGGAGTGGGTTTTAAGTCGAAAATACACTTTAAAGCATTGTTATTTGTGAGCGTTTATAAGAGTTATGATATGCATTGGTCAGGACGCCGATTTTGTGGAAGTTTGCAGTATGGTCTGATAGGTGGTAAAATTATACATGTGCCCTGAGGTACAGGGTGTGTATAGTTATGGTAAGGTTGGATGGAAAAGGGGTAGTAATATCATTATAGTGGATTTGAGGGCCAGTGGTATCTCTACAATGTAACTATCCATGAAATCTCTTCATTATGTCCAAACCGGACTGTGTCCAGAAAATAGATCCAAAAGGTCTCTCGTTTTTTTCGGAAAGTTGATGAGTCCTTTCCTGGTGGTGTGTGGACATGTTCCAGAATCTGCCAACGCAGATCTTTTTCATTATGGCCATATTGAGTACAGTGGGGCACCATGGGGGCATTGGGTTTTTTCGTTCTTATTGCAGACTTGTGTTCCGAGAATCTGACCCGGAATTCTCTGGACGTCTCGCCTATATAGCCTATGTCACACGGACATTTGATAAGGTATATGACGTTTGTAGTTCTGCAGTTGGTCATTTCTTTTAGGTTTCCTTGTCTTTGTCCATAGTTCCATTTTTCACCTGGAATTATTTGGTCACATGCGTGGCAGTTACCACATTTGTGGTTGCCTTTCGGTAGAGGGTTTCCATCTATGGTTTTCTGTTTGTTCTTTTCTTTATTTTTCCATCTGCTGTGTACCAGCTTTTCTCGGAGATTTTGATTTCTCCTGAAAGCTAATATCGGTTTGCTTAGTTTACCTTCCTGGTCATTGGTGTTCAGGATTTTCCAATTGCTGTAGATCACCTTCATAATCTTGTTGTTCATAGTGGAATGGTTTAGTACACACACGAGTTTTTGTTCCTGGGATTTTTGAATAGGATTTAATAGCGCATCCCTGTCATAGTATTTCGCTCTTTTCATTGAATTTCGTATGAGACGTTTTGGATATCCTCTTGCTAACAAGCGTTCCATCAATTGGTTGGCATGTATCATAAAGTCTTTCATAGACGTGCAATTTCTTTTTATACGTAGGAATTCTCCGAAGGGGATGGAGTCCTTTTGGCAGTTGGGATGGTAGCTTCCATGTTCCAGAATGGTATTTTTCGCTGTCGGTTTACGATATAGGTCGACTGTCAATTCTCCATCAGTATGTCGTATCCATATATCGAGGAATTCCACTTTATTTGGCGAGAAATTATAAGTAAATTTGAGATTTTTATCTGCCAAATTGAGCCATTCAATGAATTCTTTCAAAAGTTCTTCTGTTCCCGACCATATAAAAAATATATCGTCTATAAATCTGTGCCATCTGGTGATGTTTTCAAAAAAGGGCGCGATTTCATTAAAAATATTCTTGCGCTCAAATTCGCCCATGTATATGTTGGCTATGCTGGGGGCACAAGATGCCCCCATGCTGACTCCTTTGACTTGGTGGTATACATCATCTTTAAATTCAAAAAAGTTGTTTTGTAGGACCAGCCTTAAACATTCCAGAATGAAGGTGTCAGGTCTTGATCCCGGTGTTCTTTCTAGGAGTGCTGCAACAGATTCTATAGCCTTGTTTTGAGGAATATTCGTGTATAGTGATTCTATATCACAGGTGACAAGCAATTGGGTAGCATTGTTGAAAGGGGAATGTTCTAGAACTTTGATCATGTGCCCCGTGTCTTTAATGTAGGAGGCATATGTGGTGGTGAGAGGGCACAAAAAGCAGTCTAAATATTTTGAAAGTGGTTCTGTACTTGAATTTATAGAGGCTACGATTGGTCGCAGTGGTGGGTCCATTGTGTTCTTGTGTGTTTTTGGAACACCATAGATTGCAGGGACCACCGGATTGATGTTAATTAGGTAGTCCATTTCTTTTTGGCAAATATGCCCTTCAACAAAGGCTTTAGATACTGTCTCTTTGATCTCTTCTGTCAGAATGGTGAGAGATCGTCTGTTTGTTTTTCTATAGTGTTCCTCCACTCCTAGCATCTGATTGATTTTGTCTGCATAGTGGTTCGTGTTCATGATCACAATTCCTCCTGCTTTGTCGCATGGTTTTATTGTGATGTCTTGATTATCTTGTAGAATTTTCAGTGCTTGTTTTTCCTCATTTTTTAAGTTTGAATGGGGCATTGGAATGTACTTGAGAACTCTTTCTAGTTCATTAAGAACGCTTCTTTCGAAGATTGCCACTTCTGGTCCTAGCATGTCCAAGGTCGGGGTGAATGTGGAAGAAGGTTTACAGCCTGATAGATTTTCCTCTTCTTCTCTTGTTTCCATATTGTCAAAGTATTTTTTTAGTCTGATCTTCCTAAAAAATGAGAAGATGTCCTGATGGATTTGAAATCTATTTGCTCCCGTACTAGGAACATATGACAGACCTTTACTTAATACTTTCACTTCTTCTGACGACAGGTTGTGAGAAGAGAGATTAAAGATTGGTATAGAGGTGTTATTTCTGTTTTTTATTGTTTCCAATATTGCTGTTGTCTCGTTTGGACGTATGGTTGCAGATGTGGAGGGTTCGGCTGTTGGTATTGGTTCGGTTGTTGGTAATGATTTTGGTTCCCCGTTGGATAGCGAGATCTTCCTCGTCCTCTGCCCCTCGATAAAAAAGGCTGGCGTGGTCCCCGATTTTGTCTTCCTGAGAAATGCCCTCTTTGATTGTGGTTGGGTAGACCGTAGTCGTAATCTTCTTCCGTTATTATCCCTTCCTGTTCTGAATCTGAGGAATTGGTGTTCGAAAAGGTTTGAAATCTGACTCTCTTGTTGGTTCTAGAGTTGTAATATGTCTGATCATATTGCCTGCCTCCCTCAGTTAAGTCATCTTGCTGCTGGGTGTAAAAATCCTGTCTGAGGTAAGGATAGATTTTTTCTTGTGCAAACCAGCGGACATCTTTTTTCAGTTTGTCCATTTTCTTTTTGGTAAGATATGTGTTGAATTCTTCTATTTCTTCGTTTATTTCTTGTAATGTTTTCTTCGCGTCCTCTAATGATGGGTTGGCTTTTAATTTTTCTTCTAGCTCGTGGATTTCTTTCTGTAATGCCGTTAGCATGTCTTTCACTGTATTGATAATGAGTAACATCCAGTCGCGTGAACAGCGATTTGCAATTAGGGACCAGCGTTCTAAGAAACTGCGAACCTCCACAAAAAGGGCCGGCATATTTCTGACACTGAGCCCTATAGGGATCGCTCCTGCTTTCAAATATTCCCCCATAAAGAAGGCATGTGATTCCATTCGTTTAGCTTTCTTTTTTAAGTTTACTAGTTTTAACCAATCTGTGTTAGTGCTAGGTGTCCCAGTGGTATTGGTCTTATTCCCACCTGTAATTTGGTCCATCATAGTGAGGAAGTCTTCATCAGAGAAGCCGAAAGTTTTTAAATTGTCCATAATTATTCTGAGAATAGGGAGATGTAGCGCCCCAAAGTAAAGACCGGTAGAAACTAGAGTAAGGGCTAAATAAAGAGTGCTTAAGGTAACTATGTTTTGGGAAGAAAAAGAGGTTTCTCGACAAAGGAAATATGTGCTATGAGTGATAGGAAAATAAATTGAAAAAGAACCACTCTACAGTAGACACTGTTGAGAAATGAAAAAAGGAAGAGTACTCCCAGTTATTTTAAGGTCCAGAGGGGGGAGAAAACAAAGCAAGCTAAAGATACAAATACCTCTGTGGGGACCTATATTTCTTTTTACATTGAATAAATCTCAAACATTTATAAAAGAGATGCCAAAGAGGAAACTACAAGTTATTTATCAAAAACATTTATTTTTATTTATCTTTCTCTTTTTCTTAAATGAAATTTTTTCTGAACATTTGTGCAACTGTGCATATCATTTTGTTAGCATAAAAAAGTGGTCATTTTTACACATATTTTTTCATTTTTTCTTAATGTTACATACAGACACAGTGGATGTGCTCTCTAATAGCAGTTGGTTTTAGCATTCATACATACATACTCACATACCAGTCATACTATTGCTATTTTTAAAAAAAGGGGGGGTTGCCTATCAAACATAAACAGACAATGTAAATCATACATAACATAAGACCAACATGAATGGCAGCTCTAAGGTGTGCTACATAGAATGTTATGGGAAACTAGATGGTACAATTCTGCTAGTAAGGGTGGAATTGACCAGTTCTTATCCGAAACAGAGGATGTAGGGCCGACGTACGTTTCGGTGAGTGTCACCTTCCTCAGGGCCGTAGACAAAATATACAACAATAAAAGGACATAGGTAATACTTAAAGGGTCGAGAGCACATTACAGTTTTCTGAAAATAGAAAAAGCAATTGTGAATTTCATTGTCATTTCTTATTCTTAACTTTTACATTTTAACTTATTGGCATCTGGTAAGTACATGGCTAATCTTCATTAGAACATTTTATTTATAATTAAGCATAGCAACATATAGACCTTAAGACGGTTGTAGTCTAGTTAGATCATATAGATTCTAGTCGAGATAGAGGAGCAGTGGAGGAAGTACAAGACTGAACAGGAAAGTTCCCATCAACATAGTGCACCCAGTGTGTTTCACAAATGAGTTACATGAGGTATTGGTGAGGTATTCTCAAGTGCTATTCTATCACCTTGGTGTTTCGGAAAAGATTTCTTTACCTATGGCGTCGGTGGTTAAAAAAGATCTTGTTTTGTGGAGCAGATGCTGGTCATTCTTTTTAAGGCATGCGCTAGATAAAACATAAGGATGGCTAAGTCATAGACACTCACATAAGTTGTTTTTTATATATACATCTTTTTTTCGTATGTTACCCCAAATACTGAAGTTAAATCCCTCTATTTTTCTTAGCTTGGGGTCCTAATAGTGGGAAATCAACAGGGACCTCGATATATCATGTAGTTTTTCTGTACAAAAATAAGTGGAAAAACTTGTAAGATATTGGTTTGACTCGGTGACTCGATGTCTAGCAAAATTTAGAAAGCTTGAAAATAGACGAGGATTTATGGTACCTGTTCTTATAAGCTGGAACAGATATAAATCTCAGATGATGCGTTGCAGCCAGCCTCTCGTACTGGTCTGGGGAGATGTGGCACGTAGTCCAAGGTTTCAGGGGTGAGCCCAGTGCGGTAGGTTATTCAGGTATTTTGAGAGAGGTCGGACGTTTGCCTTAAAAGAATAAAGGGTGATATTTAGACTGTGATAAATGGCTAAACATGATTGTTACTTATGTGGGCCGTTAAAATAATCACGCACTGTGTCGGTGCCGATTTAATTAGGGACTGCATAGAGGTTATAGTCGTATAGTGCGGTCTTACTGGCAAGGGTGCAAGATAGCGTGACCAAGCTTCAGAGGCTTTTGTTGGGTAATTAGACTGACGCGCACAGCACTATTTGGAATTGAGGCTGCACAGAGATTATAGTCACATAAGGTGATCTAAAACGGCAGCAATACAGCGTGTGAGGGTGGTTGGATTGTCGCGCTCGACGCTGTTAAACATTTGGGCTGCACAGGATTTATGTTCGTGCAACGTGGTTTAAAACGGACAGGACCTCGGAAAACGTGGGTGGGTTTGCGGTTGCGGTGTTAAACTAGGATGTCGCGCTTATATTTAGTGCTATGTGAAGTTAAGGCTACACGAAGTTAGCAGTCGCTGGGTGCGAGCTTGACAGCAGTACAACAACCGGGCATGAGCGAGGTATAGTCGCAATGTTTTCTTACCTTCTTTCGCAACGAGCTATTGTTTCGACCGGGGGTTCTGTAGAAATTATTTCCAGTGTAGGGGGATATCGGGAAAGCGGGCAAATTTATATGCAACTCCGATTGTTAACAGCTGAGGGGTCATAAATACAGAGATAGGACTGAAGCTATGCGTTCTTGTAGAGGGCTTAACATAGTTGACAGACTAAAAGTGGCGTGCTCAAAGCGTGGTCGCCATATTGGAGTGGGTTTTAAGTCGAAAATACACTTTAAAGCATTGTTATTTGTGAGCGTTTATAAGAGTTATGATATGCATTGGTCAGGACGCCGATTTTGTGGAAGTTTGCAGTATGGTCTGATAGGTGGTAAAATTATACATGTGCCCTGAGGTACAGGGTGTGTATAGTTATGGTAAGGTTGGATGGAAAAGGGGTAGTAATATCATTATAGTGGATTTGAGGGCCAGTGGTATCTCTACAATGTAACTATCCATGAAATCTCTTCATTATGTCCAAACCGGACTGTGTCCAGAAAATAGATCCAAAAGGTCTCTCGTTTTTTTCGGAAAGTTGATGAGTCCTTTCCTGGTGGTGTGTGGACATGTTCCAGAATCTGCCAACGCAGATCTTTTTCATTATGGCCATATTGAGTACAGTGGGGCACCATGGGGGCATTGGGTTTTTTCGTTCTTATTGCAGACTTGTGTTCCGAGAATCTGACCCGGAATTCTCTGGACGTCTCGCCTATATAGCCTATGTCACACGGACCTTGGACTACGTGCCACATCTCCCCAGACCAGTACGAGAGGCTGGCTGCAACGCATCATCTGAGATTTATATCTGTTCCAGCTTATAAGAACAGGTACCATAAATCCTCGTCTATTTTCAAGCTTTCTAAATTTTGCTAGACATCGAGTCACCGAGTCAAACCAATATCTTACAAGTTTTTCCACTTATTTTTGTACAGAAAAACTACATGATATATCGAGGTCCCTGTTGATTTCCCACTATTAGGACCCCAAGCTAAGAAAAATAGAGGGATTTAACTTCAGTATTTGAGGTAACATACGAAAAAAAGATGTATATATAAAAAACAACTTATGTGAGTGTCTATGACTTAGCCATCCTTATGTTTTATCTAGCGCATGCCTTAAAAAGAATGACCAGCATCTGCTCCACAAAACAAGATCTTTTTTAACCACCGACGCCATAGGTAAAGAAATCTTTTCCGAAACACCAAGGTGATAGAATAGCACTTGAGAATACCTCACCAATACCTCATGTAACTCATTTGTGAAACACACTGGGTGCACTATGTTGATGGGAACTTTCCTGTTCAGTCTTGTACTTCCTCCACTGCTCCTCTATCTCGACTAGAATCTATATGATCTAACTAGACTACAACCGTCTTAAGGTCTATATGTTGCTATGCTTAATTATAAATAAAATGTTCTAATGAAGATTAGCCATGTACTTACCAGATGCCAATAAGTTAAAATGTAAAAGTTAAGAATAAGAAATGACAATGAAATTCACAATTGCTTTTTCTATTTTCAGAAAACTGTAATGTGCTCTCGACCCTTTAAGTATTACCTATGTCCTTTTATTGTTGTATATTTTGTCTACGGCCCTGAGGAAGGTGACACTCACCGAAACGTACGTCGGCCCTACATCCTCTGTTTCGGATAAGAACTGGTCAATTCCACCCTTACTAGCAGAATTGTACCATCTAGTTTCCCATAACATTCTATGTAGCACACCTTAGAGCTGCCATTCATGTTGGTCTTATGTTATGTATGATTTACATTGTCTGTTTATGTTTGATAGGCAACCCCCCCTTTTTTTAAAAATAGCAATAGTATGACTGGTATGTGAGTATGTATGTATGAATGCTAAAACCAACTGCTATTAGAGAGCACATCCACTGTGTCTGTATGTAACATTAAGAAAAAATGAAAAAATATGTGTAAAAATGACCACTTTTTTATGCTAACAAAATGATATGCACAGTTGCACAAATGTTCAGAAAAATTTTCATTTAAGAAAAAGAGAAAGATAAATAAAAATAAATGTTTTTGATAAATAACTTGTAGTTTCCTCTTTGGCATCTCTTTTATAAATGTTTGAGATTTATTCAATGTAAAAAGAAATATAGGTCCCCACAGAGGTATTTGTATCTTTAGCTTGGTTCTTGATGACTTACCATTAGTAATGAGCAGCATATATGTCACCAATGTGAACCAGTTGCTATTTTTGGAGTCCTTAACGCCATATTTAAGTAACAATATCTTGGCTGCATGAATATTTGGTATGGAATTTGATTGTGTGGCAGCTGTATCTCGATCACTCTCCCCTCCAACTGTTATAATCCCTGACCCACTGGGTGTCACATCACTGTAGAGACTGGATGCGTGTACACCCTGGAAAGGAGCATTATTTCAATTTGGATAAGCTTTTGGTCTCTCTATGGATAGCTGAGATTGGTATCCATGTGAAGTACTTAGCTTGTGCATTTCGTTCTTATCATAGCCTGCTATTATTCACACATGGGTTGGGTGTGGAAACTAGCACCAATTTTAACCTAGAGACTTGCTGGCAGACACTGTAAGAGAATATTTCCTGCAATATAGGAACTTCACAGCTCATGCTAACACAGAATGGGAGGGATTCCAGGTGGTGGTTTGTGGCAACTGTTTGAGTAAACATTTTGGAGTTCGTACGTTTTTAGAGGGTTAGATCACCCATTTGCAGGACTCACTTTGCACACTAGAAGGTCAAGCATTAGCTTGTCACATAGGAAATATGGATCACTGAAAGAATATCGACTACCACAATATCGAGTACCCAAAATATCGAGGTGAAAATATCTACTACAAAAATATCGAGTTTGTATGTACAAACAGGTAAGTACAAAAATATCGACTACAAAATATCGTTTACAAAAATATTGTTGTAAAAAATATCGACTTTACTAAAAACAATGTTTAATTACATTAATATAAAAAATTCATTACTAAAATATAATTAACAATACTTAAAATAACTTTTAATAATTAAATATTTAATGAAAGTAAAAAAAAATATATATTTTTAATCATATTTCTTAAAACATATATATATAGTAACAACATTTAATTAAATAATAGGCAATATTGTATATGTACCCCAAAAACCCAAAACTGACCCTGAACCCTAAAAATACCCCTTTACCCAAAAACTAAAAACTGACCCTGAACCCTAAAAATAACCCTTTACCCAAAAACTGAAAACTGACCCTGAACCCTAAAAATACCCCTTTACCCAAAAACTGAAAACTGACCCTGAACCCTAAAAATACCCCTTTACCCAAAAACTGAAAACTGACCCTGAACCCTAAAAATACCCCTTGACCCAAAAACTGAAAACTGACCCTGAACCCTAAAAATACCCCTTTACCCAAAAACTGAAAACTGACCCTGAACCCTAAAAATACCCCTTTACCCAAAAACTGAAAACTGACCCTGAACCCTAAAAATACCCCTTTACCCAAAAACTAAAAACTGACCCTGAACCCAAAAAATACCCCTTTACCCAAAAACTGAAAACTGACCCTGAACCCTAAAAATACCCCTTTACCCAAAAACTGAAAACTGACCCTGAACCCTAAAAATACCCCTTTACCCAAAAACTAAAAACTGACCCTGAACCCTAAAAATACCCCTTTACCCAAAAACTGAAAACTGACCCTGAACCCTAAAAATACCCCTTTACCCAAAAACTGAAAACTGACCCTGAACCCTAAAAATACCCCTTTACCCAAAAACTAAAAACTGACCCTGAACCCTAAAAATACCCCTTTCATTTAACATAATTAGCAATTAATCAATTAAATAAAATTAATTACCAATTACATTTTAATTAATTAACAAACATTTTTTAATTAACAATTAATTAAATATTACTACCAATTATTAAATTAACATATTTAATTAATTATAATTAAATTACTTCCCACCCTATTCCCCTATAAACCCACAACCCGCTAGAGAAAATACATTATTTTAATTGACATAATTAGCAATTAATCAATTAAATAAAATTAATTACCAATTAAATTTTAAATAATTAACATATATTATTTAATTACCAATTAATTAATTATTACTACCAATTAATAAATTTACATATTTAATTAATTATAATTAAATTACTTCCCACCCTATTCCCCTATAAACCCACAACCCGCTAGAGAAAATAAATTATTTTAATTGACATAATTAGCAATTAATCAATTAAATAAAATTAATTACCAATTAAATTTTAAATAATTAACATATATTATTTAATTACCAATTAATTAATTATTACTACCAATTAATAAATTTACATATTTAATTAATTATAATTAAATTACTTCCCACCCTATTCCCCTATAAACCCACAACCCGCTACAGAATTAAATTACACAATAATTAAAAAAATAATTAATTAAAAAAATAAATAAAATAAATTGACACTTTTCACACATATTATAACATAAACACACTATAAATAATTAAATATTATTTAAAAAACTATATTTTTTACTATCTAGATTATATACTTGGATATTTTCACTGTCTATATTATTTACAGTCGATATTACTTCACTTACCTTAAAAACGATATTTTGGCTGTCGATATTCTGTCTAGTCGATATTTTCTCCAAACGATATTTAAAACTCGATATTCTGTCCAGACGATATTTTGGAGTCGATATTATGTCTGTGCACCAGGAAATATTTGCTTGAGATGTTGGATAAGCACACAAAGTAATAGATGGCCTGGGGTTGCTTGTGTTCATAGAGTATGTGGCTACATTGCACTCTGAAGATGATTTCACAATCTAATAGCTACCATCAACATTCAGGGTTCTTACCACACATCATTCTGTCTCTGTGTTCCTGCTGATCTGTGCATCACCATACTTCACAAACCCGGACCCTCGCTAGTTGCGATTTAAATAAACAGCGGGTGTTTTCGGCATCTGACCACGTCAGTAATAAAACATAAAAAAGGACTACGGGTGCAACATCGTGCGAGACAGAGGCAGAATGTTGTGTGGTAAGAACCCTAAGGTTGATGGTCGCTATTAGATTGTGAAAGTGTGTTTGGATGGGGTTAACCAGAATACGGTTGTAATGAAGCGGGGGAGTCAGGGAATATACAAAAGGTTGTTTATTCAAGTGCTGTAAAAGGACCCACTGGTGCAAGAGCAAGATCATCCAAGCAAGGCAAAACTCCAACAGCTTCTCGCATATTCAAACGTAAGCTCTTGCTCTTACATCAGTGAGTTCCACATTACACATGAGAATTCCATGTGACACAACAATAGCCATTACAATACATCACTTCAAGTAAAATAGTAAACATAAACATAGGATACCACAACTTTGTTCTAACATCCACGTCGGGTGGGGACATTACCATTGAGACTACGATTAACCGCCGGTCTCTCATTTTGTAGGGAATAAGACAAGCGGGACGGGTATATTGGCCACTAGCAATGTGTTACACCTCATATCTTCTAGCAGTAAGTAAGTTTCTTAAAGAGGAATGCTTCATGGTTTTTTTTTCATTCATTTTGGAGATGACCACTCATTGCTTTCCTGTTAGTATCAGTTCGTTTTTGCACAGGTTTTTATCAGGACTTTTGTGACACAGGCCGTGGCTTACGCGCCTACACAAGATGGCGGCAGACGGCTGAGCTCCATCTCTTCACGGAGGTCATGAGGTGATTTTCGGTAGGGGAGGGCGGAATTTGCGTAACCGCGTTACTCAAATCTCCGCGAAACGGTAAAAAATGTCTGCGAACACGCAGAAATTCCGCGAACACGCGGAATTGCTTGTTCGCGATGCTTTTTTACTGTTTGCAATCGGTGCTTGCGTGCTTGGGGGGAAATATCTCGCGAACACGCATTTGAGAACGTGAACAGGCAAAAAAATTTGCGAAGTCGCGGAACGCAGAATTTTAGGCAATTTCGCGATCTCCGACGAACGCAAAATTACCCAAATTCTGCAAATTCCGCGAACGGAACGGAATTTACCGCATAGGCCTAATTTTTGGCCCCATTGAGTCCTAGTTCTGCACTCCCTAGGCTGTTTTATGGCTCGCTGTGTAGCGGCACACATGTGGCTAGCGGGTAAGTCTGCCACTCGCCTTTTCAGTGACTTCGCTGAGACGTTACTCTGTGAAGCGAGTGACTGCCATTTTGTATGCAAAACGTTCGCAATATCTCTCCTTGGACTTCTAATGCGGCAATCTGCACTTGGGTGAGCGTATCTCAATTTTAATTAACCAAGAACTTTGTGTGAGGGAAATTACTATGATGTCATAAAGGAAGAATATATTTGGAATTGGATGTCCCCAAGTGAATAAACAGGCAGGTGGACTTCTCCAGAGGTTGTTTCGGTCTGTGTCGACGAATATTGGCATGCGGAAGATGAGAAATATAAGCACATTTCAGCAAAGGTTCTAGAGGACTCGTTTTTTGGATGGAAGAAGCGAATGGTGTGGGAGAACAAGGCATGTCATTGTCCTCACCGTTCATTTTCTCAGGATGTTGTCTGAGATGTATTGGATGCTCATGGATAGAGGCGCCATTTTGTCAGCACATTTCTCATACTGTATTTCCTTTGGTATTGAATTTGGCAAACAACACCGGGATCCCTTGCAAATTAAGCTTCTGCTGCTGTTTTCCTCCAACCATTATGCCTAATGGCCCTAATATATATATACTAATATATATATTTATTGTGTTTGTGTCATAACAGAACTACTGAATTGGTCCCACTTTTTCCTTCATGAGTTTGAGCCTGAGGGGATGTGAAAAAGTGCACACATGTTATGAGGTGATACTTCAGAAGTCATATCACATCTGGTTTCCTTTTATATTTACAAGTTAGTGGCTACCTCTATATTTCTTTGCTTTATAGTTTGCTATGATGTTATAATCCTTTCACCTGAGAACTGGTCGTGACATTCATTAATACAGTGACTGAACCACCTTATAACTTCATTGAACTTTCTATCATTGATCACCTATTTTATGACCAGGATCTCTACTATTAAAAAGCTACCTCACCGACAGGTACTTATCGCCAAGATGGCTAGTGACTCTCTTAACGTCACAAAAGCATCTTCATCTGGCCCTAAACCTAAAAGAGCCAAAAATGATCCTCCATCTCTGGTCCAGTCATCTTCTCATCCTGTCTTGGGTTCAATTTTAGATGAACTTTGAGTGGTAAATCCGTTCATGAATACCACCAATGAAAAATTATAACTGATTGAAGACCGATGGATCAACATGGAAGGTAAAATGTTCGAAATGGAACAACGTATAAGTAATCTTCAGGATGTGGCTACTAAAATACCCTTGCTGGAACAAGAAATTCATAAACGTAAACTACAAACCGAGGATCTCGAAAATCGCAATAGAAGGAACATTCTTTGACTGTATAGTTTACTTGAAAATGTTGAAGGTCCTGATCTTCTTTCTTTCTTTATTTATTTATTTATTTATTATAGAGTTTTGTATAGCGCGAACAAGACCCGTGGGTATCAGAGCGCTTAACAGTATGAGGTCGGTTATAGTTCACATAGATAGTAACATTTTTAAAATAGTCCATAAATGAGGTAGATACTTGTGTGAAATACTGAGGTAGAACCTTATATGCCATTGTGGGTTGGGAGTGTATACAAATTTACATAGCATGGGCGTCTACATAAAGAGTTAGCTTAGTAAATAGGATAAATTGTATATGGGTCACTCGTTGAATAACTATGAGGTGGGTAGTTATAATACATATCGGAGGTAGATTAGGTAAATAAGCGTATACATAATAGCAGGATGTACTAGGAGGATATAACCTATGTGTATAAGTATCATCACTAGGTACAAGTAAGTTTACAGCTAGGTCTCGGGAGAGACTCCTGATCCGAGTCAGTGTTCTGCATTATCTTTGGTCAAGTCAGCATCTTTCCCTTATAGTCACGTTGATGCTGTGAATTAGGATGAACAATAGTTCCAGTCAGAGGTCATCAGCCTCCACTATGTAGGTATTTACTCATCAAGATGCTTTTCACTTCCTTCTTAAATGTTCCTGTATTCCGAATCTTCCTAATGTTTGGAGGTAATGAGTTCCAGATTCTGGGGGCTGCGCCTGAGAATGCTCAATCGTAAGTTTTTTTCTTCAGAAAAGAGGCTGGTCGCAGCAGCAGTTCCTTGGCACTCCTGGCTGGTCTCTTTCCCCCTGATATCTCAATTTTCCCTGCTAGGTAACTGGGGGTGTTGTAGTGGAGCGCTTTATGGGTGATACATGCTATTTTTAATTGAATTCTTGCTTCATATGGTAGCCAGTTTAGTGCTTTCAGATGGGGAGAAATATGATCAAATTTCCTCGATCCAGTGATAAGTCTTGCCGCTGCATTGGGACATGCTTTTAGCGGTGCAGTGGACAATTTTGGTAGACCAGCCAAGGTGGAGCACCCATACTCAATTCTTGAAACAACTAAAGATTGGACTGCCAGTTTAAGATCCGCCTCTGATATGTAAGGTTTCAGTTTCCTCAGGTAGTTCAGGTGGAAACGCGCATTTCTAGCCATTGACTTAATGTGGGCTTGCATGTCGAGGTTCTCATCTAGAGTGATTCCTAGCGATTTCGCTGAGTTGACTAGGGTTGGGGTGCAGTTTAGCGCAGTCACCAGCTTGGTCCATTCCTTCATTTCTGTGTGGTTTCTTGGTGGTGCGATTAGTAGGAACTCAATTTTGCTTGCATTCAGCTTCAGATGATTGGTTGTTAGCCATTCCAATGTCATTTTTAATGTCTCGTTCATTCGTTCAATGTCTTACAAGGACACGATCTTTATGTATATTTGCGTGTCATCCGCGTACATGTGATAGGATATCTGTGAATTGCGGAGGATTTCTGTAAGAGGTTCAACATACAAGTTAAATAGATCTGGGGATAAGGTCGATCCTTGAGGAACTCTGATAGAGTTAGGGCATGGTAGTGATAGTGCTTTCCTTCTTAAAGAAATTTTTCTCTGACCTTCTCAAACTTCAATCTTCTACCCCTCTTGATATCCAACGGGCACATCGTCTTGGTCACCCTCAACCTCAATCTAATAGACCACGTGGTATCATAATGTTCTTCTTAGAATACACCAACCTGATGCATGTATTAAAAGCTGTCATTGAAAAGTGTTGTCTTGTCTGGTCTGGTCATAACATCTTTATATCACAGGAACTTTCCAACGCAACCAATGCCAGATGTAAAGAATTCCTAGCACTTCGTCCGTAACTAAGAATCATGAACATCCGTTATGGCATATTACATCTGTGTCTATCTAAAATTACCCATGAAGGTGTCTCTCGCTTGTTCGAAGATCCATCTAAGCTAAGATTGTTTCTGCAAACCATTACTAGGACACCTATGGACACAAATGCTCAATGTCCCTAATCTGTTAAATTGTTAATGCTTCTAGGCGTATCATTTCTGGTTTTAATCTCTACTTTCTGTGTTTCAAATATGGGTTATGCGGTTTGAGTATCTCTATTTTTACCTCTCTCAGTTTCCTTTCTCTCCGTTGTTGTTCTTGTTTCTGGGTGCTGACATGCCCGGTTCACGTTTATTTGTTCTTATTCTCTCTAACCCTATAGCCTATTTTTCACTCTCCTCTTCCTCCCCTACTTCCCTTTTCCTGCCTTTATAGTTATACGAGTGCCTATTCATTTTACTTCTTTATGTTCTTATTCATTTCGTTATGTTATCTGACTTTTGATGACTGGTATCTTTTTGCTTCCAACGTTGTCTTTGCAGTGTGTCATCATTGTGCCTGTACCTGTTTTTCAAACATCAGCCTGTTTAATGTTGTATCGTGGAACGTCCGTGGTCTGGGTCATCCTGTTACACATCAAAAGGTACTTTCTTATTTATTGAAACTTGATTGTCAGATTGCTTTTTTGAAAGAAACCCACAGTAATGATGTTGAATCACTCAAACTCAAACGTCAATGGGTGAGTCAAGTTGTTTTCTACCTAGCTGTCAACCGTAAGGCTGGTGTAGCCATCCTAAGTCATAAATCTGTAAAAATACAAATTGTATCTACTAAAAATGGTATGAGTGGACGATGGGTAATACTTAATGCTACGGTCTATAATCTTCAGGTCACCTTCTTCAATATTTATGGGCCGATTAAGTCTGATCTGGATTTTTGTCACACTATTAAACTAAAATTATCTTCACTTACTAACCCCATTTATTATTATTGCTGAAGAATTCAACAATTGATTAGACCCCTTTTCTGATAGGAAATCAAATTGTAAATTTAAACCAGAGAAATCACATAAAGCATTTCAAACTGCTATTGCCTCTCCTACACTCTATGCTGCATGGAAAACTAGTAATCCTGATAAACATTCTTTTCAAATGTTCATCACACCATGTCTTGCATTTATTACATTATGATCTCAAAACCTTTACTCCCTTCTGTCCAATTTTCTGAGATTGGCTCTATTTTTATTTCTGATCATACCCCTGTCTCAGTCTCTCTTGATTTATCCCTTGTTACCCCCAAACATGCAAGATGGAGATTTAACAACTCCTTACTATCCGACCAAACTTATACTTTAGATGCTACCTCCTTTATAAGAGAATTTTTCAGCTGAACAAATCAAGTGATACCTCTGTTCACAATAACTGGGATGCCTTTAAAGCCTCCTTTTGAGCCTTTACCATCGCCTATACTGCCTTAAAGAAAAGTTATTACATTCCCGATACCTTTCTATACTTCTAAATCCCCTGTCCACCTCCGAGACCTCATGAAAGCTAAATCCTATTTAAAAAATTTGCTACAATTGATGCTTGTAAAATTCTACTTAAAATAAAATCCAAATATCTTGGGGGTCAGAACAAAGCAGGTAGAATGTTGGCCAATTACCCAAAAGTCAAATCGGAAAGGAAAACCATTGGAAATGCCTTTACTATCAATTTACTGCATTCTTACTCAGACCTTGTCAATGCGTTTCAGACCTACTATCACTCATTATACATGGAGTAGATCCACCCTCCCGAAAATAACCCTCAGTCATTCTTTAATGGTCTCCCCACTCCTCTCTCTATACTGGATACTATGACCCTCCTTGAAAAAGATATAACATTTTAGGAGATTTTAGATGCATTTAAATCTTTAAAGAGAGCTAAGGCTCCTGGCCCCTAGGTTTCTCTATTGAACCTATTTCTTCTTTTTCATTTATTTTTGCACCACACTTACTTGAATTCTTCACTTCTTTTCTATTGCATTCTAAACCTGAAGGTCCCTTCCTTACTGCTCTTATTGTAATTATCCCCAAACCTAAGTATCATTCCCTATGTCAAAACTATTGCCCAATATCATTATTAACTATGACTGCAACATTTTTGCAACATACTTGCCTCTAGGCTAGATGATATTATACCCCTACTTATTAAATCTGATCAATCTGGTTTCATTAAGGGTAGGCTCACTTCAGATAATGCTAGAATGTTCTCCAATATTCTTGCTCTGGGGAGAAGATGTCCTGGTCCTCTGGCTGCATTATCCCATGATGCTGAAAAAGCATTTGATCGTATAAATTAGCAATTCATTAGCAATTCATGTTTTAAACTCTTCACTGGTTTGGTTTTGGCCCCAAATGTATTTCGTTTGTCAAGCTATTGTGTTCAGACCCATGTGCTTGTGCCAACTTTTTTATCCCCTTATTTTAACGTACACTGAGGCAGGGTTGCCCCCACTCTCCTTTATTATTTCTTTTATGTCTCGAACACTTTCTTGAACGCATTAGCCATAATTCTTTGATAACTGTCTTCCAACACAACTCCCATGAAAATAAACTATCTGCTTATGCAGATGATATTCTTTTTTTAATTTCAAAAGTTTTTATTGGTTGTTTCAGCATAGACATATAAAGAGTAAATCCATTAGCGTAATATGAGTCATAAATATACGAATCAGAATTACTGTACGCTACAAAATGTCATAGTAAATGTCAGTACAAAAGTACATGGCTGGCGGCTAGCCTAGAGCAATAGGTCCCGTATCACATACTCAATAACAATTTAGTAGCATACAATGTATTTCAACAGCATTTTACACATTCATTAAGGACAGTTTTCCACGATGGTTAATAGTGCAATGAAGGCAGTCGGGGAGCATATGACGGTGGGTCGTGTACAGTGTGTGGGCCAGTCTAAGGTGGCTTATGTGACGTGAAGTAGTTATCAAGGGTCGACCATAGTTTTCTCGTGGGAGGGCGCCACGGTGTCTGAAGTAGTGTAATATTGTCAGCTCCACGTAAGCTGATTATCCAATTCAGCCACCCAGCGTAATTGGCCTTGCTAGTATCTTTCCAGTTGCTGAGGACAGTCTTAACCGCCGCCGAGAGGAGGAGGTCCATTAATGCCCTATCATCTGCATCAAGGGATGGGTCCTGGGTGAACCCGAAGACTAGGTAAGGGAGCTCTTTTACCGGTGAGACGTGGAATAGCTTTGAGATCAATTCGAATATCTTCCCCCAGAATTGCGCCACGCAGTCGCATTGTAGGATGATGTGTGACAAGTCGCCCTCCGCGCGTTTGCAATTCCAGCAAAAGGCATCTGGGGTGAGGTTGTGTGCAAATAATCGAGCTGGGGTCCAGAAGGCCTTATGTAAGAGCCAATATTTTGTCTGTGATAGTGTAGGGCTGATTTTATGTCTCGTGCAAGATATCCAAGTGTTGGTCCAGTCTGAGTCTGTGATTGGCCTGGATGAAAGGTTATTCCAGAATTGTGTGATTGGGGCAGTAATGCCGGATTGTTGTGGACGGCTGAGTCTATAGAGAAAGGAAACCTGGTGTCCTAGTCTATTTAGCCTGGCAAGGTATGGCGGGAGTGAGGGTGGTGTCGGGGAGAGATTGCTTTTGGACAAAGCCGTTTTTACGTTTAGGAAGTTATAGAATTCTATTGGTGCAAGATCGTATTTGATTTGTAGGTCGCTGAAGGGAATAGGGTATGCTCCCGCGTATAGTTGGTGTGGGAACATTATGCCTTTTTTGATCCATGTCACGTTGTGCATGGGTTTACCCTTGTACATAATGTTACGGTTGTCCCAAAGGGATTCCCAGCGTGAGCCCCGGATACTATTTTCTAGGATTTTATCAAACTTCAGGAGGGCAGATTTTGTGTTGTGAAATATTGATTTAGAGTGGGTCAGCTTGTTCAGGTTAGATGAGAGGGCCGCGCTAGGTGAGATAACTTCTAGGATTTCTTCCTCAATTTCTAGCCATACTGGGGTATAGTCAGGTGAGGGAGCGAGCCAATGAGCTCCTTGTTTGGCTAGGAATGCGGTCTCATACCTTTTAAAGTCTGGCAAGTTGACCCCACCTGCGGATTTGTCTAAGCGAAGTTTTTTTATGCTGATTCTTGCCCTTTTCCCTTTCCATAGGAAGTTAGAGATGGCCATGTTTAATTTGTGATGGAAGTCAGACGTGAGGGTTAGTGGGAGCATGGAAATGAGGTAATTAACTAGAGGTGAAATCATCATCTTGATGGTTTCCACTCTACACCACCAAGTGATGAAACGGGGGGACCACCCCTCTAGTTGTGTCTTGATTTTATTTAAAGTGATTTTTTCATTTCGATGGAGGGTCTCCATGAGGGAGTCACCAAACTCGATACCTAGGTATTTCACAAACTCTGGTTGCCAACATAGCCCTGAGTTTCCCAGTAACTCTTTGGTGGTTAAAATATTGAGTGGTTTGACCTCAGATTTATCCCGGTTGAGTTTGTATCCTGAATGCGAAGAGTAATTATCTATGGTGGTCATTAGTGCAGTAATGGAAGATTCTGGTGATTCCGTTACAATCAGGATATCGTCCGCATAGGCGGCAAGTTTGACGCACTTATCACCGAATTTCACACCTTTGATGTTTTCATTTTTTTTTATATGTGTAATTAGGGGTTCCATCGCCAAGAGGAAAAGTGAGGGGGAGAGGGGGCAGCCCTGTCTTGTCCCTTGTTCTAAGGGAAAAGGGTCCGACAATGAACCATTTATAGCAATGCGTGCTGAAGGTGAGCGGTATAGGGCCATAACCAAATCAGTGAATGGGTCTCCCAGGTTAAAGGCGGACATGCAGCTCTTGAGGAAATACCAGGAGACTCTATCGAACGCCTTCTCTGCGTCGAGGGTAATGGCTACGGCGGGGGCAGCGAGCTTTCTGGCTTTTTCAATGACGTGAGAGAGGATCCTCGTATTATCGTTAGACATGCGCTGTTTCATGAAGCCTACCTGTGATGTACTAATTAGCTTTGGAAGTTGTAAATTTAGACGTGTGGCGAGGATCTTTGCGTAAATTTTGCAATCTAGGTTGATTAGGGAGATTGGCCTGTAATTTTTGGTTAGCAGAGGGTCTTTACCTTCTTTAGGTATGACTATGATGGTAGCTTCACTCATTGAATTGGTGATACCTTTTGTTACGTTAAAGGATTGGAATAGTTTCAGGAGAGTTGGGCTCAGGGAGTTCGTGAGTTCTTTATAGAAGCTGGCTGAGAACCCGTCAGGACCCGGTGCTTTCTTACATTTAAGCGTTTTGATGGACGCTGATACTTCCTGTAGGGTGATCGGGGAGTTCAGTGTGTCCTTGTCAGCGTCGTTGAGTTTAGAAAGACCCAGAGAGGTTAGGTATCTGTTACACTCTCCCGAGTCAAAGTCTAGGTTATTTTTGTACAAGTCTTGGTAAAATGATTTGAATGTATTAAGAATTAGGTTCTGCTTTGTTTGGATGATATTGTTGCTATCTTTGACTGAGGCAATGTTGAATTGCTTGTTTTTATGTTTTAGATATGACGCTAAAATCTTTCCAGCTTTGTTGCCCTCACATGTTCTTAGAGCCTTAAACTTATTGACCCAGACCCCCGCCCTTCTACTGAGTATCGAGTTGTATTCATATTTGAGTTTGGTGAGGTCGCTTAAAATCCTCGAATTTTGGAGATCTGCCATATGGGCGGTTTCCAGCTTTTTGATGTTACCTTCCAAAGTGGACAAGTCTTTGTTTAATTTTTTGTTAGCTTGAGCTCGAATGCCTATTAGTACTCCTCTCAGAGTGGCTTTGAGTGCCTCCCAAACATTCGCAATGTCTGAGTCGGGGGTGTCGTTAATTTTGAGGTACTCTAGGATGGCGTCCTAGATCTTACGTTTGTTTTCCGGCTCTGAAAATATTTCTTCATTGAATCTCCATCTTTTAGGGGGGAGAATGGAACTGGAGCCCACTAGTTTGGTCTGTATGCTTGAGTGGTCGGAAATCAGTTTAGGGGCAATACTGGTTTCTTCGATGAGGTGAGTGAAGGGGCTATTAATGAGGATATAATCTATCCTCGAGTAGGAATTGTGAGGTGGCGAGTAGAAGGTGAAATCTCGGCCGTCAGGGTGTTGGAGCCTCCATGAGTCGTGTAAGCTGAATCTGGAGCATAGGCGGTGTAAGCTAGAATGTGAACGTGTGGGGTGGTAGGCGCAATTCGAGTGGCGATCAGTGATTGGGTCAAGTGGCAGGTTGAAATCACCCCCCATAATTAGTAGTTCTCCCTGGGGTATACAGTCTAGGGTCGGGGCTAGTGAGTCCCAAAACTCTGGATCGTCCTTGTTGGGGCCATATACGTTCAAGACATGGATTTGATCTTCGTTTCTCTGAAGGTGTGCCATGACGAAGCGGCCGTTATTATCGTGAGTGTGTGAAACTACGGAGATGTTGGATTTCTTAGCTATAAGTGTAAGAACCCCCCTCTTTTTGCTAACTGCTGGGGAGCAAAGAATGTGAGATATCCAATGTTGGTTTATAAAGTCAGCGTCATCTTTCGACAGTTTAGTCTCCTGTAGGAGTAGGATGTCACCCTTGGATTTGGCCAGGTACTCCAGAACTTTTCTCCTTTTGACCGGGTGGTTGAGATCTTTAACATTGAGGGAAACAATATTAAGGCCCTCCGAGATAGATGTATTACGAGTCATTGGATAATATGGTATCGCTCTTGTTCAGACGTAGTATTGTTGAGGAGTATGTTAGAGGGTGGTGGGTGTGTGTTGAGACTGAATGAGTAGGCTGCGTCATTGGTTCTATACTGTCTCGCGTGTACTGCTGTTACAATGGTGTCGATTGAGTAGACGTATTTCGGGAATGTGGTGAGCATGGTACTGTAAACTATTACTGGGGATAGGCTAGTGACACGATAGGTTAGATCTCTGCGAGTGCACTGCGAGGGCCCCCGTGAAATAACGGAAAGCAGTCCTTTTGCTGACAAATAGTTGAGAAAAAGCATTAACCTCAAATAAAAGAAAAAGCATGCTGAAACAAACCAGATTTTTTACTTCCCCTTCCCCCCCTTACCCTTCTCCCCCTCCCCTCTTCCTCCCTCCCTCTCCTTCCCTCCCCCCTCCCCCCTCCCCTCTCAAACGAACTTGGGAACTTCGACGGCATTGCCATCCATCTGCAGCACAGGAAGGGATTAGAATGGTGGGTGAAATAGGGAACAGATAACTAACAATATTTGGTAGCTATATGTACTAAGCAGTATATAGTAGTGTTTGAGACACTGATAAAACGTGTAGTCATGAAACTTAACTAAGCAGTGAAGTTTAGGAACATATTCAATAAGAGTACTGAGGAAAAGGTACCTGAACATGGCCATTTAACCCCGCATATCGAGTATATATTGAGTACATTCATATGTGTGAAACATGCGTACCCAAAAGGTATGTGCAAACAAAAGACAAGATGTCATGAGGGGGCTTTCTACAGGTCTCAATATAGTCTTTGAGAGTCAGCTGAGTCCCAGATAGGATCATGGTGTTAACGGTGGTGGAGCAGGGCATACTCCCCGAATTCGGATTGAAGAGCACAAAGAGCACAAAGTGAGTTCCATTATGAAACATTTGATGAGGTTGTTAGTGGATGTGCCTGTGAGCTCGGTATGAACACTGAGCGGTCTTACCTGACGGAGTCAATCAGACCAATTCTAAGTATCGGCAGGAACTAAAACGGAAAGGCAGCAGAATGTTCGGCTGCTCAAGGGTGAAAATTAATTCGACTTACTATCTACTGTAAACGATACTGAACGATAAGAACACTATGAACTTCAAGCTAGAGGCTTGAGATTGATCTGTTCGGGTCACCCATGACCAGAACTCGAGTTTATATTTTCTTGCGAGTTGGTCTTCCGTTTGTTTGAGGAGCCGTTGGACAAGTCCATGCTCTGCGGTGGAGAGTCTCTGATGAATTGTGCCAGTGCGTTGGGGTCCGTGAAGAATTTCGGTTTGCCCTGTATGGTAATTCTAAATTTCGTCGGACCAACAAAGGAGTACTGGATGTCTTTCGATCTAAGTTTTTCTCTCAGAGCCAGGAAGCCCTTCCGGACTTCGAGCGTGCCTTTCGAGTAGTCCTGGGTGAAAGTTATATCATGGCCTTCCCAAGAGATTTTGTGGTTGCGTTGAAGTATAGCTTCCGTATGCTGGTACCTCAGTGGTTTGCATATCAGTGGACGCGGGCCTCTGTAGCCGTGAGGGATGTAGCTGGGGACTCTGTGGGCTCTGTCGATTTCAAACTCGTGGTGGAAGGGAATCCCTGTTATCTTCGGAATCCGAGCTTCTAGAAAGTCAACGCAGGAATTCGCATCTTTCTCTGCATTTTCTGGGATTCCAAAAATGCGCACGTTGCCCCTTCTGTTTCTGTCCTCCAGTTCCGTTACTTGGCGTCTGAGTTGGTCCGTTGATCCCTGGAGTATCTGTATGGAAGTCGATGCAGTATTGGATTTGTCTTCTAAATCACTAATTCTCTGTTCCGCTTCATCTATGCTTTTGTGTACAGAGCTCATGTCAGCTCTAATTGCAGTGAGTTCCAGTTGCATAGAGTCAGTGTTGGATTTGGTTGACTTTGCTAGGTCGTGTACCTCTGCTAGTTTTTTCAGGATTACCTCTAGGGTACTATTGACGTCCGCCCTCGATTTAATAGGAGAGTCCGACAATGAGGGTTCCGACCTCACCTTTTTGTTGTTTTTCTTCTCATCCCTGTCCGCCATTTTGAAGGGGGTTCGTGTGTGGTGGACGCTGATGCGTCGTTCTTCCAGTTTGCGAGAAAGGACAGGGTGGCCTGAGGGATGTCAAAGTGCTGGTCGAGTTAGGTCGTCGGATAGAGACCCCAAGGTAGTGATTTTAGAGCTCAGAGTTCTGGCAGATAGTGTCGATGCTCTCCAGGAAAGGTCTGGAACTCTTGCGCTGACCTCTGGCTTTCAATTGGAGACCTGTCGCTACTCAAATGATATATTTGCTTAATGCTGGTTAATGTTCGTGTGTTAAGCTCTGTTTATGGCTGTATGTCTATTAGTGGCTGCTCCTCCTAGAGATATTGTGGCATTAGAAGTGGAAGGTTAGGTTATGACATCTTGGATCTGCAGGGCTGTTTGAGCAAACCTCCCATTAGCTTGAAGAACACAAATCACTGTTTCTGCTTGTCTTTCCCGTTTTCGCGGAGGAAAATTTAACAGGGTTGCCATCTTGGGGTCAGGCGCCAGTGGGGATAGGTTTCCTCTGTTTTCATCTATATCGCCGTTGGAGGTGCGCTCTCTCTCTTAGGGGCTCCCTTCATGAAGGCGTAGGGTAGAGGCACTGTGCTGTTGGTGCATTCCGCTGATCATCAGCGCATTTTTGGTTCTCTATGAGCGAGGTATCTGGCGGGCGGCCATCTTAGGGACAGGCAGGCGGGCACACGGAGTCAACGGTAATCTCAGAGCGTGCCGGTTAGCCTAATCAGTTCGCATTTTTGCGGGCCATGCCTCAATTAGCGCGTTTATCAAGGCTCACCTTCCCTCCGGCTCACAGATCAGCCGCTTCCCGCCCGGCGGCGTGTAGGGTGACAGCGCTCCGCGGCTCACTCACAGCAATGTGACAGCGTGTCGGCAAAAAGGTGCATCCCGCCGCTAGCAAGCGCCCAACTTCGCACCGAGTGTGCCTCAGTGGGACCAAAGTCCAGTTCCACTGTCCATTCGGCTGTAGAGATGTTTCTCCGTCCCTGAGAGTCGGAAAGATCACTCCCCTGTGCAGCAGAGAACAGGCTAGGCGGCCATCACCAACGCCGTCCAAGCCACGCCCCCATGCAGATGATATTCTGATCTATCTTTCAAAACCCTCACCTTCTGTCTAACTTCTTACAGGAAATTGATTTATATTCTAGAATATCTGGCTATAAATTGAATTTCTCTAAAACTGAGATTTTAACCTTAAATTCCCTATGATATCAATTCATGTTTTCTGACAAGAGCTTTAAATGGGGTCCATCTAAAATTAAGTACCTAGTTGTCTGGTTCTCTCCTACCATCCCACAGACTCTTATGTACAATTTTAATGCATAAAAAATTAAGATTCAAAACTCACTTTCTTCCTGTTCTCCCCTCCATTTCTCCTGGTGGGGTAGACTGAAGACCATCAAAATGATGATTGTATCGTTCATTCTATTCTTACGTTCTATGTTATCTTTTAAAATCCCAAATTATTAATTTAATCAAATTAATTCTGTCTATACTAAATTTCTTTGGAACAACAAACCTGCCTCAATTGCTTTATCTAAATTAATCAAACCAAAAAAAGAAGGGGGTGTACGATTCCCTAATTACAAAATATATCCCACTGCTTTGTTAATTAGACAAATTTATGGATTGAACAGACAGTATCATGATGTATCAATACCTAGCTTGATCAATTTTGAACGTTCCTTATTACACAAATTCTCTTTTTATGGCATTTGTTTTATGTCCAATTGCACTTTTATTTCCAAACATCCTATCTTAAAATATTCCCAACACTTGATACATACACTGTTCACAGAAGGCTCTAATTTTTATCAAGCTTTTCTTGCCTCCTCTATTTGGTATAATACATTTCTTAAGTTTCGTTACAAATCTTTCTACTTCAAACATTGGAAAGAGAAGAATATTCTATATGCCCACCAATTTGTATCTCATAACTCCGTTATACCTTCCAATACAATACAAGAACATTTACCCTCCTGCTGCTTATCCCAATATTCCCAATTATCACAGGAACTTCAATCATTTTTATCAACCAAACATTTTCCTGATAACCTTATTCCACTTGATCCCTTGACTCCTTTGTACAATATTCCTTCTGATTCTAATCCTAAAGCTTCTTCTATATATAAACTATTATCTACTCCTAATTCTGAAAGATCAAAAACCCCAATTGAACTAGCTTGGGACACAGACCTCTCGATCAACTTTCTGAATCAAAAATGGGACACATAATGGCACAACGTTTTTACCACCTCTAGAGCTACCAATATTATTCAATCACTATGGGCCAGATATAGGTAATCTTGATTTACCAATTCTAAAATACCAAATTTTACCGATTCAGTATTTTAGAATCGGTAAATGCTATGTAGGTAAATATTCGGTAAGTATTACCAAATCGGTATGATTCGGTATTTACCGAATTGGTATTTACCGATTCGGTAATTCCCATTCATTCCTATGGGCCTCCAGGCCCATTGGAATTAATTGGAATTACCGAATCGGTAAATACTGATTTGGTAAAATGGGGAACTCATTCAAGGGTGGTAGGGTGTCACATTGACACCCTGTTGCACCCCTGAATAGTGCATGGGTGCACATGTGGCAGACATACATGCCCTAAGTGCATGTATGTCTGCCACATCGCACTGTTGTAAAAGCAAAATAATTGCTTTTGCAAAGGTTTTCGATATTTACCACCAACATGTAGTTGGTGGTAAATACCGAATCCTTACCTATGCAATGCACTAATTTGAGTGCTCCCTACATTGCAAATTCGGTAATTTACCGATTCGGTTTTCTAAGATTCCTTAAAATACTGAATCAGTAAATTACCGAATTTGTAATTGAGGCCACCTACATCTCAGTAGCCTAATACCGGCCGGTAACGGACGAAATTCGGGATTTTCGTCCGTTACAGACCGGTATCAGGCGACCTACATCTGGCCCTATATTTCTTATATAATAGATAAGTTCAGACACCCGTTTTTACATATAAAATCAACTGCTCTTCCTCTCCTCAATGTTTGTCATGTCTTTCCTCTACTGGTACATTACTTCATTTGATATATCATTGCCCTAATGTTTTTATGTTTTGGAAATCCATTTGGTCTAAATGTTCTACAATATTTCACTTTTGTATTCCATTATCAATAAAAAATGTTTTTCTTGGATCCATTTCTGTTGATTTTCATTGTACTATGTTGAAGTTGAAATTATTTGACCTTTTTATTTCTCTTGCACTTAATGTTATTCTTACTTGCTGAAAAGATGACTCTAAAAATTGTATGCTAACATGGTGGGATCTTATTTGTGACGAACATAGAATTTCTGGTGTTTCAACTTCATTGTTATCTCAAAAAATCAAGTCTGATTTATTTTGGTTACCTTCTACTACTTTCTTATCTGCATACACTGCTTTACACTAGTAACTATTCTATTACCCCTTTCTCTTCCCTTCTTCTCTGCTATTCCTTTCCTTTCCTTTTTTCTTTTTCTATTCTTCTTGCTTCCTGTATCCTAAAATATATATATAACTAAATATTTAATCGGTACCTTAATTTCTTTTCTTTTAATCTATAGCATAAGGTTGTATTTTACAGTCCTTTTCCACCATATATAGTGTCATATTTTATTTTTGTTATATTTATTGTTTTTGTTGAGTGTTTTTTACCATGTTTTTTCTCTACCTTATGCTGTTTGTAACATGGGTACTTTACTATTTAATCAATAAAAATTATTTCTTTTAAAAAAGGACTTTTGTGACACATGGGCACATGGCTTTCTGTCGTTTCGGTGATGAAAACTTGAATTTGTTGTGGTACGCACAGTTATTTCTCCATCAAGCACCATCATTCTCCTGTTTTGTTTTGCAGAGTGCATGAATATTAGCAATTTCAGGATGCTTAATTCTTTCCATCACAGGTGTGAGAGCATGGAATCTGAGACTCAAGCGCCTCGTAACTGAATATAAATTATTGAGGTTTCTGTGAAATTTCCTCCCTCCTCATTGTTGTTTATTTTCCCCAGAGGCCCCCGAAGAAGAGATAGGAATGCCAAAATGCATTGGGCAACTAAAACCTCATTTTCACAGGTAGCGGACACATCTTTATCAAAGATTCCTTATTAAATAGGCAATTTGATTGTTTTCTCAAGGTTATTTTATGTTATATTGCATAATGCAAAATTAGTAATATTTTTTTTAGAATGTATCTCTGAAAGTCTTTTATCATCAAAAAAGCATATATGATGATACCAAAATGAATACATTTGATAAAATTTTTGTGATATATGATTATTGTGTATAAAATGTGTGATTCTAATAGCTGTACGGCCAGGTTTCAAGTGACCTTGCAGAAAGGCATACTTTTCCATGTGACAGACAGTCACCCGTCCCCGTTCAGCATGCTTAGCATATTAACAGTGCAAAAAAAATGCCCTTATAACGCTATCTTTAATTATAAATTTAAAAATAGGTGTGTGCAATACACATATTTTCATAGCAGTTTAAATTATGCCATGGATGCCTCAGTAGAGGTGTACTTGGGTAGGGCAATCCTGGCTACAGCCCCAGATGATGTCAGAGAAATGCTGGGAATTACATTCTTCTCCTGTGCACCAGAAGGGGAATAGGCTGGGGTAAGGAACCATGGGCAGGTTGCACTTGCAACCCTGCTTAAAGCAATTTTACTTGCTGGCTGTTTCAGCCAAAAAATCAGGTTCGGTGTTGCCACATCCAGGAAAGAGGGGTGTGGCAATGAGAACACTCGGCCAGTTGCTATGGTTTCGAGTAGTATGCTACCTGAGAATGCTGCTCTGCCTAACTCGTAATCAGGCCCTTAGGTGTAAGCATCCGAAGTAAGCATAACCTTTGCAAATGGGACTGATGTCAAATTAAGAGTCTTTAGTAGCAATGTTACTAGTGATACAGTGTTTAGTGATAATACTTTTTACAGGGCTAGGAGACCATGCTGGCACTTCCAGGTCACAATGGGTAGATAGGACATGTCTGGCAACAGTGGTCTCTCTCATTTTTGTGCCACTTGGCAAGCAACCTATTTCCCTCGCCTTTATTGTTTTTCTCCTCTTTGGTACCCCTCTGTACCCTGAACTCAGGGCCGAACTGGCCGTAGTGGGCACCGGGCATTCTTCCGTTGCGCAGGAAGGGTCAGCCAGTTTTGGAGTGGTAGGGGGCCATTTTTGATACTGGGGGCCTGTTTTGCTTCAGTGCTGCAATATTGGCCTCCTGTAACAAAAGCATGTGCAGTGTTTCCCACTACCAACCACCACCCCGCCCTAACTCCCCCAACCCACCCCAGGCCGGTCCAAGTTAATTGCCAGAGCTGGTTTCCCTACTCAGTCTGGCCATCCCTAACATGGTACTTTGTAACACTGTATCCCCATACTCAAATCTGCATTACTTGTAATATCCTTAGAAAGGAACATGTTTATTTAAATTAACTTCTGCCTGCATTGAAGCTAGACATAAAGTCCTTCCAGAGAGACCACAAAGTGAACTGCTTGTTGATCTGGATCCTTATGTCTTCAATGGTGAACCTTTGTTTTTGTCATATCAATATTTAGAAGGAAGTTTACTTTCTGGGAATGGCAACTATACAATATTTGCAAAACAAGTGGTTGTTTTTCTTTCGACAAGGGGATTTCAACCATTCATTAATGTTTTATCAAAACATTTGAAATTAAAAGTTAGAAATTTCATTGAATTCAATGGTGTCATTGAGGCTGACTAAGCGTGAAACCGTGCTACACGCTGAGAGGCTCATACCAATGCAGATAGTTATAGATGACAGTGGCTGGCACAATACCCTCTAGGAGGCCACCCAATAGTATGTTGGCAGTTAAAAACATGCTTTATAAAGTGATAGATGCAAAAGTAATTATTCTTCACTTTGCTTTCATTAATTGAACACATTAGGATGGTCACTGAAGTCTTGCAACGTAAAAACAACTTCAGCAAATAAATATCAAGGGACAGATTTGTCAAAGGTTTTCCATAGCCCTTGCATCACGCAAGGGAACGCAGGGCAAGGCAAGACCTTGAATGAGATTTCCAAACCACGCAAGGCCACCTTGCATGGTCCTGAGTGGTGTAGCATCCTCCCCAGCTCGGATACTCCCTAATGACTACACAACACACCAAGATTAGTATAACACGTCTTTATTCTTCTGCATGTGTGTAACCCAGAACTCAACATTCTAAACCTGCTTTCTCTTCACTATTCTCTAGTGCTTACGTCACAGTTCTACGGAGTCCATCAGGAGCCACAAGGCTTCCGTAATTACAAACTCACACAGTATTATATCTCCCCCTCTGTTAAATAAAAAATATTAATTTTATAAATATATGCACAATTAGAGCTCTTCAATGAGTCTTCACAGTGTTTTGATTACACGTCCTGACTGTGTCTTCGAAAAATGGGTACAGGCTGTAGAAGTGTCCACGACCAGCGTTGGTGATTTAGAAACAATAGCGTCAGGAGCTCTTCACTTATCCTTTCATACCCTTTTCATACACAATCTACATTAACATAATTACCTGACAAGTGATGAGCCACATGTCGGACATGCAAGGAATTTCACAACATGGACTTTCAGGACCTTGGGCAGTCACCATGTGTCCTTTGCTGGTCACAACATGAAATGGTTTAGCATCAAAAGAAGCATCAGGCTTTCTTTTTCTATGCTAACAAATAAGCATGCAATCTCCTCTAGAGAACACAGTCTCTTTTACTTGTCAACGATTTTCTTCATTTGCCTTCATTTTCATTTTATGATCCAAGTCTTTCGTGCGTGTTTCTTCCTCAGTGTATGATCTTCTGTGGGTGTGTTGGAATTGGCCCTTTTTGCAGGGTAATCACTGAACTTTTTGCCTTCCTCCTAGCCTTTTTTCTGACATGGTGTTGGTGGTTTTAGGACTCTGGGCACTTTAGCACTGCTGTCCAGTGTAGAGTGTGTGTGCTCTCTGTGTTAAGCATGGCAAGATTGGTCTACACCTGTTTGGCGTATGTAATTTACCCGTCAGTCCCCTATCAAGTGGTATCTCAGATACCCATGGCCAGTAAATTAAATGCTAATGGTGGGGTTGCAGCGCTGATTGCACCATCCACCAAAGTAGCCTTTCAAACCTGTCTCAGGCCTTTGCCATTGCAGGGTCTGTGCGCACAGTGTTACTGCTGCTGTGACGTGGCATCGAAAGTGTGTGCCACGCCTGTGACCCCCCTTTATCTGCATGCCAGTCACCCCTAAGGTAGGCCCAAGCTAGCCCTATGGGCACGGTGCATTGTAGGTAGAAGGTAGGACATGTACCTTAAGTGTGTGACATGTCCTGGAAGTGACAAGCAGCCATTTTGGGTTCTCACTGCTATGAGGCTGCCCTCCCATAGGAATGTATTGGGGATTCCCTTATAAGTGTTACAGTGGTAATTCCTGTTATGAGAGGAGCAGCGTGGTCAAGTTTGGTATATTTGGAATAGTAATAATAAATGCTGTGCAATGGTGTGAGCAGATGTATTATCATTATTTTAGAAATGCCAGTTTTAGAAGTTGGCATTTCTGTGTGCTATGTGTCTGCCTGCCTGATGTGTATTGCATGTCTGACTCTGGAGTGACAGGGACTGGTGAGGTGTGTGTGGCTCCAGGGAGGGAAGGGTGAGTCAGTGGTATGCTGTATAGGGGTTCTGCATTTGGAGTAGTGGGAGGAGTAGTCGCCTCACCCTGAATAGGTCTGTACCTGCCTGGGTGAATGCTGGCCCGCCCCCCTGTGGTGGTCTGATGACTGAGCCCCCACCTGACAATGGGGAAGAGGAGCCCTGGAAACAAAGTGCTCCAATACCCCCAGAACCAGTTGACGCTGGTTCCTCCAAGCCCTGTGCCAACTCAGACAAAGGAAAATGTTGTATATATACCTGGGCTCTGACCCCATGTGTTTGTGCTTCCTTGCTACTTGGGGACTTGCTGCTGGTGGGTCCCAGGAGGTACTGCCATGAGGGACTACCTCCCTGCTGGAGAGTCCTGAGAGCTGGCCTGCCTGGGCCCAGCCTTGTGCCCCAGAAACCTATGTCTGCGCACCTTGTGAGCATTATATATCCCTCCCAGGACGGGGAGATTGCTGTCGATTTCGCAGCATGGAGCTGCAACAGATTCAGAGGAATCCTGACATGGGGATTTCCCCGCATTGCTGGAGGGGAGCGGGAGCCCACCCCACTGTTTTATGCTCCTGTTAGCAGGAGCCCACACCGCAATTGCCAGCTTTGGAGAGCGGGAGCCCAACCCGTATTTGTGTGTATTTTAAGGCGGGAGCCTACCCCACACTTCTGC
Organism: Lissotriton helveticus; assembly: GCF_964261635.1. Lineage (NCBI taxonomy): Eukaryota > Metazoa > Chordata > Amphibia > Caudata > Salamandridae > Lissotriton > Lissotriton helveticus. The sequence continues at coordinate 216,930,269 of NC_136058.1, forward strand.
CAGGAGAAGAGAAGCACCGAAAAACAGAAGTCAGGCACCCGCGCCTGACTGTGGGCAGGGCCTGCTGCTCTGCAGATGTGCTGTGCTAGGCCATTCCTGTGGAAATGCTGTCTGAAGACAGGCAGAGGTGCTTCCTGATTAGAGGCGGGGCTCCCAGTGCTGAGGAGAGCCCTGCGTGTGCCGGAGCTCGTGGTGGGGACCGGAGTCTCGCGGGGTCCCTGCTGAAGTGCGGTGCAGGTCCCAGGCGCACAGAGAAGAGGGACCGGAGACAGCTCCAGAGCCGGTGAGTGAGCATGCAGCTCTACCGTCTGTATTGAGAGGCTGCCGGGGGTCCTAGTGCTGTCCTCAGTGAGGGTGTTTCTGAGTCAGGGTCTCCCCTTCCTGCCTACCTGGAAGTAGTTTTTGATGCCTAACAAGAAGGCCCCGGTGAGTGGGTCTCAGATTTGTATCCCGTTGGTGCTCCTTTGAGAACTATACTACCACAACAAGAAAACTTGAAGGTCTTAGAGGTTGAGAAAAAGAAAAAGAAGTAGCCACAAAGAAACTTACACACCACTATCACGACTAACAGTGTAGGACCATCAGTTGTAGAAGAAGTCCTATCAGCCCACCCATATGGCGGAAAATCTTCATCTAGGACTTTGTCAGCAGGTTCTTATATGGCCAAGCCCAATAGTCTTTGCTTGGTACCAGTAGATCCTTATGCTGAAAAAAGATGGATCCTCACTGAGAGTGGTATTGATATGGTGCAGTGCTCATAAAGATAAGTGACGGTGATTAAAATGACGGTCAGGGTAGAAAAATATGTTTATTAGTATCTCCCGGACGTCAGGTAAAAGAAGGTGTGATGACAGTGTGAAAATATCACTGTACAGTAAGCATATATGCAATCTAGGCCAACATGTTTCTGCCGTAGTGGTATCAGTTTACCGGCATTCTTCAGGGCCAGGCTGGAAAATAAGCTACTGCAACAACCACCATTATTAGGGTGAGTAAGTGATCAAAAAGAATATATATATAACATGGTTTATAAAAAGTGGAATTTGTGTGGCTCAATGAGCCACCCTACCGTATCCTGGTTAATAACCATGTAACGTGCATTCCTTTCCTGCAAACATCAAGAAAAGGGAACAATTTTGTGACAACAGAGGGACAACAAAGTATGTATCAGTGTGTGAACAAAATTAGTGGCATTCTTTTACTCAATAGGCCAGTTATTTCTATAATGACCAAAATATAAAACTGTGCTTTATATGAAGTCACATCCAGGTAATCTGTGTATATAGAAAATAATAAATCTAAGATGTACTTACCCAGCTTTCTGTGGGAAGTAAGCCTCACCTCACCCGGCAACGGCTCGGATAAAAGAGGCCCCGCTCTATTTAACATATGGAGAAGGACAATTTCAATTTATGATAACTGTCACTTTCCCAATATGTATTTAAATTTACAAAAAACTGAAAAAACTTGGTTATTCTAAACAAGCCCATAAGGTCATGCAAACACGATGTGCTGTACTGAGAGGGCTCCATTCTGCTAGGGATGTTGTTGTTACCCCATCTTCCCTCTTTCACATCACATCTCTTCAAAATTAAGGAGTTCAGAAACTTAGAAATATTGGAATCTCCAAGCATCTTGGGAGACTAAGTGTCGACTACCACCAAGTTTAAAAATTACTGTCAACTTGCGGGTGTTCAGACTCCACCAGGTTCTTAAGACAAGCTTAATTAGAGCTACCAAGGAGAAGCTCTGGCGGTTCTGGGGTGTAAATCTGAAGGCAAGTACCCAGTATCAAAGTTTCCTTACCTGTCCGTCGGTACCTCCAGGAGTGTGCCTGAACCGAAGGGGAGGTACCGAAGGACGGAAGGAAGTGCGTTTATATACGCCCGCTGATTGGATAAGCGCTGGCCAATTCTAAAACAATTCTTAACACCTGTACATGAAAGCACGACAATGTACATCATGCATGCGCGGGACTGAAGTCTCACCTTCGCGCATGCGTGGAAATGCTGTTTATTTCCAAATGGAGCTTAGTGTTTTTGCGCATGACGCGAGGAACCCATCGATCCCTCGCGCCTGTGCTGAAACGCCATGTTCTTAAACGCTTAATGTTTACTCCACGATAGTCAATCATGGTGCGGCAGAACTATTCTGGGCATGCGCACAAGCCAGATGACACATCGCGGGAAACAGCGTCTCGGCCAAACGCATGCTCGATCGGCATGTCACAATATCCGAACAGCCGACGTGATTGAACAGTTGTCATGAGTACTGACCTCATGTTGCAAGGTGTTCTGAAATATGCTTCCTGACGTACATGTTGGCAAAGTACTGTTGTCCGGGAGAACAATCCTACCACATAGAATCATGTGGATTTAGCTTGAAGAATCTATTTATAAAACTTTTATCAGCTGATAAAAGTATGACTTAACCACTAATTTACACAAAATGCAAAGTCACATAACTCCTACATAGATTTAGTAATAGTAATATAGAGTGGATAAAAATTACTGTATAGGGTAAGAGCCATCAGAGGTATTCTTCAAACGTTAGTTTATGTGCTGATCTTGAATGAGGTGTATATTTCAAGGGCATCAAACCTTGTTCTGGCAAAATGTAATGTGCTTCTTAATTTGGTATTTTTTTGTATTTTTTTGTGTGTGTTGGGACTGAATTCCTAGACTATCAAATAGACACCCAAGGTATATTATCATTTAACCCCTGGACATCCGTCCTAAGTTTGAAAATCCAGCGTTGTTCCTTAATGAACAAAAAGCGTGAAACATAAGTCACATGTGGGGGGATAAAAGGTTGTTCCAGCACTACCCATTTGAGCTCATCTGCTTTATGCTTAAGCTCCAAAAAATGATTAGTCAAACGAGTGGATTGTTTGTTGCACCGAATGGTGCTTTTATGCTCGCTTATACGGAGTTTGATCTTCCTGGTGGTATGTCCGATGTATACCAGTTTGCACGGACATGTAATCATGTAGATCAATTTTTCTGAATTACAATTAGTGTGGTTATTCAAGCGCCAAGGTCTCCCAGTCCCTATATCAATTGTCAGGGTTTTGCATGTTTGTGGACAGACTGCGCACCCTCCACATGGATAGTGACCGCGTACTGGTTCTGTGTTCCAGAGAGTGTTAATGACGTTTTTTCGCTGGTATCTTGGTCTAGTATGGACAAGACTGTCTCTAATACTAGAGCCTCTTTTGAAGGCGAAAAGAGGGCGTGGAACATTGCCTGTTGCTGTATTCAAGATTTTCCAGTGTCTCAGGACAATTTTCTTGACACCATTGGAAAGGGTGTTGAAAGTGTGTACCATGGTCATACGATCTACAGTTGTTGTCCTGTTCAGGGGTTCAATGAGCGCTTCCCGATCGTTGTTAGACGCTCTTTTACAGGCACGTCTCACCAAATGATTAGGATAATGTCGTTCCCTTAACTGTGTCGACAGTTCTTTTGCATGTTGATGGAACAGAGTCTTGGAAGAACAATTCCTTCTGACTCTCAGAAATTGACCTACCGGTAGATTGTCCCTGAGTGCTTGAGGATGGAAACTGTGATAAGACAGCAAAGAATTGCGTGACATCGGTTTTCGATAAAGTTCAGTTTGCAAGCCTCCTGATCCTGGAAAGATCAAAATATCTAGAAATTGAAGTTTTTCTTTACTTGATTCCATAGTAAAATTAAGATATTGATTCCGTGAATTGAGCCAGTTGTGGAATGATACAGCGTCATTAGTAGAGCCCCTCCAGATGCATATCACGTCATCAATATATCTTCTCCACAGCAGCACCTGGTGGAAATAAGGGTTGCTGTGGTGAAGGACGGGATCTTGCTCAAATTGATGCATGTATAAGTTTGCAAGACTTGGGGCGAAAACACTCCCCATAGAGGTTCCGGAGACCTGTAAAAACAGTTCATCCTCATATCGGAATTTTTTTTCCGTCATGGCCAACCTGGCACATTCCATGATGAACCCTACTAGGGTGATGGTATTCAATTGCCTAGATTCAAGGAGACTCCTGATACATTCCAACGTTTCTTGTTGTGGAATGCATGTATATAAAGACTTGACGTCAAAACTGACCAATAGGTCAGTCCTGACGTCAAATTCCACTGTTGCCAATAGTCTCAGGACATCGCCAGTATCTTTCAAATATGTTGGAGTTTCAGATACGATTGGTTTTAAGAAAAAATCCACAAACGTGGACAAAGGCTCTAAAAGTGAGCCTATTCCCGAGATGATGGGGCGTCCTGGTGGTGGCCTTTTTTCTTTATGTACCTTGGGTAGGCAATAAAAGTAAGGTGTTACAGGATGAGTCGTGACCAAGTATCTCGCTTCTTGAGGCGTAATCCAGCCTTCACCTGATGCTTCTTCAATCAGGTTTTTAATTTCATGTGCAACTCTAGTTGTAGGGTCCTCAGTGAGGCGGCGGTAAGCTCTAGTGTCATTGAGCTGCCTCATACATTCTCCTCGATAAACCTCTGTATCTAGGAGCACAATTGACCCACCCTTGTCAGCAGGTTTGACTGTCAAGGATGTATCTTTAGCCAGGCCTGAAAGAGCTGCTTTTTCAGCTCTCGTGATGTTATAGTAAGGTTTGTGTTTACATTGACTGAGGTTCTGGATATCATGGGTTACAGCTTGTTCGAAAGCAATAACCCGTGCTGGAACTTGATGACTCAAAGGCGTAAAGATGGATTTTGGTCTAAGACCTGTGTTGCTCTCTGTCAGTTCCTCATTGTCAACTGTCTCCTGATTGGTATTAAAGAAGAAATGGAGACGTATCTTCCTGTAGAAGTTCTCAAGTTCACGTCTCAAGGTGAAGGGATCACATATGTTCGTCGGGACAAAACCTAGCCCCTTGTTCAAAACAGATTTCTCGTCTGCTGTGAGTGTCCGGGTACTAAGGTTTACGACTAAGTCGCTGTCCCTGTCCTCGACGTGCTCGTCTGTTGTTGACCTGGTCGGGTATCGGTGTGTGAAGGAGTGGTCTCTGGTGCCCAATGTACTCCCTGTTGTCCTCTCCTTTTCCCTCGATTTCTGCCTCGGCCCTGCCATAAAAAAGACTGATCATGATAAAACTGTGGATGAGGTGGAAAGCCGGGCATCTGATAGCCCATTGGGGGCAAACCCATCGGTGGTTGTTGGTAGCCCCAAGGTGCTGGAGGCCACCATTGACCCGGATTTGGGTAAAAATTCGCCATACCTCGTCCTCTACTAGATCTTTTCTGGTAGCCTCTTCCTCTCCCTCTACTCGGGGTACCTGTGTTGGTATTGTTCGTATCACTAGAATCAGTGTCTGAACCAGAAGAAGAGTAGTTGGACCCGTATTTCTTGCCTTTAGAATTAAAGTCTGGGGCCACATACGAGTCACTGGTGTAGGGATAAGCTTGTTCCATGGAAAACCTAGCTAAGTCTTTTTTGAACTTCTCGATTTTATTCATTAAGATGTTATCTCTGTAATCTTTATTCGTTTTGTTGGTCTCATCCATATTCTTTTTGAAAATCACAGGTCTGATTGCCGCGTTGATTTGTCCTTCAAGAACTTGAATCTCAATCAGCACGGCGTCTGCTGCTTTCTTAGCTGTCTTTATTATCAAAATCAACCAGTCACGCGTGCAGCGCCAAGCTATTAGAGACAAATTGCGTAAAAATTCTTTGTCTGTTAGGAAGAGTCTGGGTACATTGGTTACAATCAGACCTCTTGGTGCACATTTACCTTGCAGGTATTCATTCATTATTACTCCATGTAGAGAAATGCGAGAGTGATTCTTTTTTAAATTAAGCAAAGTTACCCAGTCATCCTGAGTGGTAGTGGATGTCGTGGGTAAATCATCAAGAATGCTTGGATTATCACTAATGAGGTTATTAAGATCTTCGTCATCGAATGCTAACCCACCAAAGTCAGCCATCGTGTAAAGACCTATAGGGCTAAAGAATCAACCAAGTGAGCGGAAACTCAAGCTAACCTCAATTTGTGAGAAGCTAAGGATAAGAAAAGGGACCCACAGCCAAGGCTGCTCAAGAACTACAAAATACAACTGTTAAAGAAGGGTCTGGGGGACTGTATTTATAGACCTATCAAGCTCATACCCTTCATGAACTATACTACCACAACAAGAAAACTTGAAGGTCTTAGAGGTTGACAAAAAGAAAAAGAAGTAGCCACAAAGAAACTTACACACCACTATCACGACTAACAGTGTAGGACCATCAGTTGTAGAAGAAGTCCTATCAGCCCACCCATATGGCGGAACATCGTCATCTAGGACTTTGTCACCAGGTTCTTATATGGCCAAGCCCAATAGTCTTTGCTTGGTACCAGTAGATCCTTATGCTGAAAAAAGATGGATCCTCACTGAGAGTGGTATTGATAGGGTGCAGTGCTCATAAAGATAAGTGACGGTGATTAAAATGACGGTCAGGGTAGAAAAATATGTTTATTAGTATCTCCCGGACGTCAGGTAAAAGAAGGTGTGATGACAGTGTGAAAATGTCACTGTACAGTAAGCATATACAATCTAGGCCAACATGTTTCTCCCGTAGTGGTATCAGTTTACCGGCATTCTTCAGGGCCAGGCTGGAAAATAAGCTACTGCAACAACCACCATTATTAGGGTGAGTAAGTGATCAAAAAGAATATATATATAACATGGTTTATAAAAAGTGGAATTTGTGTGGCTCAATGAGCCACCCTACCGTATCCTGGTTAATAACCATGTAACGTGCATTCCTTTCCTGCAAACATTAAGAAAAGGGAACAATTTTGTGACAACAGAGGGACAACAAAGTATGTATCAGTGTGTGAACAAAATTAGTGGCATTCTTTTACTCAATAGGCCAGTTATTTCTATAATGACCAAAATATAAAACTGTGCTTTATATGAAGTCACATCCAGGTAATCTGTGTATATACAAAATAATAAATCTAAGATGTACTTACCCAGCCTTCTGTGGGAAGTAAGCCTCACCTCACCCGGCAACGGCTCGGATAAAAGAGGCCCCGCTCTATTTAACATACGGAGAAGGACAATTTCAATTTATGATAACTGCCACTTTCCCAATATGTATTTAAATTTACAAAAAACTGAAAAAACTTGGTTATTCTAAACAAGCCCATAAGGTCATGCAAACATAATGTGCTGTACTGAGAGGGCTCCATTCTGCTAGGGATGTTGTTGTTACCCCATCTTCCCTCTTTCACATCACATCTCTTCAAAATTAAGGAGTTCAGAAACTTCCAGGAGTGTGCCTGAACCGAAGGGGAGGTACCGAAGGACGGAAGGAAGTGCGTTTATATACGCCCGCTGATTGGATAAGCGCTGGCCAATTCTAAAACAATTCTAAAACAATTCTTAGCACCTGTACATGAAAGCACGACAATGTACATCACGCATGCGCGGGATTGAAGTCTCACCTTTGCGCATGCGTGGAAATGCTGTTTATTTCCAAATGGAGCTTAGTGTTTTAGCGCATGACGCGAGGAACCCGTCGATCCCTCGCGCCTGCGCCTCTGCTGAAACACCATGTTCGGTTCAGGCACACTCCTGGAGGTACCGACGGACAGGTAAGGAAACTTTGATACTGGGTACTTGCCTTCAGATTTACACCCCAGAACCGCCAGAGCTTCTCCTTGGTAGCTCTAATTAAGCTTGTCTTAAGAACCTGGTAGAGTCTGAAAACCCGCAAGTTGACAGTAATTTTTTAACTTGGCGGTAGTCGACACTTAGAATCCCAAGATGCTTGGAGATTCCAATATTTCTAAGTTTCTGAACTCCTTAATTTTGAAGAGATGTGATGTGAAAGAGGGAAGATGGGGTAACAACAACATCCCTAGCAGAATGGAGCCCTCTCAGTACAGCACATCGTGTTTGCATGACCTTATGGGCTTGTTTAGAATAACCAAGTTTTTTCAGTTTTTTGTAAATTTAAATACATATTGGGAAAGTGACAGTTATCATAAATTGAAATTGTCCTTCTCCATATGTTAAATAGAGCGGGGCCTCTTTTATCCGAGCCGTTGCCGGGTGAGGTGAGGCTTACTTCCCACAGAAAGCTGGGTAAGTACATCTTAGATTTATTATTTTGTATATACGCAGATTACCTGGATGTGACTTCATATAAAGCACAGTTTTATATTTTGGTCATTATAGAAATAACTGGCGTATTGAGTAAAAGAATGCCACTAATTTTGTTCACACACTGATACATACTTTGTTGTCCCTCTGTTGTCACAAAATTGTTCCCTTTTCTTGATGTTTGCAGGAAAGGAATGCACGTTACATGGTTATTAACCAGGATACGGTAGGGTGGCTCATTGAGCCACACAAATTCCACTTTTTATAAACCATGTTATATATATATTCTTTTTGATCACTTACTCACCCTAATAATGGTGGTTGTTGCAGTAGCTTATTTTCCAGCCTGGCCCTGAAGAATGCCGGTAAACTGATACCACTACGGCAGAAACATGTTGGCCTAGATTGTATATGCTTACTGTACAGTGATATTTTCACACTGTCATCACACCTTCTTTTACCTGACGTCCGGGAGATACTAATAAACATATTTTTCTACCCTGACCGTCATTTTAATCACCGTCACTTATCTTTATGAGCACTGCACCCTATCAATACCACTCTCAGTGAGGATCCATCTTTTTTCAGCATGAGGATCTACTGGTACCAAGCAAAGGCTATTGGGCTTGGCCATATAAGAACCTGCTGACAAAGTCCTAGATGACGATGTTCCGCCATATGGGTGGGCTGATAGGACTTCTTCTACAACTGATGGTCCTGCACTGTTAGTCGTGATGGTGGTGTGTAAGTTTCTTTGTGGCTACTTCTTTTTCTTTTTCTCAACCTCTAAGACCTTCAAGTTTTCTTGTTGTGGTAGTATAGTTCATGAGGGGTATGAGCTTGATAGGTCTATAAATACAGTCCCCCAGACCCTTCTTTAACAGTTGTATTTTGTAGTTCTTGAGCAGCCTTGGCTGTGGGTCCCTTTTCTTATCCTTAGCTTCTCACAAATTGAGGTTAGCTTGAGTTTCCGCTCACTTGGTTGATTCTTTAGCCCTATAGGTCTTTACACGATGGCTGACTTTGGTGGGTTAGCATTCGATGACGAAGATCTTAATAACATCATTAGTGATAATCCAAGCATTCTTGATGATTTACCCACGACATCCACTACCACTCAGGATGACTGGGTAACTTTGCTTAATTTAAAAAAGAATCACTCTCGCATTTCTCTACATGGAGTAATAATGAATGAATACCTGCAAGGTAAATGTGCACCAAGAGGTCTGATTGTAACCAATGTACCCAGACTCTTCCTAACAGACAAAGAATTTTTACGCAATTGGTCTCTAATAGCTTGGCGCTGCACGCGTGACTGGTTGATTTTGATAATAAAGACAGCTAAGAAAGCAGCAGACGCCGTGCTGATTGAGATTCAAGTTCTTGAAGGACAAATCAACGCGGCAATCAGACCTGTGATTTTCAAAAAGAATATGGATGAGACCAACAAAACGAATAAAGATTACAGAGATAACATCTTAATGAATAAAATCGAGAAGTTCAAAAAAGACTTAGCTAGGTTTTCCATGGAACAAGCTTATCCCTACACCAGTGACTCGTATGTGGCCCCAGACTTTAATTCTAAAGGCAAGAAATACGGGTCCAACTACTCTTCTTCTGGTTCAGACACTGATTCTAGTGATACGAACAATACCAACACAGGTACCCCGAGTAGAGGGAGAGGAAGAGGCTACCAGAAAAGATCTAGTAGAAGACGAGGTATGGCAAATTTTTACCCAAATCCGGGTCAATGGTGGCCTCCAGCACCTTGGGGCTACCAACAACCACCGATGGGTTTGCCCCCAATGGGCTATCAGATGGCCGGCTTTCCACCTCATCCACAGTTTTATCATGATCAGTCTTTTTTATGGCAGGGCCGAGGCAGAAATCGAGGGAAAAGGAGAGGACAACAGGGAGTACATTGGGCACCAGAGACCACTCCTTCACACACCGATACCCGACCAGGTCAACAACAGACGAGCACGTCGAGGACAGGGACAGCGACTTAGTCGTAAACCTTAGTACCCGGACACTCACAGCAGACGAGAAATCTGTTTTGAACAAGGGGCTAGGTTTTGTCCCGACGAACATATGTGATCCCTTCACCTTGAGACGTGAACTTGAGAACTTCTACAGGAAGATACGTCTCCATTTCTTCTTTAATACCAATCAAGAGACAGTTGACAATGAGGAACTGACAGATAGCAACACAGGTCTTAGACCAAAATCCATCTTTACGCCTTTGAGTCATCAAGTTCCAGCACGGGTTATTGCTTTCGAACAAGCTGGAACCCATGATATCCAGAACCTCAGTCAATGTAAACACAAACCTTACTATAACATCACGAGAGCTGAAAAAGCAGCTCTTTCAGGCCTGGCTAAAGATACATCCTTGACAGTCAAACCTGCTGACAAGGGTGGGTCAATTGTGCTCCTAGATACAGAGGTTTATCGAGGAGAATGTATGAGGCAGCTCAATGACACTAGAGCTTACCGCCGCCTCACTGAGGACCCTACAACTAGAGTTGCACATGAAATTAAAAACCTGATTGAAGAAGCATCAGGTGAAGGCTGGATTACGCCTCAAGAAGCGAGATACTTGGTCACGACTCATCCTGTAACACCTTACTTTTATTGCCTACCCAAGGTACATAAAGAAAAAAGGCCACCACCAGGACGCCCCATCATCTCGGGAATAGGCTCACTTTTAGAGCCTTTGTCCACGTTTGTGGATTTTTTCTTAAAACCAATCGTATCTGAAACTCCAACATATTTGAAAGATACTGGCGATGTCCTGAGACTATTGGCAACAGTGGAATTTGACGTCACGACTGACCTATTGGTCAGTTTTGACATCGAGTCTTTATATACATGCATTCCACAACAAGAAACGTTGGAATGTATCAGGAGTCTCTTTGAATCTAGGCAATTGAATACCATCACCCCAGTAGGGTTCATCATGGAATGTGCCAGGTTGGCCATGACGGAAATTTTTTTCCGATATGAGGATGAACTGTTTTTACAGGTCTCCGGAACCTCTATGGGGAGTTTTTTCGCCCCAAGTCTTGCGAACTTATACATGCATCAATTTGAGCAAGATCACGTCCTTCACCACAGCAACCCTTATTTCCACCAGGTGCTGCTGTGGAGAAGATATATTGATGACGTGATATGCATCTGGAGGGGCTCTACTAATGACGCTGTATCATTCCACAACTGGCTCAATTCACGGAATCAATATCTTAATTTTACTATGGAATCAAGTAAAGAAAACTTCCATTTCTAGATATTTTGATCTTTCCAGGATCAGGAGGCTTGCAAACTGAACTTTATCGAAAACCGATGTCACGCAATTCTTTGCTGTCTTATCACAGTTTCCATCCTCAAGCACTCCGGGACAATCTACCGGTAGGTCAATTTCTGAGAGTCAGAAGGAATTGTTCTTCCAAGACTCTGTTCCATCAACATGCAAAAGAACTGTCGACACAGTTAAGGGAACAACATTATCCTAATCATTTGGTGAGACGTGCCTGTAAAAGAGCGTCTAACAACGATCGGGAAGCGCTCATTGAACCCCTGAACAGGACAACAACTGTAGATCGTATGACCATGGTACACACTTTCAACACCCTTTCCAATGGTGTCAAGAAAAGTGTCCTGAGACACTGGAAAATCTTGAATACAGCAACAGGCAATGTTCCACGCCCTCTGTTCGCCTTCAAAAGAGGCTCTAGTATTAGAGACAGTCTTGTCCATACTAGACCAAGATACCAGCGAAAAAACGTCATTAACACTCTCTGGAACACAGAACCAGTACGCGGTCACTATCCATGTGGAGGGTGCGCAGTCTGTCCACAAACATGCAAAACCCTGACAATTGATACAGGGACTGGGAGACCTTGGCGCTTGAATAACCACACTAATTGTAATTCAGAAAAATTGATCTACATGATTACATGTCCGTGCAAACTGGTATACATCGGACATACCACCAGGAAGATCAAACTCCGTATAAGCGAGCATAAAAGCACCATTCGGTGCAACAAACAATCCACTCGTTTGACTAATCATTTTTTGGAGCTTAAGCATAAAGCAGATGAGCTCAAATGGGTAGTGCTGGAACAACCTTTTATCCCCCCACATGTGACTGATGTTTCACGCTTTTTGTTCATTAAGGAACAACGCTGGATTTTCAAACTTAGGACGGATGTCCAGGGGTTAAATGATAATATACCTTGGGTGTCTATTTGATAGTCTAGGAATTCAGTCCCAACACACACAAAAAAATACAAAAAAATACCAACTTAAGAAGCACATTACATTTTGCCAGAACAAGGTTTGATGCCCTTGAAATATACACCTCATTCAAGATCAGCACATAAACTAACGTTTGAAGAATACCTCTGATGGCTCTTACCCCATACAGTAATTTTTATCCACTCTATATTACTATTACTAAATCTATGTAGGAGTTATGTGACTTCGCATTTTGTGTAAATTAGTGGTTAAGTCATACTTTTATCAGCTGATAAAAGTTTTATAAATAGATTCTTCAAGCTAAATCCACATGATTCTATGTGGTAGGATTGTTCTCCCGGACAACAGTACTTTGCCAACATGTACGTCAGGATGCATATTTCAGAACACCTTGCAACATGAGGTCAGTACTCATGACAACTGTTCAATCACGTCGGCTGTTCGGATATTGTGACATGCCGATCGAGCATGCGTTTGGCCGAGACGCTGTTTCCCGCGATGTGTCATCTGGCTTGTGCGCATGCCCAGAATAGTTCTGCCGCACCATGATTAACTATCGTGGAGTAAACATTAAGCGTTTAAGAACATGGCGTTTCAGCACAGGCGCGAGGGATAGACGGGTTCCTCACGTCATGCGCAAAAACACTAAGCTCCATTTGGAAATAAACAGCATTTCCACGCATGCGCGAAGGTGAGACTTCAGTCCCGCGCATGCGTGATGTACATTGTCGTGCTTTCATGTACAGGTGTTAAGAATTGTTTTAGAATTGGCCAGCGCTTATCCAATCAGCGGGCATATATAAACGCACTTCCTTCCGTCCTTCGGTACCTCCTCTTCGGTTTAGGCACACTCCTGGAGGTACCAACGGACAGGTAAGGAAACTTTGATACTGGGTACTTGCCTTCAGATTTACACCCCAGAACCGCCAGAGCTTCTCCTTGGTAGCTCTAATTAAGCTTGTCTTAAGAACCTGGTGAAGTCTGAAAACCCGCAAGTTGACAGTAATTTTTAAACTTGGTGGTAGTCGACACTTAGACTCCCAAGATGCTTGGAGATTCCAATATTTCTAAGTTTCTGAACTCCTTAATTTTGAAGAGATGTGATGTGAAAGAGGGAAGATGGGGTAACAACAACATCCCTAGCAGAATGGAGCCCTCTCAGTACAGCACATCGTGTTTGCATGACCTTATGGGCTTGTTTAGAATAACCAAGTTTTTTCAGTTTTTTGTAAATTTAAATACATATTGGGAAAGTGACAGTTATCATAAATTGAAATTGTCCTTCTCCATATGTTAAATAGAGCGGGGCCTCTTTTATCCGAGCCGTTGCCGGGTGAGGTGAGGCTTACTTCCCACAGAAAGCTGGGTAAGTACATCTTAGATTTATTATTTTGTATATACACAGATTACCTGGATGTGACTTCATATAAAGCACAGTTTTATATTTTGGTCATTATAGAAATAACTGGCCTATTGAGTAAAAGAATGCCACTAATTTTGTTCACACACTGATACATACTTTGTTGTCCCTCTGTTGTCACAAAATTGTTCCCTTTTCTTGATGTTTGCAGGAAAGGAATGCACGTTACATGGTTATTAACCAGGATACGGTAGGGTGGCTCATTGAGCCACACAAATTCCACTTTTTATAAACCATATTATATATATATTCTTTTTGATCACTTACTCACCCTAATAATGGTGGTTGTTGCAGTAGCTTATTTTCCAGCCTGGCCCTGAAGAATGCCGGTAAACTGATACCACTACGGCAGAAACATGTTGGCCTAGATTGTATATGCTTACTGTACAGTGATATTTTCACACTGTCATCACACCTTCTTTTACCTGACGTCCGGGAGATACTAATAAACATATTTTTCTACCCTGACCGTCATTTTAATCACCGTCACTTATCTTTATGAGCACTGCACCCTATCAATACCACTCTCAGTGAGGATCCATCTTTTTTCAGCATAAGGATCTACTGGTACCAAGCAAAGACAATTGGGCTTGGCCATATAAGAACCTGCTGACAAAGTCCTAGATGACGATGTTCCGCCATATGGGTGGGCTGATAGGACTTCTTCTACAACTGATGGTCCTACACTGTTAGTCGTGATAGTGGTGTGTACGTTTCTTTGTGGCTACTTCTTTTTCTTTTTCATCCTCTAAGACCTTCAAGTTTTCTTGTTGTGGTAGTATAGTTCATGAGGGGTATGAGCTTGATAGGTCTATAAATACAGTCCCCCAGACCCTTCTTTAACAGTTGTATTTTGTAGCTCCTTTGAGAACGCCACCTTCCCGGAGACACCAAGATCATCTGCGGCGTACCCCAAGGATCGTCCCTCAGCCCTACACTCTTCAACGTCTACATGGCACCGACATCGTCTGATCGCACAACCTTAATATCATCTCATACGCCGACGACACCCAGCTGATACTCTCCCTCACCAAGGCCCCCACCACCGCCAAATCCAACCTCCACGAGGAAATGAAGGCCATCGCTGAATGGAAGATAAACAGCTGTCTTAAACTGAACTAGGACAAGACGGAGGTCCTCATCATCGGTTCCACCCCCTCTGCCTGTGATGACTCATGGTGGCCGGCCCCACTCAGAGCTGCATCGACGCCCACTGACCACGCACGCAACCTGGGGGTCATCCTGGACTCCGCGTTGTCTATGACCCAGCAAGCAAACACCGTCTCCTCCTCCCACTTCAACACCCTTCACATGCTCGGCAAGATCTACAAATGGATCCCCACCAGATCCAGAAGGACGGTCACCCAGCCCCTCGTCAGCAGCAGGGTGGACTATAGCAACGCTCTCTACACAGGAACCTCAGCCAAACTCCGGAAACGACTACAACGAATACATAATGCCTCTGCACACCTCATCCTCGACATCCCCCGCCACAGCCACATCACAGCCCACCTGAAAGACCTGCACTGGCTTCCCGTCAACAAGAGGATCACCTTCAAGCTCCTCACCCACGCTCACAAAGCACTCCACAACACTGGACCAGCGTACCTCAACAAACGACTCACCTTCTACACCCCGAACCCGAAGCTTCACTCCCCTGACCTCGCCACCGTCCCGCACATCTGACGAGAAACTGCCGGTGGCAGATCATTCTCCCACCTCGCCGCAAAAACGTGGAACACCCTCCCCATCCGCCTGTGACAGACCCAAGACCTACTGGCCTTCAGGAGACTCCTAAAGACCTGGCTGTTCAAGCAGTAGCAGCATCCCCTACCTGCCCCTTGAGACCCTCATGGCTGAGTAGTGCGCTGTACAAATGGATTGATTGATTGATTTTTCAAATTCCTTGTTTGCGTGATGTATATCCACGCAGATGTGTACAGCTTCTTCACTGTCCTTTTTGGGTACTACCACTATGGGAGAAACCCCTGGAGTTGGACCAGTGGAATGCTCAATGATGGCCACTATCCCATGGAGCCACAAGACCTCGGCTGGAGAAAAATCTTTCTCCTACCTCGCTGTGAAGGCCTGGAACTCCCTACCTAAAACAGCAGAGACAATGGCATGATCACAAGCTCGGCAATCACAACACTTGTGGGTTCCTTTAAAGGATTGTATTCTTTATCTACATTGATGAGAATCTCTCACAAGTGAATTATGAAAATTCCTATTGCGCCGAAACGCAAAGACTGGTCTCGGGAGATAAGTGAACTGTTCACCTGAATTAGGGATATGCCACTTAGAGCCAGTGATCTAGCAAAGTTTATTATTGAAGTTAGAGTGTCTAGCGATACACACCAATTTCATATCATCCACTGCAGTTTTATGCTGAAAGAGCGACTCCCTGTTGTAATATTTGGCCCTCTTATATGAGTCCTTAGTGAGTCTGTAAGGGTATCCCCTGTTGAGGATTTTATGTTTAAGTTGTCCAGATGTTGGTCAAAATCACGCATATCAGTACAGTTTCTGCGTAATCTCAGAAACTGACTAAATGGTATGTTGTGTCTTTGACAACAGGGTGGTAGCTCTCATAATGCAAAAGTGGATTCCTTGCTGTGGGCTTGGTGTACAAAGACACCTCAATCTTCTGATTTACAATGTGAATCCATATATCAAGAAATTCAAACCTTTCTTTGCTCATTTTAGGGTTAAATTTAAGGTGGGGGTCACACAAGTTGGTCCACAGAAGGAATTCTGGGAGTTGTTCTTCTTGTCCCTTCCAAATGAAGAAGATGTCATTGATGAACCGATGCCAGTGATGTATATTTCCGGCAAACGGGACAATCTCTTTAAAGATTAATCATTCCTCAAAGGTACCCATATAGATATTAGCCACATTCGGGGCACAAGCTGCGCCCATGCTAACACCCTGAACTTGTTTAAAGATGCTGCTGTTAAATTCAAAATAGTTCTCTTGCAGAACTATAGCTAGACATTCACTTCTTTCTATGGTACCTTTGACTGATTCCAGGGCTCCCCGCTGAGGAATATTAGAGTAAAGTGCCTCAATATCCATTGAGACTAGCACATCAGTATGAGGGTTAAATGAAATGCCTTAAATCTTTGATATCAGATGTCCGGTGTCCTTCACATTGGCAGGTTAGCTAGATATCATATGTAAACATATTTAGACAGTGGTTCTGTTATGGATCCTATGGTTGATACAATCCGTCTAAATGGGGATTTGATGCTATCTTTACTCATTTTAGGCACCCCATACAATACAGGGATTCTGGTATATGATCTATTGAGATGCTCATAGTCCTGCTCACAGATGGATCCTCTATCAAGGGCTCTCTGTGTGATGTTGAAGATTCCCTTTTTAATCCTCTTTCCTGGAAAGGTGTTAACTTTACAATGTTGTTCGGGTACTTCCAACACTTTCAAAATCTGTTCCTGATAGTCTGTGGCATCCAACACCACAATGCCAAAACCCTTATCATTGGGTCTGATAGTGACTTAGCTGTTTGTACGTAAGCTCTTGAGGCCATTATATTCTTCATGGTTAAGATTAAAATATGGTTTGGGGACAAATCTCAACATAGCCTTAATTTTAGAGTCTACTATTTTCTCAAAGATACCCACTTCAGGGCCTACCTCATCCAAGGGAGGGGTAAAAGTGGAAATAGCTCGTAGTCCTGTTCTATTGTCACTATTTAATATGTTCATTATGTCAAAGAATTATTATAATCTGACCTTCCCAAAAAAGGAATGTATATCACAACACAGTTCAAATTTGTTAATATTTTTGCTGTGGACAAATGATAACTCCCTAGAAAGAAGATTAAGGGAGTGATCATCCAGTTCAACTCGCTATAGATTAAAGATAGGATCAATATGAGAGTGAGCACTCAATTGGTTATATTTCAATCTCATATATTGTTTCTGTTCCTCAGACCATTGGTTGTGAATTTGAGATAGAGCACCCTGCACAGTATTTCAACTACTGAGAGCTTATTCTATTCAGATGGCCTATGCCTCTCAACATGATGCATACATACAGCACCCTAATGAAAGATATGTCCATTCACCAGTCACTTCTGAAACGTGCGTTGGTGCACTTCTGTTGAAATATGTTATCAATGAACATTGGATTAATTCCAATATAAAGTATATATAGAACAATTGTTATTTGTTTTTTCTGTGAATGTCCTTTTTCTTGCCGTTGTTGTTTATTGTTTACCTGCTTTTGTATTTTTTTAGTTCCTAGATGTGTTGTTAGTTCTTCCATGTACACTGTGTTATACTCCATGTTCTGTATGTCAGTGCTTCATTTTAGTGTTGTAGGTGGTGGTCGCGTAGATATCATATGTTAAATATCATTTCATATGTCTTTGTCTTACAGTATTTTTGTATAATGAATATATGTATATAAAAAAAAGATTTATCAAACATATTTTAATACTTTTGACTACTAACCATTAAGACCCACTGGTCTGCATGGGAACAGTTTATGTATCAAGACGGACTGCTATTAACTAATTAATCTGTTTTGGAGAAGTTTCTGTTGTTGCTTATATTACACATGCGTTTTTGGTCCTGGGCTCAGCGGCCAACAGGGGAAACCTACCAAACCAAGACATTTCTGAAAACTAGACACCCGGGGGAGTCCACAGATGTGGGGCTTGTGTGGGGCTTGTGTGGATCCCCCAATGTTTTCATACCCAAAATCCTCTGCAAACCTCAAATTTAGCTAAGGAAAATCACATTTTACTTTAATTTTTGTGTGGGATCACAGCGGCGGCAAAAATGTCCTACCACCCAGCATTCCCCTTCATCTCCCGATAAAAACTACTTTTGTGGGTGTCCAATGCAGAATCACCTAAAAAGTATTTTTTTTTAAATACAGCGCTTAGAGTTCTTGGTGCTAAGTTTTTTGCCCTTCGCCGTCGCAGGCCCTTGGCCGTCCCACACAAGTGAGGTATAATTTTACTCAGGAGACTGAGGGGAATGCTGAGTGGTAAGACATTTGTGCCGGTCCCTTGATTCCAGCCAAAAATGTGAAGAAAATATCATGTTTTTTAACTAAATGTGAGTTTTGCAAGGGATTCTGGGTAGGAAAATATTGAGGGATCCACGCAAGCATACCTCC
Source organism: Lissotriton helveticus (assembly GCF_964261635.1). Taxonomy (NCBI): domain Eukaryota; kingdom Metazoa; phylum Chordata; class Amphibia; order Caudata; family Salamandridae; genus Lissotriton; species Lissotriton helveticus. The sequence goes on from NC_136058.1 coordinate 216,949,188, forward strand.
CTGAACTCCCCCGGGAGTCTAGTTTTCAGAAATGTCTGGGTTTGGTAGTATTACCCTGATGGTCGTCCAGCCCCGAGCCAAAAGCGAAGGTGGCCTCCTTGCAAAACCAGGTAGTTGGGTAATATTTATTTATTTTATATTTATTTTTCACATTTTTAGAGCGCGCTGTTACCCAGAGATGTCCTGGCGCTTTCTGACTAAGACTAAGTGTGATAAGTGAGAGAAAATTAGTTTGTAAAAAGCCAGGTCTTTAAGGCTTTTCTGAAAGATAAAAGGTCCGGCATCTGTCTAAGGTTGGGCGGCAGAGCATTCCATGCTTTCGCCGCTCCCAAGGAGAAGCTCTTGCCCCCCCAGCGAGCTTTCCTGGCTCTGGGGACTACCACCAGCCTTTGCTCGGTCGACCTGAGGGCTCTTACCGGTTTGTACCAGTGGAAAAGCAAAGTCATGCACTGAGGGCCCAGACCGGTAAGTGCCTTGAAGACCATGCACAGAGATTTGAAAATTATTCTTTTCCGAACTGGAAGCCAGTGTAGCTTCACCAGGTCCCGGGCAGCCGAGTCGCGTTTGGATGATCCTGTGATCAAGCGGGCAGCTGCGATTTGCAAAATTTGGAGTTTATTAAGAATTCCCTGTTGCGCATTTAAGAGCAGGCTGTTGCAGTAGTCCAGGCGTGATATCACTAGACTAGTGACCACTGTCTTTTTATGCTCTTCCGCAAGAACCGGCAGAACTTTCCCTATAGTTTTGAGCATATAATGGATGGTTGAAGAGAGGGCATTTATTTGAGGCCTGAAGGATAAGGTGTCATCCATCAGGACGCCCAGGTTTTTAACTTTCGTGACCGGCGATGGAGGAATCCCCAATTCCTCTGGCCACCAACGAGGGGACCAGAAGTTATCTCTGGAACCCAATAGCAAGACTTCGGTTTTTGCTGAATTCAGTTTAAGGCAGTTTCCTGCCATCCAATTGCTAACTTCACGCATACACCCTCTGAACCTAGCTGCTGTGTTGTCTGTTTCTCCCGGCAGCAGTGACACCACTATCTGTGTGTCATCTGCGTATGATGTTAAATGGAAGCCAAAAGATCTAATCACTGGCGCCAGGGTAGAAACATACACATTAAAATGAGTGGACTCAGGGAGGACCCCTGAGGAACTCCGCAGGGGAGTACAAAAGGGTCGGACTCAAAGGCGCCTAGAACAACTTTCTGAGTCCTTCCAGATAGGAAGGCATGCAAGATTTTAAGGGCCTTTCCTTGTATCCCACAGGCCCTAAACGGTCCACCAATAATTTATGGTGGACCGTGTCGAAGGCCGCAGATAGGTCCAGCAGGATCAGAGCAGCTCTGCCTCCTGTATCCATCACTGTTCTTATATTCTCTACCGATTTAATCAATGCGGATTCGGTGCTATGACCCACCCTGAATCCGTGCTGTGAAGGGTATAGACATTGACCGGCCCCCAGGAAGTTACTCAGCTGAGTGTTTAGGATACCCTCCATAATTTTCGGTGGAAGGGGTAGTCTAGCAATAGGTCGGAAGTTATTCAAATCGGTTATGTCTAGGTTAGGTTTTTTTGAGTAGAGGGAGTATGGAGGCTTGTTTCCATCGTGATGGAAATTCCCCTTTGTCCAGCATAGCGTTGAACAATGGGGTGATACCGGCGGCCATAGCCGCGGGGGCTAATTTAGCCACCGAGGCTGGACAGGGGTCTGACGGGGAGCCCGATGTTAACCTTAATAATCTGTTCCCGACCTCCTCCTCATTGATCGTGGCAAAATTGAGTAGCGTCATTTTGAAAGTGTTTATTTCAGTGTTGGTTTCAGGGGACCCAGTTTTAACTTGCTTGTCTAGCGGGAGAAATATCTTTCTTACCTTGTTCTGGAAGAACATGGCTAGGTCTTCGCAGAGTTCATGACTTGGGGGAATCTCCGCTGGCTTGGGGGCTACCAGGGATGATACTGCCTGGAAGAGTTCCTTAGGGGAGTTGCTGGCTTCCTTAATGCGTTTAGAAAAGTAGTCGTGTTATAGAGAAATAGATAATTTCTCTGTCACAATATGTTTTGGGCCCTTACCTACCATGAGTACTTGGCCCACCCACACAAGTGAGGTGTCATTTTCCTCGGGAGACTGATGGGAATGCTGAATGGTAGGACATTTGTGCCGGCGAGGTGATTCCAGCCTGAAATGAGAGGAAAAGATGATTTTTGTGGCAAAATTAATGTTTTGTAGGAGATTCTGGGTAGGAAAACATTGGGGATCCACGCAAGCCATACTTCCCTGAACTCCCCTAGGTGTCTAGTTTTCATAAATGTCTGGATTTGGTAGGTTTTCCTAGATGGCGGTAGAGCTCCAGGCCAAAAACGCAGGTGGGCCTCTATCAAAACCAGGTAGTTGTGTGATAGATAATTTTTTATGTCTCCACAATATGTTTTGGGCCCTCCCCTGTCACAGGTACTTGGCCTACCCACACAAGTGAGGTGCCATTTTTATCGGAAGACATGGGGAAATGGTGCGTGGTAGGTAATTTGTGTCAGGCCGGTGATGCCCAAACTTTTCCACACAGAAATGTAAGAAACATGTGATTTGTTTCGGCTAAAATGTGTTTTTTTTTACAAAGTTTGCGGTTTGCAAGGAATTGTGGGTAACAGAACCTGGTGAAAGCCACACAACTCACCCCATCCTGGATTACTCTGGATGTCTAGTTTTCAGATATGTATAGGTTTGCTAGGTTTCTCTAGGTGCCGGCAGAGCTAGGGTGCAAAATCCACAACTACGCACATTGCGACAAAAGGGTCCGTTTTCACTGGAAAAATGTGATGTGTCCATGTAGTGTTTTGGGCCATTTCCTGTTGTGGGTACTGGTTCTATCCACACAGGTGAAGTACCATTTTTATCAGAAGGCTTTGGAGAACACTGTGTGGCTGGAAGTTTGTGGCTCCCTGCAGAATCTAGAACTTTTCATCATAGAAAAGTGATAAAAATATATTTTTTTAAAATAAAGTTTGAGGTTTACAAGAGATTTTGGGAAACAGAACCTAGTGAGAGCCACACAAACCACCCCTCCGGGATGTTCCTGGATGTCTAGTTTTTAAAAATGTATAGGTTTGCTAGGTTTCCTTAGGTGCCGGCAGAGTTAGTGATAGAGCGCGCAGGTCACCCGACTATAAATTTTACCATATACACACTTGGGCCCATAAAATGAATACACCATATTTCTTAATCGGGTAACCTACACTCTACTACCAGTAATCCAGATACTAACTAATACCTATTACCATAGACTTACCAATCCGTGTTGTTTGATACCTATGATCACAATGGATCAGGGAGCTAGCTGAAAAGATAAACAGTCTAAAATAACATTCATAACATTTGCACTCTTTATAATAACCACAGACTCGGGAAGTTTTGAAAACCTTTATCTAGTTCTCTTCAAGGTTAGAAAGCATAAGGTTTACAGTAATCAAACTATCGATAATCAAAATCATGAAAAGCGTGAAACCATGTAAAAAATAAATGATTCCAACCATTTAGAAATCTAAAGGGAAGGTAAGAACAGGGAACATGCTAATAAGAAACTTCAGAAATTAGACTTGATATGGTGTTTCTAAAGGACGGGAAAAATAAGGAACATGCCAGGAATCAAAGTTTGAGTATTACTAGAGAGATGGATAAGGGAAAGGAACTTGATTTATAATGACGAAAATGTTGAAATAACCATGTAGCTATAGGGAAGGTAAGAAAATGGAACACGCTAATAATTCGGAGCAACCACTGTAATTCGGATAAAGGAGGGTAAAGAAAGGGAACATCTATATTTCATGAACAGTATTTCACAATTGACTTAAAGGATGGGTAAAAATGGAACATGCTAATAAACAGCTAAAATGTATGACTTTATTATTTGTCAGAACAGGGAGGGCAAGAAAAGGAACAATGTGAAATTAAGACTTTAGCTGTTTCGGGAAAGGCAAGGAAAGGACACACGTGTGTTTCCCTCACAGATTTACATTTACGAAGAACAGTGTGGAGACCAACCCAGGTCACGGGTCAGTTAAGGACAGGTGAACCCCAAAGAATGCAGTTGCCAGTAGGCCAGCAGGTGCAGAATGGAAATCAGGACAGGAAAACCAGATTATGTTCTGTCTGTCTGACAGAGTGCTCTGCAGCACCTCTGTTTTCAATCAGCTATTGAGTGCGCTGGGTCAGTGACAGGTCAGCTATTCGGACAAGTCGGACAAATTCTCTAGCTAAACCTAGGCTAGTTATACTGTTTCCAGGTCAGTGTTCCACACCCCAAATGTTGCAAGTGTAAGGATCCCCAATTTCGAATGGACAAAAGAAAGGGCAGGTCATCACACCACCTAGGATTTGAGCTTTCTCAAGCCCCTCATTAGAATTTTCCTTCCCGCCCATCGAATTTCAGGTTCACATGATGTCTTCAATTCGCGCAACAATGGACAGTCTATTGATAAATACATTGTAGTCTTTTGACTTCTTCTTAGTAGGGTGAGACGTGAGTTCCCAGGCACATCTTGGCTGGTGCTTCTATCTGGCTGGCGTTCAAGAACACAGAGTTCATCCTCTGGAAGTGGACTGTCATGCGCAGAAAGGATTTTCAAAATGGAGTATTCCCGTCCCTCATGCCCAGAGATTACGATGCATGAAAAGTAAATAAAACAGTTTTAGAACACAGGAAAAAATGAATACACTGTTTACCATGAATCTCTACTCTATACCCATTACTTTATAATAACTATAGCATTAGGATTAATGCAGAACGAACAGCATAGCAAAAGCAGCAATGCAAGCTTTTCGCATGTGAGAACATAAAGCAGCCATTTTAGCTCTAATGCGCAAGTGCAAAACAGTTTCCCACCAGAACTGCGAGTACGTCACATCACATGGGTGTGACCGACGCATGCGCAGTAGAAATTCCCGCGTAGCAGCAGCCATCTTAGGTAGCAAGCGTATTAGGATTAGTAAACACATAGGCAAGCTTCACTCGGATACCCCGTGTAAAGTGAAAATATGCAAAATTAGTGAAACAAACATGTTGGTTACATTATTAATGTTATTCGAGGTTCATGAGTACAAGCAAGTCGCTTTACGTGCGGATCCTTGCTTCATCAATCCCCTCTTTGATGATATTTTATATCATCACAATTTAATGGAACCAGATGCCAACTTCTCACATTTCACTCAGTTCAATCTCTTCAAACTTTCTATTTAGCTTTTTCTCAGTATCTTTATAAGGATGAGAATTTTTCACCCTTTTGTAAATCTGATTATTCAATTCTTCTAATTCGAGCTCATCAACATTTCTCTTCACTCCTCGTCTGTTCACAGTATATTTCTTTTTGTGTTTTCGACATTTGCAGCAAATTATTATTATAAACACCAAAAGACCGATTCCCGCTATTGGCATTTTACTCACAAGACTCTTACCTAGGTTAGAAAACCAACTACCTACAGCGGAGAGACCATCAGTAAGTCTCTTCCAAGCACTATTAACCTCCAGTAGTTTAAGCTCTTTTTCCAAATTTGTAATGTTTCTCACATACCCTTTAATTTCCACACTTTTGTCTGGTATGTAAGTGCAACAATGTTGCGCTTTCAACATTCTGCAGACTCCGCCCTCTTTTGCCAATAACGTGTCAAGGGCAAGTCGATTTTGTAAAACCATAGATCTGACCGCAACCAATTCGGTATTGACCATCAGGAAACCTCCAGCAGTGTCAGTGGATAACCGATCTACTACTATTGACAATTTGCAAATTCTGTGTGTATTCAGAGCCACTCCCACTGTAGGTATCAATGCACTAAAAATATCACCTACTATTTCACCAACACTTTCTCTTTTACTACGTACTAATTCATTAGTTCTTTCAGTGCTTCCAGTGATTTTCCCCACATGGTATATCTTTGGGAAGACAATACCAAAATAACAGCTCCCGTACCAATGGTCGGGTAATTTGAAATAAGCCTTGTTCCCACATACATAATAAATTCCGGGAAACACAGGTTCTGACCCATCTTTGAAACCCCAACACCCAATTACCTTGTAATTATGTTTGCATTCACTGGAACCAATGAATATGTTGTTATAATAACTGGTTCTTTCTCTTTGAAGACAAAGTTTCCCTTTCTTTTCGAAATTCAGCACAATAGCAGCATTAGCCCCACCATTGGAGGTGCTCTCTATGCTTTCAGCCCATTTGGGGGTTTTCTGATTCTTATCTTTTGCTTTCTTTTGGAAACTTTCTCTTATTTTCTCTACCATATTTAGAAACATTTTCTCTTTTTCGTGTAATGAACAGGTCAAGTTATCTTTGTTTGCGTCATCTATATTTATTTTACCTACAGTTAGAAAATATCACTCATGTATTTTGCTACATCTCTAGTTGTATGTACTGGGGTTAGGTTTCTTCGCACAGGAAGTTCAGAAAATATCACATCAAAGTTTGAGTAATAATACTGTAAAGGTCCTCTTCTATAGAATAAACTAGTTAGAATACTACAAGAAATTCCATAGGTTAGTGGCAGATGGTGGTATGTCACACCTTCAGCTACTGAAGTAGGCAGCTTCATACAGACATAACAGTCGTCTATTTCCATAGCTTCTACATAATGTACTAACAGGTTTGCGAAAACATTTAAATGAGTTTTATTCTTAATCTTATTATAATGTAGTCCTTCCTCATCTGGTGCTTCTAAGTGTAAGTTTGTTTGCTTAAGGCTAAGGGTCTTTTCTGGTGTATCTACTCTTTGTGGTGTATTTCTAGTCTGTAATTCTTCAGTGTCTTTTGGCAATTGGTTAGTAGGGTACAGGTTTGGGTCCTTACTCATCATAGAAGGAATGGCTATTGTTAGTCCAATCCAAAGTATCAGTACTATTGCTACACTACATAAACATACTTTGCAGCATGTTCTAAAACAACCTCTTCTCGGTCTCCCATTCACAGAGGAATCAGACATTTTGCCTCAAAAGAAGCTTCAACCCCTCTTTGTAACTCTGCACAGTTTGCTTACTCGAGCAACTTTCAGGTTGGTTTTGCTTCTTCGTGGGTCTGATCAATAATCAATTCTTCATCACTTTCGTCACTTATTTCCAGGTTTTCAAACTCTTCCAATACAAAGTAAGTCCATTCAGGACTCTGATATTTGTTATTCAGTTTCTTTATACGGGCACTTCTTCTCTTTGTTTTTATCACAGCTGGGTCAGTTTGACTTGAGACTTCATTTATCTGTTCTGGTTCTTCGTTTATTGTCTTTAGTCGCAGTCTCAGTCTCTTCACAAATCTAGGTACAGCGTCTCCTTTTCTGAGTATTTTAACTGGCACTGTGTCTTGGCTTTCCTCAAACACTCTTTTATTTTCGTTCAGTTGTGACACATTTGTTTCAAGTTCGTCTTCTGTATTACTCCCTAACTGACTAGGTCCAGGTCTTGTATCGGTTTCTTCCGCCTGGTCCCTAAACTGACCTTGTTCAGGTGTATGCTGGATTTGGCTTTGTTCTGTATCATTTTCTTCTTCCTGAACACAATTGTCTATTCCTGTCTGGTCTTGTTCAAGCACTTCGAACTTTTGATTTTCTTACGCTTGAACCTCTGCCCTACTTTCTATCTGTCCCTCTTCTGGCCCAGGAGTTCTTGGGGGAGTGTCAATTACCTGTTCTTTCCCTATCTGGGCCTCCTCAGAATCAGATTTTATTTGGATTTCAATGATCTGAGTATCTTCCTCTACACCTGTCTCGTCCTCACTATCCCACTGTCTATCTAAATAGGTTTGTCTTCTTGTTCTCACAGGATCTATAGTCAGGTCAAATATTGTAATGTAATCATCTTGACTGGAGCCCGGTTGTTCTTCTCCAGCTACTTCAGGACCGATATCTTGGGACCCCTCAGCTGCACAACCTTCAGCCTCAGTTTCTTCAGGTTCAGTCACTTTCTTCGTATGGCTGGCATGGATCCAGCGAGGTACCCCTGCACATTTCACAGCTGTGGTGGTAACCAGAATTACTTGTCGTGGTTTTCCCCACCTTGGTGCAAGGCAACTTTTCCAAGTATGTTTCTTTATTACAACCCAATCACCTGGATTCAGGTCATGTGCTGGAGTCGTTGGTCTGGCGACTGCGTCTTCCCCAACCTGGTGAGAGATAGACCACACTTGATCAGCCAGCTCTTTGCAGTTTTCTAGCACCAAATCATGAGATATGCTTATAAGTTTGTATCCTGGCACCCATGCTTGCCGCATTACTCTTCCCATCAGTATCTCATGGGGACTCAAGCCCGTGTTCCGGTCTGGAATACTTCTAAGTCCCATCAAAACAAGGGGCAAAGCATCTGGCCATTCCATTTGAGTGAATTCACACATTTTTCCCAATCTTGATTTGATAGTGCCATTCAGCTGTTCTACCACTCCAGAAGCCTCTGGGCGATATGCACAATGCAGTTTTTGCGTGATTTTGAATGCTTCACAAATCTGTTTTATCACTTCGTTATGGAAATGCCTTCCTCTGTCTGATTCAATTGTGACTGGAAACCCGTACCGAGGTATAAGTTCCCCAAGTAACAACTTGGCTACAGTGAGGCTATCATTCCTGCGTGTGGGGTAAGCTTCTACCCACTTTGAGAATAGGCAGACAATGATAAGTAGGTATTTCATTCTTCGACAAGGGGGTAACTGAATAAAGTCAAGTTGTAGTCGAATAAAAGGGCCCGCTGCCTTTCCAATACTTCCTGGTAACACTACAGTTTTCTTTCCTGGGTTAAATTGCTGACAAATCAGGCACCTTTGGCAGAGTACCTCTGCTATGTTTCTGAATTTCGAATTGAACCATGCCTGTCTGAATATGCGAATCATCGCATCTCTCCCCAAATGTGTGTCTCCATGTATCAACCTAGCCATAGGAGCAAGCAGACAGTCTGGCAATACAGGCATACCATCCAGGTAAACAATCACACCATCTTCCACCCTCCTCTGACAACCAAATTTTCTCCAATTTTCTTTTTCTTGTGGCTCTGCTGTGTCCTGTAAGTCTCTCACTTCCTCCCATGTATCTATTCCTTCTAGCATCAAAAGTTGTCAGCTGTTTCCGTTTCCCCCAACCTTTATATTGATTGCTATCCGGTACTTTGCACAATGTTGGGCTAACTGGTCAGCATATCGATTACCTGCTGTCACTTTCTCATTGCCAGATTTGTGAGCAGCACAATTGACCACAGCCAATTCTTTTGGTAACTGGATTGCTTCCCGTAAATCCTGCACATAATTTCCATTTCTGATAGGGGTGCCTGAAGAAGTCAGGAACTCCCTTTGCATCCATAATTGGCCAAAGTCGTGCACAACCCCATAACCATACTGGCTATCAGTATATACGGTTATCTTCGAGTTCTTCCCAAATTTACAAGCTTTTGCCAATGCAACCAATTCAGCTACTTGTGCAGACTTGACTCCATGTAAATAAGATGCTTCCACTGGACCTCCCAAAGTACACACTGAGTATGCAGCGCTTAGGCCTCCTTCCTCATGTCTCATGCATGAACCGTCTACAAACAGCTCATAATCTTCATAATTCAAAGGCTCTTCCTTTATGTCTGGGCGTGGTTTTGTACTAAACTCGGTCAAATCAATGCACTCATGTTCAACTTCTTCTCTCACTTCTGCTGAGAATGAATTAGGCAGTAAGGTAGCTGGATTCAGAATATTACACCTATCAATGGTTACGTTTCCTGCACCTACAAGGATTCTCTCATACTTAGTCAGCCGACTTGGTGTGAGATACTGAGTTTTAGTTCTTGTCAGCAAAATCACAACAGAATGTGGAACATACACAGTTACTGGATGTCCCATAACGATGGACTCACTCTGTTCAGGACTCAAGCATGTTGCAGCTACAGCTTTCAGACATCCAGGTAATCCAGCTGCTACTGGGTCCAATGTGGAAGAAAAATATGCCACTGGACGTCGAGTTTAACCTGGTCGAGGCTGACCTGGTCTGTATGTTTCGCGTGAAATCTGATGCCATTTGTTGTCTGGAGGTGCATGTTGCAGCATCTCTGTGATTGTCACCATATTTGTGCCTGTGATCTGAATTTGGGTCAGGACTGAAAGTGCACAATTGTCTTGTGTGTCACAGAAAAGTGCAAAATCTTTTGAATAGTCAGGCATTCCTAATGCAGGAGCTGTACACGGACATTTTTGCAATTTTACAAAAGCAGTCATGCTTTCGTCATCCCATTTCACAGGATCTTTTGCTCCTTTCTTTGTCATCTTTATCAATGGTCTTGCTAGGACTGCAAATCCCACAATCCATTGCCTGCAGTATCCTACCACTCCAAGAAACATTCTGATTTCTTTCTGGGTATTGGGCAATTCCATGTTACGAATTATTCTAATTCTTTGTGTGGTAACTTTCCTGATATCTCTCTCTATCTGGTGCCCCAGATATTTTACTGAAGAGGTACAGACCTGTAGTTTTTCTGGCGTCACTTTATGTCCACCTTGACCTAAATGGTTCAGTAAGGCAATGGTGTCGACAACACAGTCTTTCCTACTTTTAGACGCCACCAATAGGTCGTCTATGTATTGCACCAGGACTGATTTTCCGGGCAATATCAGAGTTTCAAGGCATTTTTTCAGAATTTGATTAAAAATTGAAGGGCTTTCCGTGTACCCCTGAGGAACACGATTCCAGACGTAGACATGGCTGTCGAATTCAAATGAGAAAATAAATTTGCTATCTGGATGTAATGGAATTGAAAAGAATGCATGACATAAGTCAATGACGGTAAACCATCCAGCATTCCACGGTATTTGGTATAGAATCACTGCAGGGTTTGGCACGACAGGACAGCAAGGAACAACAATTGTATTAACCTTGCGCAGGTCCTGCACGAGCCTGTACTTACCACTAGGTTTCTTTATGCCAATTATCGGTGAGTTACAAGGACTGCTCAATACTTCTTGCAAAATGCCTGCTTGTAGTAACCGTTTGATTTCAATAGCAACCCCTGCTTTTACCTCTGCACTCATTTTATACTGTTTAGTATTTGGGTAGACTGCATCTTCCTTTATGGCTATTTTAATTGGTTCAACATTTGCCATTCATCCTACATCTTTTCCAGTAAAATCCCATACCTCTGGTTTCACTGTCTGTTGGAGCTCTTCAGGTAAGTCTTGTATTGTTAGCCTTTTAGTTTCTGAGTCGGGTCTTGCTAACATTAATTTGTATATTCCGTCTTCATCTGGGGTCTGAATTTCAACACCATTCGGAGTGCAAAAGATGGTACAGTTCATTTTGCACAACAAATCTCGTCCTAATAAGTTCAGATGACTTGAATCACAGACAACAAATCTATGCATCTCTTTAAAATTCCCTATTTTAATTTCCATTGGTTCGGTAACTGGGGTACTAATCAGCTTATTAGAAACGCCCACTACTTGGCTCGCTTCTCCCGAGAGGGGTAGGTTTGGAACGTCTGCTGTTCTCACAGTAGAACGGGTAGCACCATTGTCCAACAGAAAGGTGACGTCATTTCCTTCAACCTTTCCTTCAATGTATGGCCCTGACTGGTCCACCGGCAAGGAGGCGCCAAGCACGCACTCCTCGTCCTCCCCCCTCAGGCACCGTCAGTAAGGTTCATCACAGAGGAATGTGTCATTTAACAGAAATTGTGAGGTTGCTGCATTTCTATCCTCCCTTCCTTCCCAAACTTCGGTGTCTTCACCCTGTTGTGCTTTGCTCCTATAATTTGGCCTAGGTGCACGAGGTAACTGATTCTGTTTTACCTGCTGCTGGGTCTTCCGTGGTGTCTCATTCTGCGTCTGTGGATTTAACTCATTAATTTGCACATTACCATTCTGCACAGCCTTACACTCGTCCCTCCAGTGTCCCATCTGTCCACACCCATGACAGGGAAACTTTTTCCTTGCCTCTTCTCGGCTCATTTTTACCCTTGGCTTTCCCCATTCCTGGGCCCCTGACTCTGATTACTAGTCATTTTGCCTAGCTGCTGCTCCTGGTGCTCTGCTAGTTTTACTTGTGCCCACATTACCTTTTCTTTCAATTCTTTTCATTTATTTTCCAGCTCATCTTCACAGTACTTAGCATAGTTGAGGACTTCGTCAATTGGTTTAGCTTGCCAACAGATTTTATTGTCTATGATCCATTGAGAGATCTCAGGCCTTAATCCTAACACAAATCGATATATGAAGTGGGTCATGTCCTTCATTTTTATGTTATCCAGGCCACTGTACGTTTTAAACACCTGTAACATGCACAGTTCCATCTCGATTCTGGGTAGTTCTATCTATTCGGGTCTAATCAGTTTCCTTTGCAGGCACCTTTCCTTTCAAATACAACATTACCTGATTATACTTCCTCCTAACATCCCCTGAAGGAGCCCCTGTCTTTGGGTCTCTAGGGAATTCTTCACTAGGCCAATCAACAGCAATTTTACATTCTGTCCATAAATCTACGGGAACTACAATGTCAAAGAAACCATCTAGATCTTTCAGGAGGCATTTTTGAACTTTCACAAATCTCTCAACCTGTCTGTACCATTCTACAGGTTTTTCTCGCAATTTTGGGAAGTCATTTGTAAAGGACACAATATCCTGACGGGACCATGGAACATGTACATATCCTCCACCTGGCACTTCTCTCATAGGATATAATTTTTCCACCTTTTCTGCTTCTTTTAAGACATACTCAGAAGTCATTTGTTTGGATCTAATTTCCTCTTTTTTCTTTGCCCACCTGGCTTTCCATTTTTCTAATTCTCCCCATTTTTGTAGCAGGTTCAGCAATTCTTTTATCTGCACCTTTTTCCCTGACACATTCATATTTTCTAAATCCTTGTCAGAGAATTCTGCTCTATATGGTTTTTGCAAGACTTTAGACTTACTAATGTCAATTCCCATGCTAGCTGCGGTGTCCATTAATTTCTCATGGAACACTCTGGTATTACGGGTGATACTTTTGCAAATGAATAACAATTCCACTTCACTAAGGGTGTTCAGTCTGTCCAAACCCACATTCCCAGCCATCAGTTCCTCCAATTCTATTCTCAGTTTATATATATCTAATGGTTTTGGCTGAGGATTTGGTTTCTCTAATTCTCGGGTCCATCTGTCGATTTCTTCAGGAGTCATCACCGTAGCACTTCTGGTACCGGAAGCTGACTACATTTGAACTTCTCTTGTGCTAAAAGGAGTGTTTTTTCTCTGTGAACTCCCTTCTGGTTCCCTTATCGGTAAATCTATCAATGAAATCACAGATTCACATTCACTTGCCTGATCGTCTATTATCAAGGGCTCTTTTCATGGCTGTACTACAGATGGGATTATAATTGGAGTTGTTGGACTAGCTTGCTTGTCCACGTACAAAGGAACAACTGGTCCAATAGTCACTGGAATTGTCAGAGCTTCAGGACTGGTATTCAATAGGGAGATTTTCTGGATTAGTTCTGTTCTTTGTTTAACTAAAGACTCTCGTTCTCTATCCTGCAGTACCTTATCCATGGAGGTTTCATGTACTATCTGCGGAATTAAAGGAGGGCCATAACTCGGGGCACTTGAATTTGCCATACTTGGTCCCTCACCATAATTGGGTTTCAGGAATGGGTTTCTCGTGCTTTGGGATCTAGGTTCCTCATTATAAGGTGGTGGATTCTGTATTAACAAATCCTCCAGATAATTATCGTCTGAATCACCAGTGGTCATTAAATGTTTTGTTTTCTCTGTTCTCTTCCCTCCCATTGGCTCTTCTACCGTTAATACAGGGAACAGTCCTTCTACCATCATGTTCTGTATCCATTCATTCATTCTTTTTTCTCGGGTCTCTTTCTTTACCTTCGGATAAAATTTTGCTAACTCTTTGTCAATTCTGGCTCTGTCTCGCTCAAAAGCCTCTATTTCCCATTCTTCTAAGGCCTCATATTGCGTTAGTCTAGGTCTGGGATGTAAATCATTCATTCGGGTCCTCAAATAAACAGAAATCTCCCATTAAATGTACCTTCTAAGGGAAATGCTAAAATTCCGTCATCTTTAGTATATTCCACCCAATTTTCCAACCATACACAAGCATGGTAGCCTCTGTCGAATAACATAAATGATGCGGGAGTGTTAGGTGGACGAATGATAACTCCTTCTCTAGTTTTGATAGGCTTATCTTTCTTGAAGTTGTTCTTTACTTTATCTACAAAAGTCATTTTTCTCTTGCCTCCGTACATAATGCGATTTCCAGCTGTTCTCCACTGATCCCTCACAAAACCTTGATATCTTAGATCAGGTCGAATCTCTGGATGACTCGGATACCACATATATTTTCACAAATCACTTACTTTGTTTACAAAATTACTTCCAATACTAGCGCGTCTTTTATTTTTCTGCAACCAACCAAATGTGCAGTTTCAAACAATTTCAACCAATGGGTGCGCGGCTTTCCTCATAAAACGAGTTTCCAAGCTCCTGTGCTCACCCCTCCTTTACAATGCTATCTCAGCTACACGCCCGCTGTCTCAACCAATACCAGCGCGGCACTGAGTGACGTCAGCGCAGCTTCGCAACTGACTCCCTTATTCACAAGGTATCGTAAAATTCAAAGTGCAAGTGCTCTGTTTTGATTTTACAACGTAAAACATTCGCCACTGTACTCGAGTGTCTAGAAAGAAAAGATTTGTTTCACTGCAAGTAAATCCCTTCCGTTTACTTTTCATATACTGCGAGTAGATCCCTTCTGCCTACTCTTCACACAAGCATTAGAGAACCTGCTACTCCTTCGGACTCATCCACTCTGGGATATATACTAAGTCAAAGGTTTCACCAGGGAACCCTTTTGCTAACTATCAAGCTTAGACGAAAATGCTACTCCTTCCGTGTGACCCTTACTAGGTTATTGTTGTATTCTACCTATTGCATATTCCCATGTATGCCTTAACCCACTTAATGCCCTTCTTGTGGAATGTCTCTGCACTGTGATGCACTACGGAATGTTGGGTGCTGGTTGAAGATAAGCACAGTTATGATGGGGCTGAGCTGAATGCTGGCTGCTCCTGGTGGGGCTTATTCCAGGATACTTAACATCTTACAATAAATCTTCATGAAATACCTCAACCAGCCTGGAGTCAATTACTACATTTTGATGGCGACGATTTGATCTTAACTACGTGTTCAACTCAAGAAATCAAGCTTCAAAAAGGCAAGTCTTTCAAAATCTTTATCTATCTTCCAACTTCAAACAAAGACTCTGGCACCAAGCCCCACCAATGACCATTTCACCGGTCGCCCCCAACTTCTTCGTGCCAGATTCCTGTTCACATGTCTCAATAATTGGACTTTTCAACCATATCACATAACCAGTTTGGCTCTATGGATTAGCTATTGAGTGTGCCTGCCATATGTTGTATGATATTCAAGTTCTGTTCCTTTCAATCTCAAACAAATCCAAAAATGGGAGTTCATCCTGCTTACGTCTCCCTTCTACCTCGCACTGCCAGCTAATTGATGTTGCGCAAAGACACCTGTTTATGTCAAAACCCCATCCATCAATAAGGCCCTAATGATTTGGTGTTTAATTGAGACACAAACTTTACAATTCCTGCTACTTCCTAGTACCTACTACTCGTACAATATCTCCAGAGAGATAGTAAAGGCAGGGATTCATTTCTACAACCTACGATGTATTTTCAAAACTGCTGTGGATGTTTTCAACATTTAAACTGCTGCTGCTTTCTACGTGCCATGTTGTTTGGAACAAGTGTAATCAAGATTTAAGTGCAGTGCTGGAGTGGCGGTGTTTCCACAGTATCTCAAGATTGTAACAGACTTCATCCAGTTGTTATTCCTTCAAGTGGTTTAAGACGTTTCACAAGCCTGGTGACAATCGATGGTTCAGTCACACCATACATCTCTTCAAACTTGGCTGACATCCTTGTTATTGAATCTCATACTTCTTGCCATTTCCTCAACTATGATGTTAAACTGCCTCAAGAATCAAGAGTTGCCAGCTCCTGCTTCCACGACGTCTAACTGTGTGCGCTACAAAGGAGTGCCTACATGACATTTTCAAGTGCTCCTTGCGTCTAAAGTAGGAACAAACATTTCTACATAGAATCCTGCAATAAAACGGACCTGTCAAAATACTGTCAACTGTGAACATATTCAACGAAGTAAACAAAGCACGAAGCAGAGCTGTGCACATTTACAACGTTGATACTTCAAATCAAGCAGGTATGCAGTTATCCAGTTATGAACTTATGAGGTAAGTCTATTTTTTCTCAATTGTGGCCCAGCCCTCTCCTCGACTTTTGGGCAGTTCAAGCAGTCTGAAGAAATGGCAATATCTTTTTTGTAAAAGTCCCAACCTTCAAGATGTCTCTACAAACTACCTAGTACATTCAATCTACGGTGGCATCCGGATTTGTTGAAACATATTTCTATCTTTTACGGTCTCAGGCACTTGAAATATTGTACATGTCAACCGCTGTGCATATTTTTGAATTCAAGCACGAGTCTCACCCGGCACGTGCACACTCACCGGCATTCTTTTTTCATGCTCAGCTATTCCAGTCTGATCACTGTTCTCGAAGCTCCGTTGCTACGGAACCCAGAGCTCTGTAATAGATGCATTGCAGCACGCCTTCACCAGGTGCCATCCGGCGCAACGTACAATGCGTTCGCCACACTGTGATTGGCAACGTCCTCCTCTTGTGCCTCTGCCGTTTTCATTCTATTTACCAATCACATGCAAGGTATGCACTTTCAATTATTGATGTTTGGGAATCACCTGTCATTCCCCAGTGTAGATGCTTCCCAGTGAAGACGCGTATCTACCCGAACGTTACTTCAATATTTCAAAGGTACTTTTCAATTTCCACGCGCTAAGTTATCTTTGGGACCCTTCAAGATCTCCTCTTGTGCTTTCCATTGAGACTGTTTCTAGTGCTATATAAATGACGTTCTGCAAAACGCTGAGGAAAATAATTCTCTTTGAGCACAGAGACTTGTCAGTTGTCAAAGCTTCACAGGAAAGCACAGTCAAGTCAAAACAAAGTCTCTTAATTTATTGTTAACAGCGACACTTGGTGGATATTGGTAGTATTTTGAGTGCTTCCATTTCTCAATATGGATTTCTTTCCAAAGGCAAACAGAACGAATGTCTTGAAATAATTAATTGAGGATAATAAAACCTTCTGTCGCACCTCTAGTAACTGTCAAAATGTCGGAAAAAGTATATCTGAACAGGCTGATACATTAATGAAACACCAAAGGGAGTTCATCCGTCTGATGGTGGTTGAATGCATAGCAGCAAAATTAATCGCATTTTAGAATTAAATTCTCAATGTATGGTAGACTGTGAACTCCATTTTAAATTCATGTACATGCCCCTTGTTGGAGTTCTTGGTGTTTTTTTTAATTCTTTCCAGTAAAGGGACGCCTTGACTCGAAATCAACTACAAAGACCACGTTTTGCTGTCTTGAAAGGTACTTTTGGAAGTCATGCCATCTTCAGGTCCTATCAAATTTCAAGTTCTTCTCAATTGTCAAATACCATATTACTCAAATTACATGCTCTCAAAATTTCTATTACTCTACATTCTCAATGTATTTTATTTATCAATGTACTTGCATACTTTCAATTCATCAATTATATCAATGGACATGCATGTGATAGTTCTATTACTCCATGGTTTAAGTTTATTTGCATGCATGTTTGCAGGTTTCTCTATTTGGGATTGCACCTTTCAAATGTTCTTTTTCTATGTGCACGGGTGTCTGTTGCATTTTCAAGTTGGACTGTAAATTTCAATTGTTTATTTATCAATGTGCATGCATGTGTTCATTTACTCAAGTACGAGATTCAATTCTATTCTTGTTTTCAAGTTGTGCAGTATTTTTCTACCAAGGTCTGTACAGTTCAATTTTCAATTAATTTACTCAAAGACGGGGTTCAATTCTATTCTTGTTTTCAAGTTGTGCAGTATTTTTCTGCCAAGATCTGTACAGTTCAATTTTCAATTCATTTACTCAAGGACGGGGTTCAATTCTATTCTTGTTTTCACGTTGTGCAGTAATTTTCTGCCAAAGTCTTTATGGCTCAATTTTCAAGTTGTTCAGTAGCTCCCGCCTTCCAGAATCAAAGCCTATTGAATCAAAGTTTTCACTTCCTTGTCCCTGCTACTCTAAAAGTTCCATCTCTATTTCACCTGTCAAGTGTGTCAATTCAACCTGTGCTGTACCTTTGGTGAGGGCAAGCATGTCTCGAAGTGCTCCTGCACACATCCATTGTACCTGCCTACCAGTTACTTTTACAGTGCCTCAAGAATCTACTATTCTTCCCATTTTGCAGTACCTCCTCCCGTCTATCAACCAGTGCTCCAAGTTTTGACATAGGACTTTAGATCAACTAGATTAAAGACACGTTGGGGACACGCACCTTAACTTGTACTTTAAATGTGCCTGAGAGGGTGACAACTCTATTTGTAGACATATTTTATACAGTGGGAAGACAGAGCCATGAACTTTTACGACGCAGATGTTTCATTTCAAGCACATTTGCTGCAGTGAGTCAATTTTAAGAGGTTTTGTTGTGTGATTGACCTTGCAGCCACCCGACACAAAGGTTCGGTAATGTGTCGCCATCTCAGTATTGGCGCCTCACATCAAGATTTTGGTCCTCTTTCTCATTCAAGATGTTCACCCTCAATAAAGTTTTTTTCAAATAATGGCAGTGTTGAACACGAGTTCTATCTCGTGTTTCTAGCCCTAATCCAAGGAAATATTTTACGTGCCTTGTTTTCTTCTATGTCGTTGTGGTGCATGTCTAATCCACTGGTCATGCGTGTTTACATGAGCACGACTTTGACTCCCTAGAATTAATTTTGCCTCAACATTTACTCTATTTCTCTTCATGTGCCTTTAAAAAACAAAACAAAATTCTCACGTGTCTGACAGTATGTCTAGGACATGCTTTACAAGCCAGGGTGTTTACCTCATGTTCTTCCACACCGGCAAAGTTTTGTTTTCCTGCCATGATGTTCTTGTTAACTGTATCTACCTTGGACTTCAATGCTTGACTATGTGCAGTGTGGTGGTATACTTCTTAATTTCAAAATGCTATTATTTGCTAATGTATGGTTTCAAATGTTACTGTAAATTGTTCTACTGTTATTTTTGTTTTTTTAATTCACATGCATGCCTGGACTTGACTTTAATTTTTCAAGTCAAATATTTTCTCAAATTGTTTTTTTACAAGGTTGCATATGTGTAATTTTGTTCAAATTCAATGGTATATTTCTACTTGAGGTTGTCCAGGTTGCACTTTACTCAATCCTTTATATTTTTCGATTTGTGCATGTCAGGTGACCTCTGCTTGAAGTTTTCCAGGTTTGCACATTCTCAAACGTATACATTGTCAAAAGTGTTATTACATACTGTTTAATGCCTTCATCCCTCTCATTCTTTTGCAAGCCTTTATCCTCTATTTTCTATTTGTGCAACGCTTCTCAATTAGCTTAGCATTTTCACGAGGTATTGCAAAGTTCAACTCCTCGATGTTTTCAATTTCTATTTGTGCCATTTTCTCTATCTATAATTGCACATTTGAATGTATGACTTGTTGGCAACGTTTGTCAAGGTTTTTTTTTTTTTTTTGCTCAAGCTTTTCCAGTTTGTACATTCTCAAAAGTCTTCATATCTATTTTGCAGTATTCACTTGGTGGGATTGCGATTCAATCTAATTTCTAGTCTATTATATGAGTTCTCGCTTATCTAGTCTTGTTATTTTACATCGTTGTTTACAGGAAAGGAATGGGTCAATTTATATTGTTTATTCATTTCCTTTTCTGTATCACTATGAGTTTTGTACTCTTAAAGTCAAGTTGTTTTACATTATATTTAATTTAGTTTCAATGCTCCTCTGTTAATTGTTTTGTTTTGGAAGAAAAGGAGGTATGTTGTATTCTACCTATTGCATATTCCCATGTATGCCTTAACCCACTTAATGCCCTTCTTGTGGAATGTCTCTGCACTGTGATGCACTACGGAATGTTGGGTGCTGGTTGAAGATAAGCACAGTTATGATGGGGCTGAGCTGAATGCTGGCTGCTCCTGGTGGGGCTTATTCCAGGATACTTAACATCTTACAATAAATCTTCATGAAATACCTCAACCAGCCTGGAGTCAATTACTACAGTTATATCACAATAGAAGTTTGCCAGAGAACTCTTTGCTATCACTTATTCATACATACATGCAGAAAACCCTAATTAGTGCTTCCAGTTCTGCCCAACCATGCACTAATTTTCCTCTAGCCACTGACCTCACTGCGAAGTGGCTTCTATTCTACCACTCGCTATTCTGCCCCCGGTGATTCCAGACAACCATATAACAATCACAGATGAGTTTTGTTAATACGTAAATCAATATAGCCTTATATAAAAGAAATATTTCAAAACATTTCAAAAGAAAAAACAGTTTACATTTGATCGATCAATACTTATTTAGCAGCAAGTTTTAATTTTTCAATTAGCAGCAGTTTACCTACCTACCTATCTTAACTAGTCCCTAACCATGCCTCTGCTACCAGAAAATTACTGATAGAGCGCGCAGGTCACCCAACTATACATTTTACCATATACACACTTGGGCCCATAAATTTAATACACCATATTTCTTAATCGGGTAACCTACACTCTACTACCAGTAATCCAGATACTAACTAATTCCTATTACCATAGACTTACCAATCCGTGTTGTTTGATACCTATGATCACAATGGATCAGGGAGCTAGCTGAAAAGATAAGCAGTCTAAAATAACATTCATAACATTTGCACTCTTTATAATAACCACAGACTCGGGAAGTTTTGAAAACCTTTATCTAGTTCTCTTCAAGGTTAGAAAGCATAAGGTTTACAGTAATCAAACTATCGATAATCAAAATCATGAAAAGCGTGTAACCATGTAAAAAATAAATGATTCCAACCATTTAGAAATCTAAAGGGAAGGTAATAACAGGGAACATGCTAATAAGAAACTTCAGAAATTAGACTTGATATGGCGTTTCTAAAGGACGAGAAAAATAAGGAACATGCTAGGAATCAAAGTTTGAGTATTACTAGAGACATGGATAAGGGAAAGAAACTTGATTTATAATGACAAAAAATTTGAAATAACCATGTAGCTGGAAAGGAAAGAAAATGGAACACGCTAATAATTCGGAGCAACCACTTTAATTCGGCTGAAGGAGGGTAAAGAAAGGGAACATCTATATTTCATGAACAGTATTTCACAATTGACTTAAAGGATGGATAAAAATGGAACATGCTAATAAACAGCTAAAATGTATGACTTTTTTATTTGTCAGAACAGGGACAATGTGAAATTAAGACTTTAGCTGTTTCATGAAAGGCAAGGAAAGGACGCAAGTGTGTTTCCCTCACAGATTTATATTTACCTAGAACAGTGTGGAGACCAACCCTGGCCACGGGTCAGTTAAGGACAGGAAAACCCCAAAGAATGCAGTTGCCAGTAGGCCAGCAGGTGCAGAATGGAAACCAGGATAGGAAAACCGGATTAGGTTCAGGACAGGACCACCAAAGTTGAGACCAGCACCCGCAGTTCAGTTGCAACGCCTGCGCTACACCTTCTCTGCAGCTATCAGTCAAAACCCCGATTGGCTATCGAATTCCCCAGCAAAGTGCTTCACCAGCACTTAAAGTTCCCCAATCCCCGATTGGGTCTGTGAGTCTGTCTGACAGAGTGCTCCGCAGCACCTCTGTTTTCAATCAACTATTGAGTGCATTGGGTCAGTGACAGGTCAGCTATTCGGACAAGTCGGACAAATTCTCTAGCTAAACCTAGGCTAGTTATACTGTTTTCCAGGTCAGTGTTCCACCCCCCAAATGTTGCAAGTGTAAGGATCCCCAATTTTGATTGGACAAAAGAAAGGACACCACCTAGGATTTGAGCTTTCTCAAGCCCCTCATTAGAATTTTCCTTCCCGCCCATCGAATTTCAGGTTCACATGATGTCTTCAATTCGCGCAACAATGGACAGTCTATTGATAAATACATTGTAGTCTTTTGACCTCTTCTTAGTGGGGTTAGACGTGAGTTCCCAGGCACATCTTGGCTGGTGCTTCTAACTGGCTGGCGTTCAAGAACACAGAGTTCATCCTCTGGATGTGGAATGTCATGCGCAGAAAGGATTTTCAAAATGGAGTATTCCCGTCCCTCATGCCCAGAGATTACGATACATGAAAAGTAAATAAAACAGTTTTAGAACACAGGAAAAAAGGAATACACTGTATGTCATGAATCTCTACTCTATACCCATTACTTTATAATAACTATAGCATTAGGATTAATGCAGAACAAACGGCAATGCAATCTTCTCGCATGTGAGAACATAAAGCATTGATTTTAGCTCTAATGCGCAAGTGCAAACAGTTTCCCACCAGAACTGCGAGTACGTCACATCACATGGGTATGACCGACGCATGCGCAGTAGAAATTCCCGCGTAGCAGCAGCCATCTTAGGTTGCAAGCGTATTAGGATTAGTAAACACATAGGCAAGCTTCACTCGGATACCCCGTGTAAAGTGAAAATATGCAAAATTAGTGAAACAAACATGTTGGTTACATTATTAGCGTTATTTAAGGTTCATGAGTACAAGCAAGTCGCTTTATGTGCGAATCCTTGCTCCATCATTAGGGTTCCAAAACTACAGGTAGGCACATTGCGAAAAAAGGGTCCGTTTTCACAGAAAATTGTGATGTGTCCACGTTGTGTTTTGGCCCGTTTCCTGTTGCGAGTACTAGGCCTGCACTCACAAGTTTATTCATTTATTTATTTATTTTTTACATTTGTAGAGCGCTCTGTTACCCGGAGGTGTCCTGGCGCTAGCGTGATTGAACCGGTGTGTGTGGGTGCCTGAGAACTTAATGAGTAAAGAGCCAGGTCTTGAGCTCTCTCCTAAAAGCCATGAGGTCCGGAGATTGTCTAAGGTTAAGTGGCAGTTTGTTCCATGCCTCTGCCGCACCGAGGGAAAAACTCCTGCCATCCCAGCGTGTTTTCTTAACTCTGGGGACTGTTACCAGCGCCAGTTCCCCAGATTTCAGGGTTCTTGCTGGTTTATGCCAGTGGAAGAGCAGTTTCATGCACCTAGGTCCCATATCATGCAGGGCCTTGAAGACCACGCAGAGTGCTTTGAAAACAATTCTCTTGCGGATTGGCAACCAGTGAAGGTTTACCAAGTACTGAGCTACCGAGGCAAATTTAGGAGTGTCGGTGATCAGGCGGGCGGCTGCATTTTGCAGTAGCTGGAGTTTATTAAGTACGCCCTGCTGGGCGTTTAACATCAGGCTGTTACAATAGTCCAAACGTGAGAGGACTAGACCCGTTACAACAGTTTTCCTATGCTCCCTCTCTAAGTAGGGCAGGACTTTCCTGATTGTTTTGAGGATGTAGTGCGTTGAGGAGGACAGTGCATTAATCTGTGGTTTAAAGGACAGAGAGTCGTCTACCAATATACCCAGATTTTTAACTTTTGCCACCGGGGAGGGGAGGGGTCCCATCTCATCTGGCCACCATCTAGGGGACCAAAAATTGTCCCTAGAGCCAAAGAGCAACACTTCTGTCTTTGTGGAGTTAAGTTTAAGGCAGTTTTGGGCCATCCAACGGCCCACCTCATGCATGCATCCTCTAAACCTGTCTGCTGTACTGTCAGTGTTGCCGGGTAGTAGTGACACAACTATTTGTGTGTCGTCTGCGTATGCTGTGAGGTGAAAGCCGAACGATCGAATCACCGGGGCTAGGGTCGCAACATAAACATTAAAAAGGGTGGGACTGAGTGAGGACCCCTGGGGAACTCCACAGGGGAGCACAAACTAATGTGATTCCAATTCTCCCAGAGCCACTGACTGAGTTCTGTTGGAAAGGAAGGCCTGTAAGATCTTTAATGCCTTTCCCTGAATTCCACTGGCCCTCAACCGGTCCACCAACAGCTTGTAGTGGACCGTGTCGAAGGCCGCGGAAAGGTCCAACAATATCAGGGCGGCTCTGCCTCCTGCATCCATCACCTTTCTGATGTCTTCCACTGATTTGATCAGGGCGGATTCCGTGCTGTGTTCCGCACGGAAACCGTGTTGAGAAGGATCAAGATGTTCTCCTGTTTTTAGAAAGGCACTTAGTTGTGCATTTAAGTGGCCTTCTATAATTTTGGCGGGGAGTGGTATTCGTGCGATCGGCCGGTAGTTATTCATCTCAGTGATGTCTAGGTTGTTTTTTTTTAGAAGGGGCAAGATGGAGGCTCGTTTCCATCTAGCAGGATATTCCCCTTTTGTCCAGCATCTGGTTTAGGAGGGGGTGAGTTTGGTTGCAATGATGGCGGGAGCTAATTTAGCTATTGCAGCCGGGCATGGGTCGTGTGGGGAGCCAGATTTTATCTTCAATAAACGGCTCATCACTTCCTTTTCACTGATGGGCTGGAAGTGTAGGAGTCTTTCCTGAGTGCCGTCTGAATCCGGACCATCCCTAGATGGAGGGGTCCTTACCAAGCTGTCTAGGGAAAAGAAGATATTTTCTACTTTTTCCCGAAAGAAGGTGGCGAGATTCTCACAGAGTGGAAGACTGGGGGGAATTTCTATGGTTTTAGGGTTTGCCAGGGATGAGACAGTTTGGAATAATTCTTTTGGGGTGTTGCTGGCTTCTTTGATCTGTTTCGTGAGAAAGGCCCTTTTTGCCTGTAGAATTCTTTCTTTGTAGGCTCTTTGCTCCGTATTGAGAGTTTTTTTTATCTGTCTCACTGTAGTTTATCCGCCAAATTCTCTCGAGTTTTTTACACCGTGCTTTATGGTCCCTGATTTGTTCCGAAAACCAGGGGGCGGCAGTGAGATGCCATTTTAATCAGGAGGCTTGGTGAATGCTGAGTGGGTGTAAGTATGTGCATTCTCGCAGATTCTAGAACTTTTCACCACAGAAATGTGAGGAAAATTTAGTTTTTTTTACAGAGTTTGAGGTTTGCAAATTAATCTTGTTAACTGAACCTGGAAAGAGCCACACAGGTCACCCCATCCTAGATTCCCCTGGGTGTCTAGTTTTGGAAAATGTGTTGGTTTGCTAGGTTTCCTGAGGTGCCGGCAGAGCTAGGGTCCAAACTCCACAGCTACGCACATTGCAAGAAAAGAGTCAGTTTTCACTGGGAAAAAATGTGATGTGTCACACATTGCTTGTTGGGCCATTTCCTGTTGCAGGCACTGGGCCTACACACACAAGTGAGGTAGCATTTTGTATGGGGAGAATATGGGGAACACAGAATAGTAGAACAAGTGTTATCACCAATTGACCGTCTCTGCAATTCTGCCTTCCAAATGTAAGACAATTTGTAAAAAAAGAAGTCATTTTGAAAAATGACTTCTAATTCCCATGCTTGTATGGGTACCCACAATTTTGGAGATTTGAAATAACCACTGTTTTTTAACTCTATATTTTGTTACCATTTCGGAAATATATGTTTCCTTGGTACCTAATTTTCACTCTTTATATTTAACCAAATGAATTGCTATATACCCAGTACACAATGAAAAACTATTGCAAGATGCTTCTCAGTTATTGGCTCGTGTTACTCGGGTTCTTGGTAAAGGATCTACACAAATAACCCCTTGCTGAATTCAGAATGTTATCTAGTTTTCAGAAATGTATAGCTTTCCAGGAACCATTATTGCTTTCATACCCATTTCTACCACTAACTGGAAGGAAAACACCAAAAGTAGCAAAAATAAGCAGTCGCAGCAAAATGCCAAATCTATGTAAAAAATGTTGTTTTTCAGCATCGGAAACCCTTTATTGATGCCATTTGCAGAGGAAAAAAACAGATGCTTTCTTCCGCAGCACTCTTTTCCCCATAAAAAAAAAAATCTGGGTGCCCTCCAGGGGAATCCAAAAAGCCTGGGTACCTTTAGAATCCTCAATATGTTGGAAGAAAAGGATGCAAATTTGGCGTGGATACCTTATGTTGACAAAAAGCTACAAGGGCGTAAGCACGCCCTTCCAGAAAAAGCCACAAAAATGGTTAGCACGGGGAGGCCTAGCAGCGAAGGGGTTAAACTCAGATGAAAAGTAGGCTGGGGACTCTGAATGGGATGTGAACTAAGAAGTGAATCTAAGAAACCTCCTCAAGCTGTGTGGCCTATGCAATTAAGGTCACAGACTAGAACATATGAAGTAGAATCCTGTCCTTGAAATAATCATAAATTGATATTTCCTAGAAAAGAGTGACCGAAATCTGAAGGAAAGAAGATATTTGCTAGTTTTCATCACACAATTTTCCTAGACTATAAGCAATGAAACTACCACAAGCCCTCAATTACGGCACCACAACCCTTGTAGTATTTAATTATGTATAGAGGGCCCAGCAGCTTGTATTTATTTCCAAGAAATTTCAGTTTTATTATTTACTGATTTAAGTGGCATCTCTGTGACGCCATATGCACCCACAATACATTATTCACGCACAGAATGATGAAGGGACCGCATCTTTTATTTTCTCTCTTTTGTTTTTTGTTTTGATTTTTGTGCTGATGCTGCACCATGAGACCTGTTTGCTTTGTCAGAGCTTGTTCTCTTCTGCTGAAAAAGGACCAAAGCAGAGGCCCAACATATCCTCGGTTCAGTTTTCGTTTTGTTTTTTTTGCTTTGCCACTGCTAAACCCTGGCAGACCCAGACCCACTTATTGCACTGTTATATGCAACCCATTGCCTTTTTGCCTCAAATGCACTTTTATAGCAGTACACACAATCACATATTCCATAATCCCCAACAAATGCATTTAATTATAAACCTGAACTATTATAACGTTGAGTGCTTCTTGCTGGATGGTGCCATGCTCTTAAGTGATGAGCTTTCAAAAAGCTGTGCTAATGCCTTCTAGTAGGGTAGATCAGAGTATCTAATCCTTAGATCTTTGAAACTGAGATGAATTATCACGCGAGACTTCCATTTTGCGGTTTCACAAAATAGCTTCTCTTCAATGAAAAGCAGAAAAAGAAACCTCCATATCAAGGGAATTTGAATCCCACGAGTTCAGACCCCCATAATGTGGCCGAAACGCCAAGCCACTTTGTAATTGAAGAACAAGACGGAAACAATTCTGGCGCGTCATTTCCCCCAAAAGTGGCGACTGGGCAATGCAAACGGTAGAAACTGCCAGTATAAAAGGGTCTCATTTTGCCAAGAAAACAGGCAACATATTAAATCTGTTTTTCAGCACAGCTGCAGTTTGTTCTTACTTTCTTAAATTGTAACATGACTTTTCCAGGAGTGCACCAAAAACTATTTACTCTTTTTTTCATTCTAAATATACATATGAAAATCCCAATAGCTAAAGAAACAGGGCTCGTGCAAGTCGGTTGAAGGCACATCTGTTTTCACTTTTTATGCACTAAAAGGGCACATTGCATTCATCTATCGCCACTTGACTAAAATACTTAATGTACAGCGAAGGTGCCAAGCAGGGTTTCAGGTTTCCCTTACTGGACTTCCACGTTACAGTTAATTTAGAAACATTTCTAACAAGAGGTTTATGTGCCATGGTCATATTCTGTGACATGATTTTAATGTATCACTCAACAAATCGAATCTACATTCAACTAACATTGAACAGCTGACAAAAGTCAACAGAAGAAGAGGAAGTCCACAGACTAAATTTTCAGTCCCAAAGCACAAAAGGTGAATAAAAAGAGGTGGGAAAATGAGCTCCACAATCTGATTGAATATTGGCGAGAAAAGTATAAAGTTAGAGGATATTGTATTCGTTTTGTTGCAACTAATCTAAGGTTTAACTAGCAGTACATCTGGAATGTCATGTTGGTTAAATGTGCTTTAAGTACATATCTGCTGTATTATTCCTTTCCCTTTCTGTACACTTTAACACGAAGAATATGCCATTGTCGTTCAAGGTGGTAAAAAAGTCATTTCTTTGTGAAAAACTCCCAGCATGAAAGTTCTTCGTATCTTCTTCATCAGAACATTTTGTTAAACATTTGTTTATTGAAGTACCAAATGGACAAAAACTATAACATTATAACAAAATAAAAGTAGTGCCTACAATCGGGCTTTAAATATTTTTCTTTTTAAAAAAACAGCTTTTATTTAGTTGTGCAGTGCTTAGAACACTCATAATATAATAAAATCTTAATAAACTGTTTATTTAGCCCACTTTCACCTATGAAGTGACATCTTCGTGCAGATAACTGGTAATAATGGCACTCTTTTTTTCAACCTCAAAAGGATGAAAACTGAATGGAACCCTCGGAATTCAGATCTCTGACCGCATGGTTCCTGTAGTGGTTGCAGTTGTCCACTGAGCTCTCAACTTGAGGGAAAACTCTGAAGTAAAGCTATGTCCCTGAGATGATGTCATCTACAGTAAGGCAAAGGATGAGGCATTTGATCGATGATGAGAATATGACAGTCCAAAGCAACTGCTCTTGAGTAGTTCTCTCCATACAAAACAATACTAGCATGCCCACTGCTATTAACCACACAAGTTTCTGCCACCACTCTCAACCTTTTGGATGCTTACAATGGAGCCTTACCATCTCGATTTTCCTTACTGGCTAGTTGCGGCAGGTTTCTACCACTCACATTGAGAAAGCAGTGGCCCATGATGAGAAAGCTGACGCTCGAGTAGACAATCTATTCTTGCAGCAGAAAGAAGCTGCATCCTCTGTCGCGCTACGTGATGCCGTTTGCACTGATTTTACATGCAGGACATGCTCCACGCTTGAAATCAATGCGAGCAGCATGATGTACCACAACTTAGCTGCTGCGGAATCTCACAAAGTTTTTGGGTAACTCCACCGAATTCTGTGGAGTGAAACTCAGCGAATCCCACCTATCCCTAGCTAAGAGCAGAACATTTTAAAAGAGCAATTGATGGATGGAATGTTTAACAATGTCAAACACTCACCCCCGTCAGAGATCTGGGCTTAAATCCATATTTTATTGCCCACCATGCCACCCTTGTTTGGACCTAGCCACATGCAAATCAGTCTTAACCATGCTCCCCATGGGAACAGTCCAGGTCGAACAGCCAGGCCAGGTCCTCCCTTGACCGCAAACAACCATCCTGGGACCCACAAGATTTTGTGGTCGCCAACACATCATTCATGCATGCCAGAGACTTACGGCGGATGTTATCGTACATGTTCCTGAAGGCACAGGTTCTAACGTGGCTGCAATCTGGGGAAGATTATCTCCTCGAGAACCATCCAAATCTTCAAAATCCTTCAGAAATTATGATTTGGAGTCAAAACCTCCTCGAATGGACATTAGGTATTGTTTTTGTTTTATTGCGAGGAGTGCCTTTTTATTTTTAACTTTTTTTCCAACTGAATGGAAGTGCCCCAGAGTCTCCAACTTCCTGTTACTGTCCAGCAGGCTCCTCCCAGTGCGCTATCATTTCCTGGTCAATTTTCATGTGGATTTGGAGCTGGAAGGATCACGCTTTGTGTCGGCTGCATATACCTTTGGATTTAAGGACTTTGTATTTGAGATTTCACAAGTAAGCTGAAAAACTGGTGCTGTTTGTTTGTTTGGGGCCATGCACCTGGATTTATTTGTATTTTTAGTCTATTTTAAAAAATGCATTGTGGTGGGTGGCCTCTGAGGGAATGCTGCTGTTACAAAAAAAA
The DNA here is from genome assembly GCF_964261635.1 of Lissotriton helveticus. Lineage (NCBI taxonomy): Eukaryota > Metazoa > Chordata > Amphibia > Caudata > Salamandridae > Lissotriton > Lissotriton helveticus. Next base: position 216,978,890 of record NC_136058.1, read on the forward strand.
ACACAGAAGAGCATCCCACAAGACATGAACCAAAAAGTTTTTCTAAAAATGCCACCTTCCACTTTTTTTCTATTAACAGAACATTGAGGCTAGAGGAAGGAAAAGATAAGGTGGATGGATAACATCTCAATTTCTTCCTCAAAATACATTTGACCCTTGCATGTCTCTCGTGGACATTTAGCCAATCTAGCGCGTTTTCAGTATCCAAGAAATTACTCATATCTGATAATAAATATTTTCCTTCACTGTTGAGCTTGCCTAGAAGATAGAAAGACCACTGTTTTATAAATGCTTTTCTCAAGCAAAACACAGAACACAAATTTTTATTTTTGCCGAATAATAACATTAAAAGGCACTGTTGTCAACATAATGTATATCACAGATGGAAAATAATTATTGGTGAATATATCTCTGTGTCATTTGTTTATAAGTCAGCAGCATACATGGTGCATGTAAAACTTTACAATTGTTCATACAGATCTAACATAAAAGGGTATGAAGTGCCATGTAGTTAAAATATGCTTACTATTGTGTGGAATTTACATTCTCCCACAAGGAAATGAACAGAACGTCCATCAAGTTTTAATCAACTTGATAAACAAGTGAATATTTTTGGGTGAAGCTGGACTACGCGCTCAACATCCATGTCAAGCCAATCAATCAATCAATCAATAAGGAGTTTTAAAGCGTGCTACTCACCCATGACGGTCTCAAGTCACTCGGGGGGAGGAGGGTGTAGCTCCGGATCAGTAAAAGAGCCAGGTCTTGAGGCTCCTCCTGAAGGTGTGCAGAGTGGAGGAGCGTCTGATGTTGACTGGGAGCTTGTTCCAGGCCTTTGATGTGATGTAGGAGAAGCCTCTTCCACCTGCCCTGGTTCTGCAGATGCGTGGGGTCTCTGCCAGGGGGAGGTCGGCGGAGCGGAGGATCCTTTTGAGTACGTGGAAGGAGACTCTTTCAGAGCCAGAGTCTTAATATTAGAGAATGTATATATTTACAAGATCATATTGATACCAATGATAGAGGGGCACATTTTCAAAACCAGCAAAACTCACAAAGGTATTTTTGGACAATGTAAATAAGCTGTTGGGCTTTATAATATTCATAAATGTCTAAAATGAAGTTCAAAGGCTGAATATAAAATGCAGATTTGTACTCCTCGGCGTCAACAATTATAGCCATAACATGAACATTGTGTCAACGTAGCCGGTACTTGGACATAATCATTGCTTTAAAGTTATCTTAACTAGACTTGGCATGACCTTGACAAAGCAGATTTGATACCATAACCCCTGACATGTGAGAGCCATATCTTGGTGCCCAAATTAATATGACTAAATGTCATATCAAACCCTACCATCGAGCTATAATCATAATGGCATTTATGGTGGTCCCTTCAAGAACTCACAAGCGGTGGCAGGGCGGGGTGGAGGGGAGTCGACAGACTTTGGGATAGGTAAAATTAAAATAAAAATAAATAAAAGAGCACTTACTTTGCACTCAGAGTAGAAGGTAAGTGGTTTTAGTTATTTTTTTTTACTTTTTACCTATCCCAAAGTCTGTCGACTCCCACACTACCCGGCCCTGCCTCATCGCCCACCACTCTTACCTGTGTCAGTGGCTACTACTCACAAGCAAGAGGAAATTTAGAACTTCACTTACCTTAACAATTTAAGGAGCCAGCTAAAATGTTAATCTTTAAACCTGTACCTGCAATTTAGGGCCTTATAATGGCAGTTTGGCATAAGGAATGCAGCATGACACCTTGCTCCACCTGCCTACGCCAAAGTGAAAGGGCAGGAATGCACCACATTTAAGAAAAACAGTGCATTCTTGTCCTTCCTGCCAGTGCTGGTGCCGCTTTGGTAGCCTAGCACCAATGTAGGCACCCTCGCCCCATGGTGCAAATATCCCTCTATTGCAGGTAGGATTGTGTTTGTGCAGGAAGGTGTCCCTGAGCGGCACACATGGAAAGAGTAAATAAGTAGGAGAAAGGAACATATTTAATCTCGTTACACATCACATCTCCAGGCTTACATCACTTTGAAAATCTGGGGCAGGGTCAATTCCATGGGTGTTGCATCGGAAAACCCACTGCAGTGCCCATGGAATGCCTCCAAGGCACAGAGTAAGGTGACGCAACGATTTGCACTGCGTCACCTTACTCATGATTTATGAGGCCACACAGTTGGCTTTGCGTGGCTTCTTAAATGTCTATGAGAGCCCTGCCCCATGCATGTACCACTTAATGTGGTGTAAAAGTGACGCAGAGCTCACATATATAAGCTCCTTATTTTATATATATGAGTGACTTATAATACCTAACAATATTGGGCCCATTCCTTTAAAACTACAAGACATGCACACCAAGAATTAGTATAGACTATAACCAATAACTAACCAATAACTATGATAACCAACCACTGAAATGTTTCATTAGAACTTAGAAAAACAAAAATGTTGACGACGCATGAACGGACCATAATCAATGGCGGGTCAAACTCCCTAAGGTTCCCACACATAGGCCTAAGTCGAGACGTAATATGACAATGAGAGCCCACCACTGTTGAAAAAGAAGCTGGGTGGGCGAGGGCTATAGTAGCACCAGAAGTAAAGAGAAACACACCAATGAAAGAGGATGAATGACACAGCTCCATACCTTGCTTAAAGCAATGTGAAGTGACCTGAAGTAGACAAGATGGTGCTACTTGTGAGTGATAGCTGAATATTAAGTAGTGAGCAGCTGTGCCTGAATACTGCATGACAAAGACTCCAGAAAACCAAAAACAGTGAGTAGAAGACAGAAGGTGTGCCTAGGTGCTGTAGCCTTGAGCCTTGTGAAGAGAGCAGAGAACTGAAGATACTCTGACCCAGGTGACCAGGTGCGACCGAGTACGGTGTTCCCCATGGGAAATCACCTTGTTAGCATTTCCTGAAACAATTTCAAGCTGGCAACAATTATTGCTAATGAATATGTTTTAGACAAGTCAACCCACGGGAAGCAAGATAAAAACAGCAGTGGTGATCTGAAGAAGCTTTTACTCTTACTGTTCAGTGTACAAGTGCAGAACCTCTAAATCTGGTGTATGGCTGGTCCACCAGTGAGCTAAATAGGGAAGATCTGAATTAAACCTTTCAACTCAGATTAGTCGGCACAAAGGGAAATCCTCCTAGGAGAACCATTGGTAATGGTGAAGAAAGAGGACACAAACTTCACACAAAATTACAAACAATTACCTCAGGACCTGCCTACGAGACCTATACAAAGAGGGGAAGGTGGACTTACATCCGGAATAGAAGATGTAAAATAAATCCTGAAGGTAGTAATTTGATGGATCCGGGGAGATATGGACTACCTAGATGAGATAATAGTCGAGGTGAAGGCCAGGGTGTTTCTTGTTCAGTTGGTTTTTGGTGGGGGATTGAAGGGGATACACCCGAGCACATTGAATGGAGGAAATTAGAGGAAGTGGTTACAGGTGGTAAGTCAAACAAATACCTATGGATCATCCTAAAGATTTCAAATGTTATTAATTAATATAAAGGAGCTCATTTCCAAAACAAAATTGTCACAAACCCACCTGTTCCTAGCATCTGCAGGAGAAGACTTTGCAGCATTGCGGGAAACCCACTTGGGAACAGGAAACTCTAGGAGATTTAAATCTAACCATCTTAACACCCAGAACCATGCGACAGCACCATCCAAAACATGTGTGTTGCCACTCTGTTTTCAAGATCCCTCAAGTTTGTATTAATGGAAACATCAGCAGACAATCTAGATATATGTATGCATGCATGAGTAAATGTATGTATGTATGTACATGTATGTATCTAGGTATGTATGCATATATGTGTATGGTATTTCTATAGCGCAACCCTAGACAACAAGCAGTGCAGTCCTGGCCGGAATGACTCACGGGTGGGGTGTCACATGGGTAGGGGGGATACTTAAAAGAAAAAAAAGAAAACTTACCTTCGCCTCCGGTCCCGCATCGCGTCTCCTCTCTCTGCTTCTCACAGGAAGCAGGCAGCCTCCCTCTCCTCTCCTTAGCCAATCACAAAGCTGCAATAGCAGCGTTGAGATTAGCTGGGATGCAGACTGCACAATTGTCTTTGGGGAGGCCGTTTAATCAATGCAGGCTGCATGCAGTCTACATGGAGAAAACTGGAGAGTGCCTATGACTTGTTTGGTCGACCCTGGGGCTGACCAAACAGCGCCCACAACAGTGGGCAAACCACTCCTCCCCTGCCTGGAGGAGGACCGCCCGCCCCCAAGCAAACCCTTCTGCTTTCTCACAGTGCAACATGCAGAAACATAAAATGGTATTCATAATACCATTTTATGTTTCTGCTTTTCGCACTGCGAGAAAGCAGTGAGGCGATGCTCCTCCGCCCACGTGGAGGAGCCACCCCTGAGGCAGTGGAGCGCTCTACATGGTCAGAGACAAGCATAGACTTAACAATTGAGAGGAAAGGAAGCTGAGTTGTGGATGTTTAATACATTGTAATGTATTGTTCTTTAATAAGGTAAGTCTTCAACTGTTTCCTAAATTAGAGCTGCATTGGTGCAGACCTGATGGATACAAGATGCTGTTTCAGATCCTAAGAGCATAGATAGAAAAGGCCTGCTGTTTAATTTTTTTTTTTTTTGCATTTCTTAGTCTGCAGTATGATAGTGTTCTGGCTGCCATGGTGCCAAGCTCCATCAGAGAGGGTGAGCTTGCCTACAAGATAAAATGGGGTGCTGCTCGTGATAGCTTTGCAAATGATGAAGCTGGTTTTGAAGATGGGGCAGGCCAGCAAGGGGAGCCAATGAAGCACTATCAGAATGGAGGTGATGTAATCGTATTTTCTAAGGCCCTTGATGAGGCAAGCTTTAGCATCTGCGCCCCTAAGTGATGCCAGTGTAGAGTCTGGGAGGCCATGGACTAAGGCATTACCACCATTCAGATGTAAGAGTATGGGAACTTGAACAGCAGTTATGAAGTAATTTTCTGGAAGAATTTGCTTGACTTTCTTTAGTTGAGAGAGATGGCACTTGGCCATCTTAATTTTTTTCTTGAGTCTGAGCTGAGTGTGTAGTGTGAATCCAAATGACTTGTATTTTGCGGGAGTCACAGTTCCGGTAAAAGAGAGGTAGGATGTGGGAAAGAGGGAGGAAACTGTATTCGTTCTCAAATGATAGTGTCTGGGTACAATGTGTCCTGGTCTTGGTGCCCTTACACACCCCGAAGGATGTCATGCTTCATCATTGGGCAGTGCTCCTCGTCGAGCCGGAGCTGCAATGCCAATGTGTCATCCGAAGCGTCATTTTGTCGGAGATCTTTTTGAGATAAAGCCGTATGGGAGCATGCTGGTGTGAGTGGCAGTGGTGTCCTAATGTGAGGTTAAAAGATGGCTGGAGGAGTAGCCGGCGAATTAAATAGAAAGTAACCCCTCCGTCATTAGTAAAAAAAACCAAAAGGTTGTGCTGCTTGAGGGGGGTAATGGCCTCGGTAGCTAGACAAAGAGCATACCCCTAGTGGGCATGTTGAAGGTCAACATGTTTCGCGCAATAGATTGTCTTTGGAGGAGATCCCAAGCGCTTCTTCAGGATCAAGGTGAATGTGCGGTGAGTGCTAGTGTAGTGTAGCGGCCTATCAATATAGACATAGTGCCACTAGTAAGGAGCGATAATAATCCAAATAAAATGGGAAATTATCCCCATGAGATGTGGCTGAGAGGATCCTCGAGATAGTTCTCGTAGAGAATGGAGGTCTGATAACATACCCGACCTCGCGCTGTCTTGCCATTCGCTGAAAGCTGAGGTTCGAAGTTGTGAAGGTTTAGGTCATTGGGCCAGGTATGAACAGTATATTGCTTTTGTTCTTGGCAAATGACAGGAATTATGTCTTGGCTGGGTTGATTTTCATGTAGGTGCTGGGCATTCAGTGTTTGAAACTTTATAGTAGAGTTGTGTATGATCAGCATATCAGTGGATATTGATGCTTTTAACTGTGAACCAAATGCCAAGTGGCTCCATTTATAGGTTAAAGGTGATAAGAGGACAGTATGGAGCCCTGGGTGATTCCACAGATGATAATGATCGTTTGTGACCTTGGTGAAAGTAAAGATTAGGAGAAACACATTCATTGTGACATCTTTCTATGCACCAAATAAGGTTCAGATCCGCTTCCTTGGAAAAACGTTTGTGATGTGGCGAACTTTTTTAAATTGACTGGGAACTTCAATTGGATGATGAACTGAGCAATTGACATTCTGACAGTCAAGAGACAAACCAGAAAACATTTCAGATGGTGTGATAGGTATGTGGAGGGTAAAATACTTAGAGGAGAAGGAGTTTTCTTTTTAGTTAGGAGTCCATTGCCCATATTCTAGAACGTATATGAGCCTGCCGGCCAAGCAGGCATCACAAAGAGTCAGGGGAGTCTGTACTGGAAAAATAGGTGTTTCAAACAATGCACTAGTATGGATACAGATTGATGGCTGGTCCTTCCTGAGGAGATATAGGGATAAAAGGACCGACAGAGATATAGTATGAATGTCTAGGGTGCTAGATGAATACATTGCGATATGGGTATGGATGACTACATTGTGCTTAACCACATAATAGAAACACTAACTGAAGTCCTATAGGTTGCTCCGAAAGTTGGATCACAGGTAAACCTATAGCTTTGGCCAGTGCCAACAAATGAAAGGACTTTAGTATAGGCTAGATTTGAAACAAACTTATGGGTAAGAGAGTACAGACACAAATCCTCTGGAGCCGATCTTAAAGAAGCATACAACGTACAAGGGCAACTGAGGGACCTTTTGATCAAGACGTGGGAAATAGCACTGTTTGTGATTAAGAGGAGTGTATATGAAGCAGGGAAAAAAACGTACAAAATGTTAGCTGATCCCTTTCAGGTTAGACACAATGCATAAAATACAAATAGATTGCCGCTGATCCTGTGAACTATCATACTTGAAGGCCAGTCTTAAGTCCATACGATGCATTCATACTGGAGAAATAGACCTTTGCTAATACACACAGACTAGCTCAGCTTCTCAAAGGACCAGCACTTAGAAGAATTAAGTCAGCGCTGGTAATGCTACAAGCGATGAAGGCTTTTGAAAAGATGAACTAGCCCTTGACTATACAAATACTATTCAACTTCGGATTGGGGAAAGCTTTCATTTTCATTGTGCTTGCAAGCAACCAAAAATCAAAAGGGAAGTGGCTAAGGTCATCATAGGCAGAGAGGTTATGAGAGACTTTGATCTATAGAACGGCGCAGTGGCGTAATGCAAAATGATGGGGCACCCTGCAAAATGTGAAGAGGGGCCCAAGTCTCCCATATCTCACAGATATTCATTGGCCTTGTACACCTTTGAATGGTTTGGGTACCCTGACATTTTGGGGTGCATTCTGTGTCACAGGAGGTGCAGTGGCATGTGTTGTGACCCTGGAGAGGAGATATGGGTGCCCCTTCGCTCTTTGTTCTGGTAATAGAACCCCTCGCAAAAGCAATGGCAATATGCCAGAGAGAGGAGATTGAGGGAATAACCTATGAAGCAAAAAGGCATAAAATAAACGTATTCATTGATGGTGCCATGGTTTCAATGTGGGAGCTGGGAACATCCATCATGCCTGAATTGGAATCATTCATAAAATATGGGTACGTGTCAGACGTTAAAGTCAATGATAACAAATCCAACAATTTAACAATTAGCTATACAGCAGCAGACATTAAAATATTAGAACAGAGTGGACTCTTTATAGTGTCATAAGGGGAACAAAGGGGCATATTATCAAGCATGGAGTTATAATTATCGCCGCTCTAGCGGCAGAAAACTGCAGCTAAAGTGGCGATAATGGGCTTGATAATATGCCGTAGAGAATTCCCATAGAAGCCCATGTTCACACCAGAACATGGGCTTCTATGGGAATTCACAAGGGCATATTATCAAGCCCATTATCGCTGGTTCAGCTGCAGTTTTCTATAACGCCGTTCCTTGATAATATGCCCCAAAGTTCTTAGTTATTATTATTAGTTATTATTACTTTGATAAATCTTCACCATAGTCTGCACATTTCTTGTTGGCAGCTTTCGTTTCGAGAGTTTTAGCAGGCTCCGTGTAAATCCACGTCTGAAAACGCCATCATGCTGTTTTCAGACGTGGATTTACACGGAGCCTGCAGTGCCGAAACGCGCATAGTGTTCCTATTCTGCCGCTAACCATCATCATCTGTATCCGTTTCTATGTATAATTATGTATTCACTGAAAAAACCATAGGTTATAGACCATATATAGTTAGGAATTAGCATTTACAAAACCTTGAAAATTCACTGAAAAAACCATAGGTTATAGACCATATATAGTTAGGAATTAGCATTTACAAAACCTTGAAAATTCACTGAAAAAACCATAGTAACTTACATACTAAAACCTTCATTCAGACACTTATACATCCACTCATTCTTCAATATGTAAAACATATTTAAACTTTACAGAAACACATAATCACTGGATGTTGTTATCAGTGATGTCATCAGTGATGTCACTGACCATGTCATGAATGATGTAATATGTGACATCATCAGCAGTGGATTGCGGGTGCGCGATATATAGTTAGTGCAACTAACTATATATGGAATTTCAATGGTTTTGTGTGAGTAAAATAAGGTTTTTTAAATGCTAATTCCTAACTATCTATGGTCTATAACCTATGGTTTTTTCAGTGAATTTTCAAGGTTTTGTAAATGCTAATTCCTAACTATATATGGTCTATAACCTATGGTTTTTTCAGTGAATTTTCAAGGTTTTGTAAATGCTAATTCCTAACTATATATGGTCTATAACCTATGGTTTTTTCAGTGAATTTCAATGTTTTTTTAATAGCAAATATCATAAGCTGTCGAATGTCAAATACGTGGTAAGTAAAAACATTTTCGTGTTTATGCACACTGATCTGCTTTGAATGCTCCCCCCCCCTCATTTCTATTAGGAGTACTCTCTCTTTGCAGATAGTGAAAGGTAGTTAACGCAGGCCTTTGCCCCCGTTGTAATACGTCGTGCCTGCTTCTCTCTCCATTTGATTGATTGTTATCCAAGCATTTACTGTTTTAGAATTGGTTCTCTTTGGTTCATTCTCTATTTACAAACAAACACAGAGCCGCAATACTCTGTTTAGTCTTTGCAGATAACGAAAAATCGTGTAAAAAAACATAAGGAATCGAGCAAAATCAGTAGGCCACTAATGGGATCTCTTTTTGACCTCGCTAAAATAGAAACATTAGGAACAACCCCTCATAACAAATACGAAACTAGTGAGATGAACTAAACTCCACACCATGATGGCTGCAATACAGCTCGACTCCGCCACCCACCCCGCCCAAAATAACGATAAAGAGCGGCTGCCATGATTGCTCGCGGAATGGCCACGACGGAGCTACGAAATGGTGGTGCTCTCATGCTAACCCCAGCTTCAGTCTGAAATATCCAGAAACACTGTAGACTACCAATTCGATCAGTTCCGGTAGCGCCCCAACGTAACCCGGTAGAGAAGAACTAGCCCTCCCCTCTTTGACTGATGGTTCTTGTTGCCTGTCCCTTCTGTTGTCATTTAACAGAACTATTTAGCCTGCTGAAAAGGGTTGTGTTCCGACCGCTGGTTGGTGGAGACATTTCGACTATATTCTGGACCTGCGTTGTCGCGTAATGCGTCATATGACGCGCCGCGTTAGCGCATCCGGAAGTGATCCGGGGCGCGACGCGCAGCGCGTAACGTAAGCATAACAGGTCATGTGACTTGTTAATAAAACTTTTCATTGGTTCATTTTACTTTTCTTATTCTAATGATGAAAGGCTTGGTCATATGACCTAAAAATTACGCTTTTTATTACTTCCGAACATTATTTTTTCTTAAACATATATGTTATAATGTTCCAGGCTAATGTACTTTCCCGGAAAATTTACAACTGTCCTGCAAGTAAAATATATTCTTTTTTCGAGAAAAAGGGCGTTTCTTCGTCCCATGACGGAGCCGTTGAGCAAAAGAGGGTCGACCTGCTGTCTTAGTCGCCGATACGCTTGAATATGAGATTCTTATCGATCACTTTATGTTGCAGGAGTAGAAAACACAACAGCCCTTGACCATTTATCTTTACTGCGTTCCTGCGTATTATACCTTTTACCCTTCATGTAATTGGTCTGCTTTATTTCACTTGCCTTTTACTGATTCTAAAACAGTGACTATTATTAAAAACTTTACCAATGTAAATACTACTACCATGTTTTCTTTTAAAAACCTTTATTGTGAAAATGTCAGTATACAAATACGGGCCTATAACCACGTGCGCCGGCCACGGAGCAAACTGTAATCGTATATGATGAGGAGACATTTACACTGTAGAGAAACGTTACGGGCGGGCCATTAGGTTGCAAGAACTAAGGTGTCTAACAGTTGCGGAATCGGTGGACGTACATTTTATAATTAAAATACGACAGGGCCAGTTACAATAAAATTATCTAGATATACATTTGTGGGCAAGTACCATGGGTGACGTTAATTCGAACTTTCAATAGTACAGTAATCAATAACACATCACAACTTAATATCAATAGAGATGTCGAAATATTCAATCTATTCTCGTCCCCGCCCGCCATGTGCTTCAAAACTGCATACGTATCTCGTGATATCAAAGTTTTACAACAAGTACACAACAAGGAGTTACGACTCCCATTTATTCCGGCGCTATTTTGGGCGAGGACGGGCAGGTCCAGGATATAGTCAAAATGTCTCTACCAACCATCGACTATGATGATGTTCATATGCTGTATTTATTAGAGTAACACTCATCTGTCCACATGAAATTAATTTGCCACAATCTAAACATGTCATTTTAATCTTTTCAAACTTCTTCTAAATATTTGGGACCGTTTCCCTTGCCTCTGATGCTGTCAGTGCCACTTCTTTGATGAATGTACTGGCAGGTCGGGGGTTCTTCTCCAAATCTCTCTTTTATGCAGCACTATAATTAATCGGTGCCACCTCTCCATATGACGATGCATGGTATAGTTACCATAACTATATATTTTTTCGGTTCCTCTGGAGAGTACATCGTGGCAGATGAAGCGTGTAACGTACCGGGCATTTACCTTTTTTTGCATGTAGAGGAAAGGAAAAAAAATTCAAGCGTCCGAGTTCTAAGGTGTCCCAGGGCCATTTTAGTGGACCAGGCCCAAATCCAAAGAACAGGCCGCCATTTTGAGAGTCCTGTTGCAGCCGCCTGTCGCTGTAGCATCAAGAGCGGCCGAAACTCAGCTGAATGGCAACTGAAACGGTAAAGGGGCGCCCCACTACAGCAGACGAGCCTCCACCTGGGAAGGCCCGTTCACGCCGCCTCCCTCCCCCCCTTCGGGCACCCCACGCCGTTATTCGGAGCAGTATTGTAGGATGGCCACACCAGTGCAGCAACTTGCTAGACACCACCTCGGTGGTAACCGAATCTCAGCGCCTTGTGGTGTCTCCTATTCAGAAAACATTGTTGTGCTGCCTTCGACCTATTCGCCGCAAGTGCGCACGCAACTCAGCTGCATAGCTTGCTAGACACCACCTCGGTGCTAACCGAATCTCAGCGCCTTGTGGTGTCTTCTATTCAGAAAATATTGTTGCGCTGCCTTTGGCCCCATTCGCACATCGGTCCGCTACTGACGCCACCTCACAGGCCAACGGGGCGCCCCACGCCGACTTTCAGCATTGTAGGATGGCCACACCAGTGCGGCAACTTGCTAGACACCACCTCGGTGCCATCCGGATCTTGGCATCTCAGCGCCTTGTGGTGTCTTCTATTCAGAAAATATTGTTGCGCTGCCTTTGGCCCCATTCGCACATCGGTCCGCTACTGACGCCATCTCACAGGCCAACGGGGCGCCCCACGCCGACTTTCAGCATTGTAGGATGGCCACACCAGTGCGGAAACTTACTAGACACCACCTCGGTGCCATCCGGATCTTGGCATCTCAGCGCCTAGTGGTGTCTTCTATTCGGAAAATATTGTTGCGCTGCCTTTGGCCCCATTCGCACATCGGTCCGCTACTGACACCATCTCACAGGCCAACGGGGCGCCCCACGCCGACTTTCAGCATTGTAGGATGGCCACACCAGTGCGGCAACCTAGACACTAACTCGGTGCCATCCGGATCTTGGCATCTCAGCGCCTAGTGGTGTCTTCTATTCGGAAAATATTGTTGCGCTGCCTTTGGCCCCATTCGCACATCGGTCCGCTACTGACGCCATCTCACAGGCCAACGGGGCGCCCCACGCCGACTTTTACCATTGTAGGATGGCCACACCAGTGCGGCAACTTACTAGACACCACCTCGGTGCCATCCGGATCTTCGCATCTCAGCGCCTTGTGGTGTCTTCTATTCAGAAAATATTGTTGCGCTGCCTTTGGCCCCATTCGCACATCGGTCCGCTACTGACGCCATCTCACAGGCCAACGGGGCGCCCCACGCCGACTTTCAGCATTGTAGGATGGCCACACCAGTGCAGCAACTTACTAGACACCACCTCGGTGCCATCCGGATCTTGGCGCGTTGTGCTGCCTTTGGCCTATTCGCACATCGTTCCGCTACTGACGCCGCCTCACGTGCCAACGTATTTTCTCCGCATTTTATACCCTATGCCGCATAACAGGTCATGTGACTTGTTTATAAAACTTTTCATTGGTTCATTTTACTTTTGGTTTCCTAATGATGGAAGGCTTGATCATATGACCTAAAAACAACACTTTTCATTGGATGAAAACTTTTTTTTTCCCCCAAACGATGAAAGCCCCACCTTGTTTCTGGATGTTTCAGACTGAAGCTGGCGTCAACATGAAAGCACCACCATCTCGTGGCCCCGTCGTGGTCATTCCGCGAGCAATCATGGCAGCCGCTCCCCACCGGAAGCCTGCAGGAGTCGGGGCCCCCGAAAACTTTTGTTGAATCCTCAAGGCGGAGGGGACGCTTTCGAGAATGGGGTCCAAGACCTAGCAGACAAGCGTGCGATTTCCAAGGTGTCCCAGGGCCATTTCAGTGGACCAGGCCCAAAAAGGAAAGAGCCTGCCGCAATTTTGAGAGTCCTGTGACAGCCGCCCTATCGCTGCACCGCAAGAGTGGGCGCAACTCAGCTGAATTGCGGCTTTTGACACAGTGGACCAAAAGCGGACGGAATGGCAACTGAAACGGTAAAGGGGCGCCCCACTACAGCAGACGAAACTCCACCTGGAGAGGCCCGTTCACACCGCCTCCCCCCCCCCCGGGGCGCCCCACGCCGTTATTCGGAGGGCGGCAACTTACTGGACATCACCTTGGTGCCATCGTTCTGCTGCCTTGGAACTATTCGCACAACAGACCGCTACTGATGACCCACCCCCCGCGACGCCCCACGCCGGATACCGAAATCAGTGCGGCACCCAGGCAACATCACCTGGGTGCCGTCCAGAAATCTGGACGTTGTGCTACGTTGGGACTATTCGCACAGCCGACCGCTACTTCCTTCATTTTCCCTAAAAATGTTTAAATGTTTTTACTGTTTTTGTTTTGTTGTATATATTTATAAGTTATTAAAGTTTTATAATCTTACTACTTTGTTGGAGTGCTATATATTTTTAATGTGACACATAATTGTAAAAACTTTGATGTACAAAGAGTCATCCCTGGAATCTTCCGCTTCAGGCTCGGTCCCCTCCCCAATCACAATACAGGATGGTTTTCAGATAGTAGGAACGAGTGTGCTGTGACGGATCTCATCGGGTGTGGGCCTTGATCTACTATAACTCCTTTGAAGATGGGTGATTCTTTACAGCTGGGGCCATAAACTACATCTGCAGGGCTAGCTGATAGCCTAGGACCGGCCTGGACAATTGGACACAGAGGAAAAGGAGTGTCAGAGGGTGCGGTAGTGAATAGGGCGAAAGGGAGGTGTCGGGCGGGCACAGGGTGTGATTCTCAGGGAAGAGCAGCGCAGATGGGGGAGGTTTATTACCCATGCATAAGACAGAGAGCGGGGGTGACCAGTGCCTGGGGGAGATGCTTGCGAGGGTGGGGAGCCATGCTAAGGATCGACAGCGTACAGAGAGTGGGTCTGGTCAAGGCATCTAAAATGGCTGCCGTGCACGACAAAAGTGTGGCATTTGAAAAAAGGCAAGATGGCGCAGACAATGTTTTTTAACACTTCCTGATTTCCTTCGAATCGAACGTTAACAGACGTTCGGGCATATTACCAAAGTTAAGCGATATTTATCCCTAACGATGCTTAGCAACGAATTTTTTACCGCTAAGCATCGTCAGAAATTATCGCAGATAAACCTTGCTATTATCAAGGTTTATCGCAAATGCGATGAAAAACGACCGTAATGCATTAATATCGCTGAAAAGTCAGCGATATTCATGCATTACCGAGCTAATGCTCTTAGCCATGTTATCCACCTCCCATTGGATAACATGGCTAAGAACTGCTCAGGGCAGGTGAAACCTAAGAGGTCAAGGAGGATCTACTATGCCCCCTTATGGTCATTTGCCCCTTCGCTTTGGCCTCCTCTTGACTCTCGATCCTACCGAGAGACAAGATGGCGGCCGCTACGGACTGTTTGGAATGTTTACAGACGCCGGAGAACCAATCAGCTTCGCAAAGCTCCGTAACGCGAAAAGTACGTGAAGCGGAGCGCTGTTACAGATATATATCTTTTTTTGAACGTTAATTTCTCAAAATCCACTGGAGCACATATATTGAGACCTAGCAAAGGCACATCGGGCTACCAGTCCCTACAATTTTGCCAAGTTTCGTGCAAATCCATTCAGCCGTTCGATTATTATTATTTATTTTTTTTTTGCCCCGAGGGGCCCTTTTAAAACCTCCACATCAAACCTAGGGGGTCAGGGAGGATCTACTATGCCCCCTTATGGTCATTTGCCCCTTCGCTTTGGTCTCCTCTTGTCTCTCGATCCTACCGAGAGACAAGATGGCGGCCGCTACGGACTGTTTGGAATGTTTACAGACGCCGGAGAACCAATCAGCTTCGCTTCACAAAGCTCCGTAACGCGAAAAGTACGCGAACTGGAGCGCTGCCCGGTCCGCTGTTACAGATATATATCTTTTTTTGAACGTTAATTTCTCAAAATCCACTGGAGCACATATATTGAGACCTAGCAAAGGCACATCGGGCTACCAGTCCCTACAATTTTGCCAAGTTTTGTGCAAATCCATTCAGCCGTTCGGGCTAAAAGTGAGGCCAACCGCCCTATGGAAAACTCAATGTTAAAAACACGTTTTGGGACCCCCCTTTTTTCTCGGCCCCCCCTTGACGAACCCCCCCCCCAAATTTTCAGGGGCTGCTCAGAAACAAAATGTTCCATTTTCCTGAAAATTTCAGCCAATTCCGTCCACAAACGCCAAAGTTATTAGACATAGAATTTTCAAAAATCCCATAGAGAAAAAATCCTAACTATATATACCTACTGGCGACCGCCAGTAGGTAATATAAATAAGAAATGTTAATGAATACATAAAATGTATTTTATGAGTTGAAACATATCAACCATAACATAAAGAAGTAAGAAATATAAAGAGTTTGCAAAAGGAGAATAAAATAGAATAAAAATATATTTTTCTATATCAATTAGTGGACCATCCATTATTGCACCTTAAAAGTCAAAAGTTTAGAATGAATGTTTGCTGTTGTATATTTACCCTGTCTGCTTATAACTACATATTGAATAAAGTTGCTGTCCACCATCAAATCAGTTGTTGGTTTTGATTTGAAAGGCAACCCTGTCAAAGCTATCCTAGAGCTGCAACTGTGAGGTTGGAAGAAACAACTAAACAATATAGAAATTAAAGGGCATGTTTATGAGAAGTTAATGTTATGCTTGCACCATGCAATTTGGCACATGCGCAATGCAACAGATTTATGAAGCCACACAAAGACATAAATCTGGAGAAAGGCAACACAGAGCAAATCACACTGGGTAGGTGGCCCGCAGACATTGCAGTGGGTGTCCCCAAGCAACTCCCATGGATTTTGATGCGTTCCCAGATTTACAAGGACTTGAAAACCTGGGAATGCGTCAAAATCTTACGCCTTCCCAGGGGAGGTGTAACAAGGAGAGATATTTATATTTCTCCTCATCCAATCCTCTTTTTATGTGTGCTGCATTCTACAGCACAAATAGAAAGAGAAAAAAGATGCTCAGGATTGTTTTTGTGCAGGAAGTTGCCCCATCATACACAAAAACATACCTGCCCACAACACAGGCACCCTTGCACCCTGGTTCAAGGGTGTCTGTACTGGCGCTAAGCTGCCAAAATGGCACTAGCGCAAGGGAAGAGGGCAGGAATAGGTTGTATTAAATAAATATGCTGCATTCCTGCCCTTTCTCTGTGATGCAGGGCAGCACAGCAAGGCAACTTTCTGCGCTGGTCTGTGCAATAATTATCATAAATATGCCTCTAACTGTGCCGTGGTTGAGTAGTCATGCAGGACCCTGCCCAGCATAGCTTTACTTGTCTCAGCCCTCCCACCAGCACTTATGCTCCTCACCAACCCACTTTTTAAAAAAACATACCAGGCCTTCTGCTGTCCACTCACACCACCCTCAACCTTACCCTCCACTCCCCTCTGACTCTATAATAGTCATAAATGATGTACCACGTTAACCACCTCACACCATTTTACCTTCCCTCCTTCAACCACACTTAGAAAACAAATCTGGAGTCCCTACAACCATCCACATCCCACTATCATCAATGTGTCCCTCTTGCATGCAAATATAAAAAATAAAACAAAGTGACCCCGCACACTTCAACAGTGATTATAACAGTATCAAATAGCGTTATATAGGCTGTTCCATCGTCTCTCCATACATTCTCCCAAGAATTCCAAAGTCAGATTTCTTCAGTAGACAAGATTCTTTATTCACAAGAGATATTTAAAACCAATACCAGATGACCACATGATTTACGAGACGCCGTCACTTTGCTCTCCGCTTTTACAAAAACTATAATTCCTAAAAATAATAAGGGAAACTTGGTAGACCCTTATACTGGGATGACAAACTGATTTTTTGAAAATACTCAAGTCCCAAGCTAGAAGACTACTGCGAAGCTTTGTTACATAGAGAATTCTAACAAGCCCTGAAGAAGTCCGGTCACGGACGAAACGCGTTGGCTATCGGTTTTAAATATCTCTTGTGAATAAAGAGTCTTGTCTACTGAAGAAATCTGACTTTGGAATTCTTGGGAGAATGTATGGAGAGACGATGGAACAGCCTCTATAACGCTATTTGATACTGTGATAATCACTGTTGAAGTGTGCGGGTCACTTTGCTTTCTTTTGACCTGTAAAACAAGTATCTTGTTTTCTAATATTGGGATCTAGGGGATTGTATCCCAGACCACCTGCACCTACACATGTATACATCTTAGGGATTCTGTTACCAGTGCGGGCAAAATAGCCTCAATCCCCTTTTCTGGCTTGAATTTAATTATAAAAAATAGTTCTTGCATCCTGCCACCCTTGCTGATTTACAGCAGGGATGACATGCTCATAGTGTGCCTGCCGGATTGGCTGGCTGCCTTGCAACGGCCAGCACAATATACACACTTCAGGCTGCACCAATCCATGCTGTTTTAAAAAGCCGGGTGGATTGCAGGCACAGGCCCCAAGTCTCAAAAAGTATCAATGCGTTAGCCTGCTCCAACCAATCCGGGTGCTTCTCTCATGTTGGAAACAGCAGCAGAGCAGCTCCAGGATTGGTTATGTTCATTCACTGTTGTAAAGAAAGTCAACCACCTTCCCTCCCTTTTGAACTCGATCAGGCTCTTGGCTGCTCTCATTCGGAAAACACTCTCACAATCACAATGAGGCAACGAACCGGACAACCGTATCTGTAAGTCTCGGCATTGACCATAGATCCTGTGATTCTGGGCACACCACCTCGTGCATAAAAAACAAAAAATTATTGTGACTTAGTGAAATGTAACTGGTGCTCAAGTAAGCAGTCCAAAACCTTCCATTCGAGTTTGTGTTATAAATATAAAAAAGTGATGCAACACAAGCATCCCAGGCCAAAGCTCATCTGACCATTTTTTTATTCTTGATCACCCATAGTTTGAACTGAGTCGCACCAGTGATTTTGGCGCGATTGAGAGCTCTACAGCTGAGGCTGAAGGCCCTGCGAGTTTCTCACATTGCCTGTCAGTAAGTCAAAAACGTGTTCAGAATGCATAGCCATCCAATCCTTGGCCTCTCAGCATAGAGAGCACAGGGACATGTATTCCAAATGTAATTGTCATTCTGTGCAAATGGGTGTGATGGGGCCCCCCATCATGGGAGTACACACTCTTTAAAATAAAGACAAGGCGGAAGCATAAGAAAATGCTGTGCTCTCTTGCTACTTAAAAGTCATCCCTAACTTTTATGCCCGACCACTTTCAATGTCACTAGCCACCACTGCCATCTACTGCGACTTTCCTCCCCCTTGCCATCAGAAGGTGTGCTGACATAGAAGTTCTGATGCCCCTGTCAACACGAGTGAGAATTCACTGTCATGGTTGGTCTGCAGAGGCAAGTGGATTACAGCGAAGATAATGGATGCCAAGGGCAGTGCATCAACCACGTTCTCCACCTCCCTTTGTTATATACAGACATGAGAGGTACAGGAAGAGGCATCGCAATGCTTTCTTGAGGCCTGTGGAGATTCTGATGAGGCAGGGGAACACCCAGGATGTAATCACTTCCCGGTAACAGGGATGGAAACATAGCTTTTACTTTTCTTCTATTGCTACTACATCACAGTGAATAATCGACTCATCATTCGGTTTACACGAGTAGTTCTCAGCGAGAGTCATGATAACATTTTCCTCTTTGAAGGTTTTAATGATTTCGATCGACTTCCACAAACAGCAGCACATCAAAACTATACACTGAAGATTAAAATATTTCAACAACGCAGTTTATTTACTGTTTCAGTGTTTCGCCTAGACTAGCATTTCTGTATTAATCTCCTAAATTTGACATTTCGAGAAACCTCTAGAAGGCAGGGCTCTGGCGAAGAGGGAAAGATTCGGCAATGCATAGTAGCAAATTCTGTGAAAAAGAGAAAGATGCTACACCTACTGGTCAGAAACGTTAGTTTTCCCCTTGCACTGGTTAATGGTGGTACTGGTAGTGTGAGGAAAACTGTACATAAACTAGTTTTCCCAACTCTTATTTTGCCAGGAAATAAACTGTTCGGAAAGACAAAATCAGTGCATCTATTCTACGTTGTGCCATATTCACAGGAACCTTCAGAGGGAATATCACACTTGGTAAATTCCACACCCTGCAGTATTGACATTTACTGGGGGCAAGATTCACAGAATGAACTTAAGACTCAATCCTAAACTTACTACTATTTTGGCATTCACAGAATGCACTTACTACTTTTGGCATTCACAGAATGAATTTACTACTTTTTGGATTCACAGAAGTTAGGATTTTGTCTTAAGTCTGTCTTAAGTTTGTCTTAAGTCTGTCTTAAGTTTGTCTTAGGACAAACTTAAGACAAAATCCTAACTTCTGTGAATACCAAAAGTAGTAAGTTCATTCTGTGAATGCCAAAAGTAGTAAGTGCATTCTGTGAATACCAAAATAGTAGTAAGTTTAGGAATGAGTATTAAGTTCATTCTGTGAATCGGACCCTGGTGGAAGTTTTACCTCACTAAGGACCACAGGGCTCGAATGAGCATCTTCGTGGAGTAAAACCCCATGTTCACCTGGTGTATGTTGATTGGTTTTAGCATTATTCTTTCAAGAGCAAGTCCATGCATGGCTTTAATGTCTAGAGCACTCTTGCTAAACTCTGCAGACAGTAATCATGTCTTTCTGTAGCCAGATGTCACTCGGAATATTAAAATATGTGATGCCAAGTTTACTTCGGATCTTCATGGTCCAAAACCTGGCTCATCCAATGTCCACTGCTGGACACTCATATGTTTGCTTTATCTCATGCTGGAAAATGCATTGCCATAAATATTACAAGCCTCTTTTCTCCTATGGGCAATGGCTGGCCCACAAAGTAAGCAAATGTGTTCCTTTTTATTACAATAGTTACACTTTAATTGGATTTTCTCTCGGCTATTAAGTAGTCAGAATGACACAGATACATTATCTGGCATTAGTACTGCATCCTCATTCCCAAGCAAAATACTCTTAAAGTTTTTCGAAAGCATCGTATTTTCCATTTAAGGACACAGAGTGCCTTCTGTGCCTTGAGTGAAAACATCTTCTTGGTGAATAAGGTGTACAGAGAAGCAGCCAGCAGCGCCCTTTGCAAACGTGTTAACAGCCGGTTTTCCGTCCGCTCATGTTAATGAGTCCGCAGCCGCCTGCATGCCTTTGCATAAAAAAAAGGTTTATTTACTAATGAATCCTATTAGCCCTGGGATATCCCAGAAACTGCATATATTAAAGGGAAATAGCAATCATTGGGCATCCCTGGAGCACGTGCATGAGTACTCTTTCGTGTTCTGTAATAGCTCAAAGACTTTTTATCAATGTGAGGAAAAGGCTAAAATCACCTGCACCCTGCCTACTATAAACTTGTTATTGACACGGTAAAATTGGATGCTCAAATGATGCTTTCTTTACTTCCTTTAGGGAAACAAGAATAAAAAAAGATGTCAAGCTACACCTCCTAAAATGCCATGGGAGAACAACTGTCAAAGTAAATGGTAACGTAATAACCCATTATAAATCTTCCAACACCAATTAGGGCCCCTCCCATTGCAAATAGACCCAGATGACTGTTGCATAGAGGTCGCAGGAGGTCTTGCTACTTGTTATGATCTATATGTTCTTTCTGATTAGAAATCTGGTGATGGTTGCATAGATGACTTATTGCTGGAGTTGGCTCCTCTACGCATAACTATTTGGACAGATATTCTTTGAATGTCTGTATCTATACCATAATCAATTAGCATAATACATTTTGAAAGGTATGATTTTTTTGTTATCATGCACATAGGTTCTTTATTTCCTTATTACATCATGTGTAAGTATACTGTTCATGCCAGAAAATATTTTACCTCTTGTCGCTGAGCACTGGGTTCTTTCTCAAGGCAGGCACAGCTGAAGAAAACGCAGATTTGTACAAATTCAGACATGCGCCTACTTAGAAGAAGCTTAGGGGTCATTACAGTATGTTTTTAAGGATTGCAATCAAAAGGATTCAATAACACTACCAAGTGTTATGTTATGTTATGCAGAGTTGTAGATGGATTCTTGGTGCTGAGCAGGTGTGAGTCTAACCACACCTATGGCTAGTCAGACTACTCAAAAAGCCGGCTTCTTGTATAAATCAAGAAGTGAGGAGGAGGTTCCTATGTATACCTAGAGGTTATTCCATGCTTTAGGAGCGATGATGGAAAAGGCTCAACCGCCAAATCTGAATTACATATATTTGGGATTTATGCAAGCTGGAGTGCAGATGAGTGGAAGGTTTGTGAAGGCAGATGCCATTGCTGAGTTATGCAGGGCCAATGTTATGTAGTGCCATGAAAGTGTGGGTGAGGAGTATGAATTGTGTTAGTATGTGAATGGGAAATCAATGGAGCTCCTTCAATTGTGGTGTGATGTGAGTATGGTGTGGGAGGTTGAGAGTAATCCTGTTTGCCAAGTTGAATGGTCTGCAGCCTTCTGGTGAGTCTTTTGTTCATGCCCCCACTGACCTTGTATCCCATAGTCCAGCTTGCTTGTGACCAGGGCGTGCATGACGCTTTTCTGTGCATGTTGGGAGCCATTGGAAAATCTTTCACAGCACCTTCAGGTTATGGAAGCATGAGGTAGTGATGGCATTGACTTGGACGGTCTTGTCAAGTTTGATGTTGAGGATGTTCCTGAGGCTCTTGATGTGGGTGGTGGAGGTGGTTGCAAGTCCTAGCTTTGTAGGGCACAAGGTGGAGTCCCATGATGATGAGCTCTTCCTGAAGATAACAATTTCAGTCTTTTCAGTGTTCAGCTTTAGACAGCTGGTCTTCATCCAGTGGGCGATTTCAGTCATTTATACATTGAACTTGATCTGAGACCTGGCCGTCTTTATGGGGAAGAGAATGAGTTTTGTGCCACCGGTCTATAGCATTCCATTAATTGCATGTGAGCCCCGGACGTCAAATCTGACTCTGCATGAGAACACCCCTTATCAAGGGGGTTGTCAATATATAGGTCATAAATTGTTCATATCAGCGATAATCACCACTTCTGTCTTTTGAAACATTACGCTACAACAGTGACATTACCTTTGGTGATACATACTTATACTATCTATGTGCATCTATATAAACAGATGCCTACATCATATGCTAGCAGCCCTATGCTGCTACATGAATGCGATCCTGAGGAAGTCTTTTCAGATGAAACATGTGTTGACTGTGCAAGTTTCATCTAAATTAATTGCATCTTTTCAGATGAAACATGAGTTGACTGTGCAAGTTTCATCTAAATTAATTGCATCTTGGGGATGAATTGCAACGGATCACTGAAATATTATCGACGGTCACATTATCGACTAGCAATAATATCGTTGAATAATTATCGACTACAAAAATATCGACTTTGTATACTTATTACACAAAATACAAAAATATCGACTAAAAAATATCGAGTATTTAGAATATCGAGTACATAAATATCGTCTTATTAAATATCGACTACTAATATATCGTTGTTCATGAAATTACACCTAACACTACAAAAATATCGACTACTAAAATATAGAGTACAAAAATATCGTTTCTAAACAAATATCGAGTTATTTTTTGTACCCTTTCATGTCTAAAATACCATATTAATGGTCTATAAAAGTCATTGCTCTATACAAAAAACATTTTACATATAATACCTGTTACTTTTATAACATTACTATTTATCATCATTTGCTATACATTATATTAAATGCGTTCTATCATTTGAAAAAGAATCTTTACATGTAACTAAAATTTTCATAATATTTTTACACTTACACATCTATTTTATTTAACAACTAACCTGCTTTAATGCGGAAAGCACCACATACCACCATTCTCACATCAACAAA
Organism: Lissotriton helveticus; assembly: GCF_964261635.1. Taxonomy (NCBI): domain Eukaryota; kingdom Metazoa; phylum Chordata; class Amphibia; order Caudata; family Salamandridae; genus Lissotriton; species Lissotriton helveticus. The sequence continues at coordinate 217,001,996 of NC_136058.1, forward strand.
CACACCAATTAACATAAAAAAATTCAAACTAGCCTATACAATCCTTCCTTTCATCCTACAACCAATCAAATCCAAGCACACAAAATATACATACTATAAAAGGGATAAATGCATTCTACCATTTGCTGCTGCTAACTCCATAGAAAGAAGATGCCAACACTCTGAAGATTTTGTTCCTGAACAGACATCTTTAAAGATCCAGCTCACTAGCTAATCATTCAAGTAAGTTACATTCCATTATTTAAAAATCTAAATTAGTAGTCTATTATTTTACTTATATCTCCTAACGCTTCCACTCATTTAATTTTTATCTCCTCCTACTTTTATGATAGAAACTACTACAAAAAAATTCCTAATACATGCTCCTATTTCTTCCCCTGCAAAATAAGATAGTAAGTATATGTTAATGGTCTGTTATACAACAACAGCTGTTTTTAAACAGTATTTCACAAGATTCATACTTAATTTAAAACATTTTATTCACAGATATTCAGCGATTTTCCGATTTCAACACTACAAATGTATAGAACTACACTAATTAAACATGTAAGTATATATGTTTTTGTTAGTAAACAACCAATATTTAAAATGCTATTTTCTAAACAACATATCTTGCATATTACATCTTCCCTACAGATCCAATAAAAACATCCTACATCAACTATACCAAAAGACAAGACTACCCTTGTAAAAAATGTAAGTATACTTCAATTTGTCTAAAACTTCCGATAAAAACACAAACTATGTTCTTAACACCATGTTATGTATTTTATATTTCCTCTACAGATATTGTGAATACATCATACATCTATTCTACCTACAGCAAAGAAAAGTACATATTTAGAAGTTAGTATACTTTTAAATATTTACAATTTCCCAACGCTTCAAAATAATTTTTATCATATGTGACATGTATTTATTCTATCTTCTCTACAGATCTAAACTTTACTACCTTGATGTACTCCACCAAATACTACAACTCAACTATTTAAACAAGTAAGTATATGTAATGTTCACATCAAATGTAGTACTAAGCAAATTAAAAAACTGCTTTTTCCTAGGAAAAACGTTTGTTATGTATAAACATTAACTTAGCATTTCTATATTTTCATTCCAACAGTAAATAAAGAAATACATACAAGAAAGTCCTTCAAAATACAGTTCTGCATTTGTGATTACTACTTTTAGTAAACGTAAGTATAAATACAACATTAATTATGTTAGCACCACTAAGTGAAATATATGTTATTTGATTTTGTTTCTTTCTACTCTTTCCTAGAACAAGTAAAACAAAATGACAGAAGGTGCAGAATTTGTTATGTCACAGAAAAACAATTTACTGTTATGTTATATGGGTTATGTTTATAGCCAGGAAAGACAAAGTGGTAGAAAAGTTTTCTGGAAATGTACAAAATATTACTCAAACAAATGTTATGGAAGGGCTACTACAGAGGAAACTAATGTGCTATTTACCAGGGAACACAATCATCCCCCCCAATGTCACAGAAATTGAAATAAGAGATGCTTTAGAAAGTATAAAGACTGCTAGCACACAAAGTGATAGACCAACAACACAAATCCTTAAAGAGGAACTGTTAAAAGTCCCAGCCCATGCTTCAGGTCAACTACCCTCTATTGACTCCCTAAAACGCACAATTGCATACACTAAAAGACGCACTTCCACAACCCCACCCAACCCTACTACTTTTGAGGAAATTATTATTTCACCAGAAATGTCCATCACACACAATAAAGACAAATGTATCCTTTTTGACAATGAAAGCAGTACAAACAGAATCATAATGTTTGCAACTGCAAGTAATTTAAGAAAAATCCAACAGTGTCCCCAATGGATGATGGATGGAACATTTAAACCATGCCCAAAACCTTTTTATCAACTATATTCCATCCACGGGTTATACCATAACTATAACATCCCTTTCATTTACTGTTTGCTACCAAACAAACAGCAAAACACTTACACAGAAATATTAAATGTTCTCAAAAATGAAATCAATAATTATTTTCCAGAAAAAATAATTATTGATTTCGAATTAGCTATGATTAATAGCATTTTGAAAATATTTCCCCACACAGCAATCCAGGGTTGCTACTATCATTTCAATCAGAGCATATGGAGACATCTCCAAAAATCAACTTTAAGTATTTTGTACTCAACAGATAGCACCTTTGCCTATCAAATAAAAAAATTGATAGCACTGGCCTACGTTCCTGTTACCGATGTAGCGGAACACTATAATTTATTAATTGACAGCACATATTACAAGAGGAATGAAGATAAAATAACCCCATTACTGGATTATTTCGAAGATACTTGGGTAGGAAGGTTGCACAGATCTGGACATCGACGCCAACCCAAATTCCAAATCCCTTGGTGGAATTGATAGAGCAAGATTTCGCATCGCGACTTGCTCGATTCATGAACCTCGAAACCGTTGTAACCTCGTAACGAATTGTACGTTTTACTAATATCTTTTATTTCCGATATATATGTATGATAGAGAAGCTTGCTTATGTGTTTTATTAATACGAATAACTTTTGTAATTCTAAAAATGGCCGCTGCTTGACTTTCCTCTTCTGCGCATGCGTCAGTCACACTCACGTGACTTCGTGTAGAGATAGTTTTGGAGGGAAAGGGTGCGCATGCGTAATAAGCAATAAGATGACTATGCTTTGATAACGTGGTGAAGCCTTGTGCTGCTGCTCTTGTGACATTGATCGTTGCACTTACCATTAATGCATAGTATATTTTTATAATGATGAAACCTGAAATGTGAAATCATGACATGTAATACATTCATTCATTTCTATGTTTTAATTTGTTTTCGCTTACTTTTCATGTATCACGGGAAATGGGGGTCCGAATGGGTCGTGAGCCATTTTGAAGGTCCTTTCTGCGCATGCTCAAGATGCGAGGCCACAGACAAACTTGGACCGTGGAACTCAGCCAGCTGGCAGCCACAGTCGAGATGCTCCTGGGAGAATTACCTCTGACCCAGGAGGATGGAGCCAATGTCCCTATATTGTTACAAATGTATAAGTTTCATTGTATTCTGTGCGACTTCTCGTGGGAACCCCAATCTTGCTAGGCGGCACCCAAAAATGTAAATTAGGCCTTAGAATAGTCTGTTCTGATTGGTGTGTTAACCAAATCCTACCTTAGGACCAATCCAAATTGAGGATTCTGACACTTTGCAACATTTGGGGGGTGGTACCCTGTCCCAAAACAGTATATCTAGCCTAGGTTTAGCTAGAGAAATTGTCCGACTTGTCTGAATAGCTGACCTGTCACTGACCCAACGCACTCAATAGGTGACTTGATACAGAGGTGCTGCGGAGCTCTCTGTCCGAAATTTGACCATAGACTCTGAAGGTTTTACTGAACCTTAAGTGCTGGCGGAGCACTTTGCTGGGGAATTCGCTGACCCAATCGGGGTCCTGACTGATAGCTGCAGAGAGGGTGGAGCGCAGGCGTTGCTTCCGAACTGCGGGTGCTGGTCGTATCCTGGTGGTCCTGTCCTGATCCGAATCTGGGGTTTCCTGTCCTGTCCTGGGGTGTCCATTCTGCACCTGCTGTCCCACTGAGGGTTATCCTTCCTTGAGGGTTTTCCTGTCCTTAAACTGACCCGTGGCCAGGGTTGGTTTTCACACCAGTCTAGGTAAATATCGCTCTGAGTTCTTAAACTGCACCTTTCTATTTTTCTGTCTTTGCTTTAATAAAGACATACCTTTGCACGTGAATAATTTTCCATGCTTTCTCCTGCAACCATTGCATTTCATAAAATCGTTTGCATTTTTATTTCATAGCGTGTTCCTATGTTACCCTACCTTTTAGAAATCATTTCTGTATTGCAGTTTGCAACTTCTTGTTATGATCTTGGTTTTTCTCTCGTAAACTGACTAAAGTAACTCAGATGTATAGCGTGTTCACTTTGCCCCTTATCTTAGTTTTCCTCTCACTTAGCGGGTTCCCTGTCGCACTAGTATTCTATTGATAAAGCTGTATGACTGCCCTTTATTTGAATTTAAGATAAAGCTTTCAAAATTTCCAGTTGTCCGTGGTCATTTCATAAAAGTAAAGTCATATGTTGAATAGTATATTTTGCTGCCTTTTCCTTTTACAGCTAGCTCCCTGACCCATCGTTGTCATAGGTACCCATAACGGTGGATGGTAAGTTGGGTACACTGGAAAATCAAAAGGGAACTCACAATTATTGGTAGTAGATTGTGTGGTCATCTGATCAATGTATATGATAAAGTAAAGTATATGGGCCCGAAGCCAGAAGTGGCAAAGTTATTGGTCGGGTGACCGGCGATCTCTAGCAGAATGGCTATCTTAGTACTTTAAACCAAGAGGCTAAAACCAACAACAGTGTAGAAGGGTGGCATAATGCTTTCCAAGCTACCACAAGCAGAACAAGACCCACATTGCATAACCTACTAGAAGCTTTGATAAAAGAACAAAGCTATCAAGAACTAAGAATGGAACAATCTGTGACCCAAATTGGTCCAAAACTAAGTAAACAAACTAAACAAATGTTCCGACTACTGCAAAGTCAAGTCACACTATACCCTACAACTAGAGGATTAGAATATCTGGCAATAATAGCTAAAACCCTACTATAAAAATGTCGACAAAATATACTAATATCTTCTTAGAATAATGATACATATAACAATCATAAACATTTATAAACAATTATAAATAAGACATATTTGTTTTACAAACTTATCAAAATTTTGCACATTATTTCTGAACAAATATGCAATATTTATAATTACATCACACATACACATTACATAAAGATCGACATTTCCCACCCAATAAATAGAAATATAAAAATACTTAAAATTTCTGTAGATGAAAGAGACGTAATGAAGCAAAATACAATCCATACAATCCATTACAAAGTAAGAAAAATCCAATATGGGAAACCATCAAAAACCCGAAAATTATGTAAAAATAAAATAAACGCTCCAGGAAATCCCTAAAACAGTAGTGTGGACACTTTAGTATTTAAAGTGATATACACACAACTTTTAAAAAAACGGTGACGCATACCAATGTATCTATCCAATACGAAACCCTCAAAAATCCCGAAAAAAGGTTAAAATTATTAAAATCCGCTCCTGGCAAACACGAAAAATAGGAGATACACGTAAAAATATAACCATAATAAGTCATACATTAGTATCTCCGAAAAAAAACACGCTTCCTTCCATGTAGTTTTCATGCGAGGAACCGGAACCTGTAAAAAAACATACATAACGAAACCCACCCACAAATAGCCCATAAAATTTGTAAATACACTCACAATTAACATTAACCATGTAAGAAGACATTTCCTAACAATTCAAATAACACTAGAACTAAAACATACACGACGCATCTATAACGACGACATTACACCTAAACGCTACATTAACAAATCATACATACACACAAAAACACTACACAGTTCGAATATACCCTCAAACATTACCACTCAGTCATAAATAGTATATAAAATTTACCTTACCTCTCTCCACACGAAGCAACTCCCAACCGCGAGCTTCTCCAGTCTTGAATGAAGCGCAATAACCTTACGCGGTAAAAAAGTAGTCCCCTTAAACCAATTTTGAAAAGGTATCATAGAAAATACAATGTTATAGTATAAAAATATAATACATACACATTGTTATTGTAACAAATTAATACAGTAGACTCATTATAATTTAAACTGTTAAAAACATTTAAATTTCTTTAATATTAATTAATATATAGTAATTAATATATATTAATAATATTAAATAAGTATGTAACACTTGAAATAATATATGTAAAAAATGTATTTTTGTGTGTATTTATAGGAATAAGTTTGTGTTTGTTTATAACTAAACATTATTAATTGTTTTGTAAATAATTAATAATAATAAATAATATAACTTATTTATTATTATTAATATAAAAATTATAACCATTTACTATATAAATAATGCCCTTAAATAATGTATTTTTATTTCTCTGGATGTATGTATTTCTGAAAAGAAAAGATAAATGTTTAAGTTTATTAATTAATAATAATAATAATAAATATATTTGTTATTATTTTTATTAATTAATTTTTTTTATAATAATGTCTAAGTATTATAAAAGTATATAATTGCATAAATAATCTTTTACCAATACCAGATATTATTATTAAACATATTATTCCCCTTTACAGTTATAAAGTTAACAACATAATATATTTATATGTATAATTTAAAAACAACATTGTCAGAAATATGTGAAAAAAAATGTCTTAATTAGTATTTCCATATCTTGAGCAAATATAATAATTGTCATGTTACTTTATAAAAATGTATGTATTAAAATTAAATATTTTATAATATTAATATATAATATTAACTTATTAAATATAAATGGAAGAAACAGAAAAATAACTTGAATTTTATTTATTTCAATATAAATACTTGTTACAGAAAGTGATTGATAATAATATTTTGTTTTGACATAAAAAATGTTGTGAAAAAATTTTGTGTGACAAATTAAAACATGTACATAAATGATAATGTGTTATTCTGCAAATACAACATTTCCAAAAATGTTTATGTTATATTTGATAGTGATTGTATTGTATTACACATGAAAAAATTGGAAAATTGTAATAAAGTTTTGTGAAAACATCCATTTTGCATTGTCTTGTAATATAATAACACACTAATGTAAAATTATATGCAAATGTGCTGGACACTGACCAATTAATAATTGCTATTCCTACTCCAGTCAAAGTATTATCAGAGAAGTTGCCGGACACTGACCAATTATTATTTACTATTCCTACTCAAGTGAAAGTAATATCTGGAAAGGTGCTGAAGACTGACCATGTATAAATTAGAATAGCTACTTTAGTATAATGTTATAGTGTAAAATTTGTCAAATATTTATATATATTTTATAAATATTATGAACATATATTAGCAGTATATTTTTTGCTGAGTAGTTCAAAAAATTATTATTAGCATAAAAATGAGCAACTTTTTTTCAAAATTTTTTTTCAATTATTTGTAATATTTATAAAAAAAATTCTCACACTTTATATACACAAAACAGACCCTGAACCCTAAAAAAAAACCCTTTACCCTAAAACTGAAAAGTGTCCATGAACTCAAAAATATACTCCTTTACCCAAGAACTGGAAACTGACCCTGAACCCTAAAAATACCACTTTACCCAAAAACTGAAAACTGACCCTGAACCCAAAAAATTCTCCTTTACCCAAAAACTGAAAACTGACCCTGAGCCCTAAAAAATACCCCTTTACCCAAAAACTGAAAACTGACCCTGAACCCAAAAAAATCTCCTTTACCCAAAAATTGAAAACTGACCCTGAACCCTAAAAAATACCCCTTTATCCAAAAACCCAAAACTGACCCTGAACCCTAAAAATTCCCCTTTACCCAAAAACTAAAAACTGACCCTGAACCCAAAAAATACCCCTTTACCCAAGAACTGAAAACTGACCCTGAACCCAAAAATATACCCCTTTACCCAAAAACTGAAAACTGACCCTGAACCTTAAATATACCCCTTTACCCACAAACTGAAAACTGACCCTGAATTCTAAAAATACCCCTTTACCCTAAAACTGAAAACTGACCTTGAAACATAAAAATACCCCTTTACCTAAAGAGAGAAAACTGACCCTGAACACTAAAATTCCTCCTGTACCCAAATTTAATTAATATCATTTAATTAACTATTAATGATTAATTAACTATAATTAATAAGTTAATATATTAGCAAAATAGCTGTAATTAATTAAATATAATTTTTTATAATATTTATTCCCCAAAAAAGATTTAATAATAACAAAATATGAAAAAAACAATTATTTATTAATAATTAAATCAACTAATTAATAATAATTATTTACTATTTATTTACTAATGATAAATATGTACCAAATTATATGAATTAATTAACAAATTAATATTGATTCTTTACCAATTAATTGATAATTTAAAATTCTCACAAACATATCATAATTAATTATTTCTTTTTAATTACTCCCCACCCTTATCCCCTATTAACCCAACATCCCGCTCCTAAACATTAACTACAATTTATACCAATAACAAATATGAAAATATTTTAGCACATTAGCTGTAATTATTTTCATGTAATTATTAATACATTTTTACCCAATTATTTAATGAACTATAACAAAATATTATATATATAACAATTACTCTAAATAATGTAATTAACTAATTAATATTAATTATTTACCAATTAATTACTAATACAAAATGTATACCAAATTATATTAATTAATTAACTAATTTATATTATTTATTTTCCAATTAACTAATTAATAATAATTAATTACCAATTAATTACTACATAACATTTTATTACCAATTATATTAATTAATTAAATAAATAATATTATTTAATTTCCAATTAACTAATTAATAATAATTAATTACCAATTAATTACTACATAACATTGTATTACCAATTATATTAATTAATTAACTAATTAATATGATTTATTTTCCAATTAACTAATTAATATTATTTAATTACCAATTAATTACTAATAAAAAATTTATAGAAATTTATATAAATTAATCAACTAATTAATATTAATTATTTCCCAATTAATTAAAATATATAAATATTTACAAACATATATTCATTAATTAATTATTTTAAATTACTCCCCACCCTTATCCCCTATTAACCCAACATCCCGCTCCTAAACATTAACTACAATTTATATTACTATTACAATTTATTTATATTTTTTACCTTTTTTCAACATAATATCGATATTTTTTACTTTGACTATTAATCGATATTTTGTCATGTCGATATTTTTGAGTCGATATTTTTGGACTCGATATTTTATTATCATTATTGTATTCGATATTTTTAACAACGATATTTTTGTTCTCGATATTTTATTATATTCGATATTTTTTACTCGATATTTTGTCCATTCGATATTGTGGAGTCGATATTATGTCTGTGCACCAATTGCAACATAGGAGAATTGCAAATATTTGTTTTGATGCTAAAGCTTGAACAAGTCCTATTTTGTAAGAAACAAATGCATTGTACCAATGTTATATATAAATAGTTTTTGTTCTTTCTCTGGAAACTATAAATGGCTGTATTTATTTTAAAAGTTTGTGTGCTCCAGACATCAGTGAAATATTGTGGGAGTCATTGCTTTGGCAGTGGCCTTATTTGCACCTCGTGGCAGCAGGGGTGGAGTCTCTGGTAGAACTGTGTGATATCATTCCCATTACTAACCTTATTTATAGAGAGATTGTTGTAGGGATCCTGTAGGAGGGTGATCGAGTTGGAGGCGGCCGATAATGAGGTGAAATCTTTCACAATGGTGTAAGTTTCTTTGCTTCTGTTGGTGCTGGCATCAATGGGGTCCACCAAAGCAGTGTGTTTTGTGGTCGAGATCATTTTTGTGGTAGCGTCTTAGGGTGGATTTGAATGTCTGCACTGTCCTGGATAATTCTCCATATGCGCTCCAGTTGTTTGCATTGACGATTCATCAGTTTAAGTTGCTCCATGAAGCAATTGGACTGGGGTCTTCTTGTATTGCAGGGTTTGAGGAAGGCCATGAAGTTGGCACCGGAGGTGATCAAATTGTAGAAATTCTTGATGACTTCGTGGATGCTGTGCTGTGTTCTAGTTGGTGTGTGTTGGGAGCGATGTTCAAAATCTTGTCAGTGATGCTGGTCCAGTTTTGGCAGGCTGGACTTGCAGTGGTGCATGTGTGTTGCACCGGAACGGGGATGCTGAACTTTACAAGGGCGTTGTCTGTTCAGGGCATTTGTGTGGGCTCTTGCACTCACATGCTGTATAAGCTGGTGAAAATAAGGTCCAGGAGGTGTCCAGAGACCTGGTGCAATTCTTGTTACTATTTGAATGAGGCCCAGGCTTCCAAGGTCTTGGATGATTGTTCTTGAGTTGGGGTCGGCATGATCTTCCAGGTTAAAATTCTGGTCTCCCGGTAAGATGTAATTACTAGCATCGAGGCAAATGGAGATACAAAGTCTGTGACGGTGTCGGTGAAATTGGTGCATGGTGCCTGAGGTCAGTCGATGAGAGTGTAGCTGAGGGTGAGGTTGGCTGTCATCTGGAGCTTGAACCACAGGAATTCTGTGTTGGAGGATGACATGTCTGTGTTGCAGCTAATGATGTTCTTGTAGGAGATGGCAATTCCACCATCAGGCTTTTGGAGTCTGTCTTGCCTGGCAATCTTGTAGTTGAGGGAATGGCTGTGGTGATGTCTGATGTCGATGCAGGGTTCAACCAGGTTTCCATGAGGATACGTTGTTAGGAAGCATTGGCATGAAGCAGATCCCAGATCTCTGCGGCATGTTTGGTGAGTGAGCAGGTGTTGAGGAACATCACGCACGTGGAGTGTTGTGTGGGTGCTTGCTGCACTGTGTGGGTGTCAGAGAGTGGGGTGTTGGGTGTTGTTTGCTCAGTGAGTGTTGGTTATGGGTAAGTGCATGAAAACTTGAGGGATGTTGAAGAGAATTCTCCCTTGGTGTTGTGTGGGGTGGTGAGAAAGAAGTATGTGCAGCAGTGACCAAGGTTGAGATGCAGAAGGTCTTAGTTTGGCAATGTCAGGAGGATGAAGAATCAAGGTGCAGGCGCGAATGGGTGCAGATGGGCTTGCCTTTTTATGGCACCAGTGCGCCCGCTGTGCATGCCTTCTCCTCATCAATGCTCAAGAAGCCATTAAGTAGACCCTGAGGAGAAGAGGAGTGATGTAACTTACTGTGCAGACGGATGATAGGAAATCCAGTGATGTCACTTCCTGTGCATGTGTATGATGGGAAATCCAGTGATGTCACTTCATGTGCATATGGAATGATAGAATGAGACACATCTTCCTCTAGCTGAACACTTTCCACAGCATTATGAACATGCCAACAACTTCTCCGCCTGCTTTCTCATTCTGCACATGGTACATAAGATCTTCAAGTGGCTACATTTACACACGAAACGCACCGTGACCCAAGCCTTCAGCACCAGCCGACCTGACTATGGTAATGCCCTCTAGGAATCGCCACACACCTTCTACAGAGACCTCAGACTATAAAGAGCTCCACAGCCACCGAGCGAAGATATGTACCCTGCCACAGGGGAGTTTGCTGGGAGACTTTCCCATTCCAGCCCATCTGTCGGGTCTTAGCTCGCCATAGCTGTATCACCACTCTTCCCGCCAGCGGCAGAAGCTCTAAGCGTGCTGAACTATATAGTAAATGAAGGAGAGGGTCCCGCTACATCGCAGCATGCTCTATTGAATAGGCCGGATCGGTGGGGAGTTAAACCACCATTCATTCAATACGAGGTTATGAGATGCTACATAATAGGAGTAAATATCGGCAGCTGCAATCCCTCCACAGTACGTAGATTGTGTACAGGTATTGAGTGCAACTCTAACTGCGCCACCGTTCCATAGGAATTTATTTTGTATGGCAGAAACTTGTGCGAACCATGAGCGTGGAATAGGGTATGGGAAGTTTTGAAGGCGGTATAAGATCCGAGGCAATGACACCATTTTGAAAATGGCAGAGTGCCCGTATAGGGAGAGCGGGAGAGACGACCATATTGCCGTTTTGTTTTTAAGGCTTGCTAACAGTGGGGTGATATTATGCACCTAGGAGACTTTGGGGCACGGGGAGACGTAGATGCTGAGATATTTGAAACCATCTGTTGCTCAGGAGAGTTGCGAGGCCCATGAATCGCGACCCTGATGTCCACACACCAGGATTAATATAGATTTTGCGGGATTTGAATGGAGGCCTGTAGTACCTCCAAACACCCTGATAATTTCCAGTATGCGGGACCCAGAATATTAGGGGTCTGGCAGGAAAAAGAAGACATCGTCCGAGTATAATGCTATGCGATCAGACCTCAAATGAGACCAGTCAAAACTCCGGAGTACCGGGTCACTCCTGACCTATGCCACCAGGGGCTCGATTGCAAGGGCAAACAATAATGGGGACAGGGGGCAGCCCTGTCAAGTACCCCTCTGGATTGGTAAGGAGCGGGATCGGTGTCCTGCAATGCGGACTGACGCCGTCAAGTTGGTATATAACAGACGTACATATGTTAGGAAGTGTGTTATCCACGAGAATTCCCAGATTTTTTGCCACCTGTTTGGGAGCCAGAGGTTTACCTAAGGTAGGAGGCCACCAGGTTGTATTCCAGACTTGATGAGACAATAGAATTTCCGACTTGTCTGCATTTAATTTCAGATAGTGGTCCGACATCCAAGCTGCCATTTCCGTAAGGCAGCTAATAAGTCTAGTCCTAGAGTACTCTTGTCCATCTAAGGCAACCATCAGCTGGGTATCATCTGCATAGGAGCATATGCTGATGCCCCACTTTCCACATAATCCTGCCAAAGAGGACACATTAATATTAAACAAGGTGGGGCTCAAAGATGCACCCTACGGTACACCATATTTGATGGTAGATGGAGTGGAAGAAAAAGTACCCAGCTGTATGGTTTGCGTTCTGTTGGCCAAAAATGAGTGGAGCCATTGCAGATCTTTGGAATGGATGCCCTTGGTAAATAGAGTTTTTAGCAAAAGATTGTGTGAAACAAAATCAAACACTGCAGAAAGGTCCATAATACTAGCGCAACAGCTTTACCCTGATCTGCCATACATCTGATATTATCCAATACTGTTAGGTGTAATGTCTCAGTACTGTTGTTAGTTCTGAATCCTGTCTGGGAAATATCCAGAAGTTCATTGGCTTCAAGATAATGCCTCAACTGTCTATTCACTCATTTCTCCATTACTTTGGACTAATAGGGCAATTGCGATGTCGGGCGATAGTTTCCTGGATTATGGACATCGGTACCTGCCTTTTTTAACAAGGGAGTTACTGTAGAGTTCTTCCAGATCTCTGGAAATACAGCGGTGCACAATGATTGATTGAGGACTTGGGTAGCAAGAGGACAGCTATTTGGAGCAATCTGAGAAAAAATATAATGGGGACAAGAGTCTGATGGGATCCAGATTTAACTTCCATCATAGTTTTTTCCACCTCTTGCTCGGTAAATGGACCGAAGCTATAAGGTGGACCGGTGTATCTGGTTTGGAATTAAAAAACTCCTGTTTTAAATCACCAAGTGGCTGCTTGTCATGGAAGGAGGTATAAATCCCCTCAATCTTCTTAAAAAAGAACCTACTAATCGCCTCGCAGCCCTCTTGCGATGGAGTCAGGGTTTGCGACATACTGGCTGGATTGCAAAGCTCTTTCACAATTCTAAATAATTCCTTCGACGAGCCGCTATTTGTAGCCACGCGATTAGAAAAGTAGGTCTTTTTTGCATTTTTTATTGCAATGTTATAGCTTTTCATTTCCCCCTTGTCCTGATAAAGTGGACAATCGTGTTTGCCACATAAGACCGTGGAGAAGTGTGGCTCACTGGTTAGAGGAGGCAGACCTGGAAGCCGAGGTCAGCCCAGGACCAGGGTTCAATTCCCGGCTCGGTGGGGTCTTGAGTCCTAAAATGTCCTTGGACTTGACAATTCTCGCTCCGGTGCCTACTCGATTCACGGGTTCACACTCTGCGACTCTGGGCAATAGCTTGCTTAATCTCCACAACGGCCCCTCGCGGCGGGATGCCTGGCTTTCACCTTGCGGATACCCAGCCGGGGTTATCTCACAGGGGAATACCAGGACGGGTTCCCTAAGCAAGCGCTTAGAAACCGCTTGGTGATTTGCGCTATATAAATTCCTGTACATTTACATTTACATTTACATTTACATAAATACAGAGATCTTTGACAATGAAGCAGACTTGGAAGACCTAAAGGAAGAAATTGATCACTTTTTGACAACACTCTGTGTTCTCCCCGCTGACACCTTGGGACACGTTCAAGTGTGTCATTAGAGGTCACATTATGAAACAAATGGCCAATAAAAGCCATGCTATCAAAGAATCCTTACAATTCCTAGGCACTGATATAAAAAAAAAACAAGGAGGTTGCTTTCAGGCCTCTTTCTATAAGTCCCTACTTAAGGATACTAAACAACTAAAGTACACATATAATATCATCTATACTAATATTATATAGGAAGAACTTTGAACCTTTGAGGCGGGTAAACTCGGGAACCACAGCGCCAATCCACACACCCGATACATCGTTGTAATCGTCAGGGTGTGCAGATGGACATAGGCTATATAAACATAATAAATATACGTTATTTAAAAAATGTACCGAAAAAAAAGTAGTCCCTTGGAAGAAGCGCCGGCCGCGACGTGCGTGCCCGACGGGAGGAGCGCTGGGCGGAGCGGCGTCCAGGAGCGCCAGAAGGACCGGCGGACATGGCGCGGGGAGGAGCGGTGAGGTGCGGCAGACAGGCGGTGAGGAGCGGCGGACAGGCGGTGAGGAGCGGCGGACAGGCGGGGAGGAGCAGTGAGCGGCGGATGAGGTAGGTTATTTATTTATTTATTTATTTAGGAGCGGTGAGCGGCGGAAAAATGAAGCAAAAATGAAAATCGTGAGCAAGAGGAAACAAACGGAGCATTACAAAAGTGAGCCAAACGGTGCATTACTGGAGGAAAAAGTTACGTGTGCAGGTTACAAAAGCGTACATCGTGAGCAAGAGGAAGCAAACGGAGCATTACAAAAGTGAGCCAAACGGTGCATTACAGGAGGAAAAAGGTAGGTACGCAGGTTACAAAAGCGTAGAAAGTAAACACAGAGGTATAGGAGGAAAAAGTGACGTGTGCAGGTAGCAAGAGGAAGCAAACGGAGCATTAAAAAAGTGAGCCAAACGGTGCATTACAGGAGGAAAAAGTTACGTGTGCAGGTTACAAAAGCGTAGAAAGTAAACATAGAGGTATAGGAGGAAAAAGTGACGTGTGCAGGTAGCAAGAGAAAGCAAACGGAGCATTAAAAAAGTGAGCCAAACGTTGCATTACAGGAGGAAAAAGTTACGCGTGCAGGTTACAAAAGCGTACAAAGTAAACATAGAGGTATAGGAGGTAAAAGTGACGTGTGCAGGTAGCAAGAGAAAGCAAACGGAGCATTAAAAAAGTGAGCCAAACGGTTCATTACAGGAGGAAAAAGTTACGTGTGCAGGATACAAAAGCGTACAAAGTAAACATAGAGGTATAATACTGCAATATATGGAGGAAGGCTCCGGGGGACCCACGGACAACGTCGGGGCGGGCGGGGGCCCTGAAGCCTAATTGCTCCCGGACAACGTCGGGACGGGCTGCAAGTTATCAATAAAAGTGCATATGTGTAGAGGTCCATAAATCCATTTCTGTAGTTGAGAAGGCAAAGCTCCAGGCAATGCCCTCAAATTCAAGAATCTTATTAAACAAATCACACACATTAAGTCTCAAGGCGGATCTCAGCAAGTTAAAACTAAATAAATTCTTGAGGTATTTAGAGAGTTCTATGAAAAACTCTACACTCTACAGAATACATATGACAAAACTAAGTGTCTGGAGCTCCTAAACTCCCTCCCTAAGTCCTCAGTTTCATCTTAGATGGGGCGCAATTAAATTAACCAATAACAACTGATGAGCTTAGCAAAGCAATCAAATCTATCCTCCTGACCGATGACTTCCCCATCATTTTTATAAAGCATTCACAAACTTGGTCATCAAACATCCTAAAAACCCCCTTGATCACTATGCTCTCAGCTGCAAGGTATCCAGAACAGGCTCCAAGGCCACGATTGTCGTTATTCCCAAACAGGGTAAAAACCACTCAGATCCAAAATGTTTTCACCCGATTTCACTTTTGAACAAATGTTTTGGCCTAAATTCTGGGCAAGAGGTTAGGATTATTCATTCCAAACCTTATACACAACTCCCAAATATGTTTCGTCAAGGGGCGACTTGCTAGAGATAACATACGACGTACATTCTGTCATATCATTGAAAAGGCTCTCCTCTCTTCGACCCAGTCATTGGCGATCACCCTGGATGCCAACACAGCCTTGATAAGGTCTCCTGGCCCTTTCTTCATGCGGTTCTTGAATGTGAAAACCTCAGAAACTCATTCCTTAATATGGCTATGGCCCTCTATGCTAATCGCAAAGTGGAGGCACCTTCTCTACTTCAGTCAACCTGCATCAGAGTACGAGACATGGTTGCAATTTTTGCCCACTGTTGACGCCATACTGATGCTACTCAACTTGTTCCCTGCTATTAAAGAACTCAAATTCAGCTCTAAAGTCTTTACAATTGTAGCTTATGCAGACAACGTTCTCATCTTCACAGAAGACATTGAGAAATCGATCTCAAGTTACACCTTAAAACCGGACAAACTGAGGCTGTCCCTTTGAATCCTTTATGCTTTGCCTCACATTTAAGCTACTCTGGTTTAATGGCAACCTAAACACGTTAAGTATCTAGGGATTTGGTTTTGCAATGACTTAGCTGAAGCACTACAATATAACGAATCCCATACTATTGACAAAGTTAAAGATCTGCTTACCTCCTGGTTGCTTAAATACATTACGTAGTGGGGCAGGCTCCAAATGCTCAAGATGATGATCTATCCAACACTGAATTTTGTGTATGCCAGGTTGCCTATGAAACTTTCTTCCTCCTTTTTTCAGGCAATTGATAGAATAATCTCTAAGGGGCATATTATCAAGAACAACGTTAAAATTATCGCCGCTTTAGCAGCAGGAAACTGCCGCTAAAGCGGCGATAATAGGCTTGATAATATGCCTTTGAGAATTCCCATAGAAGCCCATGTTCACACCAGGAAACTAAGTGGTGATAATTTTAACGCCGTTCTTGATTATATGCCCCTAAATTCTTGTGGGGTGAAAAAAAGAGCAAGGATATCCTAAAAGGCTCCTTGGAAGAGCTTTCCTCAAGGGAGCAGCAATCTCCCAGACTGGAGTTTATATCAATCAGCCTTTCTGACTGTGCAGGGGGCATTCTAGTTTTTTCCACCAAATACCCTTCATTGGATTGAGATAGAATGTGTCCTCCATTATCATTTTAGTCTATCTTCCACAATCGCAAAGTCAAAGTTTAAAGACCTGCGTTCTCACCGCATACTCACAGATACTGCAGCTGCACTAAATCTCCTAAACAAAGGCATTCCAGAGTACTTTCATAACGATGCAGGCATCACTGTGGCACAATCCTAAAACTAAGGCGGATGTTGCTGTTAACATTTCCCAAACATGGGCCTCTAAAGGCATCAGACAAATCAGAGACTTATATGATGACAATAGCAGAGCACCGCCTTTCTCACAATTGGCACTTTGGTATGCTCTCCCTAACTTAGACTTGTATTGCTTCCTAAAGATCGAAGTAAAACTGTTGGAATGTGGAATATAAGTAGGGGCAAATGTATATCTGCCACTGGCAATAAGGCCACTAACACAGTCTAGGGCTCAGAATAGGTCTTAGGAAATTATTCCTGTGCCCAACCCTTGGTAGCTTGGCTGTAAGTAGGCAGGCTTAACTTCAAAGACAGGTATGTAAAGCATTTAAAAACACCAATTCAGTAAATAATTAAGGCACAGCACACAATACGAATCCAACACCAATTTATAAAAATAGGAAATATTTTTATCTTTAAAATGACACCAAAACTAAATAGATCCAATACAGGGAACCAGGGATTTGAATTTTGAAAGAGTTAAGACTATATAGCAAATAGAAACCTACAGCCCCTATTCGGATATTTGGTCGCACTAGACCAGGTCACAGTCAAAGTTTCAGGACTACCGCGATGGAGCCCTGCACGGCTAGCCCTTGTGGTAGTTCTGAGTCTTTACCTTCTGACTTAGAAACCTTTCTTCCCGGGATCCCTCGAAGCTCTCAGCCAGTCCGAATTTGGTGAGGGTTCCCTGGCTTGCCTTGTGGTGAGCTCACGGTCAAATTTATGGAAGTCAGACCTCTGGAGCCTTCCAGTGGGATGAACCAGGGATCCAGGTCAGCTTGCAGTTGAAGGTGGGTGGCTTGGCTCTCACGGTTGGTCCCGGTCACCTTTTCTGCGTTTGGAGCTTCTGTCTTATGGGGTCCCTCGATGCTCTTCACCAAGCTGGATTCGGTGAGGGTTCACCTGCTCCCAGTCAAACTCTGGAAGTCAGACCTCCGGAGCTTTTCAGAGGGACGAACCTGCTGGCAGGCCGGCTCGCGTTTGAGAGTCACCGGCTTTGCTGGCCAGATAGAGTCGGTCCACATATGGAACTTTTTTCCAAAGTTGCTCCAAACCTCTCCAAAGCTCTAGAACTTCTTCCTGAAATTCCCAAAAGGGTCCCAAAGTGTTCAAAACTTACTCAAAGGGTCTGGAAGCTCCAAGATGGTCCTTCAGTTCCCACAATCCACTTGGACAAAAACCTTACAAATCCACTGGTATTACTCCAAGCCGAGGATTCTCGGTGGTGATGAGCTCTGTTAACCTGTAGCTTGCAGGGAGTCCACTCTTTAGTCCTTTTAAAGCAAGGTAGTCCACAGGGCTGTAGTCCTGGATGGTGCAGAAGACGCAATCTTCAGAGGGCAGGGCCTGGTTGATGCATAGCAAACTCCTATGCCCGGACCCTTCTTGCTCTCTTAGGTTTCAAGCAGCAGATCTGAGAGGCTCTGTCCTTCTCAGATACTTGTTCCAAGTCCCCCCGTTCAAGCAATAGGGCACTTCTGTCCAATGAGGTGCAGGGCAACACCCCAGGGCATGACTACAACCTCCAAAGTGTGGCACCATTTCCTCCCAGGGAGCACCATTTTCCCGAAATTCACTATGGCTGATTTTCCAGCAGGGAGAGAAGAGCTGGTTAA
Organism: Lissotriton helveticus; assembly: GCF_964261635.1. Taxonomy (NCBI): domain Eukaryota; kingdom Metazoa; phylum Chordata; class Amphibia; order Caudata; family Salamandridae; genus Lissotriton; species Lissotriton helveticus. Next base: position 217,020,830 of record NC_136058.1, read on the forward strand.
CCACACCTCCAGGAAGGCTAATCTCCATAGTCTCTCTCCCTTGCATCTGCTCATTCCTTCCTTAAGCCTAGCATCTGGCTGGGTTCAAAGAGGACAAATGTAAATGAAACTGGTGTCTTCTACCTGTCTCCTCCTTCCATTGAAGTATATTGTTTACAACCTCTCCCCCTGCTCTGGCATTCCTGTGTAGCAGAACCCTGCCCTCCCGGAAGGGCTGGCTAACCCCCGGGGCTCTTTATCACCTCATCAAAGGAGCCTGGCTAATCTACTTAACTCTGACGAATTAGGACAGACCACTGGAAGGCAGAAGTTTGACTTACAGACAAGAAAGCCTAATAAATTCTTGTCTGTATATTTAGGAAAAATTCAACAATACTATATTGTTGGGTTTATCAATACCATACTGGGAGGTCCTTGAATGCTATTTTTATAATTCCCCTAGTTGGATTTATTAATTAATAGCTTCTTGCCAGGTTACCCTATGTGGCAAGGGATTTGCAATGGAAAGAATGACTTGGGCCATTTTTTCAACGTCAGGGCTTGTAAAAACACCTTTTATAAGAACTCTGCTTATATCTACAGGACCACCCACCCCTGGAACACATAAGGAAGACTAGGGGTTTTGAATATGTAAACATTATCACACTGTGGGTATTGGAATGTGCAATTTCACTTAACCCAGGGCATATAAAACTCATTTTATATGGGTCCTCCTTAAAAATACCTGCTGCCCACCACTGGGAACCATAGAGGAGACTCAGGGCTTCTTTTAAACAGACCTCAGGCTGCAGCAGTGTACACATGCAAGTGCAGGAAGGGCTGCTGGATACTAACCGCTATGCCCTATTATATACTAGGGACGTAAAGGTAGTTTCAATCTCCCCGTCCTATTATGTACTAGGGCCTTATAAGGGAGGTTATGCCAATCACAGGGGTACCCTAACCCATAGTGTACCCTAGTGTATGTAGGCGTTTTCACTCTATTCTAAGAGTCTCTTTCAGCATAGCACTAACCCTTGGGCTGATTAGGCAAAGTCCAGGGTCAGTCAGAGTCAGTTATCACCAGTACCAGTCAGCAAAATGTTGGGGGGGTGCCCAGGGCGCAGGATGACTTTGTAACAAAAACTGTCTAAGTTGAAGAATTGTAATCATCCAATACTTTCCGTTCAGCCGGCCACTGGGCACCATTTGGGTTATATTGCCTCAAGAATTTACAAAACCTTATGTAATCCACCGCACTCACAGACTTCAATATTACACTCAAAATGGGCCAAGCATTTCCATCCTGACATGTTTGGCCACATTTCCGAGGAAACTGGCAAAATATTATCAAGCTCTCTCTTCGCAACAAAATCGCTCCTTCTCTTCTTTACCTAAATTCTCTTCCTAAATTCTTTACAATTAACTTGCTACACTGGACAGCAGCCAAATTACATAAACTAAAACTGCAGGAGAATGATAATTGCTGGAATTGTAATCAAGAGTCGGGCTCACACCAACATATGTTCTTCCACTGCGCACTCCTTGCTCACTTATTAGCCCTGATTCAGAACCAACTTGTGGCTATATTTAATACAACTATATCCTTAAACTTTCCCATGATGGCATTGGCCCCCGTGCCTCCAAAACCACTTTGAACCTAAACGCCAATGACATGACGATTCTTGATCTTCTGCTGGCAATTGCTGCGAAAGTTATTCTCTCAAAATGGAAATCTTCCACTCATATCTCCTACTACACCTGTTGGGCCTCGGTTTAATTTCTGAGGGGTTCTCATAGCACTCAATGTAGACACCAGATCTATCCCCAAATAATTGCATAGAACTAATGAGTAGCACACCCCAGCTGTGTCACAAATAGTATCTTGACCCAAATATCTGACTGGCATTCAGATCCTTGATCTCAGATAGTCCCCTTCCCCCCCATCACATTCCTTCAGGTCCATCTCACCTATCCAATCTTCCAGTTTTCCCTCTCGTCACTATTGGAGTTAACATGCACCACCAATTTATGGGATAAAAATTTGCCGTTCACTTCATTTAAACAGGTATTAAATAAAGCCACCAAATTTCACTCGTTGATCACAGACAAAGAAATGTTTTCTCATCGTTCCCATTCATGGACTGTGATCAATAGCTACAAAACTCTTACCTCGGCGGCTTACTTGGACACAACTTTCTCTATTTTTATCAAATAAAGATTGATGACTCTGCATTTCGGCAAATTTCCAACTCTTGCTGACAAACAAACTTGGAAGCACGTTGAATCTATTTTTTGTCGCCTTTGTGGTCACACAAAGGAAGATTTAATCCACATAATATGTCATTGTAAAAAGCTGAATAAGGAGCGTGTGTTTTTCTTAAAGAATATCTTTCTGGTTAAGAGAATACGCACATGTAGGACAGCAGTTATCGGAGGTTTGGATTCAACGGCTCCCCAAATGAACTGTAAGATGATAAAGTTTCTGTTGGCCTTTGAAAACGGTTTGAAAGCAAATACTTTATTGGCTACCTAACATCTTTAAGTCTTATTAGGACAGAGGACTAAACCTGAAGGTAGTCTTTATTTTAAGGTTTTAGGAAAGATATTATTTGGAAATTATATTTTTGTTTATTGAGATAAATGATTATTTAATTTGTCTGTTTAGGTTATTTTATCTGCGCGAATATTGTAAAGAACATTTGTTATGGTTTTAATTAACTAAACAATAAAGATCAAAATTTAAATATAAAAAAAATAAAATAATTCATACAGTACACAATACATCTCTCCCAGGAACAATTGTCACAGCCCTTGCCCTATATCATTTGCTCCTGTTCTATGTTGATTTGGTGCTTCTGGTCTCCCTAATCTAGGGACATTTGGGGGGAGGTAATTGTGAGTATGACGATATAATTGTTTATCTGGCATTCTACCATCAGGCGATTTGATGTACATCTATTTTCTCATGATTGTATTCCTCTTACCATGTGCTAGGTATGCTTGAAGTGTTCGCATAAACAGCTTCTGTATCACAATGTTATCACAGTACTTACCTAACTGTATGTTCTTCTAAAAAGCTAATCAAAGTTATTTGGAACAAAAAAAGAAATACTGAACCTTGATATTCCCTTTCCTGTTATTATTACAGTGACAATACTGTGACTTTCACATTGTGGCCAAAATATTAATAATGACTCCGTGGGGGTTCCTTGATTCCAGTACTGGTTTACAGAAGTCAAAAGATTAAGAACCACTGGTCTAGATAAATACAGGCAATAGTAAAGGGATTTCAGGCATTAAGAAATATGTGTAAAGTCTTCATGACAGTATAGATGTGACTAAGCAGCTGGTAACATAAATAGCACTATAAGATAGTCACTTTAACTCACTTATCACTGGAAACAGGAGTTGCTGGAAGGGACAATATAAGGCTTTACAGTCAAGCAGGGCAGGAAAGATCGTGAAGGTCTGCAATGTGCGATGGATCTCTTTTAAACAGTCATTGAGGAGCACTCTATACTTCCTATAGTAATTGAAAGGGCGCACACAACTTTGAGATCACTAACCAGTCCTTGGTAAAGCCCAAGGCATGTGCTCGTTACAGCAAATGGAAAACCCTTGAATACTGTTCATTCCTGAAATTTGAAACATTTTTCATGCTTAGAATACAGAAGAAAAATTATGTACAGTTTACCAAAATTTCTATGTGAAGAACTTAATTATCCTTGTTGACGGGTTGTATGTTAGAACAACGCATGCCTAAACCATGCGGTCTCAATCATGACCTCATCTTCACCATGCATGCCTTTAGCACCCATGCCTTTATAATGAATTTCGTTGTAAAGGCATTTTTGGTAAAGTCATGCGTGGTAAAGACTAAACCCCTAGCCCCCCTGCCATTAGCCCTAAAACCCAGCATCCAGCACTGCAATCCCACCACCACAGACATAAACACTACCTAGACCCCGGCCCTGAGCCCTGAAAACCAGCCCTAGCTCTGCAATTCCCCGACCCCTGGCCCCCACCCTGAGCCCTAAAAGGGCTCCCAGGCCAAAAAACAACCTCGACCTATACCCTCCCACCCTGAGCCCTAAAACTGCCTCCAGCCCAAAAAAGTACCCTGACCCCAGCCCTCCGCCCTGAGCCCTAAAACGTCTCCCAGGCCAAAAACTACCCCAGCCCTCAGTCCTGAGTCTTAAAAGAGCCCCCAGCCCTGAAAACATCGCCTCCCCCCGCCTTGAGCCCTAAAATAACCCACCTCCCCCCTATACAATACCCTCCCCCCCACCAGCCCTATATACCAGGCATCATGGTCCTTCCTCTCCTGATTCTTAATTAAATTCTCCCCACTAATCCAGTCTTTAGAACTATACCACTAACTGCCTTAACTACGCACATGCGTGGTTCACCCATGTGCGTGGTTAGGGCAAGTAGTGTTCTGCTTGTGTGGTCACTGCACTAATGGCGTAGCCCGCTCAGTTGATGCAGTTTTCCTTGTTGACGAAGTCTAATACTGTGATGATTCTCAGAAGAGCTGTTTCTCACTTTGAATGTCACAGCTCAAAGAGGTACTGAACCTATGTAGACATGGGTGCATGGGCCAAATTGTAGAAATTAGTTGTGAAAAACTTAGAAACTCAGGGGCTCACATAAAAGCCTGAGCGCCCCCGGAACATTCATTTTAATTAAACTCCAGCGGCACACCCTGCAGCCATATCTATGAGCCCACGTAAAGCCACCCTGTGTGGCTTTTCACAGCCTCGTAGATATGGAGTCAGGCAACGCAGTGCTAGTCGCTGCGTTGCCTCACACTGTGATAAGGAAGCATTCCATTGATGTTAAGGTGTGTGTTAACACGTAACACCGACGGCATTTGACATATTCCCAGATTTCCAACGTGCTGTAAACCTGGGAAAGTGTGAAAAGTATACGCCTCCCCAAGGGTGGCATAACAGTTGTTATTGTAAAGGAAGGAGTCCATTCCTGCACAAAAATAACCTGATTTAATTGCAGGCACCCTTGCACTATGCTGTAAGGGTGCCTGCATTGGTGCAAAGCAGCCATTTGTGCACCAGTGCTGTAAAAGAGGACAAAAATGTGCAGTGTCTCATAGATATGGTGCATTCCTGCCCTTTTCTTTTGACATAGGATAAAGCATCAGGAAGGTTTACAGCACAAAGTAAATGAGGCCGTTTGGGCCTGATTTATACTTTGGAAAACAGTTGCTTTTCCATGCCCATCGCTCTGACGGGCATTGCATCACCAAAGGTAGAGATATGTGCTGGCCCTACTGATACCTCTTAACATTAGCAGGACCCACCGTCACTGAGGTTACTGTCAATGTTGTGTAAGTTTGACGGACAGCTCCATTAAACAATACACCCCTTGTCAGACTTTTGCAAAGTTTTACATTTTTCAAAAACAAAATCTTGAAGCGGCAGACACTTAGATTTTTTCCCCATGGTGTGGGGTTCATGATTATCATTATTATTATTATTTTTTTACCGTACCTCACTGCCAGAATTTACTCCGCAGTGACGGACAACAAAAAAGAACATCCGACTGTCCACTCTAAATAAGGTGGGTTGTCGGGTTGCTAACCTCTGATAGCCCATACTCTATCTGGCCATTGGAGGAGTATGTTGGCGAGGCAGCCGTAATAGGGTTTGTCATCGGCATACTGGTGGTGTGCCTGCTTCTAAATGAGGTGGGCGGACCAAGATTTTGGTGAGAATGTTACCCCATTACTCTGTCAAACTCTAAATCGCAACCTTGGTTGCTTGCTAAAACTCACTGCTTTGCAGAAGGCCTTGTTATTTTGGGAAACTCACCTGGCAGTGAAATATAAAGACCTGAACTCAATAAAACCAGCACAGGAAGCAAACACCATGCACAGTTCCATTCTGAACCTGTGCACAAGATGCAGACAATTTCCGCACTAAATGATCCAATACAGAGCAGTTTAACATCAGTCATCGTGGGCTTTTGTAATGGATTTCCATCTGTGCACAAAACAGTACGTAACAAGAGAGGCGTCTTTTATAATAGATGTTGACACTGCATCAATATTGTTTCTCTTTCAACTACTCGAGCCAACAAAAGGAGCAATTATGTCAGCTGGAAAGGAAACTGTAGCCTTTTTATCTGCCGGCCCTCCTTCCGGTCTTTCCTTGCCGCTTGCCAAGCCTTTATAGTAATTCCCGTCTTGCAACCTGAGCGGTGCTGCACTGGCTACGACAGCAAACTTGACAATGGCACCGATTGATTGAATGCCAGTTTAAAACGCAAATACTCCCCTTCACACGCAATGAGATCTTCCACCTTCAGGCCACAGTGGCTGGAGGGAGGGAAGAAAAACAGACTCCAGGGTGTTTTGGCTTCCGACTAAAAAAAACCAGTTAGTGCGATGCGGTTTTCTACAGTAACTTGTTCGTTAACTATAGTTTTGGGCATATTTATGAAAAAAATACACATCGCTCTTAACAATGTTGCTGCCTGTAGGTTTTCAATAATCTGAGCAAGGCAGGTGGTTTAAACAGAAAATGTTTATTCTGGCTTCACTCTTTTTACCTTTCTCGATAAACATAAATTGGAAATATACTTTTGATCCGGGGGAGGGTCCGAATTTTTTCAGAAGAAAGGGCCTGGCCCTTTCTCTTTTTTGGGGTTTGTTTAGCCCTTGTTACATAAAATAATTATACTTCAAGTGAATGAATGTGATGAAATGAATTAGGAATAATACAAGTAGGTTTTCATCCAGATGTACTTCCCTGTTCTGCTTTAAAAAATAAAGACCTTGGGCCCGATTCACAAAATGAACTTAAGACTCAATCCCAAACTTACTACTATTTTGGTATTCACAGAATGCACTTACTACTTTTGGCATTCACAGAATGAATTTACTACTTTTGGTATTCCCAGAAGTTAGGATTTTGTCTTAAATTTGTCTTAAGACAGCCTGAAGACAGACTTAAGACAGTCTGTCTTAAGACAAAATCCTAACTTCTGTGAATACCAAAAGTAGTAAATTCATTCTGTGAATGCCAAAAGTAGTAAGTGCATTCTGTGAATACCAAAATAGTAGTAAGTTTAGGTTGAGTCTTAAGTTCATTCTGTGAATCGGGCCCAATCTTATTAAATTGCTATTTGTATTTTGAACAGCGTACACCAGGGCAGAAAAAACAGAGATTTGCGAATAACATAAAATATTAGAGGGCTATTCACAAAGCTAACTTACACTTAGAAGTAATTGACACCTGTGAGTCCTAATGCATAAACTGCATAATCTAGCATGTGTAATAAAACTGCAGAAGTACTAATAAAGTACTAACCAATGACATTCATAAACTTATCAGTGTTACTCTCCCCACTCCATCTCTCCTATCTTTTCTATGGGAAGATCTTCACACACGTAAGTTTACTCCAAAGTAGTAAATGTGAGCGTGACAGGGGAATGCCTGGAAAAAGGGACATACTAAATGGGATGTTTGTAGGGTAGAGTAAGGAGGACTTTAGGGGAGCATAAGGAGAGATTTAGGCAGAGACGTGCACCTACCCACAAAAGAGTAAGCCCGTTTTTATTCACAAATTGCACTAAACTAAAGGTACAATAGCCATAACTGTACATAAAACAGTAGTAAATTACTCTAGTTCAGAGCTGCAGTAAGTCAAGCAACTTACATGGCCAACCACTGGAACTGCAATACCCTCATAGAAAATAATATAGCAATGATCTTAAAATAAAACCCCATAGAAAAAAAATTTCAATTACATTGACTTGTTTAAAAATTTAATTACATCTTATTTAATTTTACAAACAATCTAAAAATAATACTTATTTAGAGTGTAATTATAAAATCTTTTGATAACCTTAGATACACTTTTTAAAATTTAAAATTAGGCCCTCATTATGATGTTGGGCCCACTCGATGTCCAGGCCATCAGTCTGACAGCCAGATTACAGTACCAGCAGTTGGAGCGATTATGTTGAGGGGTAGACTGCCGCCTCCGAGCCTGTCGGTGTGGCAGTCGGACTCTAATCCCTACAATGGGGGTAGTGCCGGAGCAGGCATCTCCGTAGGGAATAGGATTGCTCTTTCCGAATGCCTTTTCATGGCCATCCCACCGACATAAATTTGGAGTACCAATGTCTAAGCTCTAGAACTTTCCCAGCAGGAGTGGGGAATTTCAACAACCTCTTTTAGTTCCGAAGTACTCTAAAGAGCTGGTTGTTCCGTAACACTTTCAATCCTTCAATCATCTCCTGCTGTGACTCAGATCACTACTCCATTGGCTAATTGAGGGATGGCATATCTTTAGCCATCTCTTTTCTGAAGTAAGTGCTATATCTGTACAGGTATAACCCTTTATATACAGTTTAAAATGCGGCCATGAACATATACATATCCTTATGTGTTTCTTCTATCAGTCACAAATTGCATATTTATTTGGAACAAGGCTGTGAATACAGTCTTTATTTTTGTTTTAGCTACATTTCTTTAAATAAACCTGCATTTATTCTGGCAGCATGACTCAACTCAACACTGCTTTCCACAACATTTTATTTCCTACATTAGAATCCATCTAACATTTGAAATTTACACAATCTGTGGTCAAGTTGTTTATGGAAATTGATTGCTATTTCCACCAGTAAATTGCTGTGATTTTTCATTAATGAGCCATTACTAAAACCAAATTCATAAAGTGCATAAAGCGTGATACAAATTTTTAATTGCATTTATTAGTCATTATGATCCTTAGCAGAGAACCCCTTATTCCATCAGACTATGAGCCTGGTTGCAAGTATAAGTTGTATTTATCACAAAAACTGTGGGGTACGTTATTTATTGAGTCCCATTAATACTACCTATTATGAAAGGGGGCATGACCACGCAGCGTAGCATGGCGGCTGCTAGTTAGGCTTGCTCTGTCGTACCCTTCTCCTACCGACTATCCGCTACAATAATCTGACCCCCAAGATCAGAAAGTGGAACGGAATTTCGACTGACCCAGTTGGAGAAAGAACCGCGGCCGTGCCACCCCGTGACCGGAGATCTCGCAGCCGACGTTTGTGGCCAGGATGAGGCACAGTCCGGTGGTGGAGTGCTAACTACGGTCGCGTGTGTAACGACGCAGGGCACGGATGGTCTGGCGCTGGTCCGGGCTCTGGACCCGAACGAAGATAGCTCGCATCGCCGGGCCCCCTCCGAGGAGCATGGCTGGGGGATACACCACAAAAGAACTTGGGCAAGCAGTGCACCCGGGATCGGGGGTTCGATCATGGGCCCCAGAGGACACATGCCATGCTATTCCCAGTGCGCCTTCGCATGGAGGCTGATGGCAGAGCTTGGTTCTTTGATACTCCAGAAACTGCAGCAGAATGGCTGGAGGGCTGGTGAGGAGTCAAGTAGCACAACTCCTGTTGAGGAGACCAGCGACCCACCCATGGAGAAGTTGAGACTTAGTTACGGGGCAAATGAGGATCCACCACCTCACTGAAACGTCCCCAGAGTCAGCGGGGGACACAGGCACCATGCAAAAGAGACCGCTGCCGACTCAATGTGTTAAACCATGTTTGATGGGACATGACTCTTGGGACTCGCTCCTCTTGGGGAGCAATGAGATATTGATCGCTTTGGAAGAGTTGGTGGGACGTAGCATTCACTACACGCCCACATTTCTACCTTTAGTTCTTCCGTTGGGCGACAGGCACTCTGCATGTTTGAGTCTATGGGCGGTTTAAGGCCCAGAGTGCAGGGGAGCAGGGGGGCGGGTCATTGGGATTGGGGTAATGATGGTTGTTTTTAACGGATTGGCATGAAAATATTGTATTCTAAGGGAGGAACTGTTGACTTTCAGTCATTTCAATGCATATGCACGGGGACTGCAACCTTAAACTAATAAAAATTATTGGATTAATTCCGGAAAAATCAATTCCTGAGAGTTACTGTTTGATTCAGTAATTCGAGAGATCATCCATGATCCAAGTTGAAGTAGTTAGGCAATAGTGGTGCTCTTTTTGGTTTTTAGTTATACCTTAAACTTTTGAGCAGGAACGTAAATGGGCTTGGCGACAAGGTTAAGTGCTGTGTGGTACTACAACATATTAAGAGACATGCCCCAGATGTAATCCTTCTTCAGGAAACGCACTTAGTGGGAAACTCCTGCAAGGCACTACACAAATGGGCTACAAATTGGTGGCACATGCAGGCTTCACCACTGGCTCCAGAGGCGTGGGAATACTGATGAGAAAATCCTTCCCATTCATGGTCCAATCTACCTGGTCAGATGACCTTGGGAGATATATAGGTATCACGGGGCTGTTGGAGGGACGTACGCTCACCTGCATGTCTGTCTATCTCCCACCAGGCCTACAGACCCGCACATTCAAAGACTTGGGAGCTGTGCTACTCTCACTACCGGAGGGCCTGCTGCTGATGGGAGGGGTCTTCACCTCTAGCCCTCAGTTTAATGGATGTGTGAAGGGCATACTATCCAGATAGTGTCCAAAACACGTTTCACTCCTGGGCGCACAATAGCCTTTGCCATATTGATTTCATAGTGGTCCCAGCATCCCAACTAACACATATCCGTGAAGTCAAGCACATGGCGAGGGGCATACCCGACCAGACCCCAGTATGGGCTCAACTGGTGCTGGGAAGGGGTGGGGTAGGCAGGGTAGCCCTCATAAATCCATGGCATCTCCGAGACCCAGACGTGCGTAAGGCCTTACTGTAAGTCATGGACTTTTACTTCCAGGAAAATGAAGGCACGGTTGACTCCTCTCAGACACTGTTGGAAGCATTTAAATCGGTTATCTGAGGGTAGGCACTTTCCCTGATAGCCGGAGCATGCAAGGATAAAATTAATGAACTGGAGACAGTGGAAAGTCTGGAAAGGGAGATGGTAGAGGAGGTGACACAAGATATCTTGCAACTTAAAAGGGATGAGTATAAAGCGATAGCCACAGAAAGGGCCAGATCCATGGGGAGGGAGACGGCGGGCAGAGTGTACGATCTTGGGGACAAGGCGGGGAAGCTCATAGCATGGCTAGACCGGAAAGAACTGGCATCCAGGCAGGTGCCAGAATTGATCAAAAGAGATGGTCGATCCATCACAGACCCCCAGGCCATTGCTCATATGTTTGCTGCCCACTATAGTGACATCTATTGCCCACACACATCTTACACAGAAGAGTACTCCCAGTCCTTTCTCAGGGACATTGCCCTTCCTGTCCTACAAGCTGATGACCGGAAACTATTGAACAGCGACTTCACTAATGATGAAATTGCAATGGCGATCAGATGCCTCCAGTCTGGCAAGGCGCTGGATCCCAATGGCCTACCAATTGAACTATATAAACCAGCGCCGGACAAGCTAGCCCCACACCTCCGATCCATGTTCGCAGAGAGCAAGAAGCAGGGTCGCTCCCGCTGGACCAGAGGGTGGCCATGCTCATTACCATTTATAACGAGAGCAAACCTAGGACAGACTGCGCCTCATATAGGCCTATCTCTCTTCTAAACGCCAAACCTAAAATCCTTGTTAAGCTAATGGCTAATCGCCTCGTAAAAGTGATCAGGGGTCTGGTACACACAGACCAGTCGGGCTTCATGCCACAGTGCAACACTGCACTGAATCTCTGTAGAATGCACGAAGTGATGGGACAACTGTGCACGATACAAGAACCAGCGATTATAGTTTCACTGGATGCATCAATGACGTTCGATACCATCAAATGGCCTTACCACTTTGCTGTGCTAGCAAAGATGGGATATAGTACTGGGTTTATCCACTGTGTCAAGTTCCTGTACTTGGAGCCCCTGGCGCTGGTTGTAGTGAACAACATAAAATCTGAAGTCATTGCACTGGGTCGGGGAACCCGCCAGGAGTGTCCGCTTTCCCCCTTCCTCTTTGCCCTGGCCCTGCAGCCCTTGACCAGGTTATAGCAGACTAGGATGGGCTGAATCATGGGAAGACCGCATCTCGCTTTACGCAGATAACATCCTGCTTTTCCTTGCCGCTCTGAAAGCGACGCTGATTGCAGTGTTCGACATCTTTGCAATCTTTGGCAGAGTCTCTAATAACTGGGGTAAATCTCTTATCTACATCCTACACAGAGACCCACCTGCTGTACCTAAGGGCTGTCCTATTCAAATCACCATGGTGGGCTTTAAATACTTGGGGATCTATGTGACGTCGAATCCTCAGCTCCGTTATGACCGCAACCTACTACCACCACTGTAAAGATTGAAGTGAGACATCACCGCATGGAAGGCACTACCTCTCTTATGCTGGGCAGGGCAGCACTTTTCAAGATGATGTCACTGCCCCGCTTCCTATATTTGCTTTAGAATTACCCCAACCCAGTGCCAACCCGTTACTTTAGGGAAATTGAGGGCTTGCAGAGGGACTTGTTGTTGGGAAGGAAACCCTGAATAGCACTCAACAAGCTCACCCTGAGTTGGTATGACAGTCTGATCAGTCTTCCAGACCTCAAGAAATATTATTTGGCGGTGCACCTTGCAGCTGTCAATCAAGGCACATATCGCCGAATGGACGACCCGGGGTACGCCATGGACCGGTGGCTCCTCCCGGTGGGAATCATAACTGAGCTCTTTATTCTAGGCCAAAGCGATTCCCCCTCACTGGGCCAACAAAACACTCTGTCCAGGTCAGGCACGCAGCAACCAAAAGTCTGGGATGGGAACAGAAACTGACGCTAGAAACACCCCTCTGGGACTCAGAGAGACTAGGGGCCAGATGTAGGAGCCTAAATACCGGTCGGTAACGGCCGAATTCGACCTTTACCGATCGATATTTAAGAATTAGCTTGTAGGGGGCCAATTTTACCGATTCTGTAAATTTACCGAATCGGTAAATTTTCCGAATCGTTAAAATACCGAATCGGTATTTTTACTGATTCGGTAACTTGCAGATGTAGGTGGGACTCTTCAGAGCCCCAAAGGCCTTACAGATTCGGTATTTTACCACCCAATCCAATTGGGTGGTAAAATACCGAATCCAGGTGTGCATGCACACCTATGCCATGTGACAGACAGACATGCCCTTAGGGCATGTCTGTGTGCCACATGGCACACATGCCTGTATTCGGGGTGCTAGAGGGTGTCAAAGTGACACCCCCTGCACCCTTGCTGAAATCGGTATTTACCGAATCGGTAAATACCGATTCGGTATTGCCCATTGATTCCTATGGGCTTCAAGGCCCATAGGAATCAATGGGCAATACCGAATCGGTATTTACCGATTCGGTAAATACCGATTTTTACAGATTCGGTAATTCAATTACCGAATCTACCTAAATCTCCCTCCTTCATATTTACCTATTCATAAATACCGAATCGGTAAAATTCGGTATTTATGAATCGATAAATACGATTTTCCTACATCTGGCCCTAGGTGACCTATGGAAGTCGAAAGGATTTGATAAATGGGACCTCCTCGGGATCTCGTATATTGGGAACATGTGGGTAAAGGGAGGAGTAGTGACATTTGCCTTCCTGCAACAGAAATAAGAGCTCCCCAACCCAGAATACTTCTGTTACCTTCAAGTCCGACATGCACTACAGTCACACCTAACTAGAGGCTCCTCCCCCCAGATTCCACACCTCTCGAGGATATGCTACTTGATGGCTATTTACCAGATAAAGCAATCTCCATTACATATAAACAACTGTTAAACAACACTGCAGACCCTCTCCCGGGCACCAGGGCAAAGTGGGAAAGGGATGGCCTCGAACTGGATGACCAGGAAAGGCAAGAGGCACTGGCCTTCCCAAGGGAAGTGGCTATATTGGCCAGGTTACTACTTATCCAGCTACAATCTTGTACATAGGATGTAAATTACTGGACCCTGCATGGTTCGAATGGAAAAGAGAGAAGGGGGACAATGTAGAAGGCAATATGGTTCTGAGGGAAAATGTATGCATATCCTATGGGAGTGTGAGCTTTTTCAGAGGTACTGGCGTCAAATTCATGCAGTTCTTGGTGAGGTGTTGGGTCTGGCCATCCGCCCTGAAGCGAAAAGATGCCTACTGAATATGTGGGAACACAGAGACCTGAGCAGAATGGGTAAGATCTGGGTAACACTGGGCCTCATGGTGGCAAAACGGAATACAGCTCAGCAGGGGGAGCCGCAACCCCCCCAAACATAACAGAATGGAAGAAAAACATGGAGTGGTATATGTTCTGGGAAAAAACAGTGTATAATGCGAGGGGTTGCCCTAAGAAATTGTCTCAAATCTAGGGGGCATGGAACACGTACCCCATCTCTGATGACCTGACCTTACCATAAGGAATGTATCACATGATGTACCATTGTTCTTTTTTTGTAGTCACCATGATTGTCAACATGTCACCAAACGAATTCCTCCTGTCTGTAACTTATTCACATGATTCATGTTTCAGCGCCGATTCCTGTTGTTTAATAAAAAGAATTATAAAAAAATATATACATATTTCCTATAACAAGTTGTTGGATATTCTATTATTGTCCAAAACATGAAGCACACCTCAGATGTTTATTGTCAACACACTGTGTTTTGACTTTCAAAGAGGGACAATTATTTATGGAGGTCTTCATCAGGATCATGATCAACAGTCCTTCTCTATTTCTCATAATCTCACAGCACTTCTCTAATGCTTATTGTGTTTTTATTTTAAAATATTAATTGTTGGCATTATATATGCTTAGTGAGATATTCATTACGTGGTTTAGTTTTTGTACGTACATTGATTTAGACATATCAGTATATGTGGTTGTTTTGGTTCAAAATCTAAAATACAAATAGGACAGGTTGAATGTTAGATGTATTCCTATAAATGCTGTGTCACTGTGTCATCTGTGAGCATTCATTTTCATTGAAAACATATGTGTACCCTTTCTTAGTATTGCAGTTATTGTGCATGGCAAAAGACTCGTGAATGAAAAATAGAAATTGCATAATTCAAACTGATTAGTAACATCATAATGTGCCATTTTCCACGTGAGCGCAAAACTGAAGTACCTACACTTTCTTATGATAACCCTTTATATTGGGTGTAGTACATCTGTGTAAGAAATTGCGTTGAGGGGGGTGAAAGCCTATAGCAATAAACGCAATTGTTCTCAGCGAGAACCACAAAAGTCACTAAATAAACCTCTGCTTATCACCCTGGTAGCTTGGCACAAAAGCAGTCAGGCTTAATTTAGAGGTAATGTATAACGGATTTAGCAACCACTCAAACAGTAATAAAGTGAAAACACAACACAGGACAAATAGTGCCAAAAAGCCCAAAATGCCACTCGTAGGTAAGTGGTCGCGCTGGACTGATTCAAATTAATGTGTTCAGGCCAACTGTGATGGAGTGTGGATCAGATACAGGGCCTCACTTATGAAGGCCTTGCGCCGCTGTTACATCAATTTTCAGTGATGCTGTGGTGGCGTCATCAATGTGTCACACTATGCCCTATTTGTAAAGTGACACATTCAAGCATATGCATCACTTAGTAAAGGCCTGCGCTAAATTATACCTGTGTCAGGTATAATGTAGGCAGGGTGGGCATTCCCCCGTAAAAAAGCCTTTTCGAAGTGGTGCAGTGAAGTTTAAGAGATTTCACTGTGCCACTCCTACACCTTGACTCTGTCACAATTCTTACACTTGCTTCAAGCAGGCATAAGGAGTGACGCAGGGCTTTTCACATGGGACTCGCCCATGTGTAATGACATATTGCTGGAGTTGAATCAGTTATCCGACACACTCCACTAATGCGTCATTATTACAATACCAGATGCGTCAGGATTCCTGACATATCTGTTAAGTCCATGCACCATGGAGCTCCATAGTGTACATATGGCACATCCATGGTTTAACAAAGATGGCACTATGAAAAGTGCTGCATTGCTGTTTTTGCCCAGCAATGTACCACTTTTCATAAACGAGGTACACAGAGACCAGGTTCATCCTAGTGAAGAATTTACCTTCTCAAAGACAAAGTCCACGTGGGGAGCATCAGATGTAGCTTGGCATTGTATGGAGGCATGAGGATATCATTGTCAATGAAAGGAGCAGGCTGTCGCTGGAGTTCACAATGGTGGGGGATGCAGGTGGTCACCCTTTGGCACAAAGAGCTGGTCACTGTTTATACATCACAGGGGTTGGAGATGTATTCGTTGCTGACCTGAGGGGCCAACTCGTGGTTGCGAAGAGACACAAACTTCTGGATTTTCACATGCTATTCAGTTTTGAGGCAGTAGCAGTAATTTTAATTCCAACTGACCCCGGGAGTGACTTCTAGGTATCCTGGGTTCAAAAAAAGCAGGCGTAGTCTTCCTTCTTAAGACAGTAAGGCAGTCCTTCTACTGAATTTTACACAGCTCAAGGAGCGTTCCGAGGAGAGGTTTTAATAGTGACATTCTTGTATCTAGTACAAGCCTGTAGGTAGGAGATTCTCCGTTTGTCTAATCTTCCCCCTTTTCTGGGTTTGGCTGCAATGGGTCGAGGGGATAAAGGCAGGTAGGCCTAGGTGCGATCTGAATTTTTCAGTGACACAGCAGGTAGGCTTAGAAGTCATGATGGGGTGGGCACAGCCCTCAGGCTACCCATTCGAAGCTCAGGAAGGGCTGAGTGCAAACCCTTCAGGCTAGCCTGCTTAGGAGGGGAACACCCTGCTCCACACGCAAGTGCCTTTTGTCTTCATGTCTGGTGGGAATACACAACACACCAGAGGAATAAACTGAGATTCAACACATGGCTCCAGACTTCAGTGTATGTTGCTTTGTTTTTGAAATGCTAATAAAAACTATAACATTAAAACACACCAAAGGAGAGCCTTTCACTGTCATATGACCCTGGACACTGGCAGAAAGCACATTTGGTTTAGGTAAAAAAAGTGCCAAATTTAATTTTAATTTTAATTTTTTAGCCACCTAATGTATATATGCCTGAGCTTTGGAAATCTCATGATTTCCCTCTTTATCTCTGTCTGCATATTGTCCCACTTTCATGATTCTAAAATATTGTTTGATAAAATAAATTACTTAATCTCCAAATGGAGTTCATAAACATCATTGTATTTCTGCGTCTAAATGCTTGATATTACCCCTTTTGAAAGGGACTGCTGTTTTTCTAATAGATACATATACCTTGGTCCCTTTGACTTTCAGGGTCTCCTTGTTTCTTTCAAATATATAAACTTTCTAAAAGAGGCATTATCTGAATAATAACTTAGATACAATCTGACTTTACCTTTAGAGAGGATATTAAAATACAATTCAAATGTTTGGAAGAAGTATTTTCCTATCTGTTCCCAAACTGAAGTTATCACCTTTGAGTGAGTGAATAACTTTATTTGGTTAAATAACCATCAAAGTTCACACAACAAATAAAAACAAGCTCAAACAGACAATTGATTCACGGGAAAAAATACTGGGTCCTATATACACCAATACAGCCTCACTACAATTATCAAAAACATTAAAATCAGTTCATTAAACAATTAATCAATCAGTCATAGCATTTATAGAGCGCACTACATACCCGTGAGGGTCTCAAGGCGCTGGGGGAGGAGGGAAAGGTGCTGCTACTGTTCTAAGAACTAGGTTTTGAGGAGTCTCCTGAAGGTTAGGAGGTCTTCGGTCTGCCGCAGGTGGATAGGGAGGGTGTTCCATGTCTTGGCGGCAAGGTGGGAGAATGATCTGCCGCCGGCAGTCACTCTATGGAGGGCGCGGTCTGTGGATCGGAGCTGACAGGTAGGGGTATTGAGGCTGAGTCGGTTGTTGAGATACTCTTGTCCGGTGTCGTTGAGTGCCCTGTGTGTGTCGGTGAGGAGCTTGAATGTTATCCTCTTGTTGATGGGGAGCCAGTGCAGTTTTTTCAGGTGGGGTGTGATGTGGCTGTGGCAAGGGATGTCGAGGATCAGGCGTGCAGAGGCGTTCTAAATGCGTTGGAGCCGTTTCAGTAGTTTGGCCGGGGCTCCTGCGTAGAGTGCGTTGCCGTAGTCCAGTCTACTGCTGACGAGGGCCTGGGTGACCGTCCTTCTGGTTTCGGTGGGGATCCACTTGAAGATTAAGATATTCATAATAGCAACAATGTACATAATTTCAACATTTCCCTCAAGGCAGTTTAAATACAATATAAAAACACAATAAAACATCCCATAAAAAGTACAACAAACTAAAATATATATCACTTCTAGTATCAACCACTCTGACCATCAGGTTCACTTTATAGTCATTTGTTTGAACCAGCAACAATTTCCCTCCTGTGCATAAGCAATTCTATCTTCACATACCATATAAGGGCTGTGTAAACATACAAAAAAGTGACCATGCATAGTGCGTAAAATACATGTAATTAACTGCAATACATAATAGAAAAAGATCAACCAACGAAACTCATTATTCCAAAGCATTTAGGATTTTTGCTCTCCTATACCACATTGCTTCGAAAAATTTAGTTACAGCAAATACTGTTTTTTGTGATGTATCACTTTTCAGGATGCTAAAGTCTTCTAGGGGACTGTCTGTGGCCATGCTACGACAGATGGGAACTAGCCATTTACATTGTATGTAAAAGTACTCCTTGCAAAAAACACAGTATATGCCTTTCGTCTTCAGGTGCAAGGTCGCAAATAGGGCAGATTTCAGTTTATTGGTTTGCCGACTATTTGCTTGTAAGGATTCTCAGTGGTAAAATTCTATAGCGAAATCTTATACACAAGTTTCTGGTTGGAGATGGAAAAATTACATCTAAAAATTCTTGAAATAGTTGAGAGTGCTTATGAGCCAAGAACGTAATAGTTGCAGGGCCATTGTGGATATTCATAACAGATTGGTCATTTATATAAACCCAATACCTATATTTGAGTAGTTTAATATCAGATTTTAAAATAGAATTGGGCTCATCCCACAAGTTCTGCATACCGAGTTTGGAAAACCATCCAGAAACAGATTTAACCCAAGGAATTTCCCTGGCTCCTTGAAGGTTCATTACATCTACCAGACAGTCTTTAAAGACTATACGTTCTGGTGTAGACCATAATCTGATCCAATATACTAAAGTTTTCAAAATGGCCCGGTGAGCAACTCGTTTTATTCCACCATCAAGATACATAGGGATTAATGGGGTACTAGATGGTAAACCTAATAGCCTTCTAAGAAAGCTGTTCTCTGCAATGGTTAACAACTGTAAATTACCATAACCCCATATCTATGAACCATAAAGAGCGGCACGCTGAGCCGTTGCTCGGTAAACTTCCACAGCAGGGGAAATAGCACTCAAATTAGTTTGATTATAAAACCTTAAAATGGCATTGCATCTCTGTTCAGTAATTGGTTTTGTTTTCTCCAATTCATTTGTCCACCCTTAATTGTCTTTAAATCTGACCCCCAAATAATCAAAACTATGTACTCTGCCCAGGGCCTAGCCCCTGGCATGAATACTACGACTTTCTTTTTTCTTCTTTTCAAAAACCATTAACTAAGTTTTGTTTATATTCAGTTCTAAGCCTCTTAAATTAAAAATGTTTTAAAACTTTTCAATTAAAATTTGGAGGCCCATCGGAGATTTCGGTATGAGGAGGGAATCGTCAGCAAAAAGTAAAATAGGTATCTTTTTGTTATTCAAAATTGGAGAGTCATTTTTACCATGTTCTAGGGTGCCCACAACATCATTAATGTATAGAGAAAATAGGGTGGGCGCTAGCACATAGCCCTGGCAAATTCCTCGCTCTATGGGAATATGATCGTCAATTCTCCATTTGGACCCCAGCAGACCTATGCAAAATGATTCACATGTAATCTACTTATTAAATGCACTTGGTTGGCCAGAGCACCCATGTTTATCAGGGCTTGCCAAAGGACCGATCGTGGTACAGGATCAAACGCTGCTCTAAGATCAATAAATGCCACGTAAAGTTGTTGTTTTTGAAGTAAAACATAGTTCCAATAAAAAACAATAAATCTAAAAATGTGATCTGTTGTACTAATTCTTGGTCTAAAACCTGCCTGGAGGGGAGATAAAATCTCTTGTGTATCAACCCAATCCAAAAGTCTCATTAGGATTTGTTTCGAAAAAATATTTTTGGCATTATCAATTAAGCTGATAGGCCTATAATTAGATGGCTCCCCCAAATCACCTTTTTTATGTTTAGCTATAATTTCAGCTTCAAGCCCTGAGTCAGGTACCTTCCCCCCGTTGCAATAGCAATAAATAACATATTAAGGTAGGAGGACCATATCAAAGGTTCAGATTTATATAAATCCGCGGGTATTTTATATGGTCCAGGGGTTTTAGCATATTTCTGCGAATCAATCGCTCTAATTGCTCTACGCTAAAGATGATAGGAGGAGTGGAATTTAATATAGGCCATACATTTAAAAAGCTAGTGCTATCAGGAATGTGGGAGTCACCAGGAACACAAAGCATTGTAAAATGAGATACACATTTATACTGGGAAATGTTATATTGATGTAAATTAGGTTTTTCTGACTTAGCTTGGGTAACAAGGCGCCAGAATAGTCTAATGTTATTCTTGTTCCCAGCACCCAAAATATCTTGCCATAAGTTATTATTCCAATTCCTCTTGGCTTTAATCAAGATAGATTTGTAGTGAGAGCTTGCTGCTTTAACATTTAGTACTATTTCCCTCTTGTATAGCCTTCCTCAGTGACTTGGCTAACTTGCAAGCCGGATTAAACCATTTCTCGTCCTCGATGAATTTGAAGTCCTAATAGTACAATTTTGGTAAAAAATCTCCCGTAAGGCATTAGACAGGCCAATATGAATGTCTAGAATAGGAACTACATCCATATTCAGTCCTACATATGCTTCAAAGTATGTAACATAAAGTTTATAAATCTGTGAGAACAGTTTCTGATTACATACAACATTTGGCAACGAAACATACCGGCGATTATTACATACCACAGGGGCAGGTACCATAGTAATGTGGTTATTTGTATCTTGGTTTAAAGAATCACCAGTCAAAGTTACTTCAAGGGAATTATGATCACTATCAAAGCGCCCCAGCACTTCCATATCAAACATTAGAGGCCATAAGCTTACATTGACCAAAACATAATCAATAATGCTGGTACATACCCCTCTCTTAAATGTAGCTACCCTTGTAAGATCTGAGCGAGTACGCCCATTACACGCTCTAAGACCATTGCTTAATGTAAACGAGGCCTGTTCTAAGGCAGTGTTGGAAAACGATCTCAAAAGGGGACCAGTCAAAGGTGGTATACATCATACTTCATCTTCCTCTCTATCTCATTTAAATATAATGAAGGTTCAAAACTTGTATTAAAATCACCTGCTACTATGACTTTTACACTAGATTCCAGATTGTCTATAAGTTCCTCCAAAAGAGATAGTGTAGGTGATTTATCCAATCCCCTAGAACACCTAAGCTAAATATTAAAAATAGTCAAACGGGGACCCGAAGAAAAGGTTACAGTGATCCCCATCAGATCTAAATTATCAATCACCATCA
The DNA here is from genome assembly GCF_964261635.1 of Lissotriton helveticus. Lineage (NCBI taxonomy): Eukaryota > Metazoa > Chordata > Amphibia > Caudata > Salamandridae > Lissotriton > Lissotriton helveticus. The sequence goes on from NC_136058.1 coordinate 217,042,308, forward strand.
AGGTAGAGCTGCTAACACAGCCATTCTTAATTAAAATCAAAAGCCCACCTATGGCTCTCCCAAAATGGGCTGCAGGTTTGGCCTCTACACTATAACTGGTAAACCCATCAAGAGACACTTTTTCTGTCACCCATGTCTCTTGTAACAAACAAATATCTTGATTGGCTATATATGCCAACCAATCTGGATCTACTAGTTTTGATCCCAAGCCAGCAATATTCCAAGATAATATCTTGAAGAAGGGGAAAATACTATTCTGCTGGATCACTTATAAGGTGGAATAAGGTGTACCAGTGTTAAACTATTGAAGAGATAGCCTTGCTACAGTGAAAAATGACCTTAGGAGTTTTTCACAGTAAGGACATGTAAAACAAAAGCACACATCCTATTTTTTAAACTCCATGCACCCTACCTTATGAACTGTTAGGGCCTACAATAAGAGTGACTTATAAGTATTAAAAAGCGAGGTTTAGGCCTGATAACAGGTGTATTTTGCTAAGTCAAAATGGCAGTTTAGAAGTGCATTAGATATTACAATGCCAGACCTGAGACTGTTTTACTGTGCTGCTTTAGTAGTTGGTCTAATGAGGGTTGCAGCCAGGTGTAGCATTTAGTTGACAGGCTCTGGGTTCTTTCTGCATCATTTACTAGGGATTTATAAGTAAATTAGATGTGCCAATTAGTTGTATACTAATTATATTTATCAAGGGTTCACATTGTGTTTGCACCACTCAACTTAATACATGTGCAGCACAAACCCAAAATGTGATATATCAAACCATGCAAGGCCACTTTGCATGTAGCTCAGTGGCTTGATAAATCAGGAGTAACACATCTCCCATGGATTTTGATGCATTCTCAGATTTACCATTACTGGTGTACCTGGGAATGCACCAAAGGGCTATTCCTTACCAGGGGAGGCATAACAAGGAGAAACATCTTTATTTCTCTCCATTACTTTGTCTTTCTATGTGTGCTGCAGCCAGGGGCGGCTAGTGGAATTTTAAACTGGTGGATCGTAAGCAGAACGAATCAACGTTTGCAATTTTCAGCACTATTTCTGTGATACATGGTCTAAAAATTCAGTTCTTCTAGGCATTCATAGAAGAAAACTCATACATTATTTCAGAGAATTGCTGGGTTGCCAAGCAAGTCTGAATTCTGAAGAGGGCTAGGGTACTAAGCAAGACTGCTTTGGCTCTACCCTTTCCAATAGAAAACACTAGTTAGCGATGTGAACAAGTTCAATGGACAAATCTATATATATAAAATATAGTGAGCTATTTCAAAGGTCCCACAAAAGAAACCCATTCAAAAGAAACTCATGTTTCCCAAGACACACTAGACTCCAAGCTAATCAATGGGTCTGGCATTCACAAATTGTCTATACACTACAGGTACCCTCGATCTCGTGCAGTAATCGTTTCCTTCCTCTAAGTGAAATTCTGTGTTCGAAGTTAGAACATAAAGGCCTTGCTTTTGATGAGAACACCGAGGAATGGCATAACCCTAGGGTGCGCCGTGAAGTGTAAAAGCTAGAGTGCGCTAGTCACCACAGAATAAACTGAGGGGTGCATCATATGATAAAGCATAAACTGAGGGAGAACCATTAATCCCAGCATAAACCAAGATGTGCACTGGTCACCATTTCACATATCAATGGGTATCAGTGTTGGTCAAGGAAAAAACCCAAGGGTAGCACCATTTATCAATGCATAAATGCATAGCGCAGTTCATTAAAGCATAAGCCCAGTGGCACACCACTCATTAAAGCATAAGCCCAGTGGTACACCACTCATCAAAGCATAAGCCCAGTGGTACAGCACTCATCAAAGCATTGGCCCAGTGGTCTTCAAAGTGTGAACCCAGTGGTAGCACCATTCGTTAAAGCATAAACGCAGAGGGAGCACTATTCATTAAAGCATAAACCCAGGGTTTGCATCATTCATCAAAGCATAAACCTAGGGGTTGTACCCTTGTGTCCAAAACTTAAACCAATGTGTAGCGCCATTCAACAAAGCATAAACCAGTGGGTAGCTTGATTCAATAAAGCATAAAACTTAAAAGTAGTGTATTTCATCAAAGCATAAACCTAGGGGTGGCACAGTTCATTGAAACATAAACCAGGGGGTGATGCTAATCGATATAGCATGAACCTAGGGGCACACTGAATATTAAAGCATACGCTGAGGAAACACCAATGATCTCAGCATAAACTGAGGTTTGTGCCAAAATTATCTTAGCTGATAACGAAGGAAAAGTCATCATCAGCATTGATGAAGCTCATGTCAACATACAACTCATACTATTAATGAAGGGGTGCGCCATTCAATTTTGCATAACATGAAGAAAGTGCCATTCATCATACTGTAAATGAAGGGTGTACCACCCACGTGTGTCCATCATCATTGCATAAATCAAGAAATGCACCAGTAATTAAACCATAAGCGTGTGAGTGCTCTCATCACAGCTTAACCTGAGAGGTGTGACATTGCATAAACCACAGGCATGCCAATCATCATAGCATAAACTGAGAGGTCGCCAATCATTATAACCCAAACCCTTATCAGCCATGTATCATTTTTAGAAACTTCTGCATAGCCGGGTGAGCATACCCACACTAATAATGATCTGGAGTACCACCGTGCTTGCAAGATCCTACAACCAGATTGTTGTGAAAGTCTTCAGCACAGACACCTGCTTGCATATAGAACTTAACCTGGCCTGTGCAACCTGCCTCGTGCTGGCAGACAATTATTGCTTTCTGTAAACAGATGTAGGCGCGACCCAGTTTTGAATCTAAAAACCAGGCCATGCAGACACGAACTAAAAGAAACCGTCCCAGTGAGTCACTGCGCAGTCATCTTTTTGCCACACACTCACGCACCAGACACAAGCACATACGAAAAAGCGCCACCGTCCACAGCACACAGAAAGCCATACAGGCACTTGGAAAATCTTTAACATGGGGCAAGCTCTTGACCACACCAAAATATCGCATGCCTACAAAAAACACACTCACAGACGCATTCGCACATGTATGCACCTATGCATTATATACTCATGTACAAATGTTCACATATTTTCTCACACATGGAAGGAAAGAGGGTCTACACACAACTCCACCACCCCGAAACCCCTAAAGTAAATGTAATATACACAAAAAGGGGTGGAGAGGAAAGAAAAGCATATACGTAAGTGTACAAGCAGTGGCACATTTGTGTGTTATGAAAAACTGCCCTCACTCACACACAATGTGTGTGACATGCTTCATCATCGGGTCTGCTGCGACGCCCAGGCGTAGCCAAGCACCGGGCGGAGCATAGGGAGGGGGAACAGATAATCCAAGAACAAAATATGACACAAAACTGAAAGTGATGACAGTGTTCACAAACAAGAAATGACAATCCAAAACTGGGTACAGTGATAGAACAAAAGATTGCAGTAGGAATAGTGTGATTAAAACTGGCTCCTGGATACCTGGTAAAACTTTATTAATAGGTTCCAAGGTCAGGATTAAAACTAAGTTACGGATGGTGGTGATAAGGTAGGATATTGGGACCCCCTAACACCCTTCCTTTACTGCTACAGACAACATGTTTCGACCTTTGCATGCCCTCAGATGATTGGTCACATTGGTCTTCTTCAGGACCTCTAACTGTCCCAATCTCATATAGTACCCCCCTTACCTTAGTTTGGTGCTACAATGGGTATTAGTCACTTTTGCCAATCAATTTGGGGCCATGTGGAGGGAATTCCGCCAACACGGGTGACATAAACTGCAAAAAAATATAAATAGCATTCATGATTGTGAGCAACACCAAATGTTACCTTTACTCTAGTGTTACAAGGCGGCTAATACCCTTGTCTTGCATAGTGCCCCTCTGTTTTAGGTATAATTACTGGCCACTGCTGGACAGTCAGTTAACCATGCCTCAAACCAATTGTTCCAATGATTGATTAGATAGATATAAAGACGTATGTCTGCTATACTGCTATACTCCTGAGGCGGAAAGCCGGGAGACGCTCAATTTTTAAAAAAAACTTGTTATTATTCACTTGTGTGTCACTTGAATTCCCTGTACTTTTTAAAACTCTTCACTCACCCGGCTGCCAGCTTCTTCAGCGGGTAGAGACGCTCTTGAACAGCGACTCCTTCGCTGCACCGACGCAAAACGCGCGAGTAAAAGCGACTTTGCACCGCCATTCCCGGCGAGGAAGGGAGGCCACGCCCACATTGAGGCCACGCCCACCCGCCACAGTATTTAAGCGCCGCCATCAGCGCTACTAGTCAGAAACTGCTATACTCCTGAGGCGGAAAGCCGGGAGACGCTCAATTTTTAAAAAAACTTGTTATTATTCACTTGTGTGTCACTTGAATTCCCTGTACTTTTTAAAACTCTTCACTCACCCGGCTGCCAGCTTCTTCAGCGGGTAGAGACGCTCTTGAACAGCGACTCCTTCGCTGCACCGACGCAAAACGCGCGAGTAAAAGCGACTTTGCACCGCCATTCCCGGCGAGGAAGGGAGGCCACGCCCACATTGAGGCCACGCCCACCCGCCACAGTATTTAAGCGCCGCCATCAGCGCTACTAGTCAGAAACTGCTATACTCCTGAGGCGGAAAGCCGGGAGACGCTCAATTTTTAAAAAAACTTGTTATTATTCACTTGTGTGTCACTTGAATTCCCTGTACTTTTTAAAACTCTTCACTCACCCGGCTGCCAGCTTCTTCAGCGGGTAGAGACGCTCTTGAACAGCGACTCCTTCGCTGCACCGACGCAAAACGCGCGAGTAAAAGCGACTTTGCACCGCCATTCCCGGCGAGGAAGGGAGGCCACGCCCACATTGAGGCCACGCCCCCTCCCCCTCCCCCTCCCATAAAATGTGCAACTACAGGACGCGCAGCGGACGAGCGCAGCGGGAGCGCCGTTTGCGCGCCGAAGGCGCGCCTAAGGCAAGCCCGTCTGCGCCCGTCCGCGCACGACCGGGCCTTGGGCCAGACACTATGCCTGTCCCAGCCGCCTCCAAGGTAAGCTACTCTCGTAGAGAGCTTCTCAGCCTTAGACCCACTAAAAACAGCGCCTGTCTGGCACTACTCAATCCTACTGTCCCCTTTCCTCGTTGCGATAAATGCAAACCAAGCAATCTCTCCCTTCCAAAACCCCCGGCCCTTCCCCCTGTTCTCAAAATCTCAACTCTTAACTGCAGATCACTCCCTAAACACGCCCTGCTTATCAACCATCTTATTGTCGACCTTAACCTGGACATAATATTACTCACAGAAACCTGGATTACGGAGCACTCCAACGCTGACATTGTTATGGCCCTCCCCCCGGGTTTCCTCATCATGTCTCAACCTCGCCCCCTAGGTAGAGGAGGTGGGCTGGCCATTATCTACAGGGACCACTTTACTTGTCGAACGAAAGACTGCGCGATCCAAGACTCAGAGAGCTGTCTCTTCACGATTCAGCTGTCTTCGACCAACTCCCTGTCAGGCCTCCTGGTGTATCGGCCGCCCGGTTACTCGGGCCCCTTCACAGCTGCCCTGCTGGAAACCGTCACCTCCACAGCTCACCTTTCATCTAACTTTATCATAACTGGTGACTTAAACATCCATCTCGAGGATCCCCTCGATACTGGGGCAACCGACCTTATCGACGACCTAGCGGCCTTGGGGCTGCCTCTCGCCAACTCTGATCCTACTCACTCGAAAGGGCACCTTCTCGACCCGGTGTTCTCCAATATTCCCTCCCTCCTTTACATCAAGTCCCAACCCCTCCCGTGGACGGACCACTTTTTGGTCACGACCCATCTCCCTGGAACTTTTAAAAGGCCCCAAAAATCCCCCACCTTCACCAGAGACAGAGCGTGGGCTAGACTCTCGGTGGAAGATTGGTCCACAGCCCTAGACGCTTCGACCCCCAGTCTTTCTGAGGACCCCGCCATCGCTGACTCCCAAGTCAGAGACTGGATATCGTCCACCCTCGACAAACTCATCCCCATAAAAAATCGGGAGATTAAAAACAGGATAAAGGGCCAAGCCCCCTGGTACAATGCTGACCTCAGGGACCTACGCAAAGAGTGCAAAAAGGCCGAGAGGCAATGGAGAAAAGACTGGCTACACAGTAACAAAGACCTTTACAATAGTTCAGTAAGACGCTATAAATCAGCTCTCAAACTTGCCAAGGCAGGTTTCTATGACAACAGAATCCAAAACGCCTCCAATTCCTCAAAAGAAGCGTACTTGATCGTCAAAGAACTCCTCAACATACCATCGGCCCCTAGCGCCTCCCATGCCCCCCCAGACAGAAGCAATGACCTTGCTTCCTTCTTTGACTCTAAAATCACACGAATACTGGACTCCCTCCCCATGATTACCCCTCACAACCCCCCGGATACTGAGGTCTGCACGAACAGCCCGCAGCTGTCCTCCTTTAGAGCTACCTCTCTCACTGAGGTCACCTCCACGTTATCCAAAATGAAAAGCGGCTCACCTCTTGACCCAGCCCCGGCTAGAATATTAAAAACTGCCGCCCCCAGCATAGTCACCACCATCAGGGATCTTATCAACACCTCCTTACGCCAAGGCACAGTGCCACCCAGCTGGAAAAACGCAGTTGTCAAAGCCCTGCTAAAAAAACCCCATCTGAATCCTGACGACATGTCTAACTATAGACCCATATCACTCCTTCCATGCATCAGCAAGATGGCAGAGAAACTAGTTAATTCCCAACTCTCCCAATTCCTTGAGACCAACAAAATCCTGCGCCCATCTCAAACCGGCTTCCGGCCCGGCCAGGGCACGGACACAGCCCTCCTCTCCGTCATTGAGGAATCAAGGCGCATTCTGGATTCAGGAGGATCAGTGGCGGTGATCCTCCTGGACCTCAGTGCCGCCTTTGATACGGTGGATCACCGTGTCCTTCTACATCGCCTGGCCAGGGCAGGAATCGTGGGTTCTGCACACGCCTGGATTAACTCCTTTCTATCAGGCCGTACTTTTCAGGTGTGGGACGGCAACTCTCGCTCAGACCCCCTTCCACTCACATGCGGAGTCCCGCAGGGGTCCTCGCTTAGTCCCACCCTGTTTAATGTTTACATGGCCCCCCTGGATGATGTTGTGACCCCCCATGGGATCAAGGTTGTCAACTACGCTGATGACACCCAACTGGTCGTCTCCCTTTCCCAGCTGGACAAACATCCAGACAGCCTGCGGAACTGTCTCCAGGACATTTATTCCTGGATGTGCGAATCCTCCCTAAAATTGAACGGTTCTAAGACCGAAATTATGCTCCTGGGTAATAAATGGTCTTCTATCCCCGCCGCGGTGTGGCCGGATACCTTTGGCGAGATTCCCACTCCAAAGACTGAAGTCAAGACGCTAGGCGTCTGGCTCGAACCAAGCCTTACCATGAAAACCCAGGCGACCAAGACCGCTGGAACATGCTTTGGCCTCCTGCGGTCTACCCGCAAGATCCTCCCCCTCCTCCCCCCGCTCTCCAGGAAGCTGCTGGTTCAAGGGCTCATCCTAGCCAGACTTGATTATAGCAATGCCGTCTACCTTGGTGCACCAGAGTTCACCTTAGCCAAACTCCAACGGGCACAAAACGCTGCGGCTAGGCTCATAATGGACCTCCCCCCTAGAGCCTCTGCCAAACCAGCCCTCAAGGCCCTTCACTGGCTCCCTGTCCGCCAGCGAATTGATTTTAAAGCAATGTGCACCAGTCATAAACTCATTAATGGCGCCGGCCCGGCCGCCCTGAAAGACCTTGTCACCCCCTACAAAGCCCCAAGGTCACTGCGCTCGGACGACGAACATCTAGCCATCGTCCCTAAATTTAAGAAGGCTCGTACCGGCGGCCGCCGCTTCTCGGTCAAAGCCTCGTCAGGGTGGAACGCATTGCCTCGCCACTTGCGACTGGAACCCTCCCACGCCATCTTCCGAAAAAAACTTAAGACTTTCTTATTCCCCAAATAGTCGTCCGGTCCCCCCCCCCTCCTCTTGGATATCGCATTTCCACAGCGCGGGGATGCCTCCGGGTCACCAGGCGCTTTACAAATTTATAAATAAATAAATAAATAAATAAAATAGTATGTCCCGTTGTTCAATATAGATACCAAATTTGTCTTAAAAAAACTATCAAAGGAGATCTTAATATTCACAAGGTAGAATCATCATCTTTTCATAATCCAGGGAGTATAACCATGTATAAGTTAACTCCCCATCCATTAGAAACATAAACAACTCACCGAGTTTATTGAAACATTAAACCCGACCTGGTGTCTGGAGGGTGGAGTTCAAAGGAACACAACCTGCTTTTCAAAACAAGTGGAGAATCACAAATAGGGAAGTGCCAAAATCACGGTAAATATCAGTTTTTTCTTTGTTAAGCGTCACTTGTAGGACCCCAGAGTGAGGCGGATCCACTGTCAGTGTAACACTCAAGGAGAAAACATTGATTCCGTCGGGGGCCTCTACGTACGTCGAACTCCGTCCGAGTTACTCATAACAGCGGCTTATCAAGGACTGTCTGTTCTCGAATTTGTTCTGTGACATCACAAAGGACTCTAAAATTTTTTACTGATGTCAAATTGATATTACTCGACTCAAGAAACCCTACGGCCCCCCACGTAGTTACAGTTCGGCACTCTTGACTAGTACCCGTACCACCATATCGGTTCTATCCGTCTTCGTTATTCACATTCTACATCGTATTGACATTGGACAAAATATATTTTAAAATTGCCCTGACGAAGCTCCCATGGTTGGGGAGTGAAACGCGTTGGCTGTCTTGTGCACTTTGAAAAAAAGAAAATAAAAGATAAATCTATTTTTGCAAATCCTGGTCTCCTGCAATTTATTTTGCAATTTGGTGCTGCCTCCACTTTTTCTTCAATGTATCTATCTGGAATTCCAGTGGGACCGAACCGCAGCAGGTCTTGGAGGTTGGACAGCACATAAGAATCTGGACTACTTCATGGGACTTTGGAAATTTGAGGTGCTTTTGCTTTGATCCGCTGTGGAGATTTCTTTGTTTTCCTTTTTGTGTATATTACAAATGTTCACATAGACGTATACTAATTCACCTAGGCTTTTAACTGCACGCACCAAAGGAAATCACGCTCACAGAATTATACTGGACATCATCGAAACAGAAGAAAGGATAAAAGGCCTTGGGAATGTAGAATCTCTACTTAACACCTACCATGAAAATAAGAGAATAACAATAGCTCACAGCACATTCTGTTATTACTCGGTGCTTAATGTTATGATATAATATTCTATCGTACAGTCAGTCTCTTCCTTCCTCACAGGTACCTCCCATTTTGTTCCACAAACCTCTACTGAATGCCCTATCTGTACTTTCTTTGTACCCCACTCATGTTGTTTGGTAATTGGAAATTGTGTATGTTACGTTGTACCTTTTGAATTTACATCAAGGTCTCTGACTCCTTTTAAACCTTGTTCATGCAATAAAAATACATTGAAATGTAGAAATGAGTTAACAGTTCATGAATTACCTTACTAGAAAATGTTCTAGAGAAATAAATCCTGCACGGTCGCTTTGGATAAAACTGAAAAAGCAATGTCGAGGCTTGCCATTTTCCTAAAAGAATGTGCATCACTGGAAAGGAGAAGGCATGCAACAAGTTAATGCAGCACAATTGTGTCAAATGGTTGTTGTTGTTACTGTTATAATTGTAAAATAACATTCCTTCCTAGCTAGATTGTTTTATGAAGATGATTTAAACTTCAGCATATGTCATGACTGGCAATAGTGAATGTGCTAATGGTGCTTTTTTTGCCATTGGCAGTACAATGGTGGATTCATGAGCCCTATAAAGTAACATGCGACTAACTTTTCTTAAAATATCTGGCATCTCTTCATGAATTCACTGCACTACGCCACCCGAGCAAGGATGGAAAACATAGTTTTTGTTTCAGATGCGCTGACAGAAAACAATATATATACACGAATAAGCAATAATCCCAAAACAAAGCCCGTGGGTAAGTCAAAAAGCCAACTACTTTTTAGGTCTCAGCCTGCGATGGCTGCGCTTGCGCAGTCTCGCTGGCGAGACTTAATGAGATAGAGAGAACATCACTAGCGAGGTTAAGCCCTGCCCCTCTTCTCCATTGGCTGGCCTCCTAAATGGTGGCCAGCCATTGGAGAGGAGGTCCTAGTGACGTTCTTCTTTCTCTTTAAGCCCTGTGCTTTTCAAATTGACTTCCCCGATTTACTGCTGGTGTAAAAGGTTTCTTATCTCTTTATGGGTCCAGATGGCCCCTTGAAGAAGATAAGGAACCTTTTACCTCAGCAGGAAGTCGGGTGCACAGTCTGAAAAGGACGGGGCTTACAGACAAATGGCGAGCGCTTGTTAACCCGATCCCATGCATGGCGTGCAAAGCCCCAGAAAAACACTCTGCCTGATTTCCTGGAACATGACACATTCAGCGACTCCCTGGACTTCAGAGACGCCGTCTCCTTCCCTGCCTTGGCGGCCCCTCGGTCCTGCTCTGCCTTCGCTCCCTCGTTAGGCTTGGAGGGGGTCGCTTTCTTCCTCTGTTTAAGCAATGGCCTGTGGGGGGCTGTGACGCCGGCCCCAGTGGAACGAGTGACACCGAGTACTACCCTTTGATGCCGGTGCGCACACTGCGACAGGGCCCAGACCGGCGGTAAGTGAACCGGTGTAACACGCTCAGCTAGCTGTAATAAAATATCCCGAGCGGGCTGTCATGGTGCTGGTGTGCTGAGACGCCCCGTACGTGGTGTGCATCTCTGGTGACCCTCCGGACCGGGGGAGATAGCACCAACGTACTGCACTTCTCTAACAGCAGAGACAGCACCGGTGTGGGAAAATCTTAAGAAACGTCATTGGTTGGTCCATCACTGAGGTGCCCTGCTGCTCCCGGATGTGATCGGCAACTTCTGTGCTGGCCGGACTGAGGCCTACAACCCTGGTATGGGGGCACGCAGTAGACTGCGCGTGTAGGGACGGCAGCCCTGGTGGAACGAGAGACCCGAGTACCACCCTACGACTTCAGTGTGCACACTTTGACAGGGCCCCAAACGGCAGTAAGTGAAACTGTTTGCTGGGGCAAATCGGCGAACATGCACAGGGACTCTGGGGATGCAGTCGTAAGAGCACTTAGGGCGCCCTGTAGACGAGCCATATAGACGGAGGCCTCCTCTCGTGTCCCCAATCAGAGGCCACAGGTTTGGGGCCTCTCTGCCTACGGCGCCTGAGGTCCCAAACAAGAAATTGAACACTGGGAGTCATCTGCCGAGATGCGCATAAGTGGCACCACACCCTAAAAAGACGACCAGAGACAGCGCACTAGCAAGTGAATTGGGAGACTGAGCTGCGTCGCTTGCCCACACCCCCCCTCGTCCGGGCCTAGCCTGCCCTCGCTGGGCTCACTCTAGGAGTGAGAGTTGAAGCCAAGGTGCCTTGTAGCGGACCTTGGTAATATGAGGCCTTCGCATAACCCCGCATCAAGCTGCCGTTCTCCCCGCACCGAGGAGCCCGGAGAATCCTCTTTAAGGCGGGCGAGGCTGTACTCGGCAGTTAGTGGCACATCGTGGTGCAAAGGATGTCCCTGCAAGTTTATTTCGGTAACATCCTTTCCTGCCTCTCTGGCGGTTTCAGTTCATTTCTTCGTTGCAGCCTCTGAGGGGCTCTGTGCAGGTCTGAGAGCTCTCTCTCTCTCTCCAGCTGTAGGTGTCTATCCCCTGCACATCTTTCTGCCTCTCTGTTCCTTTCTTTATTCCCCTCTCGCTGCCCTAACCTTCCCTCTTGCACCTGGGTGTTTGATGTTATGGGAGTGCCTTCATCTCTCTGCCAGGCCGAGCTCAAAGGGTTAATGCAAAGCGGTCAGAAGAGCCCTTCCAAGCACTCCATGCCACAAACACTGGGACACATCTGCAGACAGTGCCTGCCCTCACACCGTTCTCTCGGAGTGAGTGGTGACCCCCACAGCTGTAGAGTAAAATTAAGATGATATTTGTAAATCGCGCCCATGGCTGTTTTTTTATTCTACTGTACTTTCCTTTTATATGTTATTGTCACATGGGGAGTTAAAAGGTGGTCGTTCATACCGTATTTCATTGGGTGCGGCAGCTTTTGATTTAGAAATTGATTCTAAAGTTAGATCATTTGGGGTGGTATTGAAGAATGGTATTCTGCTCCATAGGGCTCTGTGCATGTGCTGGGGTCAGAGTGCAGTGCTTGCTGTTGAGAATTTATGCTGTATTTGGTCCCAACTGACTGCAGGCTTATTCGGTTTGATCTGTGAACGGACTTATGCGCCTGTCCCTTCGAGTCGACCTGAGCGTACAGATGTGAGTAAAGCTGATGTGTTTTAGATCCGGTTCTTTAGATCGCCTCCTGTTGCTGATATGACAGGGGGAGGAGGGGGGGCGAAGGGGGACATACGGGTTCGCAGCATACCTGTACGTTTTGAGATTTCTCTCTGTCAGACACTACTGGCTGTGACATCACAGAGCAATTCGCTGCTGGCTTTAGTTTTTCTGCCTAGGTGAGGGAAGGAAGGGGGTCGGCCTATTCCTATTCCGCTGACCATCGTTAAGGGCGAGGTGCTTTACAGCAGGTTTGCGATACAAATTTAATACTTATAGGAAATGTATGATCTGAATGTAGAAGCATGTATTGACAATCATAACTCTCCTATTTGTTGGATTAAATACAATAACAACAGACTGCAAATACACAATTCAACCCCAGAATGAAAGAGTGCATAGGCTGCCTCAGGTGAACAAGGGTTCCTTTTCTTATTAGTGTCTGTCAAATGTTGGTCATGTTATCAGATTTGCAGCGTTGCATTAATCTACAAGCACCTTTTTTTATTGCTTTGAATATGTACGTACCTTGCTTTTAACTGCAAGAATTTGATGTTTGCATCTGCACCCATCATCTAGGGGCTCTTTGTGTGTGGCTGTGTGTGTGTGTGTGTGTGTGTGGCTCTGTGTGTGTGGCTCTGTGTGTGTGTGGCTCTGTGTGTGTGGCTCTGTCTGTGTGTGTGTGTGTGTGTGTGTGGCTCTGTGTGTGTATGTGGCTCTGTGTGTATGTGTGTGTGTGTGTGTGGCTCTGTGTGTGTGTGTGGCTCTTTGTGCTTGTGTGTGTGTGTGGCTCTGTGTGTGTGCATTTTACGATGCAGGTCACGGAACGAAATTCGTTTTATTATTTAAATTGTTTACTTACCTGTAATCATCCATATTCCGATGTTTATTGCCCCTCCCCCGCCCCGCCTCCCTGCCCCACCACAACTCCCTCCACGGGCTGGGGCTGCCTGGAACAAACATTGCCTGACACAGGACATGCTTTGTGGTTCATCCCAATCTCACTTTTTAAATGTGAAAGTGAAGTCACAATCATCGATAATCCATCAATGGTGATTTGACTTTCTGTTCTCTTACATCTTCCTCTCTTGTAGGTGTCCCTCCTCTTTGTCAGTGCCTGGCACGCTCGTGGGGTTCTGTAGTGTGCCTGCGCCTGTTCTCCACTCCCTGTAACGGGTCTTGGGCCGAAGGAATCCTCCTGAGCATGTGTAACCATTTTCTACCAGGTGCAAGGGGGGGGGGGTTGTCTAGCGGGGTTGGGGATTTAGGTTTAAATAAAATAGAAATCTTCCCTGGTCCCGGTCCGCGCCGCCTCGGGTCCGTTGGCGTCAGCCGCAGTGCTGGGCTGGCAAGTGAGTGGCAACCCTTCTCAGCCAATACTGGCACTGGAGCAGCACCAGGAGTTGACTGAGGGCACGGTTACTCTCTGCCCACCAGCCCATTAGGAGACCGAGGTTTGAGCCTTTGCTCAACCCTAGCTCTCCTAATGGGCATGCGCCAAATAGAGCAGGACTGGTCACGTCACAAAAATTTGCCGACCTTCCACATTCATGCGCACTTGTGCTGCTGCCTGCTGCCCCTGGTCTGACAATGCATGTCAGTCAACATGATGCAGGACCGCCCACCCCCTTCAGACTCAAGGGGGTGGACGGCCCGACGTCATGCTGACTGACATGATTGTCAGTTCTCCCTCGGCGTCTTTGAACTTAAGTAAACTGAGAGTTTACTTAAGTTCAGAGACGCCGAGGGAGCTGCGGGCGCGGGCGCGGTCGGGGCAACACCCCAGCGCCCTAATGGACGCACAGTCCCTGGCTGCAGCACACATAGATAAAGGAATATGCGTAGGGAAATTGTTTTTGTGCAGGAATATACCCCTTCCTGCACCAAAACAATCCTGTATGTAGCAGTGGCACTCTTGCACTAATGTGCAAGAGTGCCCGAATTGCAGCTAGGCAGCTCATTGTCAAGAGCTGAGAAAAAGACAGGAATGAGCTGTATTGGGATGAATACAGCTCATTGCTACCCTTTCCCTGTAATGCAGCGCAGCAAGGTGACTTGCTGTGCTATGCTACTTTGACATAAATATGCCCCAGACTGTCCAAACATATAGAACAAAAATGGTAGCTTCTTACCTGATTAAACAGAAGAGCATATCACAGGCACAACCGTTGCACAAAGCACAGTTGCACAAAGTGCCATACAAAGTATGTTAAGATACAGTGCAATACATATAAACTAAAAATGTGGTTTAAAGAATGATTCATATTTCTAAGTTTGAAATCATTTCTTTTCGGAAGCAATGAGGGTATGCGGATCTCATCAAGTTGCAACTTTGCAAAATGCCTCTATTAAACTATGTCTCCATCTGTAAGATGAGGTAATGACTAACATTGTGATTTAAAGCAGCTTTGGACATTGGGACGCACATACTTTCTGAATATGAACAATTATATAAGTTTCCGGCGTAATTAAGATTTTTTGGACTCAATTCAAACTTTGTTTGTCTAGGTAATGGGCTCTGTGCTGGAATGTGAATGGATTATTTAAAGACTGTTTTAAACGATCACATACAAGAATTTTCGCTGTTGTATTGCTGGAATTAGGAATTCTGCCCCCTAGAGAGAGAAGTCTGGTATTGCTTACTTTCTGCATGTAGCGTTTTCTGAAATTTGTCAGCCGAATTCACATTGGAGCGGTTTAAGAAAACACTCCTAGGTTTCTTGAAGTTCCTCTAAAATATATATACCAGGTTGTTTTACGAAATATTATGCTCATACACAGCTTTTTATTAGCACAAGTTATTTAAAAAAGGTTCTTTGAGATGCAATGATAGAGCACCATCAACATAAATGTATTCTGAAAACAAATCTCATGTTAAAAATGTGATATATATATTCTTTATAAAGGTAAAAATAGTGAACAAGTGAAAATTGTAGTGCATTTTTTGTAAAATGGGTTATTGGAATGAATTAATATAAATTACTTTGCACGTGTTGAACTAATGTGTCCTTTATAATATCATTTCTTGAATGAAAAGCTACGACACCATCTATAAAAGAGAATGTGTTGCACTAAGCTGCTTCTAGGTGCAGTTTAGAGTATTATTAACTGTTTTGATTAGTAATCGGTGTCCCAATATATAAATTAAACTAGAGTGTATGATATAGTGAAAGAGGTAAGGAGGATTTACGCTTTAGGATATGACAGTGCTTGAGACATATGCTGTAGGAAAAACGTCAGTCTAGTACTGGCGGGATATGGAGGAAAGTAACAATAAGGGAGAGAGAGTGGAAAGGTATTTTATAAAAAGTTTTAAAAAAAGATTAGTACCCTCTTTTATGTGCATAGGTATATAAATACACGAATGAGATTGCTCTGAAAGCTGGAAATAACTACTGTGAAATGCCTGCCATAAGTACAGTGAAACCATGAAAAAGGGATGTGCTTTCTGTCTGTGTTGGACAGAGATAATGCCAATGTCCATAGTGCTCTGTAGAACGTGGAATGTTTAAATTTAAATGTGAGAAATGACAGTTGGAGAAATCAGTTGCTTGAATGACGTGGATCGCTTGGTCACATAATAAGGAGCTCATTTAACCAAGCTTTAATTTTGAACCGACGTATTCTCAGTCAGTGTTACCTGGCAAACCTCTTTGATTTTGATGAGGAACTTTGAAGTAGTGTCTTTCTAATGTGCGACTGAAGAGATTGAGAAAGCTGGTGCCCTGTTGAGAAGCCCCTTTGTAGTGGTGCCTCCTTGCCATGATTCGCAGTGGAGCTACGATGGGAGCTGCAGGGGAGCTCTGAGGCTAGTGGCTTGACAGAGCACAGTGTACCCGCGTTCTGCGTGCCCACGCCCTTCAGAAACTACCACCTGGAGCAATCAGAAGGTACTTGCTCCTCACGGCAACCTATGCATTGAGGTGTTTTAGAGCTCGGAGCACGGAGGAGATTTGGAGGAGTTTTGGTGCTGTGACAGGCGTTTTTTCCTGTGTTCACAATTTTCCTCACGGGAGGCTGTACTTTCTTATGCTCAGGCAGGGAACAGTGATGCGCACACAAGCTGTGCTTTGAAAGGCACAGACTGCCATATTAGAAGTAGCGAATGCAAGAGGGGTATAGTGAGTAGCTCACCTTGAGTATTCGGTGCAGAAAACCCTCAATGATTCACGCACTTTAAAGCAAACTAATAATTTTAAGAATGCTATGTGGAGAACACTTAGTGGTCGGCACACCTTAAAGCATAAAGCATAACTTTGCACTGCTTATAGCCAATACTATTAAGCTATTAATGTTAATACTTTAATCATTTTTTTACAAAATTTAAGTAAAGGTCACCAGTGACAAGCAAATATGGTCGCACATCATGCCATGTTAAACTGCATAATTAAAAAGAATTGAGTAAGCTGGGTGCACCGATGGCCACCATCAAAAAACTGCAGGTGACTCAGAACTGCGCGGCCCGTTTACTTTTGGAGCTGCTTCGGAGACAGTCGGGGTCAGCTGCTTTGAAGAAGCTCCACTGGCTGCCAATCCAGGCCAGGATTCGATTTAAGGTGATGTGCATAGCCCATAAAGCTATGTGACACTCAGGCCCTGCTATGATTCGTTCTTTAGTGACTCCCTACCATCCCTCCAGAAATCTGCGCTCTAGCACAGCCTTTCTTGCAATCTCACGGAAAGTTTAACGAGCTAGATGGGGAGGTCGCTCCTTCTCATGGAATGCTGCCTATTTTGCAATTCTCTGCCATCCACTCTGCGCAGCGAATCTGATCTACAAAAGTTTCGTAAACTTCTGAAAACTTTTCTCTTTCACTAATCTGTACAGCCTGGTTGCTGTTTCTGCTCTCCCGGTCTAAGCGCTACGAGGCCTTAGGGTAGGAGTGCGCTATAGAAAACCGAATTTCATGTCATTTCATTCATTTCATTTCAGTATTGTATTAATTCTATACTAGTGGAGTTTATTTGTTCTAGACAGAGTACTGTATTATCCTTATTTTGGAACCTTATGAGAAGTGGCAAAAGAAGTCATAGCCACACTCCACTTCGAACATGGCTAAAATTCCAGTACACCCTTGTAAAGAATGTTTGTGTAAGGTGTGTACTTGGGTCACCAGATACAAATTCTTTCACAAGAAGCAACAAAAGGATGAAAGTATAGATGAATACGTCAAGACATTGAGAAAATTACTATTAAATTGCTGGTTTGGAGGTCTACTTGAAGACTTGATATGAGATCAAGTAGTAATGTGTGTGCATTATTCAACAATACAGGAAAGGTTGTGGATTAATGGTGATGCAGAGTTAAAAGACGCGATGTCTACACAAGGTTTTCCAGAATGAAGGGATAGCCAGCATTTTACTGAGTGACATAGGTGTACAATTTGTATTGGAAAAAGATAAAGAATACTTTAAAAAATATGGGGTTTCCCACAGGAAACATTCCTTTACAATCCAAGTGGAAATGGAATTGTGGAATGCATTAATAGAGTTCTCAAGGGGGCCATTCAGTTAGCATTAAAAACAATTCTTGATTAGTAACACAAGTGTATAAATCTGTTTAGTAATATAGTTCAACAGAAGTGGCATGCATAGGGTTTTCCCGATTTGAATTAATGAGGGGAAGGAAACCTACATCAAAGTTTAACCCAGGATGGTTACATGCTCCTACGAGTGTGACCTGCTCTTTGAGAAAGGTCAGAGAAAAGATAATAAACAAACGAGAAGAATACAAATAATACTGCAACAGGAAACGGGATTAAATGCAGCAATTTAAAGTTTGGACAGTGGGTTGGAATTAAGAAATCAGGATTAGTTCCTAAGGGAGTTGGTTCTTAATTTGAACTTAAATGCATTAAACAAGTGTTAAATAATGTGGTCAGATTAAAAGATGGTAAGGTGTGGAATTTAAAGAGAGTATATGTGTATTCTGGATAAGGCAGAGTAGAAATGCCAGAGAAACAAAATAATAGGGCACACACTCTGGATGAAGATATAGTAAGTGCAGAGCACAAAGAGAGTGTTGTGAACAATGAAATAACACAGAGGGGTAGACAAGTGGAAGGTTAGTCAAGGAGTGGTGAAGAAAACTTGCGACAAGGAGTTAGTGAAATTTATTTAAATTCTATTCCTGTGCCTTCAAGGTGAATTGACTAGAAGACCAAAGAGATTAATTAAATGGCCAATGAAGATAGGGGATTATCTTTGTGATTAATGAATTTAAGCTAAATTACATGCCTATGTTTCCCTGTAGGTTATATGGTTTCACTAATAAAATGCATTCATACAATGATTATACTATTTCAATGTGATGCATATAAGAAATTTTATTTGTTAAAAGGGGGAGATATGTAGAGTAAAGTAATGGAAGTAATTATATCAGTAGAACATGGAATGTTGAAATTAGTATATGAGAAACAGCAGTTGGAGCAATTGCTTGGAAGATGTTGAGCACTTGGTCACACAGTAAGGAGCTTATTGAGCTCCCATTTGTGTAGCTTGTTACTATGCGTTCCCATATTTTTAATTTTTATTATTAGGAGCTTGCAACCACAACTGAGGTGTGGATAGGTAGCAGTGGTTTTCACTGTGATGACTAGGCAAAAATTGCTGTTAGCACCCGAAGCATAAGGTGATGATGCTCTACTATAAACGAGAATTCAGAAACTAGCACGAGACACACGTTATTGAAGTAGACTGAAAAAATATTAATGCTATCATATGCAATTGTAGAATCAAGGATTATACATAAAAAATGTAGGGCAATAGTTTGAAAAACACAACTATATCATTAAACAAGCATTGGCAAAGCCAGAAGGACTCTCCTTTGAAACCTATTTGCTCTACCAATTGCTTTTGGCAGTGCTGTAAAGCATCAAAACATGTGCAGCACCGTCAAAATAATAAAAAAAATAGGCACAATGGTGGTCAGGTCATTCTATTGACGTGCATGCATCAGAACACATTACTATCCCATTTTCTTAAATTGTTTCTTAATAAATCCAAGATGGAGAAAGCCAAGATTTTTTTGCGTGAAAGTGCACGTTCTAAAAGAAAAAGGATGTAGGGTGATAGGGTAGAGAGAGATAATGAAAGAAGGAGAGCAAGAGAAATATCAGTGCATACAGGGTCAAGGAGAAAATTACAGTACAGATAGAACACCACTATAGCACGAAGGCAAGAGAGAGCACCACATGTGGAAGAGAAGTATATGGACGAGAGAGAGCAAAATAGAGCCGGCGGGGGAGTGCTTAAGCAAAAAAAAGTAATATCCTTGTGGGGGGATGAAAGCAGCTGGAGTCTAGAGAACAACACGGAGTAGGAGGGAGAGAAGCACACAAGTGAGACACAAATGCACGCTTGTGGTGTGTTTATGCAAAAAGAAAAAAGTAGCTCCCTAAAAGTGAGAAATGGAAGGACACAAGTAAAGAGCCTCTGCTCCAGGGGAGGGATAAACACACAATGGACAAGTCAAGCCATCAGATAAAAAGCAAGCAAATGGGAGTGACAATAATGGGAAACAAAGGTGGGCTGGCTTTAAGCCCACTGTAATATATTGGTAAGCTGGCAATAGGTCTTTTGCAAACATGAAGCCCCCCTTCCATGGTGAGGGGGGCATTATGCACTTTTCAATCACCCTTACCACCAGGATTTTCCTTTGTGTGAGGAGCACTGAAAAAACTAGCTATATCTAAATTAGGTACTAATTCCATCTCAATCCACATTTGAATCTGGCCCTCAATAATAAAGATTTGCAGCCTAGCGAAAAATCTAGTTCTCCCCTGAAAACCAACCAGACATCCTAGACCTTAGGTCAGAACTCCTGAGAGCTGCTCCTGCTCTGGACCATGGTAAAATAGCTTATCACCTATGCTTCAGTTGCCCTTTAATTACAACCCTCCCTCCCTTCTCGATTTATTCAGCACAGACTTAGGTTCACTTTAGATCCTTGGGAATCTAAGGAATGACCTTAGCAGAAGTGTGCAAATGCACAGGCTCATGGCTAACCACGTGAACAAATCTTACCTAATGGATGGGTCGCCACCACTTCCTTTCCACTTACTGGACTAGAGGCGCATACTCCAAAGTTTTTCATTAGGCACCAACAACTCTTCCAGAGGTACACAGTGACCCTTACTCAGTTTTCAAAACTCTCACAATTATTCTGAAATACCTGAGAAGAAGATACCTGTTCTTCTCAACCTGTAAGTAACACTGCATTAGCAACGAGGAGCTCTCCTAAATGCCCTGTATTGCAATCCTCCCCAGTACTCACAACAGTGTTGATATCAGGCGCCTGTGGAGCTGCAGACAGCAAACGAGCAGAGCTGCTGACCACGAGGACCAGCACGTTCTTTTACTAGGATACCCCTGCTACATCGCCACACACCCCAAGAATCAGGTATCCAGGCTTGGGGCTGCCTGGTGTCAGAGTGCAAGGGGCAGGAAAGTGCAGCACTCCAGCACTCATAGTGCTCAGCTTCCTGTCCCCTGGGGCACTTCGACATTTCAGCGAACATTCCGAAGCAACTAAGAAAATGGTGTGCCCTAGTGGCAATGCACTTGGTGGTTTTCGATCCCAAAGAAGTTCTAGGCACTAGTAGTTTTGGGTCAAAGGATGCTAATATTAAAGTCCTGTCCTGGAATCTGGCTGGACTGAGAAATACATTATCTACTCCAGAGTGGGGCCAATTTATTGAATAACATGATATCTGTATCATGCAGGAGACGTGGGCCCTGGAAGAGATCCCATGGGATGGTTTTGCCACTTTTAGTGTATTGGCAACTTCAAGCGGTAGGGGGAGACCCTCGGGTGGCTTAGCGATATGGGTTGGCACGCACTTGGGGGTTAAGGCAGCCCATGTCCCTACCAATTCACCTGATATCCAATGTGTCCTTTTGACACTGTCCGATTCTACCCAGGTTGCCCTTCTCAATGTTTACTCTAGACCATCGCAGGGCAGTCAGGAATCTCCCACTATCGATATATTAGGGCGGTTTATCTCTTCGCTTGATCCAGCAATAGCCCTTTTAGTCGGAGGCGACTTCAATTGCCAGTATGAACCCCTCGCTGGCGCTGATATAGCCGATCTAGTGGATGAGGATGATTACTGGCACATCCCTGAACCACGGATAGCCCCAGTTAAAGCATGGACTCCGCTGGTACTGCAACTCAAATCCTTATCCCTTACAACGTCTCTGCGGGCGTGTAATGGGAGGGTGGACCCAGATAGACCGGGCTTACCAACTTTTAATAGACTGGGGCAAATTCCAATATTGATTATGTATTAGTTGAAGCCAGACATTGGAATTGGGTCTTTGATTTTAGGATCCACCAACGTAGTGATAGTGATCATAACGCTCTTGTGCTGTCTTTGAAACCAGGGAGTGTTGGCCTGTCTAGTACTGTGCCTGACCCTAACTCTGTTAAACCACCACTTGTCCTTTCTAATAATCGGCGACGAATTAAGTGGGCGAAAATCCAGGAATCGCCGTTCAAACTGGCAGGGATCTACCAGCTTGCACTACCACAGCTCCTAGAAATGGGTACGGTAGGAGAAAAAGACTTTGACCTAGAGGCGCGGACCAGGGCCGTAGATGTCCACAAACAATTGATTGCAAACCTATCGGATGTCTTTTTCCCAGGTGGAAGTGGGAAGGTTATCACTCACCAAAAACATCCCTGGTATGACGCATCCTGCCGGAAAGTGAAAAGTGACCTTCTATCGGCTATAAAAAATGAGGACACGGCTGGCATCAAGCAGTGCCGGTTCAGGCACAAGCAGCTAGTTAAACGTGAGAAGAAGAACTGGGAAGAGAATGGGTGGGAGGATTTAAGAGTAGCCCTTTCGACCAAAGATTCCAAAACATTTTGGTCTATTGTGAATTCTGGGGGTAGAGCACCAACCCTGGCGAATATTGCACCGGCAGCATGGGAAGCACTTTTTGGGGCTTTATATACTGATACAGTTACCATCACATGTCACCCTTGGGAACTCCTATGAACATAGTTTGGAGGCCCTGCTGGTGCCGACGACAGAGGTCGATGATGAAACTCCCCAGCCCCTTACTCTAGGACCACTAAATGAGTATTCTCTGGTGGGGTCCTTGATTTGCAAACAGGGCAAGGGCAGAGCGGCCCCTCTCGGTGCCCACCCTAGGGTTGGGGCTGAAGATATCTCCCTTGTGGAGGTTGAGACAGCCATAATTAAACTTCTACCTAACAAGGCCCCCGGCCCTCCATAACGAGGACACAAACCTTGATCCTTCTAGTGATCAGAGCTCCAGGTTCCTGGTGCTGTATTATCGTGTGCGCTTGGTATAACTCATATCGTTTTGGCCCACTGCGTCCTAGAAGGTAGTATCACCCTCGGGCCAGTGTCATCCTGGGACTGACCTCTGAGGTACAGTTTGGGTATCTTCAGGGTGCTCAAAACCTGCGGTGAGTCTGGCCTGTAGACCAGTCCAGCATCAGGCAGGACCAGAACCAAATATAAGGCCCTCACTGCAAGGTCAGTTTTATAATAGTTCCAGAGTTTCAGATATATCACCATCAGTACCAGTGCCAGGTGTGAGGCCTTCTGGCCAATACCACAACTATTTTAGGAATAACATTACTAATCTCATCACAGGAACATGAGGCACCTACTTGAGTGCGCAAACATAGCTCAAATCCAACGGGAGCCCAGACAATGAAAAAAATCTCCATTCCAAAGGTCAAAGTACTGCCTTTCCCCAGCACATACCTCAGTAATTGGGAAGTGATGGCCGAACACAGAAATAAAGACTCAAAGGATCCTAGAGATAATAAAAGCTCACTAAAGCGCTCTAAGGCGGAAACTCCAATACCTGACTCCCATCAAAGCTAAAGCAGAACCAGGAGCATGTATGGAGATGATCCTACAATGTCCTAATGCACTCCACGGCCTGGCTCAAGACACTAAAATGAACATAGAAGCCTTGAATTTGGACATACGGACCTTAAGGAACAACTTTCAGAAGATGTCCAGTAAAATATCAGAAGCGAAAACTCGGATAAATACATTGGAAGACTCATCATCAATTGAGAAAATCAAACTGGACAGTGCTATTTGTAAAATTAAATCTCTCATGAGAGACATTCGGAATTGGAAGATTGCAACCGCAGAAGCAATCTGCGTATTTTTAGTTCACCAGAAAAGGCAGAGGAAGATGTCAACTCACGTGTCAAATTCTTGGAGGCCTGGTTACCACACACATTGGAAATTAAATTCGATAGAGACTTCAAAATAGAACTGGATCATCAAGTCTCCATGGGTAAACTGCATTCTGATCCACCAAACATACATCCCAGAGCTCTGATATTCAGACCACTACGATATCTACATATCACCCACATGAGAAAGGTCCAACAGATACACTGGAATGGAGCAAAAATGAACATCTTGCAAGATTACTACAAAAAGAAAGAGTGTCAACTAGGAAAGGCTACATCGCACTACAACAAGCACTAAATCAACCAGTTAAACATAGAGTCATAGCTGATTACTGCAACAAACTGAAAGGGGGCCTTATTCTCTTTCAGGTGACACACCTCAGATCCATACACAACTCAAAGTTCTACAGCCCATTGATAAATGAACTAGCATCTCTCCAGCCCCCCAAAAGGAAAATGGTGCAGTTACACTTGTCTCCCAAAAATTCGGACTACTCTGTCATCTCCCACATACATGACCAAAAAGAAAGGTGGCTTATCTCTAGGATGAAAAATGAAGAGCTGGATTTTTTTGTTATAAACATATATTCACCAAATAACAATGCTTCCGATTTTTGGGGAGCGCTAGATCAACAAACATCGGACCTCCCAGCTAACCTGGGCATTCTCTTGGGTGGTGACATTAACCTCCCTATGTATGGCAACCTCAATAGAATTTCCACAAACAAATGTATAGGCTCCAAGGCTTATAAACAAATGAAGATGTGTTGCAATAACTATATTTGACAGATAATCCTACAGGGAATGACATTTGACTCTGCTCCACCTACTCATTCACATTATTGGATTAAATTGTGGTAAGTAGACCGATGCTCTAACTTACTCAGACCCCTAAAATCAAACCCATCATGATCTCTGATCATGCCTTTATTTTGATTCAATTAAGGCGCAACAGTACCACTCGTCTTCCTCGCCAATGGTGACTCAATGATGACCTTATTGATGATCCCTCCAAAAAAAGAAATAGAATCAGCCATAATGAACTTCCTAAAAGAAAATCACCCTTATAACATCTCTGCCACAACCCGCTGGGATGCCCTTAAACAACTCTGAGAGGGACTCTAATCCAAATGGCTTCTTTAAAACACAGAGACATTGCCAACCATCTAAAAGAACTCGAACGTTCTATCCCGAATCTAAATAGCCAACTCTGGCACTCTAAAGGCTTTGTGCTCCTTACCAAATTCCGCATGGCACAATATGAATATAAGTAAGAGAGCCCAAAATTTGATTAACTACATCAGTGAGCTGGCTCTGCGACAACAATAAACCTGTTAAAGCTTTAGCTAGCTATCCGAAATATATGAAAAATAAAGCACTCATAACAGCTATAAAAAATCCTAAAGGTGATATCACCACATCCACCCCTGACATCATAGACTTGTTTAAATACTTCTATTAGGATTGTTACAACTCTAACACTCGAGTACTCCCCTCTCAAATAATACCTTAACTCCTGTCAGCTTCCTTCACTATCTCCACAATACTCTCTCGACATCAACTAACCCATCTCAGAGGAAAAGATGAGGACAGCCATACTGTCTCTTAAAATGGAGAAAGCTCCGGGCCCGGATGGCTACACAGCAAAACTTCTAAAAAAATGTACTGATACGATGGCTGTCCCCTGTTAGGAGTCTTCCATCAATTTGCAAACACAGGCCACATTTCTGGCTCAGCGACAGAAGCCACGATCGCAGTAATACCTAAAGAAGGGAAAGACCATCTAAATGTAAACAATTACAGACCAATATCTCTCATTAAAATTGACTGTAAAATCTATGCGAAAATTGCCACCCGTAGGCTCAAAGCAGTCATCCATCAACTAATCCCAAACTCACAAACTGGCTTTCTTAAAGGCAGACTTGTTACTGGTAACATCAGAACCTTTTGCCATGTAATTGAAAAAGCCAAGCTAATCAAATCACTCTCTGTGGCCCTAGCTTTGGACACAGAAAAGACCTTCATCTCATGGCCCTTCCTTAATGCCACATTACATACATATCAGCTTGGCGAGGACTTCATACGTATGGTCATGGCCCTTTGTAAAGGATCTCTGCAAGAGCAAGGGTAAACTGACTCCTTTCCCATTCTTTCACTTTGGCACACGGAACCCAACAGGGTCCCTACTTTTTCTTTAAGTAATTGAACCCTTAAT
Organism: Lissotriton helveticus; assembly: GCF_964261635.1. NCBI lineage: Eukaryota > Metazoa > Chordata > Amphibia > Caudata > Salamandridae > Lissotriton > Lissotriton helveticus. The sequence goes on from NC_136058.1 coordinate 217,068,081, forward strand.
ACCAGATTTCAGGAACAACCCTGAAATCAATGGTATCCGCTATAACTCAATCAGACACGTAGTGACAGCATAAGCAGATGTTCTGCTATTCACTGAAGATGCCCCTAACGCCATTCCAATTATTTTGTCAGAAATAAATAGATACTCACAGGTGGCAGGATATTCCCTGAATGAGGATAAGACAGAGGTTTCCCCATTAAACATACACTGCACAGCAGAGGTCATCGGAGATCCAGGACTAAAATGACAACCCAGTGCCATCAAATATCTTGGCATCAGTCCTCAGACACTTGGTAGCACTTAATGAACATAAAACTCTGCAAAAAATTAAAGATCTCCTCTCCACATGGTCGCCAAAAAATATCACCTGATGGGGACTTGTGAGCACAGTAAATAATATGATTGCACTCATGATCAACTTTAAATCCAGCAGGTTACCTGTCTCCTTATACGCCTCCTTCTTCGTATCCATAGATATTGCCATTTCGAACTTGTATGGAAAAAAAAGAAAGAATCTCTATAAAAATCCTAAAGAGGAACAAAAGCTCCAGTAGCATAAACTTTCCAGACTACGCATAAGATCAAAGAGCGTTCCTGATCACCCAGGGACCCTGTTGGCTGAGGATCCAAACCCTCCCCTCCCCCTTCCCCAGCTCTCCATTGACATAGGCCTCACAACTCGCCTACCTCTTAGCTCCATTCCCTCAATCCATAAGCTAGTGAAACACCTGTTAGAGTACTCTAGATTGATTCTTGAACTCAAAAATTTCTGCCACCATAGCACAAGCCAGATTCTGGTCTTCCCATAAAACCTACTGGACTCCAGCTAGATTACACAAATTGGGACCTGAAGTATTCCCCCCTGTACTGGTGCTGCAGGGAAGAGACAGGAGATTCTCCTTTCATGATCTTCACATGTCCACTCTGGACAAAAATCCAATACTTAACACAGCTGATCACAATGAGACCACTAGTTATCGACTTCCTTACAACTGCGCTAGGACTTCATCCTAATCAGAACGCAAAGTTCTAAGACCTACATGCAGCCTCGCTAGCTGATCTCCTCTTATCTCTGGGTACAAAAACAATACTCTCAGACTGGAAATCAACATCTCTTAGGGCCTACAACACATGGTGGAATTTACTCTGTTCTATTAGGAATGTGGCTACCGCAATACCCCCCATAACACACGGATCTTCAAGTCCAAGACAGTTCTGGGCTACACTCAATGACTTCCAGCAGGATCACAACCCCCATAGGCCCGCCCTACGATCACACCCTCACTTGGAATCCTGCTTAGTGCCACACTAAGTGTATAGCCCATGGATTCCCAGAGGAGCCACCCCACCTCTGCTCTTCTGCCTCTTTTTCTATCTCTTGTTCTCTCCCCTTTCTCTCTCTTCTTCTCTCCCTCCTTCTCCAATGCGCGGACCGTTACTGAAGTACAATCCTTCCCATAGGTTCATTACTTACAGCCCATCTAATTACAGTACAAACCTTCATGTCTTCCGTATTTACCATGTTTTCATATGTACCATGCTTACATGCACACTTTCGTGTTCACAAAGTACTGTCCATATAACTGCCATTCCTGGACACCTTATACCATTCGGGAATCAACTTCAACTTCTACTTGCCAAGCCACAAAGTCTGTAAGTCTGTAAGTGTAAACACAACAATGATGGACAGAATGTGGATCAATGTCACACATTCACCCCAGTCCAAAGATCTGGGCCCAAATCAAACAAGTCTGTAAGATCACTCCCACAATTATTTTACTGAATCCTACAGAGTGTTCCATTACATTGCTTTTCATGATACCAGTTTTTGTTGACCTTGGAATGTACTGCCTGCTGTATTTATTCTATTTCTTTGTTTTCTGTACTTTATGTTGTGTTACCTCTTTGTTCCATGCTTATTTTGTGCCTTATTTACATAAAATAAAAACTACCTGAAATAATAAAAAAATATATAAAAAATGAAGCAAATTTTCTCAGGTACAGCATGACTTGGCCATGGAATTCTGTGGATCTAATTAGTCACATATGCCCCACTTAGGAGGCTATACATGACATCACCCACCATTCCTATCCACTGCTTTGCTAGCCATATAGAGTGCTGCCTGGTGAGCAGTGACATCAAAAGGTGTAGAGTGAGTGCATTCCCAAAAGGAAAAGCACCTTAGATGAGCACATGCACAATGTAGTTCATATCTCAGAATTGTTTTAATGACATTTGGTAAAACGATTTGTGAGAAGTTGGGTTGTTAGTTGAGGAATGTGTGAGCCCTTCTCAAGCAACAGCCACCATATTTATCAGAGTGAATCCCTAAAGTCATTATATTAACCTGTGCTATTGATCCTCCACCAGGGGAGCAGAAATGACCTCTGGTAGCTTGGAGTCAAGCATAACTTAGAGGCATTGTGTAAAGTATTTTTACAGCACACAAACAGCAATGAAGTGAAAACACAACATAAGACAATTACCTCACCAATTTAGACAAATTGGACAAAAGTTAATAAATGACATTTTTTATATTTAGGTAAAATAATGCTCATGAGCACAATGCACCATTTGTGATTATCTGATCGTGCGGGGCGAGACAAAATTCACACGTTCAGGCCAACCGTGATGGTGCACAGGCCAATACCAAAAGTCCAAGACACAGATCCTGCCAGCAGTTAGATACTTTTTGAGGTGACATGAAACACTCTACAAATCTACTGATTGATTGATACAGGGATCAAGTTAGCCACGATGAGAAATGAACCTTAAATAGAGTTGCGGAGCATTTTGTAGCATATTGCGGCAGACCAGTTAAGCAAAGAAATGTCTGCATTGAAAATATATTGCGCAGCGGCAGATCTGTGGAGCTGTGAGGACTGCGATGAGGGCTTACTTTGAGTCTGCATTGTGCTGTGTCCATTTTGATGAGGCATTGTGAAGAGCTGCAAGTTGAGCGTGGAGGCTGTGGTTTCGTTGAGGCACTGCGAAGAGCTGTGTCAGTTTGCATTGCACTAAATTGGTTTGGGTAAGACAATTAGGCCCACTTCCAAGGGTTCAGGACCACATGGGCTCCCTTTGGAAGGTTAGGACTCACAGCAGGCATAGCCCAGGTGCAGGTTTCAAGATGGATGGAGCTTTTTCTGTCCTTGGTGCTCTGATTAGGTGCCAACCAACTAGCCCTTGGAGTCACTCTGATGAGTTCAAGGTGCCAGTCCAGTCTTTCTCACTCAGACAGCAGGGCATCAGGGGAGCAGGGCAGCAGAGCAGCAGTGTTGCAGGGCAGTAAACCAGTACCTCTTGCAGCAGAGTGGCACAGCAGTCTTTCTTCTGAGTCTTCTACACATACAGAAGTATACTGAAGAGTGGGTCTGAGGGCCCTATTTTATTACCTTATGACTTCTTTAAAGCATACATTTTTAGAGATTCCCTTTGAAGTGCTTACGATTTCCTGCATCCCTGCTCTGGTTCCAGCCAGGATTCAGACACAATGGACTATTGTAAAGTTCTGTGTATAAAGGCCGGACACAGTCTATTGACTTGCAAGTGAGGCTGTGACCTGCTCCGCTTTCCATCCTGCCAAGGATGGCGCATCAAGGCATGCATAATACCTTGATTGTGTGGCTATCTGGGAGGAATTTACAAAGTACATGTCAACTACACCCAGTCATGTGACCCAGGAACAGGCTGCAGGGGCCAAATATTTACCTCAGGAAAATGCCAACTTTCTAAGAGTGGCATTTTCAAAATAGTGACCTAAAATCTACCTTTGCAATTAAAGATGATTTTAAATTACAATTTTGCAGACACCAAACATGAATTTCCTATCTGGTCCCAGGAAAAAAAACATTACAGGGACAGTTTAGGCTTGATATAATCCATATGCAAATCGGCAGGGCATTCACCTAGTCAACCTAGGCAGTTCCCCAGCTGCATGTAAATGAGGGAATACCACTCACTTTTCCTGCCCAGAACGACCATCCAGGACTTGGCAGATCTGGGTAGGAAAACAGAAAAATGTTCTTGATGGATTAGGAAACAACACCCTGCTTCTAGGATGATTTACTGAAAAAGAAAAGAGAATTCAATCAGAATCTTAGCATTCAGCTGTACTGAAATTACATCTGCCCACCTGCATATTGGGCACAGATATCACTGTCACACAAGCAAGTGCCTCTGGAAAGTGCAATTGATTGTCCACCAGGGGAGCAGAAATGAGCTTCAGTGTTGACCGGGTGGAAGGGGGAGGGCAGTACATAAGCCTCTAAATAAGACCATCCCATTCCTTTCTAAGTACATATGCTGACACAAGCAGATTTATAGGGACAGCATTGTCACTCTAGAATTTACAACATGCGATTTAATACATTTCTACCAAATGTCCTGTATAATGCATGGGGTTCATAGCCTTAGATCCCTTTTTGAGAAGCCTTTAACATTGATTGCAATCCCATTCTCAAATGTTTTGCTGAATTGCAACTCGCTGTGATTGAACCCCTGTGAGTTTTCATGTCATTAAAACATATAAAAGGACTCTAGTATTTAGCAACTATACTGGTGCTGATGAATACTTCCTCTGTTTCAGAAATTTCTGTACTGCTACATCCATCTTCAAACCATGCATTTTCTACTTTTAGATCCATTTACCTCAAACTGTGACCCATAAACTTAAACAGTTACTCATGCAAGAAAGGATGAGTAAATGAGATGATAATAAAGTAATGACTAGAAAACCATAAGGTTACTTTTCATTTTTCCTGCTCTAGCATTGGCTAGTACACAGATATCGTCTACCTTCCTAGGAACGTGTTTGGACTGCCAGAATAAATGGTGTGCATGATGACAGGACACTTACTGAGACGATAGGTCCCTAGCCCTATTTAGTCATAGGATTACTGACCATTATCAGCAGGACTAGATATAAGTGATGGGCGCAGTTTCACCTCTAGATCTCGGGGCAATTCAGACATAGCACAAGAACAATGATGAGCCCCTTTATTTTTCTGCTTGTTGTTGGGTGAGTGTCATCAAGAAAATACTCTTGAATATATAGAGCTATTTTGAGGTAGGAGGAGGTCCATTTCATATTCTAGCTAATTAGTGGTAAGCCTCAAAGATGTTGTCAATGGCAAGGAATTGGACATCAGTAGCAGAGAAACATAGTGCTCTCTGCAGACGGCTTGTCTTTCCTCCACCTACCAATGTAGACCATTGAGAACACTACCTTAGAAGCTAATGAAAAAAGTATGTTATATTTTTATGAATAGCTTCTACCCTTGAGTCTCACTAGTGGAAGATGCAGATCCGCAATGCACTCAAATCAGGACCTATAAGCAGCTTGTGTTGCCCACGTAGGGATTTCTTTGTAATTTAGAGCCATTAGATAGCAAAGCAAAGAAAGGCGTGGATCATTCAATGCACAGTGAGCCCAGGCTATTGACCATTAGAAACTCAAATGTGATTGGTAGAAGTGAGTGATATGGAATCAAGGACACTGTCATAGCTACTCCTGTTTTCATACTGGCACAGAATCAGACTCCAGTGATTCAAAGTTCACCATGTAATGTTTTTACTTGAAACCTTTAGTAGTAACTGAAACATGATCCTACTTGATGTATTGAACATTTCAATAAATAAACTGTTTTTCTTTGTGTTTATGAATATTTCCTGAAGCTTTTCTTTCTCACTGTATAGGCAGGACTGTTAGCAAGGAACTTTCTTTTCTTTCCCTGGTCATGCTCCCCTGTCAATTTTGTTATCAATGTTGTGTACTGAATGGTGATCTGTTTAACTTAGGAGTATCCAACGTAGGTCCTCGCGAGCATGATCAATGCCACATTTTCAGCATAGCCATGGAATAGGTAAATGAGATCCATTTAGATTAACAACACATTTTCATGATAGCCATGGAGTATTTAAATAAGTTTTATTTTGTGTATGTCACGGAAGCATTTCTCAGGCTATTATTCAGACATTTAGCATGGACCAAGCCTCCCAGATGTACATTTAATGCCCATGTTAGTTAGCTGCCATGTTATGTGCAAGTATATCAATTAGGGATATCAAGAAGTAGCAGCTTCTTCCCCTCTCTTGTTTTTTATCAATCATAGCACTGTACTTCTCACACAGGGTCTCAAGGATCATTATGGGGATGTCAGAAACACAAAATACCTAAAGGAACACATTTTACTTTCTATACTTCCACTGAATACCATTTCCCTATCCCCTCAGTAGCAAATAAGAGGCAACAGAAGGTCGAAAGATAGGACCAGGGTTCACCCATGTGATTCCATTGCGATCAAAAAGTCTTAATTCACTTCTGGTGAATCTGCCACTGTTCATGATTATGGGGCTGGCTTATATTTTGGCAGTCCAACAATCCGTCCTCTGCGACGGAGGTTTATTTCCGCCCACTGGCCGTCTGATTTATATATAGAGTGATGAAACTGCCTTCCGTCCTGTAGGAGAGAGATTCATCTTTCTCATAGGACTACCAATCATGAGGAGATTAATTCTCTGCTGTCATATAACACTCTATCAGCGTTGGTGTAGTAGGATTCCCTCTGCCAAATGTATTCGTTACTGTCAGCATATCAGGCTTGAAGCGGTTTACTGTTGAGGAAATAAGTAATTTCTTGATTTGGGATTTACATGGTATAGCATTGCATTAAAATGACAGATGCTGAACTTGCACACCTGATACTAATGTCCTAAGTAATGACACCTCACGAGCACAGAATAAACCACAGAACTTGCTGAACAATCATTTGTTGGTCGGCAATGGTTAGTGCATGTGGAGCAAGGGCCGCCCATTGGAGGTGGTGAGGAGAGGTCCTCGTATGGCATCCAGGATCAAGTTATCGCACTGGACCTAGTGCTGGCAGTCACCTCAGAGGAGCCTAGATGGGACGGGGAGGACAGCATTCTTGGTGCCCCACAGTACAGAGGAGTTTACACCTCATCCCACCAAAGACAGACTGCCTAGAATGGTGATATTGGAGGGAACCCTCACTCCCTGGCTCTAAGTGGCCATTCCCAAAATGGTGGCACAGACAACACTGTCACCCATGTTGATGTTACACAGCAGTCTGCTAGTAGTTTAGAAGAGGTTCAGCTGTGGGTAATACAACTGTAGAACAATAGCACAGCATGGTGAAATGGACTGGTCCCAATGCAGGCGGCACCCCAGATTTGGGGATACAGGCATTGCCCATTAATCTGGATCAGCCAGCATTAGGTGGCAGTATGAAGCACATGCTAGAGGCCCACACCAGAAAGGTAGACATCCGGCTGCAGGCAGTTAAGTCTGTGAAAGCTGCAATGGAGCTGAAACTCCACACCCTTACCAAAGAGATGAGGCTATTGTGTGCTAAGCACAGCACACTTGTGGAGCGGGTAAACACTGCAAGGTCCGCATTGGCCACCATGCGTCTATCGATGGCTCATATGCAATCCCGATGGCCAGACCTAAAGTTGGCTGTGACTCTCCTTGAAGTGAGAGCGAACAACTCAGAAGGCCAAAACAATCTGCATATCATAGGTGTGAGAGCTTAAATATCACCTATAGATGTAAGCATTATTTGAGACAAAAGCTGCTTTGAGCTTCAGACATAAAACTGCATTTAAAAAGCGCCATGCATTCAGTGCATGAAAAGTGAAAACAATGAGTGAGGCCTGGTCAGATGCTTTCAGTCCAATGAATTATATAAAACCATGCACAATTAATTAGTGGTTGATTTAAATGTGCTTAGTTTAGATTTTACCTCACTATAGAATGTACATTTAATTTGGAAAATGGGTTTTGAACTTTCAAAGTAGCATATATATTTGTGCTGAATTAACACATATTTTAAAGTGTAGAGAAAGCAGAAATACACAGTATGTGATTTAGTTTGCTTTGGGAAGCCTCGGCACCGTCCTTGAGATACTAATGGAATGTCTGCCTCCCCTTTCCTATTCCTATTTTGAAAGACATTTCTTATAATTTACAGCCTGTAGCTTGCTTTTATCAGTATTCACTTGTTTAACAAAGCCTTATTCATTTCATAACGTAGAGTGAAACTGCAAAGCATACATTTTCCACTGAATTATTGTAAAATGTATTCAGTTTCTGCCTAAATAATACTTTCTTGTTGGAGTAAGTTTTCTGTTTAGTTGAAATAAATAGCTTATTTATCAGGAAGAGGACATGAAATCATTTAGAGCAAAATTCAAATGTGTTACAAGAACTCATCTAATTGATGACGTGAGCAGTCAGCACAGGGATGTTGATGTTTTCTGCACTTCAATTGGAAGACCAAAGACACATGTTTTTGAAACAAATTTTACTGAAGTATATAGCATTCCTAGCTGAGAGGTGGGAGGCTTTTTTTCTCTCTCTTTAGAATGATTTTGAGTTCTACAGAGGGAGGAGGGTGCTTTGGGCAGCATCTGGGGGAGGAACAGACAAGCAGACGGAGATATAGCTCAGCACAAGGAGAGGGAATCATCTGTGAGGGAACAAGGGCATATTTAGATGTAGACTTTTTTTTGCTAAAAACCCCAACTTTATTCTTTGACTAACTGGCTTTGTCAAGGCGTATTTGTCCTATTCTTATTTTTTTTTTATGGGAGACTTTACCATTATTAATTTTTGATTTAGCTTCATGCTAAGCTCACTCTTGCATTATATTTCTTAAACTCTTTATGAGTTCTGAATGACATGTATGCCTCATTTTCCATAGAAATAGGGATTCCTTCCTTCCTTCCTTTATGGAGTGTTTTGTATGCAAACTATGATATGCTATGTATTGATTCTATTTTTTCCTATTTTCAATTCTGTAACCTGATTGATATCTGACTAATGAATGAAGAGTCAAAGAAACTGACATTTTGACTGGAAAATAAATTCCTTTAAAACTACTCACAACTCTCATTATTGCCTTAAAAATGTATTTGCATTTGATTTGCTCATGGTTATGTAAGTCTCCCCTTTGGTCATCTCATGGTGGCAAAGGTCTATTGCCTTGAGTGGAAAACAAGTGTAGTGGTAATTTTTTTAATGGGAAAGTTCTGTGTGATTTTTTTCATCGGAAGATAGAGAAGGCCCCCATATGGAGTTGTCCTTTGAGGACTGGTTGGCATACACAGTCCTAGAAGGGAGGAAGTCACACTATAGAGTGAGCACACAGGGTTCTTGCCAGTATGCTGCCTCTGGGGTAACCCCCTAGGCAAGTAGTGGCCAGGTTGTTCAACTATCGAGATAGGGACCACATTTTACAGATCTCTAGGAGCAAAGGGCCCATGGCAAGTGGACAATTCAAAGATTAATATATTTCTGGATAATACCCTTGAATTTCAGAAACACCGGGGATCATTCCCAGTTATTAAACAACAACTGCGCTGTGTGGGCATAAAATATTCTCCTATGTTCCTGGCTAAATTAAGAGTGCTTGACTCAGGAACGATATACTTTTTCACATCCCCCGAAAGAGGACAGTAAATGGCTGGAGTCCACAAAAGGGGTGTTATTACCTGTAAACCCTGACCTGCGCGATGGTTATGAATGGCAAAGACAAAGCAAAGATTTCACAGGTATATGAAGGGTAAGATCTCGAAGGAACAAGCGGCCAAGGAGAGAGCTGTGGTGGTGGCAGAGATATATCTGCACACTGGTGTATACCTAGCACAGTCAACCTACCCTGTGGCATCCCCAAAGTGGCTGGTAGAGTTACAGATGATGATCTCAATACGGACCAAAATTCTGGGCCAGCTATTACTCCAATGGCATCCAACCAGATTATATGAGTGGGACGTTGCTACAGCCTTTATGTGTCATACTTCTAGTTATCATCAGGTTGTTGGGACGGAAGTAATGGGGGGTGATGTTTTTCAGTGCTGTTCGAACGGTAGTTCTCTGGGCCACTGAGATGACATCACTCTAGGCAACTAGAACTTGGTCTACCCACAAGACCAAAATTAAACACGTTAAAGTATCAGCTTATTGGGTTAATCACTGGTCAGGTTATCATTGTGACCCCAATCTTCAGATGGGTGTTGCGTGTCTTCTGGTTACTAGGGTTTGTGTGGTTATGCCTCTAACTGCCTTTACTATAGGTAATCGCAGCCCACAATGCCCACAGATAGAGTAGCGCATGTAATAGCAGGAGGAGAATCGAGACTACACTCCTATGGCTAACACATGTGAAGAGGGATCCTTTAGTTTCATAATCTTTAGCTGGAATGTGGGTCAGATGCCAACACCCCTGAAACACTACAAAATGTATTCATACCTGAAGTGCAAGGGGGTACATATCGCATACTTACGAGAAACGCACTTAATATCCTCAGAGCTACAGAGAAAATATGAAAGAGGAGGTGGGAACAAATTGCGGACACTGCCTATTCGGCAGATGCCAGGTGGTACTGATCTGGATATCGCTTACAGCCTCCTGGTGATTAGTCATAGGATCGTAGACAAGGAGGGGTGATATGTGGTAGTGGAGGGAACACTAGATGAGGAGCATCAGTCTCTAGTTGCGCTTTACGCACTCAATCAGTAACCAATTATATCTTTGAATAGCCTCCCCTTCACACTGATGCACAACGTGATTGCCCCTTGTATATTCGGTGGATACTTCAATTGTGTACACAACATTGACCCATGTAAATTGATACCCCCATTACGGGGAACAGAGAGCCAGGTGATCCCACACCTTTTCACTTCCTGGGTCAGGGACAGACAACTCTACGACATGTGGCATAGGATGCAACCCAAGAGTTTAGAATTCTTGTAATATTTCTCTGTGCATCACCTGCACACCCACATTAACATGTTGCCAAGTAACAATGCTGCCCCCTTCTGTGTCATAGGCACAGAATGCTTGGGAAGTACGCTGTCATATCACAGCCCTATTTAGATGACAGTGAGATAGGCAGGTGCTGTGCGTGGATACCCAAATAGAGGTGAAACAATCAGGCCCTGCTAGACAAATCCTATAGGGAAACTATTGGAAATTGCACTGATCAGTATTTTACTGAAAATGACAATACTATTTTAAGTATGGGAGTGGAGTGGAATGAATTTAAGGCAGTGGTCTGTGGGCTGTATGTAAAAACCTCAAATGGTGGAAAGCATATGTTGATCAGAGAGATACTCAAAGCAGAAGAGCATGTATGAGAGACTGAGGTAAGGATAGGAAAGGGATCTGAGGATGGGTGTACTCTTGCCAGTCTCTGCAGCATGTGGAAGTAGACAGGGCAATTCATCTGTTGGTATAGCTCCTTCACACAGAGCCCCCAGAGGGGCTATACTATCACTTGCAGAAGAGATAGTCAACTTCCAAACCACAATTAATGAAACGTTCACAGAGTACTGCACCAAGCATTGGAAGATATAGCAGATGATTCAGCTCTGTTCTCTATTGTTGGCAGGCTGCCCATCCAGGGGCTTAACCCTTTGCAGAGACCCAACCTAGATGAACTGCTAATGACAGCAGAAATGCATGCAGTAATAGATTAAATGGCATATAATAAGACCCCAGGCACTCATGAGCTCCCAAAGGAGTTTTACATGACATATCAAAGGATGCTGGAACCAAAACCTCTTCAGTTCTATGAAGAGGTCAAGAGAATTGAAATTCTGCCTCAGACACTTAGAGAGGCGTTGCTAGTTGTCCTCCCTAAGCTGGGTCGGGAAGGTGCTAGCTACTAGACTGACCCTATATTCTACACTCTAATTCATGCTGATCAAAAAATATTAATTCCAGGGAGAAACACATGTATTAGTCGAAGGCACCTTTACTCCATAATGGAGCTAGTTCCGAGGGACGGTGCACCCCCGGTGGCTAAATCCCTAGATATCAAAAAATCATTTGACAATGTGGGGTGGCCATACCTGATGGTGGTACTGGAGCAAATGGTGTTTGGGTTGAAGATTAGGCAGTGGATTTAGCTCTCATACATGGGAACCATTACCTGGGTTTTTACAGGTAGGGACAACTCTGACCTGATCCTTATAGGCCATAGTGTGAGGCAGGTGTGTCCGCTATCCCCCTGATTTTCGCTCTAGTTAAGGAGCCTCTTGCATTTATGTTCAGGTACAAAGGTCCAGAAGGAGGAATATTGAACAAAGGCACTTGGGATATTATTTCCCTATATGCAGATGCTGTGTTTCTTCTTCGGCGCCAACCACAGCGGTCAGTCCCATCTGAGAGGAAGGTGGTAAAAGGTTTTGGGAGCGTATCAGGGCTGTGAGTTAATCCAATCAAAACATTCCCGTTCCCACTTAGAAAACTGTCCAATGGGCAAAACTGACATTTGGCATCGCTGGAGATGGTGGCACTACTTCCCCTAGCATTCTGTGCAGCACAGGTGGTGTGAAGGAGAGGCTGCCTGCATGCTTTGTTTCTACCGTGGCGTGAGATGCACAAAACTGCCTTTAGTATCACTGGCTGGGGTGGGACTACTTCCCCCAGCATTCTGTGCAGCAGTGATGGTGTAGAGGAGGGGCTGCCCGCAACGCTTTAGTGCTTATGAGAGCTTTGTTTCTACAGAGGCAAAGACCAGGCCAAGAGCGTGCCCATCTGCGCCCATCAGAGCCCGGAGAAGGTTGGCCCGGGCCACCCCCCTCAATTGGCTTCTTCTCTTTATGAAGCTACTGCTCACTCCTTCTACTGTGCTGCTAGGCAACTCTTACACTGTGTGAACTGTGCCCCTCTTGTTGTTTGATTTCCACACCAAATGGTACTTTAGGTTAGGTTAGGATGAGCAAGTGCAAACAGGATTTTACCTCGGAAGGATCTTCTGCTAAAAATATCAGCATGCTCAACAGCTACATCGAAGAATCACTGGGTGCTATCAATAAAGAAATTGTTAGCTTAGAAAGAAGGTTGTCTTTAGCACCAGCTGATTGTGACTTCCTGCATTTATTGCAATCCCCCCTTCAAGTCAGCATTAAGTTGCACCTAGTCAGAGAGAGTGTAACAGGAGGATGCAGGTGTCAGCTAAGGCTGAGGTGAGTGGTGACTTGATCTGTACCAAAGTCCTGTTCCTGGGCGAGCCAAATGCAAAATCTGCTCAGCTGGTTCAGTCTACAAGCATTAAGCAGAAGTATGGGGCCAATCGACCTCACCCTGTAGTTCAAACAAGCTCTTCATGGTCCACGACACCTATCTTTTCTGCCTCAATGAAGGACTACCTTGAGGGCATGCTGGCTCAATGTGGAAAAGATTCGGAGGCACTTTTAGACTCCATGCTCCAAGGTTTTATCGAACGCTTGGCGTCTATTGAAAATAAACTTTCTATTTTGAATTTTAGACAGGCCCCAGATCCAGTGAAAACTGATGCACAAAAACTGGAAGTTCTGATGCCGGTCTGGTATTAGAATCTAACTTTCTGATTGAAGGGAGGAGGAGTTTGAGCTCTCACTTAGTAGGAAACACTTGTGAGTCAAGTACAGCAGCGAAATGTCCATCTCAAGGCCATGAGTTCTTAGGCCAAGACTCTGGGACACCCAGGTTGACTGAAAGTGTTCCCTTTCTCTCTAGTCAGTCGGACACGGATCCTGACTCTGCATCTAAGAGCCATCTGCCACAAGCGGCCAGTCCTTTCGGTATTGTCCTTGCCAATTTACCAACTTTACGCCCAAGGACTGTTGAATCCACAGTAGACTTAATTCATAATTAAATTCACTGGATCTATGGTGACTTGAGTAGTCAGGAAAAGTTGTTTAATGAAGTGCTTAAGACTAGGAGGTTGGGATGGGTGGGGAAGATACCCAAAGAATTCACAGGAGACTATGTTGTTATCACATTTAGATAACCTTCTATAGCTAGGAATTTGATTACAGCCTCAGCCCAAGGTCAACAAAAGTCTAACAATATTAAATCTTGCCTCTAGTTTATTTTTATAAATACATGGCTAATTGTCCTGTAAATTGAGTGGGGCAACCTGGTTTTTCTAGCCTCACCACAACCTTTAAATATCCAGGTGCAGTACCACTTTGCACCCTTGGGGGATTTGACTAAGATAGATTGACTCTGGTCTAGTCAGAAAAACAAGGCGTGCCTTCCCCAAGGGTTAGACCAACTTACTGATGGGCTTAGTTGGACACCAATAATTAGGTTTGCCCCACCATGGTCAATCTCTTAGTTAGTGGCTCTAACTCTGCGGTGGGAATGATGACTAATATTTATATTTCTGACTCCAGCCAGCTGCTGAAATACTGTCCTGGAACAATGCTAACCTTGCCAGCAGAGTCAACAATGAGAAGTGGGTCTCCTTCATAAAGAATTATGATATCCTTTTTTTTCAAGAGACCTGGGCTGTGGAGGCCACGTGTCGTGATGGGTTCAGCTCCTATACTGTTCCAGTGATTCCATCTTCCTCAGGTAGGGTTAGTGTTGGACTAATGATGTTCTTCAGAGTGACTCTGGAATGCAAAATGATCCCAGTTTGCACTGACAGTTCTTTAGTTCAAGCCTTTTTAACTAATTGGCCCAAAAGTTGGAGCATTGTTTTCTCAACATTTTATAATGGGTGTTCTTTGTCCAACCTTAGTTTAAATATTAACATGCTCTCAGATTTTATTCTAGGCCTTGATACTAAATTTGCCTATTTGCACACTAGGTACCATCTTAATGTTGGTAGTAAATTTAATACTAAACTGGGGCCTACACGGGAGGTCAATGTCTTGCTTGATTTAGTATGCATAGACTGTGTATGTCCAATTATGTACTAGAGAGCTAAAGCTATCTTCCACCTTCAGCTTCCAGGAAGGAATAAAGGACGTCACAAATGCTGGATGAGCAGCACCTGCCTGAAGGGCAACTTGGAGAAGACGGAGGTACTCGCTCTCGGACCCTCTCCCACAGCATTGGAAAACACCTGGTGGCTCACCGCCCTTGAAAGCCACCTCATCCCCATGGACCACGCCCGGAACCTCAGCATTGTACTCGACTCCTCCCTTTCCATGACCCGACAGATCAACTCCGTCGCCTCCACCTGCTTCAACACCTTCCGCATCCTTTGCAAGACCTTCAAATGGATCCCACCTGAAACAAGAAAATTTGTCACCCATGCACTCATTACCAGCAGACTAGACCATGCAAAGAATCTCTACGCCGGAATCAACAAGTCTCTGCTCCACAAACCCCAGAACAAATAGAAAAACGCAGCAAGACTCATCCTCGACATCCCTCGACATGAACACATCACCCAACACCTGCGAGACCTCCACTGGCTCCCCGTCAAGAAGAGGGTAACCTACAAAATACTCATGCCTCCACAACGCCAAACTCAAATACCTCAACAAGAGAATCTCCTTCCACGTACCCAAGAGAAAATTCCGATCCGCCGACCTTGCCCTCTCCGAAACCCCGCACACCACAGAGCCAGAATGGGTGGAAGAGCCTTCTCCTACATCGGGCCAAGAATTGGAACCAGCTCCTGATAGATATCAGGCACCCCCCCTCTCTGAACATCTTCAGGAAGACCCTCAAGACCTGGCTCTTCGACTGAATGGAACCGCTGATCCTCCCATCGCATTGAGACCCTCACAGTTGAGTAGCATGCTTGACAATTCCCCTGATTGATTGATTGATTGATTAACCTCATTGACTCTTTTGATCTCATTAATGCTTGTGGTCCATTGGATTCAACATATTTTTCCAATGCAGCTTTTGTCAGGGGGGCCTATGGCTCTGTCATTGACTATATTTTTGGCTCTAGAGACTTGTTGGGCTGGGTCTTTAAGGGTAGAACAGAAGAAAGTATATTTAGTAATCACAATCCTCTATGGCTTAGTGAAAATATTTATAAGGGGGCTAGAAGTGCCAAAGGGATAGCTATAGGTGCTCTGGAAGTGAAGGCATATGGGCTTTGTATGGCCTGGAAGAATGATGACCTAACAGGCCTTATGTCAGAGCTGTGCGTCGATTATCTTAAATGACTGCTTAACTGTCTTACTTCCTCCATTGACCAGTGGGATGTAGCTAACCAATTTTTCCAACTGGGTATAACAGTTTGCAAACTACTGATGAAGCCAATTACTGCCACCAATCAGGATCCAAAATGGTTTGATCCATCTTGTAGAAAGGCCTCTGCTGATTTACACAAGGCTTTGAAGGAGACGTCAAGGGATTGTCACAGGGTCCAATAATGTAGAACAGTATATAAAGCTGCTCTTCTCTACAGGTGTAAGGAGATTCAACTGACCTCCTGGGGGAAGCTAGTGTTGGCATATAGACAGAAAGATGCCAGGGGTTTTTGGGCAGTGGTGAACAACATCAGCCCACCAGGGGCTACTGATAATACTGTTTTCAACTCTATCAACCCTAACCCTTAGGTTAAGTATTTTAGTGCTGAGCCCATAGTAACTATGTAGTATACTTGTAAAGTAAATGTAAATGTAGTATACTTGTAAAGCGCACAGCTGCCCCTGCAACGGGGCGTCCCGGCGCTGTATAACTCTGGGGAACCCGTCCTGGCTTTCCCTGTGGGATGGTCCCTTGCTGGGAGTCCCCAAGGTGGAGCCAGGCATCCCCGGAATTGGTGGGGCCGTTGTGGAGATTAGGCAAGCTAATGCCCAGAGTTGCCGAGTGGAACCCCTGATTAGAGTAAGCACCGAAGCGAGAATTATCGAGTCCGCTGACCAAGGTCCACGACCCTGCCGCGTCGGGAATTGAACCCTGGTCCCAGGCTGACTTCTGCTCTCAGGCCTGCCGCCTCTAACCAGTGAGCCACACTACTCCACAGGTGTGGATGTGTGATTTCTTGCAAAGTGCCTGTTGTTGCGACAAAATTCACCAAACCAAACAGCTGCAGCGATGAGAAGCATTGTAAAACAAAGAGATGCGTCGTTAATGAGACCTTCGTGGTTACGATGCAACAGTTCCGCTATACATAGGGGAGCGATAAGTCGGGTCTGGCCTGTAGGGGGATTCGGAGACGACTCTGATCCATGTGTTGGGGAAAACTTGCTACACAGGGACGATGCGTGGGAATCTGGGATGCGTCGGCGAACGATGAGGCGGCGGCAAGCGACACTGCGTCAACCTTTTCAGCCACGATCCCTCGATGCGTCAATTCTTGCCACAAGCTCTACGTTGGTTTCAGTGGCAATTCTGGGAGACTCTTCTTGCACGATAGTGTTGCATTGAAAAAATTGTTGCAAGACGAGCAATACAGCATTGCTTTTTCAGCTCCCAAGAGGCCCAAGACAGTCACAGGCACCTCGTGGCAGGTCTGAAATCCCAGCAAGGAAATTCAGGGGAGCTGGGGGTGAAGCCACTGTGTTATTGAGACTTCAAAACAGGAGGTAGGCTCTACACAAGGCTTTTAGAGACTTTCCTCAAGCAGGGGACACAACATACAGCAAAGTCATTTGCCTTTCCTTGGCAGAAAACAACAACTGCAGGCCAACCCCAGACACACAGCAAGGGCACTACTTCTCAAGCTCTTCTACTTGGCAAAGGTTCCTCTTGATTCCAGAAGTAGTCTAAAGTTCAGGGGTTTTAGGTCTAATAAATATACCCCGAAAGGTCTTTGGTCTCTTTGTGCAAGGTTGTATGAGCCCAGTCCAAACCAGTTCTGTCCTCTCTTGTGCAGCTGACCGGCTGGAGGTGGAGACAGCATTGTGTAAGGCAGACAGGCCCAATTCAGGTGCAAAGGAAATCTCCTCCCACCATACTACATGCAGACCGGGCCTATTCAGGTGCTAGTGAAAACTCCTCCCCCTACTCTGAGTGCAGTCAAGGTCTTTTCTTCCCAGCCCTGACTCATTCAGGAAAAGCAGGACACAATTCAAACCCCCCTCCACCCCCAGTGGCTGTCTGAAAAGAATGCACCTCCCCAGCCCAGGTCACTCCAAAACCAGACAGTCAATACACAAACAGGCAGAGGCACACCAAATGGTTAAACAAGAAAATACCTACTTTCTAAAAGTGGGATTTTCAAACACAGAATGTAAAAATCACCCTCAGCCGGTCCTCGGATGCTTGTTTCCGTTCTGGGAAGGACATGGCTTTTGTAGTTCGGACTGGACTGTTCCCATGGGGCACAGGGTCAGCGCTGATTTGCATATCGCCATTGTCTAACCCAGGGTGGTGTGGAGTGGAAAAACGATGGATTTGGGCCCATATCTTTTGACTGGGGTGAATGTGTGACATTGATCCACATTCTGTCCATCACTGTTGTGTTTGCAATTACCGCTCTATTTCACTACCAGGACATGTAAAACACAACAGTACATGTCCTAACTTTTAAATAAACTGCATCCTGCCCATAGGCCCCCCTTAGGGGTGCCTTACATGTAATAAAAGGGGGATTGGCAGTTCAAAACTGGGCATACAGACACTGCAGTGATAGGTCTGAAACATTTGCAGGGCTATTCACGTGGGTGGCTCAATCAGTGCTGCAGGGCCACTAGTAGCACTTGATTAATCGGTCCCTGGCACACATGGTGCACTGTACTAGGGGCTTACTAGTAAATCAAATAGACCAATCATGGAGAAACCAAATGCCAATATATTTGAGAGAGGGAGTACTTGCACCTTATCACCGAACAGCAGTGGTAAAGTGCCCAGAGTCCTAGCACCAGCAAAAAACTAAATGCAGCACACAGTCAAAAACAGGAGGTCAGAGGCAAAAAGACCAGGGAAACCATGCCAAAAGATGCCAGGTGTAACATTCACCATCAGTCAGGATCTTTTGGTGATTCTATAGGCTTTTATTCATTTTAGCCCCTCCTTGTCTTATAATAAATGTGTACAATATTGACCTTGTGCAATTGTATCCCTCTTTTCCGAAGGTTGAGTTTTAGGGTCATGAATTGTCCTGAATCAATTTTATCTGAACTGTCTGATGTATGAATATCTATTTTTTAAAGTGGTTAGAATACTTTATATATTCAATGTTGTTTATTACATATATTTTGATGTACACTGAAAATTGGAATGATTTTGCCCTTTTTGATATTTATGTGTTGTGCTTTTCTGATTACCTTTTAAGCCGGTTTTGATACGATACGATATGACTGACACCGAGCAATAGGGAATAGCAGATTTCGTCCTGGAGTGGAAATATGATACATTTAAAAATGTAGAAATACAAGTATTCCACATTGACAACGGTTGTGTCCAGGGAAACTTGATCAAAGTGGTGACCAGCACCAGGCGGTTGGTACAATTCTGGATTGGCCATTGCAAAATTTCAGGTACTACCAAGGTTACTATACCAATTCTTGGCCCTACCACTGTTGCTGTCTAGTACCTTTTTTTAAAGGCCCTAGATGGTATGCTAATAGCCCTGATATGGAGACTGGGCGGTATACGAGTAGAGCTGCATAAACTATACAACCCCTAGACAGGGGAGGGTTAGGGGCACCAAATTATGAGCTATATGATGCAGACTCAGCTGGAGTGGCCCATTAAGTGGTTTGCGGATCGACCCAGTCCTGAGAAAATTATCCACCTGCAGGGCCTACATGGCAGCTCACTGTTGCATTGGTTGATGAGACTGCGCACTAGGGATGCTGCCATGAATAAATTGGCAAGGGTGGCGAAAGACTGCTGGCACAGTTATCGCTCTCTGGAGTGCCCTCCATACCCTACTCCCCGAGTCTACTATTGTGGGTACTGCCGGCCTTTCTCGAAATAGTCCTTCACCATAATACAAAGCATTGGACGGAGTGTAGACTGACCATGTTAGGGGATGTGTATGCACATAAAAAACTGCTCTGGTTTCAGGAGGTGACTGATAACTATGCAATAGGCCTGGGAAATTTCTTAAAGTATAATACACTAACAGATGCGATGAAGCAGACATGGAAACAAGGCCAGGCTGACCTGCAACTTTCAGATACCCTGTAGCTCACTTGGAAATGAGGGGAGTAGAAAGGCAGCCACCCTACTTTATAACACTCTGCTGGGAGGCAGGATTAATGAGTACGGGGCTACAAGGCATATGTGGAACACAATTGAGGACAAATACTGGACAGACACTCTAAAATATGTTAAAACGCTGTCCAGAACCCAAAACTCAAGTACACACACTTTAATTAAACACATCAGTTGTTTCTTACCCCGGCCCGATTCGGACATATGTTTCCGGACGCAGTTCTAAGATGCCCCAGGTGAGTCTCTCCAGATGCGGACTTCCAACATATAATTTGGACATATCCTTAACTTACACAATATTGGGAAGCAGTGATGGCATTGGTGGCTGAACTCACGAGTGAGCCACTTGTGAGTGACCCAGTAACAATGCCTGCTGGGGCTCATACCGCACACTGAATGGACTACATAAGTAGGGAAATTTATGGCTCTAACATATTCCTTAGTCAAGAGGCAAATTACAAGGCGTGGAAGTCACCGACGGCACTACAACTACGCAAGTGGTGTGAGATTTTCACAGCTGTGATTGTACCTAATGTGAGTGTGTTGGGAATAAATAGCTATTTTTGTGAATTCCGTCATTTGCAAAAGATGAACCTCAGTCAAGAGTTGTTTGGTTTTAGGGACCAAAAATATAAAAAATAGAGAACAGGGAGTATATCAACATAGGAATTCTATGAGCATATATATATGTTTTTTTCCATGTTGCGCTATTTATCACAATCATCACAAAAGAGAATGGACACTAGTATCTACAATAACCATTGGTTATTTGTTGACAACCCTCATAGACGCTGAGGTATTATAAGTGCGGTGTATCTTTTATCCGCCCCTTCTCTAGCGTCATGGCATATTCATCGGGTTGACAAACGACGTGCTGTATGCCAGCCTCACCCGAGGCAACCTCTAGAAAGAGTAGAAGTGTCCAGAAATAATGAGAGCTAGTCCAGAGGGATAGAGTGCAGTGTCACCAAGAAAAAAATCTAAAAACAGTGTTACACCAGAACCAAAAACAATATTTATTATAAAGAAGGTGCACACTGCAAATTAAAAAGGGAAAATAGTGATATATTAGGTAATCGAGTTACAGGATTACCATATAACTCTATCAATAGGTCGACATGTTTCAGCTCTATTGGGCCCCAAGGGTCTGTAGAGCTTTCGTCAGGACAAAACAAAAAAACAAATCTGAATACTCACACTATTAGTGTAGTGTTCAATGGAAGTGTGAAAATATCACACTCACATTCCTTAAAGGTCGGTAAATTCCTCCGCCTCAGGCGGGCCAAAGAGTCACTGTACACAGGGCATTTGCCTCGTGTTAGTTGCAATTCTTGCTAGTGCTGACTCTGCCCCTGAGGCGGAGAGATTTACCGACCTTTAAGGAATCTGAGTGTGATATTTTCACACTTCCATTGAACACTACACTAATAGTGTGAGTATTCAGATTTGTTTTTTTGTTTTGTCCTGACGAAAGCTCTACAGACCCTTGGGGCCCAATAGAGCTGAAACATGTCGACCGATTGATAGAGTTATATGGTAAACCTGTAACTCGATTACCTAATATATCACTATTTTCCCTTTTTAATTTGCAGTGTGCACCTTCTTTATAATAAATATTGTTTTTGGTTCTGGTGTAACACTGTTTTTAGATTTTTTTCTTGGTGACACTGCACTCTATCCCTCTGGACTAGCTCTCATTATTTCTGGACACTTCTACTCTTTCCAGAGGTTGCCTCGGGTGAGGCTGGCATACAGCACGTCGTTTGTCAACCCGATGAATATGCCATGACGCTAGAGAAGGGGCGGATAAAAGATACACCGCACTTATAATACCTCAGCGTCTATGAGGGTTGTCAACAAATAACCAATGGTTATTGTAGATACTAGTGTCCATTCTCTTTTGTGATGATTGAGGTACCTATTCAGGGGAACTGAATGGACGCAAATTCCTCTTCCCTACCATGATTATAAGCGCTATTTATCACATCAGTGTTTCGAAATGTCCAGTAATTGCCTTTTGGCATACATCAGTTGATGTACAGATCAGATACTAAGGTGATACGCTCCAAATTCAGTGCATCATACCAAATCATTTAATTGAGAGATTGAAAGTAAAATGTGTTACTTAATAGTTTTATACTTGCAAACAAAGCTGTACTTTGACATGTGTGGCAATATGCAAAAGTGAATCAGAACAAGTAGTGGGATATCTTGGTAGCTTTTACTTTAGTATAATTGTGATTAATGTACTACATGTCTTCATGAGGTTATATTTAACTGAAACAGCATTCCACTGTTTACATATAAATGTGATTGCTCATACAATTAGCAAATGATTAATGATGTCATGATAAAGTCTTTTGAGTTTACACAGTTGATTTTGAATAGGGGAACAAATGCAATGTATGTCATCCCTAGCTTCTTTATATGCCCAGATATTTTATTAATATTTTGTGAAAGCCACATTCCTTAAATGCAGTGTACTTCACAATTTGTTTGTCCATCACTACAGATATGCTCCAGCACTTTAGTGTGAGTTTACTGATGGCATGGTGGTTATTTCAATTGGGAGTTGGAAGCCATATAGTCCTCGATAGCTATGGAATTGTAATGATAAATCCCATTTAATGAAAAAGTCAGAGTTTTCATTACAATTTTGAAAATTGCCACTTTTAGAATGTTTCCATATATGGTTATGCAGTCCACTGGCACATAGTATCATGCCACAGGTTTGTTTTGCACTTCCATTAAAAGTAACAAAGGTTATTTTGATTGGATTGAAGCAGTGACCTAATTAATAACAACTACATATGTATTAATCATCAGTTTTATTCACATAGCACCATCCTCCATGACAAGCGAGGAAGATGTTGGCCAGGAAGGTGAGAAGCAGATTCCTGCTGTGAGTCGAAAGGTGGTACAACCAAAGCTGATGGACTCAGCGGCACGGAGGATGATGGGGCAGGGGAGGAGGACTCAGCCTCCTCAGATTCAGAGGCCTCAGACATCAAACCAGCCCCAAGTGGTGGTTGGACCAAAAACAAATCCTGCACCTACAGCACTGTCCATCACGACCAGGAAGATCCACACCCTCTCTACTGTTTTGACATATGTTGGCCAATACCCAGCCCATAAAAAGGCTGGAATCTCCTTTACTCCAGGTACCTCTGCTCCTGCCACTGTCCATCCTGCAGTGAGAGAGAGAAACTCTGTTTATTTAGACCATAGTCTTTAAACACCGAGATCTTATAAAATACCAACACTGTCCATACCTATTGGTAACATAAGAATACACAAAATACGTTTAAAATCATACAGTTACTTTCCGGGCTGCTCTACTTAATACATCTGTAGTAGAGCGGTGGCTGCCGTCACCCCTTGCAACCTCTAAATTTCTAATTTTTATAAATTCAATTAAGAAGATAAAAACCTCATAAAACCTTAATAACACAGAAATAACAAATCTCCTAAGGTTAAAAAGTTCCTTACATACATCATTCTTCATTAGCAGCAACAGATTAGACACTTTGGAGTCAAATTACTTCGGTCTTAAGCCTTTAACTCCTGAGTGGGGGGGGGGGTTAAGATTAAATTCATTGCTGTCATTGCTTTTTCCCTTGCAAACCGATTTACCCCTCTTATGTAATTTCCCAGTGCAATTGCAGTATCCAGATTTTCCATTTCTATCAATAATGCAATGACTTCTGCTCGAGACCTTATTCCATATTTTATAAATAGTGGTCGTAGAAATAATTTTCTCGCTTCTAGCGTCAGAAGGCAATCTACCAAAATATGCAATATTTCACACTTTGTCCCCAGTCCGTATTTGCATAGTCCATCGGGGTATAGCATTTCTGCCTTTAATCTCCCCTCCATTAGCCATGGGTTAATGCCAATCGTATTTTCAAAATTTCGTATCTAAGTTCATGGTTTGGCAAGGTTTCTAGATACGGATACCATGCATCATTTCCCCACGCTTTTATCATGCATTGGACCGACATTTTCTTTCTCAGGTATTCTAGGTCATGCTTCCTTGATTGCTCCATACCTTGAGCTCTAAGTAGATTCTTTGAGAAGGCGACGTCTAATGGATTCTGATTTGCTCTCACATTTAAGTTCCCAGTTATCTCCTTAATTTTCCTTCTCACTTCTATTGCCCATTTTAGGCTACTATGCCTGATTTCCCCACTGCACCAATGTGAAACCTTCTGTGCGCCCCCTTGGGATTGGCGTTTCCAGAATCTTGCCAGGGACATTTGGGCCTGGCTATTCCATGCTATTGTTCCTGTCTCTATTCTTATTGCTTGTATCATAGCAGAATTGGGTACGGAGAGTAGCATTTTTAGGGCCTTGCCTTCCTCCCGATCCCACCCTCCTTTACCACTGAGATGTAGAACTTCTACTCCATACAGTACTTGGGGCGGGATCAGAGCTTCATAAGCTTTTAGCAAAGGTTTGTGTGACATGGCCCCATAGTCTTTATTGAATTTATTCAGGCCGCAAATGGAGGACGATGTTTTCGCTTTTTGGTCATCCAAACGTGTCCCCCATTTTAAGGAGCTTTCGAACCATAGGCCTAGGTATTTATATTCCTTTACAGTTTCCAGCATTGTTTGAGCTAGATACCAGCTAAAGTTTTGGGGCTTTTTACCAAAAGTCAAAATCTTTGTTTTTTCCATGTTTACCACTAACAGTTTGGTCTTACAGTATTCACTAAAAGTATTTAATGTTCTCTGTAGCCCTAGCTCTGTCTGATCAATTATCACTAGATCATCTGCATATAGCAGGCTTGCTACCTTCCTACCGCTCATTCTGTTGCTCGCACTTCTTTCCACTTCCAGTGCTGCTGGTAGGTCAGCTAAGAAAATTGAAAGGAGTAGAGGGGCCAGGACACAGCCCTGTCTTAGCCCATTCCCTATGGCTATTTTCTTTGTCAATGCCCCTTGAGTGTCTTTAATCACTTGGGCCCAGTTTCCTCTATGCAATTCTTTTAGAACTGCAAGTAGGCCTGCTGTGATCTCATATTTAATCAAGCACTCCCACAACCTCCTACGATCCACCAAATCAATGTTGGCCGCCATCCAGGCAACAGTTGACTCAATTACTGGCTTTGTAGGATGGCATCCACAGTGCAGTGTGCGGCATACAAAGGGGCATGGCATGTCTCAGACTCCTCTCAGACATCACTGCCTCCCCCCAACATCCCCTGCCCCTTCTGTTTTCAGGCCTTCCTATATCATAACCCCTTGTTTCCTCCATACAACCACCATGCACCTCTGCTTGTGTTTCACCCAATACATCCATACTAACATCCTCGCACTCTGCCAAAGAGAAACACACAGTCATACACAATATCATAAACATATTCACAAACCTAAACATACAGATACCAACACAATTATCACCAGCATCACAGTCCCCCCTACCTCCACCATCCCCACAACCATGCTGACCACCAACACCACACTCACCACCACCACCACAGCCATCGCCAGCACACTCACACCCACCAACACACACAACCACCACCACAATAATCACCACAACAAAAACACTACACCTACTGCCACTACACCCAACTTCTCAATCACAAAAAGCCCCACACCCACCACAACATCATGCAAAAGGAAACATTCCTCAAACACAAAACATCAAATAAATCATCAACACCACAGAAACACACACCAACACACAAGCACACAACATCAACAACACATACACCACAAACAGACAAACCCACAGACAAGCAAAAAGCATTAGCAAGATTAACACCACACAAACTCGCAGACAAACATCCAACATCAGCAACACATATGCCACAAAAGGACAAACCCATAGACAAGCAAAGAGCATCAGCCAAACACACACCACCAAAACAACACACCCAATGCAACAACTTCCACTCCACTAAGAAATTCATCTCAAACATAAAGCACGCATACACTGCAGAAAACATGCCTGCACACACCCAAATAAACAATCACAATTCGCCATAACACTCCAGACACACACACAAACCCACAACCAAACCCACCACCACTGCAATTGCCTCCACACCCACTACATCCCACACACCTCCTACACACACCCCATCCAACCGTCCTACACCTTACACAACTACCCTTACTACTCTCAAGCCCTTGAGGAAAAGGCCCACCACTCCTACCAATTAAGAACCAGAGATGCCTGGATTTCATCTTGTTCATGAAGGAATATATACCTCTTTTGCTGGAGGTCTTTAGTGCACTAGTGAGTTTGAAGGCAAGGGTCCTACATGGGAACATGTGGCCAGAGTTTGGACTGAGACTATGTTGAATGTGTTTCTCATTTATCCTGTGGATTTGTTTGTTTTTTTGTTATTCTGTGAGAGAGGAATCTCACTTTGTAATGAATTTTATTTTCCGCCTAATTTGCATTTCCTTATGGTGTACAAACATCTCAAAGTTCAATCATATACATTTTATACACATGTATAAGCAGGGTTCCATAATCATATTATTTGATGTGTAATGTGCCTGTGAGATTTAGGGCTTTAAACGTTGTGCTATGTGCTGTAGGTCCCATTATGTGACAACACTTCTATTCTTATGTATTTATACCCTTGAGTTATATTCTCATGTTTTGGCATGCATACTATCCACTTTTCCATATTCATACTGTAGTATCCACTGAAATTGTTTTTGTGAAACATAGGCGACCAGATACAATGCCAAATCTAAGTTTATTTTAATATGCAATCGACTTCTAAGTGTCAATGTGAGATTCATGGTAGGTGTTAGCAAAAATAATGTAACACATTTTTCTCCTGTAATTACATTGGTACAGGGTCACTATTTCTAGCAAATGACAGGCGTTTTGCGATGCCAGGAGAGGTGATGGTGAGCATCTATTTTGCTCAGCCTTCAGTAGAGACCATGGATTTTGAATAGGGACAACAATATTAATTCTGCAATGAGCTGCACTCTTTTATAAGTGTTAAGAGGGGTTTACCTTGTTCTTTTTTTTTACGAGCTATCTTTAAAACAAGTGTAAAATCAGGTGTAAATGACATGCACTTACAATTGTAGGAGTCTATCATAGTCAGGTTTTCAGTAAGATTTGTTCTTATTATTATGGGAAGGTAATGTTGCCAGCTACACTAGCTTCCCATCATGCTGTACCTTCCAGATGACAAACAATTACATAACAAACATGGGCATATTATCAAGAAAGGGCGATACATTATGGCCGCTTTTATTGGCAGGGAACTGCCGCTAAAGCGGCGATAATGGGCTTGATAATATGCTCTTGTGAATTCCCATAGAAACCCAGGTTCTGGTGTTAACCTGGGCTTCTATGGGAATTCACAAGGGCATATTATCAATCCCATTATGGCCACTTTAGCGGCAGTTTCCTGCCGATAAAAGCGGCGATAATGTATCACCCTTTCTTGATGATATGGCCCATGGTTTCGAGTAAATTTGATATGTCAAGAGTGCACAGGCATATACCCACATGACTTTAAATTGAAATTACTCTGGGCATTACAGTTTTCTTCAGGACAGGCAAATAATGATAGTGAGATTTCTTTTTTTACATGTTCTTGTGAAGATTTATCGAAAGAAAACACATATCCTGATGACCACAGAAATGCAGACTGCTCTTATTTCATACATTTATATGTACATACCTCCATCGACGGCGCGGACGTGGTGGGTAGTCATCGTAGTCAATGAGTAGATATGCTGCACCTCCCAACAGGAGGTACATTGTGCTTCGAACACTGCTATCGTTTTATAGAGGATGCATTTCCCTATTATTGGAGGGATACTGCCAGCTCAGGTGTGGAGATTTGAATGCCATGGAAATGTCATCGGAAATCAATATCGTGATTGTGAGGACGGAGTTGTGACTGTTATCAAACTTTCTGCTGCTTTTTGGCTCTTTACTCCATCCATAGAGCAGTCTGCATGTGACGGATACGGCATGGCCCTGACGGACTTTGGACAATCAAACTGCCAACATATAGATCAGGTGGTGGTACGGTTCTGACGGTGGATGGATGAACCATTGATATTGGGTGGTCCGTCAGCATTGCCAAGATATAAATCGGGCCCTATGTCACTGCACTTTAAGCTCTCTCTGTGCTGCTGGGAGCAAAGAATGGACTACGCATGGCCAAATGAACACCTCTCAGATAGCAGCACATACCTATGCTCATGCTGCCCAGGTCTCACTTTGAGGAAACTGCTATAGAAGAAAATGTTTGGACTCACCCGTACTCTGTGGTCTCATTTTTAGGTCTCGCCTGTCGATGCGCATGCGCATCGAGCAAGCGAGACTATAGGGGCTCATCCACTCTTTATCCACACTGCAAGGAATCGTGGCGATTCCTTGCAGTGCCCGTGACTTTTAAGGTCAATGCGCATGCGCATTAAGCTTATGCGCATGCGCATTGACCTTAAAAGTCACGGGCGCGTGCCTGTCCGTCTTTGTTTACCCGCACCGCCCCCTCCCGCCGTGCCTCCCCTACTCTCCTCCCCCCTCCTCCTCTCCTCCCCTGCCTGCCTGCCGCTAGCCTTGTTTCCAATTATTTCTACACGCAGGCTCCATATCCAGTAGCGCTGCCTGTAAATATCGCGAGCGTTCCTCAGTCCGCCACTGCGGCTGTCCAGGTAAATAAATACAAAATGGTTGCTTGGGCGGGATCGTTAATGGGGCTGCATAGTACAGCCTGCATCTCTCCAATCCATGCATCTCTCCCCTTACCCAGTCTTCGGTTTCCAAACACGCCTCTACTGGTGCTTGCTTTTACTATTGTGCCGAAGATTATTGTGTCGCCGATTTCACGAAGCGCCTTCTGATTTGTTTTTAAGGGTCAGCATTCTAGTGTTGCCTACTGTACCAGCACGCACGCACCATAGAGTCTGGCACTGCGTAGACTTGAATGCCCTGATCACGTGACCCGGAAATACCGAGCAATCTGGTTTGGCGCGCTCTGGCTTACCTATTTAAAAATAATCGGCCAAGACAAGCCCGTGTACACATCGAGGGAAGCGGGCAGACACTTTTGGTACCAGCGGCATGTAAGTAACCCTCCAGATTTTCCAGCTTGCTAATCTCCATTTTACTTTGAGGACATAGTGCGAAGCCGCATCACTCAGTTAAATTACCCGCTATTCGTTAACACCCTATCTTGGATGTATTTGAGTATATGATCTAGCTGCACTTATTGTTTGCGCCACGTCCCCACCACATTCCACTGCTTTACAAATATTGTGTTAATCTCCTGTTGATTTGGTTCAAAATCAATTGGCGCTCCAATCTTATTAGTGATCTGGTCAATATTCCTCGGTGTTGTGCCTCGTTTTATTAACCAGCGTGCGTTAGAGGGGTGTTTCAGTCTGCCGTGACAGCTGGTGTTGTGTGTTTTCGTTATCAGGGTCAATAGTACTTACTATCGACAATGGTTGTAATTTAAACAGTCTATAAGCAGTCCTCTGAAGTCATTAGATGTAGCTCACTCACCCTCACCCACACTCACCCTCACTCACCCTCAACCCCTCACTCACACTCACCCTCACTCACCCTCACTCACCCTCACTCACCCTCACTCACCCTCACCCACACTCACCCTCACTCACCCTCACCCTCACTCACCCTCAACCCCTCACTCACCCTCACTCACCCTCAACCCCTCACCTACCCTCACTCACCCTCAACCCCTCACCTACCCTCACCCTCACTCACCCTCAACCCCTCACCCTCACCCTCACTCACCCTCAACACCTCACCCTCACTCACCCTCAACACCTCACCCTCACTCACCCTCAACCCCTCACCCTCACTCACCCTCAACCCCTCACCCTCAACCCCTCACTCACCCTCACTCTCACTCATCCTCACTCACCCTCAACCCCTCACCCTCACTCACCCTCACTCACCCTCAACCCCTCACTCACACTCACCCTCACTCACCCTCACTCACCCTCACTCACCCTCAACCCCTCACCCTCACTCACCCTCACCCACACTCACCCTCACCCACACTCACCCTCACCCTCACTCACCCTCACCCTCACTCACCCTCAACCCCTCACTCACCCTCACTCACCCTCAACCCCTCACTCACCCTCACCCTCACTCACCCTCAACACCTCACCCTCACTCACCCTCAACCCCTCACCCTCACTCACCCTCACCCTCACCTTCACTCACCCTCACTCACCCTCACCTTCACTCACCCTCAACCCCTCACCCTCACTCACCCTCAACGCCTCACCCTCAACCCCTCACCCACCTTCACTCACCCTCACTCACCCTCACCCACCCTCAACCCCTCATCCTCACTCACCCTCAACCCCTCACCCACCCTCAACCCCTCACCCCCACTCACCCCCACTCACCCTCAACCCCTCACCCTCAACCCCTCACCCTCACTCACCCTCACTCACCCTCAACCCCTCGCCCACCCTCAACCCCTCACCCTCAATCACTCACCCACACTCACCCACACTCACCCTCACTCACCCTCACCCTCACTCACCTTCACCCTCACTCACCTTCACCCTCACTCACCCTCAACCCCTCACCCTCACTCACCCCCACTCACCCTCAACCCCTCACCCTCAACCCCTCACCCTCCCTCACCCTCATTCACCCTCAACCCCTCACCCTCACTCACCCTCAACCCCTCACCCTCACTCACCCTCAACCCCTCACCCTCAATCCCTCACCCTCACCCACACTCACCCACACTCACCCACACTCACCCTCACTCACACTCACACTCACCCACCCTCACCCACCCTCACTCACCCTCACTCACCCTCACTCACCCTCACTCACCCTCACTCACCCTCAACCTCATGCTAAAGATTTACAAAAAAAACCATTAACAATTCTAAAAGCACTAACTCTAATGCTGCGAGACCTATTGCATTTCTAATGCTTGTTCAGCTTACACACATTCACATGACCTGTGAAACTCAGCCCTGTAGCTGCTGGTGTACAGTTTTGTGAAGTGAAGTCACAAAAACAACTCAGTAGAACTGTATCGAAAGTTGCCACACAAAAAAAACTTAAAGCGAACTAATTTACTTGACATCTTCTGTAGTTGTGAGAACGGAACTCACTTAAGCCCTGGGCTTTAAAGATATAAGCAAAGTTCATTCCATGCCACGATAGCCTGTGGAGTTCATCATTTCAGTGTGCTCTAGATCCCACCTCAGATAATGCTCTGCTAAATCTCATTTAAGCCAGTCATTGTGAATCAGTGAATAGCAGTCAACATTAAACTGAACAAAAACTTTCTTATTTTTCCAAGACCGCAAATGTTTTGCACATTGTGGAACTTTTTAAATCCCTTCCCATGTAAATCATTACACCGTGTCTGTTTACATTATTTGAAATATTCAGATGTGGCAGGCTACAGAATCTGTAATTCAGTCTTTGATATTTGAGAAATGTGCAAAATGTTTTTTTATCAGATTTTCTATCAAAATATATTCATTTTATCTTGGAATAATTTGTACTTGTATAAACAATCTGAAGCTCAAACGAAAATATTTCAGTTTCAGAGATCTGCATTGCTGGCTGAGTATGTTATTTTAGATGTGACTAAAAAAGATTTGACCGTATCATACTATGGCAATTTTTAATATGCATTGGTGTGTTTTGTTTTATCCTCATACTGTGGCAACCTTCTGTATCGAGTTGTGATAAACAAATGCTTTCTAATTCAATATATAATTATTTTATGTGTACACATCCATAATTCAATTTTCTTCAGAAGGTATTATCATGTACAAATCTTATACATTCCTTCAATTCACGTGACTTTATGAACAAAAGTTATCACAAACGTTACTAAATACCACAAGAGGTCCATGAATTTCTCTCTTTAGTCCGGAGGTTTCTGCCCTGGGTTTCATTCGGGTCTTAGAGATACTTGGGGCATCATCAACTTCGGGAAGGACAGAAATAGTACACATTCCAGGGATTTTGTGAATACGATGTTTACTCACCAATTCCATAATGAGTTTTCTAGGTGTTTAAGCGCAAGTTTCTGCGTTGAGTTATTGCACATCTTGTAATCCTGATGGGGCTGGTAACAGGAGTTACATGCTTCTTTATTCAGATGTTACCTCGAATCCAGCACTCACAAGAATCATATTACCTATTATTCATCGTCTTCAATACCCTATCCATTCATTCGACCCTTTACCTCAATTGACAAACAAGTTTTTTTTAAATTAAGTACACCTATAATGTTTATTCACTAAAAAGCAAGAGGTATTGTAAGTTATATCACATGACCTTTGACCCTATTTTCAGGATTGCTCAAGAAAAACACATAATGTGGCCTTTGACTGATGACGTGAGAGTAAGTGCTATCCCATGACCCTTGACCTAGATGACAGGACATGAAATGATTTTGTCTGAGAAATATTTGTATTTTCAGCTCTCCTTTTTAGTTGAAATGGGTGGAGACGGTCTACAAAGTTGCAGATATTTGAAGGTAGTCCATGTGTCGTTTTTGAAGCTCTCATCAATATACTTTGTTGCCCTATGTTTATGCCTTAACACATGAGCGTGGAAACTACTTTGGATAAGTAATAATATATGCTGTGACAGGTGGCATGTGGCTAAGTGTGACTCGGTGACAGCTTAACACTCGCCAGTGTACTTTTTCTTGTCCACTGTAATTGAGAATGGATAGAGTTTAGTGTTTTATTAGTTTTCTAAACTATGCAAATACTGAATTTGTAAAACATTTGTAGACCAAGCAATTAAAATCACTAATGAAAACAAAGGGGCATATTATCAAGGACCGGTCCACGGCGATAAAAGACATTTCGCTAAGCTTAGTTAGCGATAAATATCGACACTTGTTGATAATACGCCCCGTAGTTATTTCCTTCAAAGTTCAGTTACTGTGTAATTAAAGTCACACTGATGGCTTCCAGTCACCAAGTTTTCAGGATACTTACTATTTCATAACTTTAAAAATAGTCAGAATTGTCGAATGATAAATTGACTACCAGTGAGATGAGGGTCATTGGGAGGGGGGCAGAAGTTGCAAGCAGAAGCAGATGTGTCCACTGCTACCCCTGGTGACACCTAATACATGCCTGTGATATACTAAATTATCATTTGTGCAAATTGCATATTGAAGCACCATACCACATTCACCACAAACATCATCTGCAGAAGAATGTGGATGGGTGAGACTGTAAAATGGGAGAAAGGGTGGCGTCAAAACAGTCTTGACTGGTTCACCTTGTCTGACTTGTTCTATCTAGACAAGGGCAGTTTTGATTGATGCCACAGTCGCTTTTTCCGTGAGAGGGGAGACTGCACTTTCGCCCTTCAATACTGCATAACAAACTCAATTTAAGCACCACCAATATTTTTTTGGCTCCTATGAGTTGATAGTTTATGATGATGCTCTGTAAAGAATGTCAAATGGTTTGAACTTCTGGCATGTCCTTCCATGGACCATAGTTTATAGTATGTAATGGCTGCATGGTATCTCAAAGAAATCCAAACTTGGACTGGCCATTGAGCTGTCCCATGCTCACTTTGCCACTGAATTCAAGGTAGCCTGGCTGATAAGGAGTGTTACCCTGAAACCAGTCCCATCATGATTGTTTCTCATCCAAGGAAGACTTGGCTTGGCAGTTCGGACTGGACTGTTCCCATGAGGCACAGGGTCAAGACTGATTTGCATATAGCTGGTTATGAACTGGGGTGGGGAAGTGAGCTAAAAAACGATGATGGATTAAACCCAGAGCTGTGATTGGGGGTGAGTGTCTGAAAAGTTTCAGCACTCCGTCCATCATCTTTTTATGTTTACTGAGCTGGATAACACATATTTTACTGGCCATTAGCGTCATCGTCCCATTTTCTTGTATAAATCTTTACAAATGATATAGCATCCATAACCTGGAGACAAGCACTCAGTTCATCTGCTAATTTCAAACTCAAAAATCAGTATTTTTCAAACACTCATTACCAGACTTATGTTAAGTAGAATCTAACATAACATAAGTATTTGTCAAGCACATGTCCTCCCAAGGGTATCTTGGCACTGAAAAACAGATGTTTATTGTTACCCAACTCAATGGTACTCATATTATCAACCTCCGAAGGATGAAAGGCTAAGTGGACCCACCTGGATTTGAACCTGTAACAGTGAGGTCGAACACAGGCCCCTACAATGGATACATTAGTCTACTACACCACTAGACCTGGCTTATATCTCTCACATCAATCAGTTCCTCGGTGGCTGACTTTCTGCAAGATGGCTGTTGGGTCTGTTGCTGGTCACTTGTAATTCTTTCACTGGATCATTAAAGGTCAACCTCTATTTACTTTGATGATCTCTGTGGGGAAGGCAGAATTAAATGCTAAATATTTGAATTAGTGGACAAGAATATTTTCTGCCAAGGGACACTGTTCTTGTTGCTGATGTCCAGTACAACCTACCTTGGGTAGGATTATTGCAATAAACACATCCTAATTTAAATAAATACATTGTGATAAAGAGAAGTTTCTGTAATTTGATATAAGTGACTTTTAAAGCCTGAAACTGACTATTTTCAATAAAGAAATTCCGGATTAAATCGGGAGGGGGACAAACTCAGTAGGTTGCTGGCCTGGCTGCTTAGGCAGGAGACGGATAGAGGTCCATCGTGGTATGAGACCATGGCCACCACCCAACAACTTTAAGGGATCACTTACAGGATTATGGGGGAGGCAGCTGATGCCACAGAAACGCCCAGGTATCTTGGAGGTAGGGACCCGCCTGTGTTGTTACCGTTCTTACAAGATGAATTGGAGGCAGGCATCTCCCTGGAAGAGTCTATGAAAGCGATGGGTAAAATGAATAGAGGAATGTCTCCAGGGGGTAAGGACTTTCCGGTGGAGCTGTACTAAGCTTATGTGTCGCAGCTGGTGGTTCCGCTACTTGAGGTACTGTGTGAGGCACAAGAGAGTGGAAACACTGCCCACTACCCTTAGCGAAAGAGTGATATGGATGGTCCCAAAATCTGGGGAGGATGGATCAGACCTATCTTCCTTCAGGCCCCTCACCATACTCAATGTGGACACAAAGGTAGTGTTGGCCTTGACCCTTTTTGCAGGGTCATCCCTAAACTTCTTGCCTTTCTCCTACCCTTTTTTCTGATATGGTGTTGGTGGTTTTAGGACTCTGGGCATTTTAGCACTGCTGTCCAGTGTAAAGTGCATGTGCTCTCTGGGTTAAATATGGTATGATTGGTCTACACCGGTTTGGCCTATTTAATTTACCTATCAGTCCCTTGTAAAGTGGTATCCCATATACCCAGGGCTTGTGAATTAAATACTGCTAGTGGGCTTGTAGTGCTGATTGCGCCACCCACCAAAGTTGCCTTTCAAACCCATCTCAGACCTCTGCAATTGCAGGGCATGTGCGTGCAGTGTTACTGCACTGTGACGTGGCACCTAAAGTGTGTGCCGTGTCTGTGACCCCCCTTTTACTAACTGTCACTCACCCCTAAGGTAGGCACTAGCTAGCCCTATGGGCTGGGTGCATTGTAGGTAAAAGATAGGACATGTACCTTAAGTGTGTGACATGTCTTGGTAGTGACAAACAGCTATTTTGGTTTCTCACTACTGTGGGGCTGCTCTCCCATAGGAATGCATTGGGGATTCCCTGTTAAGTGTTTCAGTGATAAATCCTGATATGAGAGGAGTAGCGTGGTCAAGTTTGGTGTGTTTGAAATGGTACTAATAAATGCTACGCAATGGTTTGCGCAGATTTATTATAACTATTTCAGAAATGCCACTTTTAGAAGTTGGCATTTCTGTGTGCTATGTGTCTGCCTGCGTGATGTGAATTGCATGTCTGACTTTTGAGTGACAGGGGCTGGTGAGGTGTGTGTGACTCCAGGAGGGGCAGGGTGAGTCAGCGCTAGGCTGAATGGGACATCTGCATTTGGAGTGGTGGGAGGAGAAATCCCTGGTCCCTGAATGGGTAGGTGACTGCCTTAGTGAATGCTGGCTCCACCCCCTGTGGTGTGTCGGATGACGAGCTCCCACCTAACAATAGGGAAGAGGAGCCTGGTAAACAGAGTGCTCCAGAACCAGCTGGGACTGGTTTCCCTAAGCCCTGTGCTTTGTAGACAAAGGAGAAAAGTGGTATAAAGGTAGGGGCTGTGACCCCCATGAAAAGTTTTGTTCCTGTACTTGCTGGGGCTTGCCGCTGCTGGGGACCCAGAAGGAACCGCCATCAGGGCTTGACTCCCTGCTGGAGGGCCCTGTGAGCAGGCCTCCCTGGGCACAGCTGTGCCCCGTGGACCTTTGACAAATTCAGAGCCTTGTGGGCGCTCTGGCCAGCAGAGTCTGCAGCACGAGGCTGCGAGGGAATCCCGGCGTGGGGGATTCCCCCTGTGATGCTGATCAGGATGCCTAGCCCGATGTAAATGCAACACGGTATGCCCTTTGCTTTGCGGGAGCCTACCGCACTGTAATTGCACCACGTTTTGCTCTTTGCTTTGCGGGAGCTTACCCCGCCTTGGATGTCAGTTTTTCTTGTTCAGCGGGTGCCAACCCCGCATTCTGGCCAGTTTTTAGATTGAGCCCACCCCGCGTTTTGTGCATCTGGGAGCGGGTGCTCACCCCACAATTGTCTTTATTTAAAATGGGAGCCTACCCCGTATTGCCATTGCAGAAGGAAAAGGGAGCTGCCGGCAAGTTGCATGGCTTCCTGGCGGGGCCAAGAGGAGGAAGTTGCCGGCCGGCTGCAGACGAGACAGCCCGCCGCGGACGTCCGGCCGCATCGCGACCGAAGGAGGGATGGAGCCTACCCTGCCTCTGTGTCCAAAGGGGGCCCGAGAAGGCTCTGGCCAGAATCCCCTGTGTGAGTAGAGGAGAGCAGAGCTTCGTGGCCTGGTCCTAGGAGAGCCCCGGTGAGTGTGGTTTACCTGGTTGAGGGGGCCGAATTCTCCACAGTGGTCCTGCCTGTTGTGGGGGGTCCACTGCAATGTTAGCGCAAGTGGATTCAAAGCCCCAGAGGGGGCTTCCAGAGCGCAGTGGTGCCATTGCCAGTCCCAGCTGCCCTGCGAAAGCATAGGCAGCTGCAACATTTTGGCACATTTGGGTTCTAGAGTCCCAGTGGGGGACGGAGGGCACAGTGAGTGCCAGTACCCACCTTTTGCTGCACAGCTACACCGCAATTAGTGGCAGTTGCAACATTTAGGCCAGATAGTGTTGAGGAGTCCCAGAAGGGGACCCAGGAGGCACAGTGGTGCCAGCGCATTGCACACTTTTTGGTTTAGCTGTAAGTGGCAGCTTAGCGCCTTGACATTCTGGACAGGGGGCATTTGAGCCCTAGAGAGGGACAGCTGGCCTAGGGATCATAGGTGGGATGGTGAATGGGCACAAGGCCCTAGGGTGATGCACCTTGTAGTGGTGTTACAGTGGTGCACTATTGAGTTCCTGCCTAATATGTTCATGCCTAATGTGATTTATGTGTAATGTTATGCCTAATGTCATGCTATGATGTTTTAGGATGATGCCTATTGCGTAATGTTTCTATGCTTATGAGCTGATTGCATATTGTGTTGATGCTGGTGAGGCTTAATGCGTAATGTGTTTCATTATGGTACCAGTAGTTATTGATTGTCTTTTAGATTTACTTACCTGATCTGATAGTTCTGATAGTGGCCCGATTAGCCTGGTCCTGTATATAATCCCCTGTGAATATTGCCTAGTGCCAGTTGGCACAGTATAAATGTGTGATTACCTTTCTAATGTCTTTATGATAATAGAAAGACTATTTGTTATATAACCATGTGTGGAGTTTCTTTTGTGGTGTGCCTAGTGTGTTGCTGCTGTGTGTGTGTGTTGCGCAAATGCTTTACACATTGCCTCTGAGATAAGCCTGACTGCTCGTACCAAGCTACCAAGGGGGTGAGCAGGGGTTATCTTCAGCGTGTAACTCCCTTGCCCTGACTAGAGTGGTGGTTTCTGCCTGGCTTTGGCACAAGCCTTAGCCAACCACAAATCCCATTTCTAACAGATAGTATGTAAGGTCCTTGCAGAAAGGTTCACTGGTGTAGTGAAATGCTGGTGCATGAGGACCAGTGTGGCTTTATGCCAGGGTGAAGCACAGCTATTAACATGTGAAGGCTTGCACATGTGCTATACTCCATACACAGGAGTGACAGATATTTGGCTCTGGTTTTTATCGACATCACTAAAGCAGTTGATATGGTGGAGTAAAATTATTTGCTTCTCGTGGTCCAGAAGATGGGGATTTGTCCCCGTTTCTCTCAATGGGTGATCATACAATACACAGCACCCAGTGCTAGGGTGCAAATTAAGAGAATTATGTCTGACAAATTGTGTGTGCGGCGAGGCATGCAGCAGGGTTGCCTACTCTCAACACTCCTCTTTGCCTTGGCAATGGAGCTCTGGCAGCAAAGCTTTGGGTAGATATTGGGGACCACAGAATCATGGTGGGGGGTGTCACACATGTAGTATCCCTTTAAGCAGATGATGTTTTGTTCTAACAGCAGTGTCCTGTGGAGACGGGGCTGCAGCTTCTGACACAGTTGGAGACATTTTGGGGGGGGTGGGTCTGCCCATTAATATTCAAACGTCATTGTTGTTAACCCTCAGGGCACTGGTAGGGGCAACTGAGATGGACCTAGCCCTGCTGGGTTTACGATGGGAGAGCACTCCCTTCCAGTATATTGGTATCATGGTGGGACACTCAATGGATAACCAGTGATGCTGTATTGAGCCATTAGTGGGTAGACTAATGAAGTCTGTTCGCTTTCCATGATAGAGAGAGTCGTGGTGGCGAAAATGGTGTTCCTTCCCAGGTGTTTATACATAACCCAAAATGTCCTTTATATGCTACCATGCAGTTTGTTCAAGACACTGGACAACTTGATGATTTCTCTTGTGTGGGCTGGGAGCAGGAGCTGAGTGACACTGCCGCAGCTCAAGCGAGACCCGTTACGGTGTGGGATGGGACTCCCATACCCAGAATTTTACTATTACACCTTCAAACGGCAGCATGCTACTAAGTGGGCACCTGAGGTCGACAACTGGGAGACGAGGATGTTGTGAATCTATCTAGGACCCTAATCAAGATATCCCCGATTCATGCCCTTATGTGGTTATAACAAAACATATCCTTATAAAGGCATAGGAATCATGTCCATATCTATTCATAGCCCATGCAGTCCAAAAACGGCAAGGCTACTCCCATAGACTCCTAGAAAGTACAACGCGTTCTTTAAACAAACCAAGCCTCCAGCAGCCCGGGAAATCACCCTGCTTTTGTTTTGATTTGAACAAGAACTCCTGGAGTCCAGAAAGAACTGTTAGTTCTTAGTGACGTCTTATGTCCAACCTTACGTCAAACCCAGCACCTTCCAGGTATAAATATACCAACGTTGCCTTAAGCAAACACACGGTGGTTTGGAGCAGGGCGGCTATCTACTTGCCCGACGCCCAGCTGATGTGAGTGCCGAAGGAAGCCGACCCTCCCATTTGACGCACTGAGAGAGACGCTGTCTTTTCTCCTGCCGAGAAATTCCAGCTCCGGTGTTTCCAGCCACCCTTGCGGGTTGCTGGGAGATCGAGTCCTGAGAGAGAGATATAAGACCTCCTACATTCTATTACCAAGGTACGGAGCTGACTAAATCCTTAAGAGAATTCTTGATTCAGATTCTTGGCAAAAAAAAACGTAACTTAAACTGCAACTTACTTACTCCTTCCCACGTATTAGGCTTTGGTCAGGTACACCGGGGTAGGCGTATCTTAGAAGCACCAGTTGAGTACGTTAGTCAAAGTTTTTATGTATGTATATATTTTATCTATTTTAAAGTATCATATGGCTAAGAAACCATATCAATGCTTTTACAGTATTATTTCATAATACTCCTTTTACTGTACGCACTTTACTTAATGATAAGTATTGCAATTGTGGCAACTCATTTCTCTTGCATGAGAAAGAAGACTGCTCAATAAATAACACCTTTTATTGAAAACGCCCGTCTCTCTATTTCTCTGCACTCTGGTGAAACTAAGTATGCACGGTTGACTGAGTGAAATAACTGTCTATTGTTTCGACTCTAGAGATATACTCTTTATTCTGAGGGAGCAAAGTTGTCATGTTTATGCGGTTGTCAGAAGCTAATCCCTTCTTGTCTATTCAGGGAAATTAACACCTCCTTGTTTACTCGAGAAAGTTTCTAGTGACCTCTGAGCTAGCTGGCAAAACTAATTAAGTCTAATATAGTCAGTAGAGACCTAGATGACCTCAGTCCTACGTCTACACTGCTGTTTATATTATTCCAATGCGCAGAGCCTATTGGGATTATAGGAGCTACACTACATGGCGCCCACGTTTGGTAAGGCGATAATCTAACGCAAGACATTAGAGTAACTCAGTAGTGCTTTTTCACACAGACCCCTTTTCCAGTAAAAACTCCAAAAGATGTCTGGAGTGGGTAAAAGGTTAATATCCGCCGGAACTTAGTAGGAAGAGATTCCTATGTATTCGTTTTTGGTTTAGTCAACGTTGAAGGATACAGTGTTCCAAAATATTGTGCACCTAATCTTTGTTTCCTTGAAACTTGATCTGCAACAAAAAACTTTCTGTCAGTAAAATGCCGGAAGGTGACGAAGAAAGAGATGTTTTAGCATCTCAACTGTTGTTAGATGACACAACTCTCCAACAGAATGACCCGAATGCTATAATCATTCCGGTTAATGTAAGAAGAACTATAACTCTTAAAGTTATAGAAAATGGACTATCACCGAGAGGTGGTACAGTCATATTCGTGGTAGAGGCCCATGAATATCGGCAGACAGAGTTATTCTATTCATGGATACACTTTCCAGCAGCAAACGCTGTAACACAAGATTTCCACTATTACAAAATAGAGGAATCTCCAGAGGAATACGCTCCTTTCGAGGACGTTGAAATCCCACTAACTTACCAAGAGCACCTGCTCTGGTTTAATGGCGCCCTAAAACATCAAAATCACATCACCAGGCTCGGTCCACTAGGTAGACCAGGAGCCACATGGCCGGATCTAGCCAGCTACACACCACATCCCGACATTAACAAAATGTCAAGCGAAGAACTCTTAGTTAAACTAAAAGAATTAACAAAGGCATATCGAGAATTAGTTCAATTGGCAATTGACGACACAGCATATCCGCCAGAAATTAAAAGAAACAGATATAGCAGAACAACCTTTTGAACTTGCCAGAATCATAGAAAAATCCTATGAAGAACTAGGTAGAGCTAGTTTGGGTGGGAAACCAGTAAAAACCCAACTAACTGAAAACCCTGAAAAAACATTTATTAAAAATAATCTGAACACTCCAAAAAAGAGTTGGGAGGGTGATAAACAATCCACTTCCATAGAAAAACATTTTCAGTCCAGAGGAAGGTCTCCTCAATGGAGAGATAGATCTCCAGAACGAGGAGGCAAGTCTCCCTAGAGGGAGCCCTCTGAAAAAAGATACAACCTTAGAGATAGGGAAAAATTGAGAAAACCTGACAGATATCAAGATATTGATACACGTCCCTCTCGATCTTTTCAGACTTCCTCACAGAAATCGGAAAGAAGAGGACGGTCAGAACACAAAGAAGAGCACGTCAAGTCCAAAGACAAGGAACCTGCTCATCTAAGTAAAAAATTACAATTTCCCAAAAAAAAGGTAGCCAGTATTAAAATAAAACATGCCGAGGATTCTGAGGACACAACTGAAAAACGGAGAGTGGGCCCAGACAATGCTAGACAGCGCAGCAGAAGTAACAATAGTTCGCAAGATCCTGATGAATCTTCTGGAGACAGTGGACACGAATGAAAACATTCAAGTGGAAACTGCAGACACCAGAGTTAGCAAACCCCATAAGTTATACGAAATAACATTGCGTATAGAGGGGGATAAAATCAGGAAAATAAAGGATCTCTTTTGGGATAACCTTTCGAAAGGCTATGACATCCTTCTAGCTGAGAAAGACTGGCCACCAGAGTTTGTCAGGGAGTGCCCTCATGGCGAAGAAATGATTATGCCTGCATTCTCAAATCATATTCCAATTCATAAAAAATACACATCTGCAAGAAAATGGGCATTGGCCCAAGCTCCTGCATTATATAAAAATCATGTAGGATGGGATGAGGATTCTCCTCACCATAAAATCCAGTTAAAAAGTCAACCTACTGCACAAAGGCAGTATCCTGTTAAGCAAGTAGCTAAAAAGCAAGTCAGGGAGATCCTAGATCAACTTGAATATCAGGGGGTGATTGAAACATGCACCTCACAAATGAACAATCCTTTGTTTCCTGTCTCCAAGCCAGACGATTCATATCGTCTTCTTAGAGAAATGTGCTGTACTCCAAGCTCCAAAAACGCTGAAGAACTTACAATCAATACTAGGTTTTCTGAATTTCGGAAGAACATACATTCTAAATTATGCAAAGAGGGTTAAACCTCTCTATGAATTAATAAAACCTGATTTCAAACCAATCAATTGGACTCAGAAACACACAGAAATTTTAAGATTATTACAAACAGACATGTTAACTAAAACAAAACTGCAAACACGCGCAAATTAACGCAACCTTGTAATCCGAGTCATCCCAGGAAAATGCGGATTCACATACCTGACCTCTAATGAGAGAGAAACGGTACCAATAGCTTACAAATCACATTTGTACACACAAGCTGAAATGAAATTCAATTCCACTGAAAAAATTCTAACTGCGGTTCAAACTGCTGTAGCAAAAGAAAGAGCCCTAGCACAAGGTAAACGAATAGTAATCGTTACACCAGTACCTGCCCTAGAAGCAGTAACAAGAGCAAGCATTCCAAATGCTAAAGCACTACATCCGAGATGGATACAATGGGTTAATTCTCTTGCTGCATCAGACGTAGTATACGAATTTGATCCTAATTTAAAAACACAAGAATTTCTCCAATATGAATATGAATGTCCTCTGCCGACCGAAACCCTGCCTCTTGAACATTACGGCTGTATAATATATACAGACGGATCAGCACAACCCGCAGTTGGGGGTAAATAAGCATATAGTGCTGCGTGCGCGATTGTTAAAGGTCATTGGCACGAAGGTAAATTTAGACCACTAGTCACTAAAACTAAATCTCTAGGAGATTGTACAGATCAGCGAGCTGAACTATTGGCTTTTAAGATGGCGCTTGAAAATACCGATCGCGAATTCCCCACACTCATAGTGTGCGACTCATATTACTGCGTCCAATCTTACAATGAATACTTGCAGAACTGGGTTCAAAACGGCTTCAAAGATGCAAAAGGTGGCACAATCAAGCACAAAACGCTTTGGGAACAAGTAGTTCTTTTGCAGAAAGAACTACAAAAGACTCACGTGATACACACACTGAGTCATCAAC
This sequence comes from Lissotriton helveticus, assembly GCF_964261635.1. Classification (NCBI taxonomy): domain Eukaryota; kingdom Metazoa; phylum Chordata; class Amphibia; order Caudata; family Salamandridae; genus Lissotriton; species Lissotriton helveticus. Next base: position 217,111,386 of record NC_136058.1, read on the forward strand.
GTGATGGCGTTCACGTTGCAGGGAATTCATTGGCTGATGAGGCCGCGAAGGCAGCTGTGCAAACGGCTTCCGTAGCTGCTATCACCCGGTCAAAAACAAAAATAGACAGCGACATAATGCAAGCTGTCAGTGCTTCAGTAAAAGATGATAGAAAAACACTCCCGAAAGGCTTTCCAGTAAAGTACTCATACATAACTGATGCGAATAATGTTCCTTTTGCTTGAATCCCTGGAGTGGGGGATAGGGCAATTCCAAACATGGAACACAGGTTAGGACTAATTTTAGCGGTACACAAAGGGCTCGCTTCTGCACATACTGGTGTTTCCGCCACAGTATCATTATTAAAACAGAGATATTGGTGGCCACGTATGAGGAAACAGACTAGAAACTATGTTCTAGAATGTGAAATATGCCAAAGAATGAAAGTATCTTCTGTGAAACGACCAGCACAGACGCCCCTTCTAATCTCAGATAAACCACTAGCTTGTGTTTACCTGGACCACTGCGGTCCCTTACGAAGGGATGGCAACTCTAAATATATCATGGTCGCAGTGGATTCCTGCATGAGATTCATTTGGATGTGGCCCCAGCGCTCGGGTGACGCCAGAACTGTTATAAAAGATTTGCGAGTCTTTATCGGCACATACGCAATTGGCATGCTACATTCTGATCAGGGTCCTGCGTTTAGCTCTCGAGCTTACAAAGAGGCCATGACTAGCATGGGCATTGCATTGTGGTACTCTTCTCCCTTCCATCCTGAGGGTAATGCAGTAGTGGAAAGAAAAAACCGGGACATAAAGCAATCTATAACGGCGAGGGTATTAGGTTCGGGTGATGGGTGGGTCAAACATTTAACAAGTGTCCAACGTAGTCTTAACAATCTGCCAAGAAATTCTCTAAAAGGTATCACTCCATACGAACTATTGTTCGGCACTAGAATGCACATCCAGGACTTAGATTGTCAGACTTCAGTGATAGAAGGAAAAGCCTTTGATATCAAAGACCGTTTGGCTGTTTTACAGGACTTAAAAGAAACACGAAGTCTGAGTAATATAAAGTTAAAGCCAACAGCCACTGAAGAGAAACCACCTGTCCCAGCAAGACCTGTCTGGATTCCAAAGATTGGGGATCTAGTCAGAGGAAAGATCGCGGTGAAGAAGGAATTTGGGCTTTCTTACAGAAAAGCAGTACCTGTCTTAGCTGTCAGCGGAACAAGATCAGTAGTACTACCGCCCCTTGCTGGTAAAAAGGAGAACAGAGTTGTATCCATCGACCTGGTAAAACCACAGTAATGTGGCTAATAATAAGTAGTAGGCCCAGTGGACTCCCAGGAAATAGCAGAAGACCAAATCTTGATACAATCCAAGAGGTTCAAACTGAGAGACTAATCACTTTAGATAAGCCTGCAGTGAATAAAAAAGGACTATGCAAAACAGCCATGGAACTTGTGCCTCTTGAAACCCAAATTGCAACAGTTCGTCAAGAAAAACCTGTCTACAATGATGTAGCATCAGACTGTTCTAATGTCCCAAAGAAAGATCCAAACACTAAAGAAAATCCGGAAGCAATTCCAACAATTGACAGAACTGCAGCTGGCTACTTCATCAATTTCGATGACTTTTCTGACGATCCAAGTGAACATGAAGAAACGCCATCAACAAAAACTTTCAAAGAAAAAGTAACTGAACTCTTTCATCAACTCAAAGAAACATATCTGATTTCTCCATGGATTGAATTTTGGATTGTGTTAGGTGTACTTTTCCTCCTGATTTGGCTCATCATGGTTTTATGTTTGGGTAGATTTATTGATGGAAAATATAGTACAATGGACACAGCAAGTCAGAACATCAACTTGGTCCTAAAGCCTCACACTTCATCTCACCTCAAGAAAAGAGAACTGTCCAATACCCGGTGGGATAGCATGGGACAAAACGGATTATAAAATGTATGGCCCGATTGAACTCTTGAAATATCCACACCAGTTCAAGGTTTCCTTAAGTGACTTTGTAAAACCAAGTACTTTCTCTGATGATTGGGACTTTGAAAATATTAATAATATGATGTCAGATTTAGTAATGTCAGCTAAATTCACAGAACATGATTATTTGCAGGGTTCATCAAATTATGAAGAAATGTACCGTTATAATCATTATGGTCATCACTATTTGCATAAATCTGCTCAACCTAGAAATGTTTTTAATTATAATCAATGGGAACATTGTCCAACACCGCCAAAAAGTAGTTCAAAAACATTTTATGAGAAATACCAATACTTCTCAGGGTTTAACAAGTGATGCAGAAACATTTTATTTCAAAATGTTAAAAAAGACAGGAATGAAAACAATGTTGACAAATACTAAATTGATTTATTCTGCAAGATTTTATGATAAAATGTCTACATTTGTGTGGCGCTTCGGGTTCGCCCTTACTGGTTGGCGCCGGTGTAGGCGAGGTCACATCCCCCTCGAATAGACTTACTGACACAGGTAGTTTGGGTAACGCAGGTTTTATTAATTTAAAGGTCCTTTTTCGGTGTATGGTTTTCCTGTAGTATGGCAGGGGGCTTTCTGAATCCTCAGTGTGTCTTTGCTGGCGTTTCTCTGTCGCTTTCCGCCGCTCGTCCCGGTGTCTTCTGGGACTGGTGGTCCGGACCTCTTCCTCCACGATGTCGTGGCGTCTCATCAGTGCAGGGAAGAAAGACAGCGGCGTATTAGATATCTGTCTTGGCTACCAGAACGGGGGAGGGGGGTGAGGGAACACACGTGCACAGCTAGTCAACTAAGGTCCACGGTGCCGGGGTAGTGAGGATGGGGTAGTGCACGGGATGTGAACAAGTAGCCGTTACGGGTGTTTAACCCACTTAAAGCCCGCCCAGCCCGAAAGCCTTGATCGTACCTCTGGTAGCCACACTTCCCTTGAAGCGTGGCTGGGCGAAGCGCCTTCCGGTTGGCCTCCTGGCTTGCTGGGTTCTGCTCCTCTGGACCTTCCGCTTTCAGCGCTCCTCTCTGCCTCCGTCGTCCGATGTTCTCTCTCCTCCGGTCTCCTCTCCGCCTCCGTCCTCCGATGTTCTCTCTCCTCCGGTCTCCTCTCCGCCTCCGTCCTCCGATGTTCTCTCTCCTCCAGTCTCTTCTCCGCCTCCTGACTCTGCTCCGCTCCGCTTTCGTCTCCTCTCCTCGGCTCCCGCCTCTCCTCTGCCTTAGTCTCCAGCCTCCACTCGACTCCGCTCTCTTCCTCCTCTTCACCTCGCCTTCCGTCTCTCTCACCTCCGTCGCCTCCGGGTGTAATACACACCTGTGTGCTTTCCTGTGCGGCCTTTACCTGTGATGAGGGGGTGTGCCAAGTGACGTTGTCCTGTTCCAACTCCGCCCAATTAAAGAAAGAGGGCTCACCACTCTCTTCTGGTTCTGTGTCGCCGAGGACATCTGTGTCTCTCCAGGCCCCTGTGTGCTGTTTAAAAAGAGGGGAGACAGGTAAGCCAGGCGGATCCGGGTCCTCCCCGTTACAATTTGGTTTTGAATTTTGGAGAAACAACATTGAGACAAAAACCATCTGGGGTACAATATACTGGCAGGTACAAAGTCTAGAAGCATTATTTAAAGCCTGCATGATCCCAGAACAGATAATATTCCTGAATGACACCATTCAACATAACCTGTCTTGGTTTAGCCAAGATAAAAGACTTAAATAAACCGTCTATTCCAAAGCCCATACCTGATAGTAATAGCACTACAGATGTGGAGATAGATGAATCCCATATTTTACACCAAAACAGAACAAATCCTGATTGGAAAAAATGGTTGATCTGGCCCACAGACACAAATAACTGTCAAGATAGATTCCTGAACAAAACACAGGGATTTAAACAGAACAGACCAGACCCGAGATACTCCCAGAGACAACATCCAGGGATAGTTACAACATACAGTGTAGGGAAATTATGCCTCGAATGGCTACAGAAATCCACACTGGCTGAAATTAAGCAACACTTGACTTTACTTAAAGAAGGTGCTGACTTGCGTGATTTCATATTGGGACCACGGTAACCGCGTCAAAAACGTTTCATATACGCCGGTATATACGCTGCTTACAACGAAGCTTGGAAAGTGACACAAATTGAAACTGCAGAAAAAATACGAGAAATTGATTGTATAAATTTGGAAAAATCCCAGTCTGTAGTGGACAATGGGTTAACGACTCTGTCCTCCAGAATTTATTCAATGGACAGCATTGCATCATCTGCTATTGATATAATAGAGCAGGACTTGCTAATGTTACAACATGATCAGTTCCAATTACATTCTATTGTACAGCTAGGCTGGACGTTACAAAACTTGCGTTCAGGCTACGTGCCATGGCGTTTAATCAACACAACGTCATTATTCTCTATCTTTAACCCCTTGATGCTCATGACGAGCTCAGCTCATCATGAGGTATACCTCTAGGGTGCTCATGACGAGCTCAGCTCGTCATGACCACACCCATTAACATTATGGCCCAGTACAGGAGAAGGATCTGTCAAGCAGCCAATGTGTTAACCTTACTGATAAACAAATCAGTTTGGCACAAAAAGGAGCAGACTATACGATTCTGAGCATTGAAAAACTTGAGAGATTACCATTGACAATGTCAGAGAGACCTGTCTTTGAATGGATAATACATGGTACGATTACAATCCCAATAACAACTTTCCAGATTAAGTATTGCCAAAAATATATACCAGCAGGCCTGTATGAAAGGTTGGGTAAAGGATACATCAAGTCAACATGGAATTTACCTTATACACACAAATGTTATAGTGAAGGGAAAAAAGAGGTATTTCCTAGTGGTAACAATTGTAAAAAATCACTAGGCGGTACACTTCTGTGTCAAGGTATTGACTTGCATGGAGCCTTACAAGGTTCATCAAATAACCTTTCATGTCACCTGCATGGCACTCCTGCAACACAGATAGAGCCATTTTTCAGACAGCTTTCCAACAGCAGCTACGTTCTAATAAGTGACCACAGCTGTTGTGGCATGGTGCCAGGAAAAGCCTATCTCGTGAGCGTTACTTACATGGTCACCTGCTGTATGCAAGTATTGTATCCAAGCAGCAATCCAGACATGGAGGCGGCAATATGGCCTTCTTTGAATATCTCTTCTATTCAAATTGATACTTTAAGCAGAATGAAGTCTATTATTTTACAGACAACAGTGCCTTTAACCTCGTCCAAAGAGACGTATGATCTGCAAGTTGCAAGGACAGCGGCAGAGATACATTCCCTATTATCAACAAATTGCCCCGTGCATTTCGTAGAACTGTTAGGTCAAATTTTAAAAATATCTGATACCAGTGGCATCGCACATGTATTTAAGACAATTTTTTTGGGACTGTTAGCACCCTTGGAAACAGTTCTGGGCATTTTCCCGAATGTTGTACATTCGTTATTCGGCGGCCTGCCTCTTCTTTTGGGACTCATAGCAGGAATTTTATTTTTGATCCTTCTGCTCCGATATGGCAAGCCAAGCCACAGACAAAACTCCAGCTACAATGAGAGAGACGATCCTAGCAATACGCTACCGAGATCGAATCACTAATGTCCTCGGATTAGCCCGGCTAAGAGATCTGAGTGCAACTTGGTTTCTTTCATTCAGACCAATCTGGCAAGATTGCATCTTACCTGTGCTTTGATGTCTGCTATGCAGAGAAGAATGCGTGTTGGACGTTACACTACCGTCAGCAGTACCAATGGATATCGATACTTTGCTAGGTCCGGTAACGACTCATGCAACGTGTTGTCCCCAGCGGCTACCTTTTCTGATGACGGCATTCGTTGAGACTTCACCATTACGACTAGGTGGCGGTGAAGTACAAGATGAAAGCAGCACCACACAGGTACAACCTTCTGTGAGCATTGCTGATCCCGACATCGATCATGGCAATGATTCTCACATATGCACTATTTCAGCATTTTCGAACTTGGTCGAACTTTCACCTGATGTTGTAGACCAATTTTTCGCAACCCTGTCTGATATGATGTTCTCTCCTAACAACGAGAATAACTTTTAAAAACAACGAGCACACAGCGTTCCCTGAACTCTGAATTCGGCCTTCAGTTTTTGATAAACGAAACTACTGAAAACCATTGGAACTATTTTTTACCCTGATAGCGAAATAATTTTTTTCCACTTCCAAAATATTTACCTTTTTTGGCACATGGTACTCTGCTTAAAGTAGAACTATTCTTAGAGAACAGAGCTTCTATTTTTAGAGACACTAGAGAAAATATTTTACCTCAGCCTCTAGCACATGTACAGTATTTTGTAAATATGTGATGAAATGGTCTCGACCTTCTTTTCTGTATTCAGAGCCATTTCATCAATGTAATTTTCGCAATTCATTCAGCCGATATTTATATATGCATTTTCTGAATGATATCACTGCTTGAAGAACGTACAGTACCAATACTCATTTTCGTGTATATACTATACACCATTTCAAATGCAATTTATGTATTTTGGGGTGGGTTGGAAAACACACATGCATCGTTATATGTTTAGTATTGCTTAGTGTTAGAAAGGCGATCCCGAGGGAGGCAGAAGATGTCTGACTGACCACCCCTAGGTCCACCCCTCCGTCGAGAAGTAGCCGAGCGTTATCGAGAGGCCTCCTGGGTGAGGGTCCTCTCCTAGGATCGTACCGCAGGGTAACCACAACACTACAAACGGACACCACACAAGAGGTTAAGTTCTTAGGCTTTATCAAGAATAAAGGTTGCTGGGTCTCAGCGGTATATACAGGCAGATCGAGGGATCTATAGAGTCTCGTAAAAGGGACAGGGTAGCGGGACAGTCTCAATATGGATACAGAAAGGGATACCCTGTGCACAGCTCTCAATCCTCGAGCCGGGGGTTCCGAGAGGTCGAGCCGTGGCAGCGCCAGTAGGACTCGACAGGTGGTCTTAGCGGAGAGGAGGCCGCGGCAGCGCCAGCAGGCTCTCAAGATGATTCCGCCGCAGCAGCGCCAGCAGGCTCTCAAGATGGTTCAGCCACGGCAGCGCCAGCAGGCTCTCACGATGGTTCAGCCGCGGCAGCGCCAGCAGGCTCTCAAGATAGTTCAGCCGCGGCAGCGCCAGCAGGCTCTCAGGTGGTTCAGCCGCGGCAGCGCCAGCAGGCTCTTAAGATGGTACAGCAAAGGTGGGCCGCGGCAGCGCCAGCAGGCTCTCAGGGTCTCTTCAGGTTACAGGCAATGAGTTCTTCTGGTGTCGGCCGTGACAGCGTCAGCAGGGCTTCCAGTCCAGGATACAACTGACGTCCTACTCCGGGGCTGGCCCAGATATAGGACTGGAGTCCTTTGATGTCCGGACCCTCTGGCCTGGGGGTCAGAGGGGCCGGGATGATGGTGTCCAGACACCCAGCAGGGGGGTGGAGCCAGCGCCCAGGGAGGCCGGAGGGCGATCGATACTAGGTGTCCGGGGACGGCTGGAGGGCCATCGAAACTCCCTTTTCTCCGGGATCTGTCGAGTGGCCACTCGACCACCTGGGTGGATTTTGGTGCCTCGATGTCTGGGCTTCGCTGGGGCCTGGGCCGGGGCCGAGGCCACGTGGTCGTGACGTGGTGGGCTCAAGATGGAGTCGGGCGCGGCCTCGTGCTTAGGTCGTGAGGGGTCCACGATGGAGCCAGGCCGGTAGTGGGGGTCCGGGATGGTGACCGGACCAGCAATGTTGGGGCGTGCAGTGTCGGGCAAAAGGGCTGCCCGATGCTGGGTGGGGGGCCGATGTCGTCCGGGGCCCGCCATGTGGGAAGGGTAGGACCACGCCATGAGGCCGGGTCCAACACGCGTCCCCCCAGCTGAAGGCAGGGGAGAGTCACCCATCTTCTTGGGGATTCTCCTTGCCGAGGCGGAAGAATCGGGACAGGCCGTCAGCATTGGCGTGGTCGTTGCCGGGGCGATGCTCCACAGTGAAGTCCATCCCTTGCAGGGAGATGGACCATCGCAACAGTTTCGGGTTTTCTCCCCGCATCTGCATCAACCACCGCAGGGGCCGGTGGTCGGTCTGGACCCGGAAGTGGGTGCCGAAGAGGTAGGGCCGGAGCTTCTTTAGTGCCCACATGACGGCGAAGGCTTCCCTCGCGATGGTGCTCCAGCGCTGTTCTCTGGCCAGCAGCCGCCGGCTGATGAAGGCAACGGGAAGGTCGAATCCCTCAGGGTTCACTTGTGAGAGGACCGCCCCAATGCCGTGCTCCGAGGCGTCTGTTTGGACCACAAACTCTCGGCTGTAGTCGGGGGCCTGGAGCACAGGGGCGGTGCACATGGCAGTCTTTAGAGCCTCGAAGGCTGATTGGCACTCTGGGGTCCAGCGCACCTTCTGGGGTAGCCTCTTGGAGGTCAGTTCTGTGAGGGGCCCCATAATGCTTCCATAGTCTTTTATGAAGCGCCGATAGTATCCTGTGAGCACCAGGAAGGCTCGGACGGCTGTTTGGGTGATCGGGGGCTCCCAGGCCCGGATGGCGTCAATCTTTGGCTGGAGGGGAGCCACCAGGCCGCTCCCCACTTGGTGTCCCAGATACGTCACGGACCCTTGGCCGATCTGGCACTTGCTGGCCTTTATTGTTAGTCCAGCCCGTCGGAGGGCCGACAGGACCTCCCGGAGGTGGGTCAGGTGCTCACCCCAGTGGCGGCTGTACACCGCAATGTCGTCTAGATAGGCGGCACTGAATTCTTCTAGTCCGGCCAGTACCCGGTTCACGAGTCTCTGGAAGGTGGCCGGGGCGTTTTTCATGCCGAAGGGCATCACTTTGAAGTGGTAGTGGCCATCGGGGGTCGAGAAGGCCGATCGCTCTTGTGCTCCAGGGGTGAGGCCGATCTGCCAATACCCAGCCGTGAGGTCGAAGATGCTGGGATATTTGGCGGCCCCCAGGCGATCGATCAGTTCATCTGCCCGGGGGATGGGATGGGCGTCGGTCCGGGTGACTGCATTCAGCCCCCGGTAGTCAACACAGAACCGGAGCTCCGGGGGTGTGCCAGGGACGGTGGCTTTAGGGACCAGGACAACGGGACTGGCCCAGGGACTGTCGGAGGGTTCGACTACCCCCAGAGCTAGCATCTTGGCCACTTCGGATTGAATGCAGGCCCGAACTCGGTCGGGCACTCGGAAAGCTCGGTGTCTTATAGGCGGGTTGTCTCCGGTGTCTACATCGTGGACACACCACCGGGTGACTCCAGGGGTGAGGGAAAATAGGTCTGCAAATTGCCCCAGCAGCTCCCGGCAGTCTTGGTGCTGTTCTGGGGTCAGGGTAGAGGAGAGCGTGACCCCTTCGATGGAGCCGTCTTTCTTGGTGATGCTCATGAGATCTGGTACGGGTTCGGAGTCATCTTCAGCTCCGTCATCGGTCGCTAGCAGCAGACTTAGTTCAGTGCGGGCGAAGTGCGGCTTGAGCCGGTTAGCGTGCAGAACCCGGAGGGGGTTCCGGGGGGATTCCAGGTCCACCAGGTAACTGACGGGGCTCTTGCGCTCCACCACTTTGAAGGGCCCCGTCCATTTGTCCTGGAGGGCGCAAGGTTCAACCGGGGACCTGACCCAGACTTGCTGGCCCGGCTCGAATTCGATGGATGAGGCGTTCTGGTCATACCAGCGTTTCATCTCCTCCTGACTGGCCTCGAGGTTGGCCTCGGCAAGTTCCCGGAACTTCCGAGTCTGGTTGCGGAGTGTCAGGAGGTACTGGTAGACATCTGGTGGGGCACCTCGGACAGCCGTCTCCCAGCCTTCTTTGACCAGGCTGAGGGGGCCTCGGACCGGGTACCCATACAATAGTTCGAAGGGGCTGAACCCCAGGGACTTCTGGGGTACCTCTCGATACGCAAACAGGAGGCAGGGCAGCAGGACGTCCCATCTGCGTCGTAGTGGCTCGTCTAAGCCCTTGATCATTCACTTCAGTGTTCGGTTAAACCGTTCTACAAGTCCATTTCCTTGGGGGTGATACGGGGTGGTGAATTTATATGTGACCCCGCACTGTTGCCACAGGGATCACATATGCTTGGAGATAAAGTTTGTACCCCGATCACTCACGACTTCTCGGGGGAAGCCGACTCTGGAGAAGATCCCCATCAGGGCTCGGCCTACTACTGGGGCCGTGATGGTTCGGAGGGGGATGGCCTCAGGATAGCGGGTGGCATGGTCCACCAGAACGAGGATGAAGCGGTGCCCCTGAGAGGTGCGGTGGTCCAAGGGTCCCACAATGTCGATCCCCACTCTCTCGAAGGGGGTGGTGACCACAGGAAAGGGCTGGAGTGGGGCCTTGACTTTTCCCCCGCTCTTCCCGCTGGCTTGACACGTCGGACAGGATCGGCAGTGGTTGTGCACATCGTTGCGCATCTTCGGCCAGTAGAAATGGGTCACCAGGCGGCTGTAAGTTTTATCCTGCCCCAGGTGCCCGGCAAGGGGCACGTCGTGTGCCAAGTTCAAGAGGAAGTCTCTGAAACGGAGGGGAACGACCAGTACTCGGCTGGCCCCTAGTTCGGCAACTTTCTGCTCGCTGTAGAGAAGGTCGTGGTCCCAATAGACCCAGTGGGACCCTGAGGGGCCTCCAGCGGCTTGAGTGGCGGCTTGTTGTCGGATTCCCTCGAGGGAGGGACAGGTTTTCTGTTCCTGCCGGAATTGTTCGCGGGTAGGGCTACCTTCTTGGCGCCATTGAGCTAGTTCCGGAAGGTGGCCGAGCTCGGTGAGGTCTTCATGGTTGGGTCCCTGGGGGCCAGGTTCAGGGTCGGCGTCCTCGGGGACGGCGGGCGGTGGCAGTGTGGGCCACTCTGGTTCCTCAGTCGGAGCATCCTCCGGTGGGGCGAAGGCTCGGGCGGACATGGAGCGGGTGGTCGCACAGACCCACTCTGGAAGGCCTAGCATCCCCAGATGCTCTCTCCGCTCGACGCTGGCCCAGGGGGAACTTTCCAGGTCGTTCCCGAGGAGGCAGTCCACGGGGCATCATCCCGGACGGTCACCTTCAGCATACCCGACACCCCTCCCCATTCGAAGGGGATGCGGGCCATCTGGCACAAACTCTCGGAGTTGTCCGCCTTCCGCACCGGGCACATGATATTGGGGAGAATTTGCTCTGGGGTCACCAAGTGGTGTCGGACCGCTGTTACGCTGGCTCCAGTGTCTCGGAGGGCTTCGGCCCGGCAGCCGTTGATGGTGACCCATTGGCGATATTTCTGGGTGTTGCCTGGGATCGGGTCTCGGGGGACCATGTCCCGATCACCCAGGCATGCCAAGATCATGGCGGCGGGCTCCCACTCGGCCTGTTCGGGGTCGTTGTCGTCTTCCTCGCCTCTTTCTTCCCCCAGGGCGGCGGCCGCGATCTGGCGGTTGGGAGGACCGGTGGTGCCGGGTCGCTGGTTCATCGGGCAGAGGGGGTCATTCGCGTAGTGACCCTGTCGCTGGCATCTCTGGCACGTCACATTCGGGCGGGCCCGGGTCGGGCTAGGGGAACCCCCCTTCGGCCCAGGGCTGGTGAAGTGGAGGTAGGGGAGGACCCCGTGGGGGTGTCTCGTCCCCTGCTCTGGCCTCCTCCGCCGCCTCGTGGTCGGTGGTTCCCTGGGGATCCCCGGCCGTAGTCTCCCATCGGACTCCGGGGGACTCGGGTGCTCACCCATCTATCCGCTTCGACAGCGAGTTTTCGGGGCTCAGTCAGTTTGCTGTCGAGGAGGTGCTGCCGGAGTTCGATGAAGCAGTTGTTGGACAGATGTTCCCATATAATGAGGTCGACCAACTGCTGGTAGGTGGTGACCTTGCTGCCTTTGATCCACCCCTTGAAGGCTCTGCTGTAAAAGTTCACGTATTCCACCCACGTGGTACCGGGGATTTTTTTACAGTCTCGGAATCGCTGCCGGTACATCTCGGGGGTGAGTCCATAGCGAGTGAGGAGAGCGGTTTTCATGTGCTCGTACGAGGTCATCTCGGCGTCGGGGAGCTCTAGCAGGGCGTCTCTCCCCTCATTGACGAACTTCCCCCACAGGCCGGCACCCCAGTCCTTGAGGGGTACTCGATGTGCGGTCATGGCGACCTCGTAGGCTTTGAACCACTGTTGGATGTCGTAGTTCTTGTAGTATTCCTTGACGACATCCTTGGGTATGTGCACCTTTGTGTCCAAGGGCGGGGGCGAGGTCTTGCCCCCGGATGCGTTGGCATCATTCGTTTTGGCCTTGAGTTCTAGTTCTTTTAGGCCGCGCTCATGCTCGAGCATGAGTCTCTTTTCTTCGAGGTCTCTTTGTCTTCGCTTCTTCTCCAGGTCTCCTTCTAGCCGTAGTTGCTCGAGTGCGATTTTCCTTTCCGCCAGCTGTAGTTCTCCATCCAACCGGAGTCGGGCGAGCTCCAACTCGTGGAGCCGGTTCCTCTCTCGCTCTCGGGCGTCTTCGTGGGGGCTCGTGCCTGGATTGGCGGGTCTCTCCCCCGCTGGGGTTGTGTCGGTCTCCGGGCATCCGCCCGGGCCCGGGTTGTCTTCATTCCGGGGTGGTGTATCATCGGTGTCCACCCATGCTTGTAGGGCTGATTTAAAGTCTTCCTTGGTGCTTAGCCCAGTGGTAGCGATGCCCAGGTCTTTGCAGAATTGTTTTAATTCTTTGTGACTGTAACCTTCCATTTTTTCTTTCTGGAATTCCGTAGTCGGTCTTGTCTCTTGCGTAGTCATGGTCGTAGTGTGTTTTTCTCGGTAGTGAGTGAATCCCCCTCTGTATGATCTGCGTCGGCTCGGATCCCGTCGCTTGCCACCAATGTTAGAAAGGCGATCCCGAGGGAGGCAGAAGATGTCTGACTGACCACCACTAGGTCCACCCCTCCGTCGAGAAGTAGCCGAGCGTTATCGAGAGGCCTCCTGGGTGAGGGTCCTCTCCTAGGATCGTACCGCAGGGTAACCACAACACTACAAACGGACACCACACAAGAGGTTAAGTTCTTAGGCTTTATCAAGAATAAAGGTTGCTGGGTCTCAGCAGTATATACAGGCAGATCGAGGGATCTATAGATTCTCGTGAAAGGGACAGAGTAGCGGGACAGTCTCAATATGGATTCAGGAAGGGAGCTCTCAATCCTCGAGCCGGGTGTTCCGAGAGGTCGAGCCGCGGCAGCGCCAGCAGGACTCGACAGGTGGTCTTAACGGAGAGGAGGCCGCGGCAGCGCCAGCAGGCTCTCAAGAGGATTCCGCCGCGGCAGCGCCAGCAGGCTCTCAAGATGGTTCAGCCGCGCCAGCAGGCTCTCAAGATGGTTCAGCCGCGGCAGCGCCAGCAGGCTCTCACGATGGTTCAGCCGCGGCAGCGCCAGCAGGCTCTCAAGATAGTTCAGCCGTGGCAGCACCAGCAGGCTCTCAGGTGGTTCAGCCGCGGCAGCGCCAGCAGGCTCTTAAGATGGTACAGCAAAGGTGGGCCGCGGCAGCGCCAGCAGGCTCTCAGGGTCTCTTCAGGTTACAGGCAATGAGTTCTTCTGGTGTCGGGCGTGACAGCGTCAGCAGTGCTTCCAGTCCAGGATACAACTGACGTCCTACTCCGGGGCTGGCCCAGATATAGGACTGGAGTCCTTTGATGTCCGGACCCTCTCGCCTGGGGGTCAGAGGGGCCTGGATGATGGTGTCCAGACACCCAGCAGGGGGGTGGAGCCAGCGCCCAGGGAGGCCGGATGGCGATCGATACTAGGCGTCCGGGGACGGCTGGAGGGCCATCAAAACTCCCTTTTCTCCGGGATCTGTCGAGTGGCCACTCGACCACCTGGGTGGATTTTGGTGCCTCAATGTCTGGGCTTCGCTGGGGCCGGGGCCGATGCCACGTGGTCGTGACGTGGTGGGCCCATAATGGAGTCGGGCGCGGCCTCGTGCTTAGGTCGTGAGGGGCCCATGATGGAGCCAGGCCGGTAGTGGGGGTCCGGGATGGTGACCGGACCAGCAATGTTGGGGCATGCAGTGTCGGGCAAAAGGGCTGCCCGATGCTGGGTGGGGGGCCGATGTCGCCTGGGGCCCGCCATGCGGGAGGGGTAGGACCACGCCATGAGGCCGGGTCCAACACTTAGTATTTAGTAATGATGGACATTAATACGTGGAGTGGGTGTTGTGAATCTATCTAGGACCATAATCAAGATATCCCCGATTCATGCCCTTATGTGGTTATAACAAAACATATCCTTATAAAGGCATAGGAATCATGTCCATATCTAGTCATAGCCCATGCAGTCCAAAAACGGCAAGGCTACTCCCATAGACTCCTAGAAAGTACAATGCGTTCTTTAAACAAACCAAGCCTCCACAAGAACTCCTGGAGTCCAGAAAGAACTGTTAGTTCTTAGTGACGTCTTATGTCCAACCTTACGTCAAACCCGGCACCTTCCAGGTATAAATATACCAACGTTGCCTTAAGCAAACACACGGTGGTTTGGAGCAGAGCGGCTATCTACCTGCCAGACGCTCAGCTGATGCGAGGGCCGAAGGAAGCCGACCCTCCCATTTGACGCACTGAGAGAGACGCTGTCTTTTCTCCTGCCGAGAAATTCCAGCTCCGGTGTTTCCAGTCACCCTTGCGGGTTGCTGGGAGATCGAGTCCTGAGAGAGAGATACAAGACCTCCTACATTCTATTACCAAGGTACGGAGCTGACTAAATCCTTAAGAGAATTCTTGATTCAGATTCTTGGCAAAAAAACAACTTAACTTAAACTGCAACTTACTTACTCCTTCCCACGTATTAGGCTTAGGTCAGGTACACCGGGGTAGGCGTATCTTAGAAGCACCAGTTGAGTACGTTAGTCAAATTTTTTATGTATGTATATATTTTATCCATTTTAAAGTATCATATGGCTAAGAAACCATATCAATGCTTTTACAGTATTATTTCATAATACTCCTTTTACTGTACGCACTTTACTTCATGATAAGTATTGCAATTGTGGCAACTCATTTCTCTTGCATGAGAAAGAAGACTGCTCAATAAATAACACATTTTATTGAAAACGCCCGTCTCTCTATTTCTCTGCACTCTGGTGAAACTAAGTATGCACGATTGACTGAGTGAAATAACTGTCTATTGTTTTCACACGACTCTAGAGATATACTCTTTATTCTGAGGGAGCAAAGTTGTCATGTTTATGCGGTTGTCAGAAGCTAATCCCTTCTTGTCTATTCAGGGAAATTAACACCTCCTTGTTTACTCGAGAAAGTTTCTAGTGACCTCTGAGCTAGCTGGCAAAACTAATTAAGTCTAATATAGTCAGTAGAGACCTAGATGACCTCAGTCCTACGTCTACGCTGCTGTTTATATTATTCCAATGCGCAGAGCCTATTGGGAATATAGGAACTACACTACAAGGCTGCTGCACAGTACTTATGGCAAGCATTCCTTCTTGGCTCTGGTCATGCATAGATTATGTATGCTGCCTGGTTCCCCTTAACTGGTTTTACAGGTGGCAGAGGTGTGGGAGCAAGTGGTCACCAGAGTATTCAAATGACCGCTCTTCACAAGGGAGCTATACAACTGGACTTTGCTCCCATTTATACATATTGGCGAAGACATGAGGGGTGTGAGATGCTGTGTAATCTGTATCCAGGGGAGATATTCTCTCTTTCATAGAGACATTTGCAGTGGTGGAATTCTTTCGCTGCAGTATGCAAAACTGGTGAGCAGTGTGCGGGAAATCTGGACGGAATTCCTGAATAACCCGATTGACAGAAACCCTGCAACTTCTGCTAATGGTGGGTGTTAGACCTGGGGGTCTCTAGTTGGCAGAGGTAGGTACCAATGTCCAAAAAGAGACCTTAGCTTCTAGTCAGGGTAATGGGGATATGCTCTTTAGATAACCCCTGCTCACCCCCTTGGAAGCTTGGCACGAGCAGACATGCTTATCAAAGGCAATGTGTAAAGTATTTGCACCAACACTCACAGTAACACACTGAAACACCACAAATGTACTCCACACCAGTTTAGAAAAATAAAGTTATTTAAAGTAAACTACACAAGACCAAAACGACAAAAATCCAACATACACAGTTCAAGAATATGATTTTAAAAGAGTTCTAGGGTTTGCGTCAAAATAATCCACTGTTGCGTCACGTTTAGCCAAACGTACCTTTAGATGCGACAAAAGTTCCAAAATGAAAGCTGCAGCGTTGAAAAATAAGCGATGCGTCACTCCTGAGACCCTGGGGAGGCGATGTGACAACCCCGCTGGACGCACTGGGCGTGTTGCGGTGACTCCGGTCTGTATGGGGAGGGATGCGTTACCTTGTTTGGATTCCGGTGCGCAGGTTTCGTAGGAAGAGTCTCGCAAAGGTACGATGTGATGATCTCCGAGGCGGCAACGATCTCAGGTACGGAGGCGATGCGCAGTGCAGCGTCGATCTTCTCTTGATGTGACGTGATGCAGTCTGCAAGCAAGCGGTGCGATGATCTCACCCAGTGACGATAGGCTTTGCAACGATACTCGCAGCCATGGTACTCTTCCCACAACAGAGCGATGCGTTCTGCAAGCGAATGATGCATCGATTCTTGCAGCGGCAACAGGTTCTGCGATGATCTCGATCTTCGCGGCAGCAGGAATTTCCTCGCACTGATGGGGATGCGCTCTGCAAGCGAGCAATGCGTAAAATTTAGCAGATTGACTTTAGTTTCTTCTTGTCCAGCTTCCCAACAACAGGTACAACTACCAGAGGCACCACAACTGGCCTAAGCACACTAAGAAGGACATAACTCTCTCAGTAGAGTTCAGGGGGGATGCTGGGGGTGAAGTCCTTTTGTTCCTTGGACTTCTTAACAGGGAGCCAGCTCTACTCAGGCCCTTGGAGATCTCTTCAAGCAAGGGTACACAGCGCAAAGCAAAGTCCTTCCCCTCTCCTTGGAAGCAAAGCAACTGCAGGTCAGCCCACAAACACACAGCAGGACAGTCCTTCCTCTTCAGTCTTCCAGCTTTCTCTTTGGCAGAGGTTCCTTCTTGATTCCAGGATGATCTAATTTCTTGGGATAAGGGTCCCAATATTTATACCCCAAAATCCTTTGTCCTCTGAGGGCAGAGGGGCCTTTGCCCAGTCCAAACCAGTTCTGGAGCACTCGGTTGACATGAGTCCTTCTTTTCTTTCACAGTGCCGGGCAGACTCATCAGACACCCCACTTGAGGTGGAGCCAGCATTGTGGAGGGAAAGCACAGCCCTGGAGCACTTTGTTGACATGATTCCTTCTCTCCTTTCACAGTGCAGGGCAGAGACATCAGATGCACCACAGGGGGTGAAGCCAGCACTGTGGGGGGCAGGCACAGTCCTTTTCAGGTCCCAGGTGCAACTCCTCCCACCCATCTAGATGCAGATCTCTCTATTCACCACTGGGCGGACTCATTCTGTCTCCTGGAATCCCCCATCCCTGTCACTCAAACTCCAGACAAGGAATACACAACCTTGCAGAGGCAGGCTTGGCTAGTTAGGCAAGAAAATACCTACTTTCTAAAAGCGGTATTTTCAAACACAGAATGTTAAAACCAACTTCACTAAAAGATGTATTTTATCATTCTGAGTTCAGGCATACTAAACTCGAATTTCCACCATGTTCCATGAGTCAGTTAGGATGATAAAATGTAATAATCTAACTGCCCATTCTGACCTATGGAGAACAGCTAGCCTTGCAATAGTGAAAAACGAAAATGGCTGTAATTCACTATTAGGACATGCCACACACACCAGGGTATGTCCTACCTCATACTTACAATGCACCCTGCTCTTGGGCCTACCATACGGTTGTCTGATATGAAGAAAAGGGAAGGTTTAGGTACTGGCAAGTGGGTGCACTTACCAAGTCTACATGGCAGTACCAGACTGCACACAGGCTCTTCAATGGCAGGCCTTGGATACATTTTACAAGGCTGCTTCTGTGGGTGGCACAACCAGTCTGCAAGCCCACCAGCAGCATTTGGATTTACAAGCCCGGGGCACACTTAGTCCACTGTACTAGGGTCTGAAACCAAACACGCCAATCATGGAATCACTAATCCATACATCAATTTACAATAGGGAGAGCATATGCACTTTAGCACTGATCAGCAGTGGTAAAGTGCCCAGAGTCCTATTGCCAGCAACCACAGGTCAGGAAAAACAAGGGAAGAAGAAGCAAAAAGTTTAGGGCTAACCCTGCAAAAAGGGCCATTTCCAACACAACTCCCTTCCAGCATAAAGCCAGGGTAGACTAATGGATACCTCGATGGGATTCCCTGCTTAGAGCGATAGAACACGGAAACTGGCCTAAACAGCAGGGCACTATTCCTATTCCTGTTCTACGCCTTCCTGAACCCAGTTGGATCACTCTGTCCATACTCTCAGGGTTAAGCCAACCCATTGGGAACCCTTCTCCTCACCTGTGGACACCATCTGTGCTGCAACTAAACTTAACTTGCTCACATGTGTGTCCCAACAGACAGACAGCAAGCTACCGTGGCTACTGACAGTGGTCAGGGATGAGACCCAGGCCTTATGCCTCTCAGGGCTCTCAAAACCCTGTGGTGTCAGAGGGTGGGGGGCAGTAGCCCCAGGTGCTTGGCACCCTTTGTCCACTCTCCCCCTGGTAAGTTCAGGTCTGACATCCGGGCACTGACCCACCAGTCCCGGGCCTGTCTCCGGTGGCTGGACAGGAGCCTGGGGTGGGCTACCACACACCTGCTCCTCCACTTCCTTGGTGCTCTGTGCCCTCCTACCTGGAGCCGTTCCCCCTTCTAGGATAGGCAGGGCACCTGTGGCAGGTGTCCTGCACCATACACCCACCAGTTATGGGTTTCTATCCTGCAACTGGGATTCCAGATCAGGGGGGACACCCCGGACCTGGCCCTTCAACCTAGGGTCTAAACCCTCCAGGCAAACCGGGGTCAGAGGCGAGGACTCCCTCCCTCTACACCCCCTTCCAGAGTTCTGCACCCTCCCACTTGGAGTGGTACCCCTATAAGACAAACTGGTAAGGACACTGCTTACAGATGTCCCTCCATTCAGGTCAGGCAATACCTGAACCTGGCTTCCCAACCCAGGGACCAACCCCTGCGGTTGAACACTTGCCTGGCTCACCAGGACTTAACTCACCGATGTGTCCACACTGGTAGACAGTACCCACCTGGCCAACACAACGGTGTAGCCCAGTCCACTCCCAGGGTGTGACTTCTGCCCCCCTTCCAGGGGCCACCCTGTCCACCAGGATAACCAGCCACAGGGGCCACTGATAATGGTCTGTGATGAGAGCCAGGCCTCATGCCATACAGGCCTCTCTAACCTCTGTGGCATCAGATAGTGTGGGGCAGTAGCCCCAGGTGCCTGGCACATTTTCTCCACTCTCTCCCTTGCAAAGTCAGGTAGGCCATCCTGACACTGGCCCGCCAGCCCAGGGTCTGTACCCTCAGGCTGACCAGAGGTCACGGGTGAGGTTTCCCTCTCCCTACCTCTCCTTCTGGGTTTCTGCCCTCTCCTCCTAGGAGAGGCACCCTTAGAACACAATTCTCCTACCAGTTCAGGACCTCTCTCCAGCAACTGGTCTCCCAACCAAGGGTCTAAACCCTCGGCTTGCACCGAGGTCAGAGGGGAGGACTACTTCCCTCTGCACCCCTTCCAGAGCACTGCACCCTCCCTACTGGAGGGGTACCCCTGGAAGCCAAACTGATCAGGACACTGGTTACAGATGTCCTTCCTTCCAGGTCAGGAAGATCCAGAACCTGGTCTCCCAACCCAGGGATCAATACCTGCAGTTGTGCACTTGTCTGGCATGCCAGGACTTCTAGGGATTCACACAGTACCCCCTCCTGAGGGTGACACATGACTCATGTGTCCTGTGACAGTCTGCCTGGTGCAGATCTCCCGACCCCTGTCCACCTGACAGTGCGCGAAGATCCCCGAGGATAGAAGTGGTATCACCATGGTCACTCCTGGGAGACTTAGCCCTTCTGGCTGGTCCCTGACCCACTGGTTTTCCCACTGGGGAACACATCACCCTCTTACCCCTCACTCTGGACTTCTGCACCCTCCCAAATGGAGCGGCACTGCCAGACACCAGAACCACTGGAGCTGTGTTTACAGAGGCTCCAGGTTCTCCTGACACTAGGAGATCCTCCTCAAATGGCCTACTAATACAGCCTAGACCCCCAACCTGGTGTTCCCTTAGGGAACCCTCCAAGCCCTGAAACTGAGTTTCGGGCACCGTGAGACACACCGTCCCCAACTCAATCCTATTCTACTGAGACCGGACGTGAGCCCCTACACCCCTCCCATTCCACTGGGACCTAGCCGGGCTACATTGAACCTCTTCCACCACACAGGTCTGGAAGATATCTGCGCCAATCCTTTTGGGATCACTCCCCAATGCCTGTTCAGACCCTCTGAAATCCACCAGGGGGTGTGCCTCCAGTGCAAGCTCCCTGGAATCATAGAACTCACACTCCACCAGGTGTTGGCACAGCTCTGGAAAACAGAGACTTAAAATATGCTCTCCAACAAATGAATCACACAGCCCCCACAGTTGTTAACCAAGCTACCCTTTGCCTCACCCTCCAGTGCCTCACACAAGTATCCCACACCACTGAGATTGGCAAGACAGTGGCCTACTGTCTCTGTCACACAACCCACACGCTTCTGGGTGGTCTCCACACTCACACACCAAGGTTTCTAGCATGGGGAACCCCTCTCCCTGCACCTCTCATCTAGAGTCAATAGAGTGTCCCTCCCATCACTAGGAATATAATCCCCTGTGTCAGTCCCCCAATATACTTCAGGGACACCGCACACCACTGGAGCTACCTCATAAACCCGAACCCCCTGGAGTATGTCAACCCCCTCCCTCAAGTCAGGCGCCACATCTCTGGGTGTTTGTACCTTCCTCTCAGTACTAGAAACTATAATCTTGCTGCCACCATCTGAGCTGGAATCCACCTCCATTTCAGCACAGCTCACTTCTTGAGCTCCCCTTTTTCTTCTTCAGCTGAGACACTCATGGCCTCAAGCCTCTCGAGCTCCAAAATCAAGTTCTCTCATTCTCAATTCATGTGCCAAGGTCAATTTCAATTCTTCCAGGGCATACATCTTCTTGCTCTCCTCTGCCTTGTTCTGGGCGTCTATTTCCATCAGCTTTGTCTCAAGCCTCAGGACTTCTAACTCATGATCTCTAGCAGGATGTACGTGGGCAGAGGGGCAGACTGTCCCAGGTGCGGGGGAGAAGGGGCATCTTTCTTGCACATGGCATAAGAGTCTCCGTGAGTGCACAATTATTGGCTACAGGTTGTAGCGAAGATGAGGGAGGTGACAGCATTGGCAATAGAGGACTCATCCTAGGTGTGACTACTCAGTATTAATAACAGACCCAGAGGAGGTCAAATCAGTTGGAGGTTCCTACAGTTAGTTTTAGTCTTGGCTAAAAGGAGGTTGGCCACTGAGTTGTTGGGCACGAGTGCCCTATTCATCACACTGTGGTATAGGCACGAGGAAGAGTGGGCCATTGCTGAAGAAGTCCATATGAAACTCAATTGTTAGAAATCTGACCCACACTACTGGAGAACATGCAGAAGGGAACAATGAACATGGTACGGAATTCCAGGACGCAGAGTCCTCTAACACGCAATGGCACGACCTGGGGCAGCGGCCAATTCGGGGTTGCGGTTAGTGAAGGGATCTAGGAGAGGGGGAGCTATGGAGTCCCCACAGAACCTGAGAGTGGCGGGCATGAATGCTACTTGTTAAGTGATGAGCAATGTATGAAATGGATGTACTAACGGGAACCCCTGGGGAGGAGAATGACTGGAGGGAGAAGTAAGACTGATTTCCTTGCATTGTATTATTGATGAAGCTGTGACTGCCTAGTGACTGATCCATTACCTGTTACTGTTATTGTTATTGGTAATTTTTTACTGCACGTTGGCAAAGAACCATTTGTATATGTATCTGATTAATGTGATATTACGGATTGTACTATTACCTGGCGAGCTGCTGACCATTGACTAATAAAAAGAAGCTTTAAAATAAATAGGTAAATACCTACATTCAGTGCACCAATCAGCTAAAACCAACCAGAGCAAGAAACTGACATGAAAACCATGGACAAGTGAATCATCTGTTTATTAACATCTTTAAATCCAGTCGTTATTTTGTTCACTGTTTTCCTTTAAAGGCGATGTGTCATACATAGCTGTAGAAATTTCGAGATCTGAGCTCAAGTGTGGTAGGTCAGTGGCGCCATTTTATTTTTGAAGATGAAAGCGATGGCGCCGATAACTGCAATAAGCGTTAGTGAAGCTGTACATGGGATTTTGTATATATATGGCGGCTACTACCCAGACATGCTGTTGGTCAATCAGGGCTGACATGATCTGTCCTCAGAACCAGCCAGCTGCCTCAGTACTGTGGAGCAGTCAGAGCCACCTCCTGCCTACTGACTCTCTCGGGTTGGGTTTAAAGTGATTAACCCATGGTCCAAAAAACAGCCCTCCTGCTGCCTCTCTCTCTAACACCTCACTCCCTGAAATCATATCTAAAGTGTTCTTGAACTGCATGTCTGCCCTCTCTCCAAGCACCATCAAAAACCGACCGGGTGACTGAAGGGAAGAGAAGAAATGCCACTGTGAATTGTACAAGCATTTTCATAAAATGATACCCTACTAAGGGCAAGCTCTTGCCTTAGTCCCAAAGGACAGTATTTCATGGGAATCCAACTGAATGTGCAATTTCCCAAGAAAAATAATTTCCTCACATCAATTTTGATATATTTGTTAGCTGAGAGTTGGGACAGCAGTGTGGCAAGTTCATGTTTTCATGGCATGCTTTGCAGTGCACAGTTTACTACTGCATTTTAAAATGTCAAGCGGTGGACGTGAAGTCTGAGGTAAGAAGTCTATCTCAGGCACATGTCCCCAACACTGACCGCTTGTTCACATAAATACTACTGCAATATTTGACAAGAAAGTCCTGGAAATGGAGACTGGGGCCAAGTTACATTCCAATGCAGTAGTGTCAGCGCTGTGAGTTCTGATTAAAATGTTTTGTGGAAATGCAGGTTGACAGAGTTAAGGAAATCATAAATCAAGCGGAGGGCAAGAGGAAATGTTTTCTATATTGAGCCACATTTTTGTATTATGGATATATAGATAAGCTAGCCTGCAAGACAAGTTAAGGAATAAGCTTATATTTGCCACAGAGTTTGGCAAAGTGAGTAAAAAAACTGTAGCTGCAATTATTGGTGGTTTATGAGAACCACAAGACAAATTAGACTTAGCAAAAGTAATCACTTTTGGAGAGCCCTCAAGTTAAAATTAATTGTGCTTTTTTTATGAAGACTGTTGCATTGATGCGGGAAAACAGCGATGCCACACTTTCCATAGCGCCTTCCTAGCGACACCATGATTGCGCCGTATTTACTGTGCGGCCCTACATGTCACAATGTTTTGCAGTATTCCTGACATATCTGTATGTGCAAAATTGACGCATTGCTGGGGTGTGTCTGAAACCAGGTGCAACTCCAGCAATGTGTCAAGCCCCAGATGAAAGGCACTGCGTCACCCCTTACGCCTGCTTCAATCAGGCATAAGGATTTGAAGCATGGACACCATAGAAATGTTGCAGTGAAATCTCGTAGATTTCACTGCGTCACTTCTAAGTGCCTTTCCTGAGATGGAACACCCCCCCTGCATACATTATACCTGTTGTAGGTATAATGGCGCACAGGCATTTACAAAGCAATGCACCCGCCTAGGTGTGTCACTTTGTAAATATGGTACAGTATTGGGTACTTTTCACAAAAAATGACACAACGACGGCGTAAGGGCTTCATAAATAAGGACCATTGAATGGAGTGGGGTCAATTTGCAGAGCCTGACAAGAAATTGTTACTTGTGGCTCTAGATAGCCAGTAACTTATCTGGGACCATTTCGAAGGTAAGTTTAGTTAAAACAGAGATGAGCAACTTTTTTGTTAAAAAAACACATGGTTGCTTATGAAGCTGATAAAAAACAAATACCAGGCTAAATTAATTAATGTATGGGTTTATATTGGCCCACAGTTAATTAAAGGTTTATATCAGATAGAAGGACGACTGTTCTGTTATGCATTATGTCCAATTGAAATCTAATCAGTGCAATGCCACCAGTGTAAATAGGCGGAAATTGAGGTGTGCTGATAAAGCATGAGCATTCCCGGTCCTTCCAGGGAGTATTTTTAAATGATTCCATACTCGTGATGTCGTGCTGAGAATACACCTTCAGAGATAGTGATTCTGTGATGGCATTTCTCAGCAGAGTAGAATGTGGACTGAGGAGATGACAAGTTATCATTTATTCTCGAATCAAGCTTGCATTAATAGCGTTAAAGACTACAGTAACTCAAAGGGTAACTATAAGAGCTGAGGTTGCTGCTCTGAGTGAAACGTTTCTGATAACGTTTGCGAATGCAGGTGTGGAGCAGAAGTTCTCAAAAGATAAGAGTTTTCTTTATTCAGATAACAGCCTTTATTTACAATACAAATATCTCAAAAATTCTTATAGCCCATCAGGATCAGTATTATCCATGGCCACAGAAATTATGCAGCAGGAGAGGACCACTGTTGCAGAGATGACAAAATTATGCAGCAAGAAAAGCAAATTATGCGGCATAATGCGGCATGTTTTGTGACTGTATTACTTCATTAATTTATGATTTCCACCCATGTTAAGACTGACTGAGCAAAGGTTTCACTTCATTAGTACCAATACTCTACTGAAAGGTGACCATTCAACCTTTGGGAAGGGCCTTTGCGGCAACACATGCTCCTGCGTTTTTAGTAACTTTTGATCTGTATGATTTTAATGTGTTAAAATCTTCAAATGTTACACCAGATGATGGAGTATTTGGCAAATGTGGCAAATTAATAATTATTCAAAAAAGGTAGTGGCCACAGAATCATTTAATTCCAGTGTCCTGGTTTTTATCAGTGTCCTCTAAAAGTTGTTTTCTGCACAAATTGTGATCTCCATATGTAAGTCACATATTTTCCCAGAGATCCGATCCTTGGTACTGAAAACCAAGATTGTTATGTGTTTCTTAGGTCCCAACACATGTTAGTCCTTAGTGGTCATGAGGAGCACAGGTATCCTTTTACTCTCCCAGATATCCACTGCCTCTGTTGGCCTGCCAAGACAGAAGGGACAGGTGAGCATTCAGGGGGACGATGTAGCTCTCTTTTTTTCCCCTTGATCATCATGCTGTCTGCCTCATTCCCCTGAGTATTCCCCAAGACACATTAACTAGCAAAGAAGCAGAAGGAAACAGATAAGCATACAGGAGGCCCTAGTATAAGCCTTAGCATTGTGTTTCTCTTTCTTATATAGGTGGCTGGAGAGCCCACCCATGATCTCCTACCCTTGTAAGTTATTTGATTGTTGGATGCTGTGTTTGGGACCTCCCTTGACCCTGTTGCTGTCAGGGCTTTTGGAAGTGGTTACTAAGTTTATCCTTTAGTCTTCGGCAGCCGTAGCCCGTGCAGGTAAGTGTGGTGGTGCTGGGTGGGAGGGGATTTCGTCAGACGACGAGGGCAAATTAATTATTTATTTAAGTTTCCATTGTGTTCATCTGTCGAGTCCCCCACCAACCCGGCCCCACCGCTCTTACCTGCACGGGCCGCAGCTGGTCTTGGGAAGCGGGGCTGATGACTGTGTTTTCCACTCCGACAGGAGGTAATACTAGAGTTTGTACTCTACCTCTTGAGAGAGGCATTAACTAAAATCGATGACTGGTTATCTCCTTTCCTCCCTAAAGAGATCACCTTGTCAACCATACAGATCACTGTATTAGCAGAACATATCTCGTTTCCTTGAAGTAAGGGTGGTCCTCTATATACTACGTTTAAGGACGTGGTGCAGATCAATATGCCTTAGAGGTCGCATGTACACAACAACTTACATAAAATGTTTTATTTCGGGGTAGCAGCAAAGGTATTTGACTTATGACAAAAGAAGAGGACAGAAGTGGTATTGTGTTGTTTCAAAGGCTGTATGGGAAGTAATGGAAAAACAAAAATGGATATACCACATTTTGTGCAAATGATATTTATTTGAATAAGTGATCTTTTGTGTTTTCATTCTTAAGAATACAGGTGTGCTCAGTAACATGTGACTTTTCTCACTTGTTGGACTGGTGAACGCATCACTTTGTCATTTCGCTGTCTGGTCCTGGCACTCATTGTGGGACCAGCACTAGCTGGATCTCGGACACAAGCACTGCATTGATAAAGATAAGTCCACAGACAGTTTAAAGAATAGTTCACCTATCTCAGGGTCAAAATCCCTGCGGGGAGCATACTGTACATGACCTCTTGCACAACACCTCCAGGAAACCAATCTGGGGTGTACAGGTTAGATTTCAGCATGCAGAGAGAGTTTGGACTGGATTGGTCTTGTGACCTTCTGTTGTGGCAGCGGCCTAGCCTGAATGGACCCCTGACAACACTCCTCTATGTGAAGCATAAAAGATGATATGTCAGAGCTTCAGTGAATTTTTCGTGGAGCTCACAGTTACTTGGTTCTAGTGTTGTCTTTACCTTCCAGAGGAGTGAATAACATTATGGTGTTAGCAGTCTAGACCCCTTGACCCTTGTGGCTTGCTCAGCGCTCCTCCCCCTTGCAGAGGAGGCCGCAGTCTGAGTTAGGCTGCTCAGATCGAACGGAGAATGTATTCTAGAATATCATGGAAAAACTATTCTAAGAAAATAGCATTTTAGTACAATGCAAAGAAATGTAATATTTAAATTCAAATTTTGAAGGAAAGATACTTTTAAACACAAATCCAAATATAAATATAAATTGAGTGGAGTTTAGAGGTAGTGAGGGGTTTTTGGGTTCAGGAATGTGTGATTTTTAGGGGTGATAAGGACCTTTTAGGGGTCATGGATAGGTGGAGTTCAGAAATAGATAGGAGATTTTGGGATTCAGGAATGAGTGGAATTTAGGGATGGCGAGGGTTTTAAGCGATCTGGAATGGATGGAGTAAAGAGGTGATGAGGGTTTTTTAGTGTTCACGGATGAGTGGAGTTTAGGGGATCTGGGGGATATTTTGGGTTTGTGTGGGGTGGAGAGTAGGCGTGATGACATATTTTTAAGTTTCATGGATTGGTGGAGTTTTGGGCTGGTAAGGGTTTTTTAGGTTCAGTGATGGGTAGAGTTTAGGGGTGATGAAATGTTTTTAATGTTCAGGATGGTTGGAAATTTTGGGCAGGAAGTTTTAAAGAACTCCTGCAATACTACTGAGTCCACCGTCGTGGTACTATTCCTACCACTAAGTGACTCGTTTACCTATGATGAAGCATTCAACAGTACAAGTGGGTAAGGTGATATATTCAAATATCTTTGATACCTATAAA
This sequence comes from Lissotriton helveticus, assembly GCF_964261635.1. Taxonomy (NCBI): domain Eukaryota; kingdom Metazoa; phylum Chordata; class Amphibia; order Caudata; family Salamandridae; genus Lissotriton; species Lissotriton helveticus. The sequence continues at coordinate 217,138,720 of NC_136058.1, forward strand.
ACATTAAATGGAGACCAATAACGGCTGCCTCCCCCATTACCTCGCATCATTTATGGTGGTATTTCTACCTGTCCTTGAAACTATCAGACATATAGTTATTTAACCAATTTCCCAGAGACCAGATTACAAAAGGCAGAAAGGGTCTTTAAAGGACTCAGACTGCTTAGCTTCAGGTTTAAATGACATCACATTGTTTGAGGAGTGCATAAAATGTTTTTAGATAATAAAGGCTATTTCAGTTAGAGGCTCGCAATATACTTTTTTTTTAGGTTGAACTGTTTTAACAGGCATATGAAAAATAGGTAAGGACATGAAGTTGTGTATGATTACAAGAGTTGCAATGGAATTAACAATAGTTGACAAAATATACATTAAAAAAGTCTGACATAATTTAAAAACATAGAAACAGTGGTGTTTGTGCTTGTAATACAGTTGTCACAGTAGTCACATGCAAATGACATTATTGAATCAACTTATTTGACTCTCAATCTCCGAAGATGAGTTAACTTATAGAATCATAAATCTGAATATGATTTATGAGGGAAACATCATTTACCTTGCAGTCACAACATCGACCTGACTTTAAATTGCAGTCACTACCCCGATTGCGACGTTACCACGTGTTCCTTTACCACACTAGTTGTTACAACAACTTGCTTTAGGGGGCGCGTTGTTGTACTGGTGTTGGAATTTAAGACCAACACCTTCCCTACTGTTGCGTAGACTGGAGTCAGTATTGCAATTTGTACTACACCAAAGTTCAGCAACCCTAACGCAAGTAGCTGTAATGACTTGCGTGGTAAAGTAACGTGTGGTAACGTCACATTCGTGTATTGACTATGTTGTAAAGTCATGCGGGCCTCCGTCATACAACCGATTTATGCATGTTAATCATTAGACTCGTTTCTAGGTAATAGATAATGAAGGCCTAACTAGCGAGCTTGTCAGTGTAGTTGAAAACTGTTCTTTATTTCTCTGCCAAATGCAAGGTGGTTCTATATTAAAATTGCAGGGAGTTATACAGTTTAGTGGCTCAGTTTGAGAAGATAAAGCATCCTTCTCTGATGATGCGATGGAAAGACACTTTCAGATGAATAAATGCCCTGAGCTGACTAAACCATTATGTTGTCAACAAGTGCAGAGGGAGATGGAGGGGTAGGAGGGGATGGTGGGGGAAGAGGGGAGAGAGAGAGGGTGTTTATTTTGTCTAAAAAAGTAAGGTGCTCACCCAATAGTTTGGCTGGTCATCTAAAGGGTTGATTAGCTTCGCCTCTTAGAAATCATACTCTCATTCCCCCTCCATATCCTTCTGAACTTGCTAAATGCCATAATTTATTGATTTATTGAACTGTTACCTTGCAGGTTATGCATATGAATTGCCCCTGCATTCTCTGTCTTTTCACCAGTGACCTTTCAGCCCTAGTACATTTTTACTCCTCCCTCAATTTAGTTCCGCAACCTACCCATTCTACCATTCTGGTTCCTTGATTTTATTCCAGACTACAGTGCTTTACTCTGTCTCCTTATCCTGATGATGGCCACATAGTAACCTTGAGCTTGAAATGTCATCAACTACAGACAATGCACAGACCCGTTCACCTTATCTGGCAAATAATCTTTCCTGAGACACACCTCTCACTCATTCATTGTTTTTGCACCATGTCATCACTATTTTAAAGCACTTTGGGCCACATATACAATTATCATATACAACCATTTTTAGTGGTACAAACAGAGGTTCAGGCCATTTGACACAGCTAAAAAGGGCGTATCATATATCAACCCTATTTTGCAGGTCGTAACCTGTTACTGACTCGCAAAATAGGGTTTGCAGATCGCGATCATGAAGGGGTGTGCCAAGGACTTTCCTTCCTAATAGCAAGTTGCAAGGAGATGTACGACTGTTTTGCGACTGGAATGTGGTCGCAAAACAATCGCAGTTTACTGCCTACTTCAAGTAGGTGGTAAGCCACTCGCAAACGGGAAGGGATCCTGAGAGGACCCCTTTTCCTTTGTGATTGGCAGCAAAATTGTTTTTTAAGAGCAGGCAGTGGTCGCACGGATCACTGCCTATTCTTTAAAAAAGTAACTGAAACGTTTCATTTTTGTTCTTGAAACACTTCCTGTTTTCCTTTAAGGAAAATGGACTGCATCTTAAAAAAATGTTGCATTATTTATAAAGCAAACACAGACATGGGGGTCTGCTGTCCCCAGCAGGCCACCATCCCTGTGTTATTGGCCATACCCAATCGGTCGAAAATTGCGACCTGCCTCATGAATATTGAGGAGGTAGGTCATCTACGACCCCATTGGGAATTGCAAAATGTGTCTGAGATACATTAGTACATTTCCTTTTGCGACTCGCAAAAATCTGTATTTTGCTACAGGCAAAAGGAAATGGTCGTACATGTGCACAATATTAAGCATAAATACATGTATTGAGTACTTCATTTTATACAGATGATTGCATCTTAAAATAGTACAAGGATTGTTTTTTGGCTGGATAATACATTCCCTCACTGAGGAAATGTCAAAATTGAAATGAGCCAACAGTGTAGTGCTGTTTTCATTATTTCTGAACACGTCTTCCAATGGTTGCTCCATCTGTGCATGACTGACTTGACAAAGACTGGCAAGTATACTTTTGAGATGCTCTTGCAGATAAGGACCAACTTGATTTAACTTCCCTGGACTAAAAAAACAACGGTTAATTCAAAGTAATAGGCACTAATTATGCACTGTAGGCCTCTGGGTGCTCACTACTAATCATTAAGATTATGGTCTTTAGCATATACCAAAAAGACATCTAAACCTAGTCTCTGTTACCATCACTGCATTCCTTGTATACATTTTGAACAACACTCATATTTATGTGTGTAATGCACCGTAATGCTGTATTGATCTTTGAAATATCAAACTATTGACTATGTGTTTACGATTAGCAAACACAAGGAGATGATGGACAAAGCACTGAAACTTTTCAGACACTCACTCCCAGTCACAGATCTGGGTTGAATCCATCATCGTTCTTTAGCTTACTTCGCCACCCCAGTTCAGACATAGCTATAGGCAAATCAGTTTTGACCATGTGCCTCATGGGTACAGTCCAGCCCGACCTGCCAAGCCATGTCTTCCCTGGACCAGAAACAAGCATCCTGGGACCGGTTTTGGGCTAACAGCCCTCATCAGCCAGGCTAGCTTGAATCCAGTGGCAAATTGAGCAAGGGACCCACATCTGGGCATACCCTGCCAACTTAGGGCAAACAAAGTAAACACAAGGAGATGATGGACGGAAAGTTGACACTTTTCAGACACTCACCTCCAGTCACAGATCTGGGTTGAATCTATAATCGTTCTTTAGCTCACTTTGCCAGCCCAGTTCAGACACAGCATATGCAAATCAGTCTTGACCCTGTGCCTCATTGGAACAGTCCAGCCCAAACTGCCAAGCCATGTCTTCTCTGGACCAGAAACAAGCATCCTGGGACCGGTTTCTGGCTAGCAGCCCTCATCAGCCAGGAAAACTTGAATCCAGTGGCTGATGAGTACTCTGCTCAGTGGCGGCTCCTCTACTATAGCAGAGGAGTGTTGCCCCACTGCTTTCAAGCAGTGCAATATAAAGGAAACATAAAATGATAACAACTCTAAGGTTATTATCATTTTATGTTTCTGTCCTGCTTAGTTTGCAGGCGGGTGGGAGGGGCTTCTCTGCTCTCGGAGCAGGGCAGGTAAGGAGTGGTTTGCCCACTCCTAAGAATGCAATACCTGCTTGGTCGGCCCTCTCGGGCCGCCCAAACCAGTCATTGTCACTTTCCCCGTTCTGAACATATCCAGGCCCCCATTCCCTGGTTGAGTGTGGAACCAGGGCGCTCAAAACCAATCACAATGCTGCATTGCAGCATTGAGCATTGTGATTTGTCATGGTAGACTGACTGTGCTTCCTGTGCCTCAGCCCAACGAGGAGAGGAGGAGTAGATACACGGAATCCAGCGCGGCAAGGTAAGTATTTATATTATTTTTTTATAATTTTTTTTCCTTGTGCACCTTTTTCCCCACTTGTCGCCCCCGTGTGCCCACAACTGTCCCGCCTCCCGAGAACCATGCCAGCCACCACTGACTCTGCTACAACCAATATGAATATTGTGTCCGCTTTATTACAAGTACATACGTTATAACACACATGTAATAAGGCACACAGAATTTATGTCTCCTTTGTGATAGAGTACCCATCTGCCAAATTCTAAATCACGCACTAAGTTTATTAAGTTTGAGTTGTGCTTGAAAGACCCAAGCAATGAAAACTAATTTTTAGATTTGTTGCAGTAATATGTTGCTATTTTAAATAATGTATATTTTTTCTATAGAACCGAAAGCTGCTTCAAGTTGCTGAGAATGTCAAAGGCAGGAAGAGATGAACAGAATACACACTTGGATGAACAACGGAAAAGGAATGGAGGAAAACACTGAAGAGCAAAAGCATAATGTGGTATTATATAGGGCAATTATGATTAGCACCCTAGAAATCCATGAGGAGCTATTCCTCTTCTCATCAGACCTATACTTCATGCCCGTCCATGGGCGTCTACAGAATGAAGAATCCCCAGACGTGCAGACTCTTGCCCTACCAAGTGTTCCTCAAGGCACGTTTGGGGTCCTCACCAGCCGGAGACATAACCAACACTGCCAGAGACTTCGGAATGGCACCAAGGAGCCACATAGAGTTGCTTAAGTATCTACCCTTTGAAAAAGCTTGAACTGGTGCAAGGTCTAGTTTCCTGCCCTTCAGATGGATTATTTGCCCTGGGGGAAGTGGATGCATGGGAAATTGATTACCCTGGGGGAAGAGATATGAGGTGGTTTAGTGGAAGTTGCATGTTTAAACTGGTCATATGCAAAGATGTTGTTGGTGTCCAGAATAGCTGCTATGTGCTTCGAGTAAAATCACACTTTACGTACAAATTAGGTCTTTTGAATATTGGAGGCATTAGAATGATCTGCACAAAAATGTGGAAGCAGGTTGACACGCCCGTTTAATCTCCTCATTTTTAATTACATGTAGATCAGTTAAGTGGGGTTAACACTATTTGGAGTGATCTAAAAGTAGCATTTCGCACATGAAGTATCATATCTTTCATCATTTTAAGTACCTTCACATTTCCCATTCTGACTTGCATAGGAATGTGTTATATTCATTGAACAAGCGCCACAGGTAGACTGAATGAAATGCCTTTAATCGTGTTACAGGTATATAGACCACCAACTCTCTTGTCTCATCCAACCGCCGCTTCCTTCTCCATTTCTTTTCTCCATTCTGGGATCTTATCCCCAGTGTTCCGCCCCCAAAGTTCCATCATTACATGGTGAATTTTTTTTTTGACTATAACAGAATGTTTGCTCGCTGCTGCAGCAGAAAAAAATTAACACAATTACACATAAAATGGCACGAAAATAGCACTTAACTGAATGCGGGCGCTTTTTGTAGTTTGGTGAAAATCCGCTCCATAATGTTAGAGATATTTGTGTTTCAAAAGTTGAAGGGTTAATAGTTTTTGGGTACTTTAACAATTTGTTCTGAAGATATTAAAAATTGCCGGCTCGAAAGCGGTAGGGGATGGGAACTGCTGGGATGAGACTGTCACAGTTTGAAGATTGTCTCTGTTCTTGAACCCACGTCATGGAAGAAAATAAATCGAAAGAATCCAAGTGATGACAAATGTGGTCCGCCTCTGTCTAAAGGGGGGCATTCAATGGGCACCACAGAATGGTAAAAATACCACTTATTTCCAAAATAAATAAACTCTCTAAGCTGTTTTCAACCACAAACAAGTACATAGCAATTTATTGGTTTTGATTTGGCACAGGGATTGCAATGGCTTTTAGCTTTTCGCCAACCTAGGCCTATTACTCAACCTCATACCACTAGTGAGGTTATGGTGTTTTAAACTGGGGGGCAGGGGGATGTAGTATCTTCTTGGGAGAATCACAGGGCCCGATTCATAGAATGAATTTAAGAATCAATCCTAAACTTACTACTATTTTGGCATTCACAGAATAAACTTACTACTTTTGATATTCACAGAAGTTAGGATTTTGTCTTAAGTCTGTCTTAAGTCTGTCTTAAGACAAACTTAAGACAAAATTCTAACTTCTGTGAATACCAAAAGTAGTAAGTTCATTCTGTGAATACCAAAATAGTAGTAAGTTTAGGATTGAGTCTTAAATTCATTCTGTGAATCGGGCCCACAATGCCTTACTTGTGACAATACCACTACTGTATTTCCGAACTTCAGGACTCTTCCCAATGGACCTTAAATGCCTGCACGTGATTCACCGCCATTTAAAAAAAATACATAAAACTTACCTTCATGCTGCAGTGAAAGTTCCAGTCCCGATACATTACTGAGGGTGTGACCATTAGCATATCACGACATAACCCTGCGTTATAAGATCTACGATCTTGTCAACAAGCAAACGACAACAGATCCTTTTCCGATCAACACAAACCGCAAGATTAAAAGACAAACGGAAGCGAAGTACAACGCAGACTGAGCAGCATGTATTAAATGCGAATATTATACTTATCATTACCTATGACTAATAAACTGTGTCAAAATTTCCAGTAATATTCCAGTAATATTTTGTCAGTTCAAGGTCTGTGCAAACATTAACTTATTTGCTTTTTTTTAACGACCTTGTGAAAACAGAAACATAATTAAGAGCTAAATCGACTCAATAAAATGTGAAATTATATTTCCTTTCTCCAAGTTCTGGAACACGTCCCGTGTCCACAAATGAGTCGCTGTGATGAAAATGTGGAACTTTCCTCTAACTTCAATGTCGAGACGAGAAACGTGTGTGTATGTTTACAGTCGTTGACTTTACAGTCATTCACCATCCACTTGCTGGTATGTATAAAAATGTAAATACAATTGTAAACGACATTGCATATGGGGTAAAATTATATTATTTCATCTGTAAGCAAACTAAAGCTCTCATTTAGGGAGCTGTGTAAATCTCGGGGTACTTACTTTCCTAATGTTGTAAAAACATTATCACAATCAGCGGGACTAACAGGTATTTCCAGCCATAAGTGTGGAATATCCTATCTATTACTGCATGCTCATGGCTGGACTTTGAACCAAAAGCAGTCCTGGCAAATGTTGTCGGACCAGCCCCCACAGGGTCTGCTTTAGGGTAGTGCGACTGGTGCGGCTGCACTGGGAGCCGATCTGGATGGAGAGCGCTGACCTCTGGTCGGGGGCACTATGTTTAGGAATAACTTACGATTTAAAAGCAGCTGATGCAGGTAGGTCTGGGAAGTGAACTTCACTCCGTTCGCGGAGTTTGCAGAGTTTTCTGCACCCCCTACTCTGTGGAACTTGAGGAGTGCAGATAACTCAGCTTCACGATGTGCAGCAGAGTTTTTCCCTCTTGCGATCGCGAACAGTAAGTTTGCGATGCTGCTCGGGTAGAATTTCTACCTGAGCAGCAGGAATACCAGCACAAAGTGCAGTTCATACTGCACTCCGCCATTCGTGGAATTTCGCAGAGTTTTTTTGTAACTTCGCAGAGTTCTGCGTAGCAAAACTCAGCGAACTATGCCTAGGTTCCTTGGGCCTCATTTATGAAAAGTGACGCATCGCTGCGGGAAAACAGCGATGCGTCACTTTTCACTGCGCTCTCCTTGCGAGTCCAATGATGCGTCATATTTACACTATGACGCATCATGGCGCAAGGAGTTACAGATACGTCAGTATTTCTGACGTATCTGTAAGCGCAAAAGTCACGCATTGCTGGAATGTGTCACAAAAGTGACGACTCCAGCAATGCGTCCTTTCACATGGGGAAAGCCCCATGTGAAAGGGCTTGTGTCAGTCTTACGCCTGCTGTGAGGCAGGCACAAGATTTTGATGCAACAGTGTCCTAAAAGTGACGCAGTGAAATCTCGTAGATTTCACTGCGTCACTATTACGAGGCTTTTTGCGGGGGATATGCAGGTATAATGTAGCGCAGTGGTTTACAAAGTGACGCATCTGCTCAGATGCGTCACTTTGTAAATAGTGCGCAACAGGAGGCATGCTTTACGCCGCCGATGCGTCACAAAAAGAGATGCATCGGAAGCGCAAAAATGAGGCCCCTTGTGCATCCATATTTCAGGCAGCAATACAAATGTCAAGATACCTCTTGTGATTAATGCTCCTGCTGGAGAGATCAAAGTTTTGTTTAGTGGCACTTTTGATGTAGGACAGGGGGCTAATATACCTGCTGCAAAGAACAGATCTGTATTTAAAGTTGATAGGTGTTTGGATAAGTAAAACCAGCCTTTACCAGCACTTTAAAGCAAATGAAATGTATGCAAGAAAGTGGTTATGGAGAGATTAGAGGCTCTTTTGTCAGGTGGTTGTAAGGGAATCTGAGGAGCAGGTCATGGGGGGAGCTAAAAAAGAATGTCGCACTGGGCGCCACCAGCGCCAAGGCCGGCTCACAGCCACCATGCTGCATGTAGTGAGCGAGCACAGCGAGCCTGCCCAATGCAAGGGTTGTTTGGGGGACGGGGCTTTTCCTCTCAACACATTTTTGAAAATAATTGCAAATATGGTGCACTTTTCTACACATTTGTTATGAATGAAGTTTGTCCAATCATTGAATGGATGGATGAAGATTGTAGAGCGGGCTGCACTGTTGGGTAAACTAGGGCTCCAACCTAGTTGTAAAAGGTTAGGCTTTCCCGCTCACGGTTGCCTGAACTTGGTTCAGCACACTTGTGCTTGAGCGGGAAAGACCAGATTGTTGTAGTCCCACAAAACCCCACTTAACATACTTGTCAGTGTGGTATTTCTACTTTCTGAGTTACTAACAGTCCCTTAAGAGGGTAAAGGATGCAGTGATAATTCAACTTAATGTTGTTGCTTATAATATCACACACAATTACTGCATTAAGAACAGACACTATGAAGAAATGCAAGGCAGTGGTAGTCGCTGCCTTGGGGTACTCTGCCCTGGGAAGGTGTTCCATGGGTGGAGCGTGGGTGTTTCCATGCAACTACCCATGGATTTCTGCGCATTCCCAGATTTACCAACACTGGTAATCCTGGAAATGCATCAAAATGCTATGCCTTCCCAGGGGAGTTGCAACTAGGAGAAATATAATTTTTTCTCCTTCTTGTTTCCTCTTCTAAGTCTGCTGCATTCTGCCGCACACTTAAAAAGAGGAACAAGCAAAGCCTCAGAGGATTGTTTTTGCGCAAAAGGTGTCTCTTCCTGCACAAAACAATCCTGCCTGCAAAACAGGCACCCTTGCACCATGGAGCAACGGTGCTTGCATTGGCACTAGGCAGCAGATTGTGTGACAGAGCAGACAGAGAGCAGGAATGAGTCCTATATTGGTAAATATGGTGTAGTCCTACCCTCTCCCTTTCACGCAGTGCAGTGCAGCAGCAAGTTGTCTTGCTGCATTGTGGTGCATAAAAGAATGTTAAATCTGACCCTATATATTTGAAAGTGTTTCTCTAAACAGTCTCATCTGCATGAATAATAACCACACAAAATACAATTAGAACAGCAATAATGCATGTCACTATCAGCAGGAATAATATGAACATTTCTAACATGGATGAAAGGTTTCTGACAGCCTAACACCCTAAAGACTACTTCTATGACCTAAACTATGAGAACATGGAGTAGCTAACTTACCTCTATAGTTTCTTGGGATTCAGCAAACTGCATACCTGTTCAGCCAGGAGAGAATGTTCTCTCAAAAGGAAAATACTCATCAGCTGAGGCTCAGCATTTTTCCTCTCAGCTCTGGATCAGCACTCAGCTAGGAATGGATGCTGCAGTCTGACATGATCTCCTACTATAACCTGGGACAAAGACCTTTCTGATTTGGTGGTCACTTTATGTTATTTTATAGTGTTTACTACTGACTTTTACCCTACATTAGGATACTTTCCATTTCGTCCAAGACGCAGCCAGTACAATCAGTATGCTGAAAATACATCAATTCAGACTACATATTTATATGCACATTTATTGCCAGACTTTGAAGTGTAGATATCAGGGAACTTGTACATGGGACATCATTTAGGAGTTGCCGAGGTCACAGCTGTGGCCTTTCTTGCCCCCTGCTACCCCTGGCACTGCCTCTGCGACAACTGACCCCAGGCCGCAAAGGTGGCAAAATCAGTGACTGGAACACAGAAGCAGCTCACCCATGGACATTGATTTGTGCTCCATTTTTCTGGTTTTCTGATACATTTGTATTGCACAGTGTTGAACTTGGCCCTTTTTGCAGGATCATCCCTAAACTTTTTGCCTTCCTCCTACCCCTTTTTGCTGACTTGGTGTTGGTGGTTTTAGGAATCTGGGCACTTTATCACTGGTTAGCAGTGCAAAGTGCGTGCGCTCTCTGCCCTCCATGGGCTAACATTGGGAACCCCCTCTCCCTTTATGGGAAAATTCTTAAATAAAACAAAATAAGTATTGCATGTTTGGTATGTGTGGAATGGAAATGATAAATGCTGTGCAATGGTGTGCGCAGATTTACTTTTACTATTTTAGGAATACCACTTTAAGAAATTGGCATTTCTGTGTGATGTGTGCCTGCCTGTATGTCTCTAGAATTGACGGGGCTGGTGAGGAGTGGGTGGCTCCAGGGAGGCAGGGCCAGGCTGAGGGGGAGGTTTGCAACTAGAGTAGTGGGCAGGGGAATCCCCTGTCCCTGAATAGGTCAGTGGTACAAAAGGGGGTGGTGATGGACGGAGCATCTGAACCAATCAAACACTCACACCCAGTCAAAAGATCTGGGTTGAATCCATCAACGTTCTTTAGCCCACTCTGCCACCCCAGTTCAGACATGGCTATATGCAAATCAGTCTGACCCTGTGCCTCATGGGAACAGTCCAGCCCGAACTGCCAAGCCATGCCTTCCCTGGACCGGAAACAAGTTTCCGAGGACCGGTTTCTGGCATTACAGCCGTCTTCAGCCCAGCTTGCTTGAATCCAGTGGCAAAGTGAGCAAGGGACTCACGTCTGAGCATACCCTGCCACACTTATGGCGACCAAAAGCGGTACAAAAGGGGGTGGTGATGGACGGAGCATCTGAACCAATCAAACACTCACACCCAGTCAAAAGATCTGGGTTGAATCCATCACCGTTCTTTACCCCACTCTGCCACCCCAGTTCAGACATGGCTATATGCAAATCAGTCTGACCCTGTGCCTCATGGCAACAGTCCAGCCCGAACTGCCAAGCCATGCCTTCCCTGGACCGGAAACAAGCTTCCGAGGACCGGTTTCTGGCATTACAGCCGTCTTCAGCCCGGCTTGCTTGAATCCAGTGGCAAAGTGAGCAAGGGACTCACGTCTGAGCATACCCTGCCACACTTATGGCGGCCAAAAGAGGTACAAAAGGGGGTAGTGATGGACGGAGCATCTGAACCAATCAAACACTCACACCCAGTCAAAAGATCTGGGTTGAATCCATCACAGTTCTTTAGCCCACTCTGCCAACCCCAGTTCAGACATGGCTGTATGCAAATCAGTCTGACCCAGTGCCTCATGGGAACAGTCCAGCCCAAACTGCCAAGCCATGCCTTCCCTGGACCGGAAACAAGCTTCCGAGGACCGGTTTCTGGCATTACAGCCGTCTTCAGCCCGGCTTGCTTGAATCCAGTGGCAAAGTGAGCAAGAGACTCACGTCTGAGCATACCCTGCCACACTTATGGCGGCCAAAAGCGGTACAAAAGGGGGTGGTGATGGACGGAGCATCTGAACCAATCAAACACTCACACCCACTCAAAAGATCTGGGTTGAATCCATCACCGTTCTTTAGCCCACTCTGCCACCCCAGTCCAGACATGGCTATTTGCAAATCAGTCTGACCCTGTGCCTCATGGGAACAGTCCAGCCCGAACTGCCAAGCCATGCCTTACCTGGACCGAAAACAAGCTTCCGAGGACCGGTTTCTGGCATTACAGCCTTCTTCAGCCCGGTTTGCTTGAATTCCGTGGCAAAGTGAGCAAGAGACTAATGTCTGAGCATACCCTGCCACACTTATGGCGGCCAAAAGCGGTACAAAAGGGGGTGGTGATGGACGGAGCATCTGAACCAATTAAACACTCACACTCAGTCAAAAGATCTGGGTTGCATCCATCACTGTTCTTTAGCCCACTCTGCCACCCCAGTTCAGACATTGCTATATGCAAATCAGTCTGACCCTGTGCCTCATGGGAACAGTCCAGCCCGAACTGCCAAGCCATGCCTTCCCTGGACCGGAAACAAGCTTCCGAGGACCGGTTTCTGGCATTACAGCCGTCTTCAGCCCGGCTTGCTTGAATCCAGTGGCAAAGTGAGCAAGGGACTCACGTCTGAGCATACCCTGCCACACTTATGGCGACCAAAAGCGGTACAAAAGGGGGTGGTGATGGACGGAGCATCTGAGCCAATCAAACACTCACACCCAGTCAAAAGATCTGGGTTGAATCCATCACAGTTCTTTAGCCCACTCTGCCAACCCCAGTTCAGACATGGCTATATGCAAATCAGTCTGACCCTGTGCCTCATGGGAAGAGTCCAGCCCAAACTTCCAAGCCATGCCTTTCCTGGACCGAAAACAAGCTTCCGAGGACCGGTTTCTGGCATTATAGCCTTCTTCAGCCCGGTTTGCTTGAATTCAGTGGCAAAGTGAGCAAGAGACTCACGTCTGAGCATACCCTGCCACACTTATGGCGGCCAAAAGCGGTACAAAAGGGGGTGGTGATGGACGGAGCATCTGAACCAATCAAACACTCACACCCAGTCAAAAGATCTGGGTTGAATCCATCACTGTTCTTTAGCCCACTCTGCCACCCCAGTTCAGACATGGCTATATGCAAATCAGTCTGACCCTGTGCCTCATGGGAACAGTCCAGCCCGAACTGCCAAGCCATGCCTTCCCTGGACCGGAAACAAGCTTCCGAGGACCGGTTTCTGGCATTACAGCCGTCTTCACCCCGGCTTGCTTGAATCCTGTGGCAAAGTGAGCAAGGGACTCACCTCTGAGCATACCCTGCCACACTTATGGCGACCAAAAACGGTACAAAGCTTGTTTCCGGTCCAGGTACAGAAGCTTGTTTCCAGTCCAGGGAAGGCATGGCTTGGCAGTTCTGGCTGGACTGTTCCCATGAGGCACAGGGTCAGACTAATTTGCATATAGCCATGTCTAAACCGGGGTGGCAGAGTGGGCTAAAGAACGGTGATGGGTCAAACCCAGATCTTTTGACTGGGTGTGAGTCTTTGATTGGTTCAGATGCTCTGTCCATCACCACCCCCTTTTGTACCGCTTTAGGCCACCATAAGTGTGGCAGGGTATGCTCAGACGTGAGTCCCTTGCTCACTTTGCCACTGGATTCAAGCAAGCCGGGCTGAAGACGGCTGTAATGCCAGAAAACGGTCCTCGAAAGCTTGTATCCGGTCCAGGGAAGGCATGGCTTGGCAGTTCGGGCTGGACGGTTCCCATGAGGCACAGGGTCAGACTGATTTGCATATAGCCATGTCTGAACTGGGTTGGCAGAGTGGGCTAAAGAACGGTGATGGGTCAAACCCAGATCTTTTCACTGGATGTGAGTGTTTGATTGGTTCAGATGCTCCGTCCATCACCACCCCCTTTTGTACCGCTTTTGGCCGCCATAAGTGTGGCAGGGTATGCTCAGACGTGAGTCCCTTGCTCACTTTGCCACTGGATTCAAGCAAGCCGGGCTGAAGACGGCTGTAATGCCAGAAACCGGTCCTCCGAAGCTTGTTTCCGGTCCAGGGAAGGCATGGCTTCGCAGTTCGGGCTGGACTGTTCCCATGAGGCACAGGGTCAGACTGATTTGCATATAGCCATGTCTGAACTGGGGTGGCAGAGTGGGCTAAAGAACGGTGATGGATTCAACCCCAGATCGTTTGACTGGGTGTGAGTGTTTGATTGGTTCAGATGCTCCGTCCATCACCACCCACTTTTGTACTGCTTTTGGCCGCCATAAGTGTGGCAGGGTATGCTCAGACGTGAGTCCCTTGCTCACTTTGCCACTGGATTCAAGCAAGCCGGGCTGAAGACGGCTGTAATGCCAGAAACCGGTCCTCGGAAACTTGTTTCTGGTCCAGGGAAGGCATGGCTTGGCAGTTCGGGCTGAACTGTTCCCATGAGGCACAGGGTCAGACTGATTTGCATATAGCCATGTCTGAACTGGGGTGGCAGAGTGGGCTAAAGAACGGTGATGGGTCAAACCCAGATCTTTTGACTGGGTGTGAGTGTTTGATTGGTTCAGATGCTCCGTCCATCACCACCCCCTTTTGTACCGCTTTTGGCCGCCATAAGTGTGGCGGGGTATGCTCAGACGTGAGTCCCTTGCTCACTTTGCCACTGGATTCAAGCAAGCCGGGCTGAAGACGGCTGTAATGCCAGAAACCGGTCCTCGAAAGCTTGTATCCGGTCCAGGGAAGGCATGGCTTGGCAGTTCGGGCTGGACTGTTCCCATGAGGCACAGGGTCAGACTGATTTGCATATAGCCATGTCTGAACTGGGTTGGCAGAGTGGGCTAAAGAACGGTGATGGGTCAAACCCAGATCTTTTGACTGGATGTGAGTGTTTGATTGGTTCAGATGCTCCGTCCATCACCACCCCCTTTTGTACCGCTTTTGGCCGCCATAAGTGTGGCAGGGTATGCTCAGACATGAGTCCCTTGCTCCCTTTGCCACTGGATTCAAGCAAGCCGGGCTGAAGACGGCTGTAATGCCAGAAACTGGTCCTCGGAAGATTGTTTCCGGTCCAGGGAAGGCATGGCTTGGCAGTTCGGGCTGGACTGTTCCCATGAGGCACCGGGTCAGACTGATTTGCATATAGCCATGTCTGAACTGGGGTGGCAGAGTGGGCTAAAGAACGGTGATGGATTCAACCCCAGATCTTTTGACTGGGTGTGAGTGTTTGATTGGTTCAGATGCTCCGTCCATCACCACCCCCTTTTGTACCGCTTTTGGCCGCCATAAGTGTGGCAGGGTATGCTCAGACGTGAGTCCCTTGCTCACTTTGCCACTGGATTCAAGCAAGCCGTGCTGAAGACGGCTGTAATGCCAGAAACCGGTCCTCAGAAGCTTGTTTACGGTCCAGGGAAGGCATGACTTGGCAGTTCGGCTGGACTGTTCCCATGAGGCACAGGGTCAGACTGATTTGCATATAGCCATATCTGACCTGGGGTGGCAGAGTGGGCTGAAGAACGGTGATGGGTCAAACCCAGAACTTTTGACTATGTGTGAGTGTTTGATTGGTTCAGATGCTCCGTCCATCACCACCCCCTTTTGTACCACTTTTGGCCGCCATAGGTGTGGCAGGGTATGCTCAGACGTAAGTCCCTTGCTCACTTTGCCACTGGATTCAAGCAAGCCAGGCTGAAGACTGCTGTAATGCCAGAAACCGGTCCTCGGAAGCTTGTTTCCGGTCCAGGGAAGGCATGGCTTGGCAGTTCGGGCTGGACTGTTCCCATGAGGCACAGGGTCAGACTGATTTGCATATAGCCATGTCTGAACTGGGGTGGCAGAGTGGGCTAAAGAACGGTGATGGGTCAAACCCAGATCTTTTGACTGTGTGTGAGTGTTTGATTGGTTCAGATGCTCCGTCCATCACCACCCCCTTTTGTACCGCTTTTGGCCGCCATAAGTGTGGCGGGGTATGCTCAGACGTGAGTCCCTTGCTCACTTTGCCACTGGATTCAAGCAAGCCGGGCTGAAGACGGCTGTAATGCCAGAAACTGGTCCTTGGAAGCTTGTTTCCGGTCCAGGGAAGGCTTGGCTTGGCTTGGCAGTGCGGGCTGGACTGTTCCCATGAGGCACAGGGTCAGACTGATTTGCATACAGCCATGTCTGAACTGGGGTGGCAGAGTGGGCTAAAGAACGGTGATGGGTCAAACCCAGATCTTTTGACTGGGTGTGAGTGTTTGATTGGTTTAGATGCTCCGTCCATCACCACCCCCTTTTGTACTGCTTTTGGCCGCCATAAGTGTGGCGGGGTATGCTCAGACGTGAGTTCCTTGCTCACTTTGCCACTGGATTCAAGCAAGCCGGGCTGAAGACGGCTGTAATGCCAGAAACCGGTCCTCGGAAGCTGGTTTCCGGTCCAGGGAAGGCATGGCTTGGCAGTTCGGGCTGGACTGTTCCCATGAGGCACAGGGTCAGACTGATTTGCATATAGCCATGTCTGAACTGGGGTGGCAGAGTGGGCTAAAGAACGGTGATGGGTCAAACCCAGATCTTTTGACTGGGTGTGAGTGTTTGATTGGTTTAGATGCTCCGTCCATCACCACCCCCTTTTGTACTGCTTTTGGCCGCCATAAGTGTGGCGGGGTATGCTCAGACGTGAGTCCCTTGCTCACTTTGCCACTGGATTCAAGCAAGCCGGGCTGAAGACGGCTGTAATGCCAGAAACCGGTCCTCGGAAGATTGTTTCTGGTCCAGGGAAGGCATGGCTTGGCAGTTCGGGCTGGACTGTTCCCATGAGGCACAGGGTCAGACTGATTTGCATATAGCCATGTCTGAACTGGGGTGGCAGAGTGGGCTAAAGAACGGTGATTGGTCAAACCCAGATCTTTTGACTGGTTGTGAGTGTTTGATTGGTTCAGATGCTCCGTCCATCACCACCCCCTTTTGTACCGCCTGACTAGGTCAGCGCCTGCCCTGTACAAGGCTATCTCCGCCCCCTACTAACATCCCTCCCAGTGCCAGTTGGGACTGGAACTTCCAAGACACTTCCCGAAGTCCCTACCCCCAGACCCTTCCAGAAGCTTCTACCTCCTTCCAGACACAGGGAAGGGAGGTGTATAAATACAGGGGCTGTGAGAACCTGTAGGTTGTTGTGCTTGTGCTGACATGGAGGGGACACCCTACCAGGAGGAACCGCCACGGGATCCTGTGTGCTGGCCCTTGTGCCCAACTCTGCCCCTCTACCCTCTACAGGACCCAGAAGAGATCCTGCTGTAGTAAAGGCTGCTGCGCTGGGAGGATTGCCACATTGCTAAAGTTAGACTGTTCTTAGGAGCTGCTACTTCGCTGGGCTAAGTTGCCCTACTGCCTGCTGACCTTTGCCCAGCCTGTGCCTATTTCCTAGCGCCTCGTGGGCACTACAATTGGATTCCTGCCCCAGAGGACTTTGCTCTCTGCCTGCAGTTTGTTTCCAGATGGCGGCGCGTAGACCCTGCAGCGCTGTGCTGCGTGGGAATCCCGGTGTGAGAGATTCCCCCCTACAATTTGCCACGAAGAGGGGGAGCCCACTCCGCATGTGGACACCTTTTTAATCACAAGCAGGAGCCTGCCCCGCTTCATGCTGCAATTGTTTTTATTTGAAAAAGCGAATCACCGCTGCGGCCTGAGCCGCCAAAAGCACCAGAAAGCGGGTGCCCACCCCGCTCTATACTTCACAATAAGGAGGGAGCCTACCCCATATCCCCCCAAGAAAAGAAATCACCGCCGCTAGCCCGGGAGCCGCAAGAAGGACAGCGAGGGCTTCCCCCGTGAAGTCCGGAGAAGCTGCGCTGTGATTGGCGCCAGAGAGAGGAGCAACGGAAGTCAGGCAGGATGTGCGTGGAGCCTGCCACAGAATCAGGGAACTGCCGAGTTCCAAGCGGGGCTCCCGTGAGCTGGTGGGAGCCCATCGCCTGACACCCAGGAAGCCGTCTAGAGCCTTGCAGGCTCTACATCAAAAAGCCCCGGGTCCTAGGAGGGGGCCCGGGTGAAGTCCCGTGCAGGTGCAGCAAAGAGGAGAGCCCCGTGGAGTCCTGAAGTTGGCGTCCTCTTGAGCAGGGCTCCCGTGTGCTGAGAGAGCCCTGCGCGGTTCAGGGGTGCCACTTAGCCCGCCGCCATAAGGAGAGAGTCATGCAGTGTGAGCCCAGCGTCCTAGAAGAGTGGTGGAGTCTCCAGCCAGCGCCCGCTCCAGGTAACGGTCAGCGGGGGAGGTTAGGCTGCTGTGTGGGTTCGGGCGGGACTGCCTGGATTAAGTGGCGGCCTGCCGGGGGACTCTGCATTTGATCTCGAGCCGGCCAGGGACACTGCATTCCAAGTTGCACCGCAGAGGTGGGAAGCTACGACAGGGGCATTCTTTCTTGCTCCATGGCCCCACAGTGGGGCTCCCGTGCAGACGGAGAAGCCAGTGTCTACTTTGGGGACACACAGCGGCACCGCAGTTTCGAGCCGCTGCAACGTTTCTTCTTTTGGGCATCATTCATTTGTTTCTTCTAAATCCCAGAGTGGGGCTCAACTGAGTCACAGCTGCACCACAGGAGCGGGCAGCTGCAACGTGGGGGATGTTTTTACTTTAGAGCCCCAAAGAGGGAGGGCTCCAACTTGGGCAGTGTTTTCATGGCCCGCAACGTGGGAGGAACTTTTCCTTTTCTTTGAGAGCCCCAAAGTAAGGGCTCCCCAGGCGCAGGGGTGCCAGATACTCATCTGCAACATTGGGGGCACCTATCATGTGTTCATGTTCTCCCTAAGGTTTGCCAGGCTGATTTTGTGTGGTCTATGATGTTTAGGTTTATGCCTAGGCGAATGTGCTGCATTCATGCCTAACAAGATGCCTAATATGATGGCTTGAAGTTTATGCCTAATGCCTTTCTGCTAATAACAATGCCCTCATGCTCATGATCTATGCCCATCCTAATATGGTGATGCATAATGTCTTTTTTACCCTGATGATGTTGCGTTTATGCTATAAGGAGGCCTAACGTAGGGGTTTGATGTTCTAGGTGTATGCCTCATCTAATGTGTTTATGCCTCATGTTGCTATGATGCTAAGTATGATCTTGCCAGTAGGTACTGTGGGTTCTATATTGATTACTTGTACTTTTGCGATGGTGTTGGCAGCGACCCGATTGGCGCTGCCTTGTACATAATCCCTTGAAAATAATGTCCTGGTGCCTGTAGGCACAGTGTATATGTCTGTGATTCTAATGTGTTTTTATAATACAAAGGCTATTTTTATATAACCTTGTGTGGAGTCTCTTTTGTAGGGTGCCTAGTGTGTCGCCAGTGTGTGTGTGTTGCGCAAACGCTTTACACATTGCCTCTGGGATAGGTTGACTGCTCGTGCCAAGCTACCAAGGGGGTGAGCAGGGGTTATCCTCAGGGTGTAGCTCTCTCGCCCTGACTAGACCGGGGGTTTCTGCCTGGCTCTGCGCGTGCCCTAGCCTACCGGGAACCCCCGTTTCTAACACACAGATAGAAAATATTATTATTCACTGTTATTGTAAAAAAATGGAGTATACTTAGCTGGAATATGACCCTATCTGACAGTTACGTATGTAATACATGTTTTTAAATGTTTATAGTACACATGCTTGTAGGTGAGTGTGTTTATCTGAGAGAGAAAGTGTGAATGTGTGAGTATGTTTAAGCATGTGTGTGTGAGTTAAATTAAAGGTCAAATGGTAAGTGATGTCACGTCCACTACCCGAGGCATTTTGGTGAATGGAAGCCCATGAACTTGTAGCAGACTTGTACCATCTTGGGTGTTAGCAAAGTTGTTGTTTGGATGGTTTGACCCTTTCACAAGTTCTGTGAAAGAAAATAACATGCGGAATATGGACCAAAGTCAGACAGAACTTAATATGCTCAAAATGTATCCTAGCTTTGGGATCTTTACAATAGCATGGGTCAATGAATAAATAGCAGGATGGTGAGAAGTGGCTGGATTAATAAATTCAAGAATGACAGGCAATGAATAAAGACTTTTAGCTACGCAGAGCAAATTGTCTCAATGATGGGTGCTTTGGTTTTCATTTTAGCATCCACATTAAAATATCACACTCCCCAAACACTACTACCACCTTCCTTAGGAAACATACATAGCCTGAATGTATTTAACACCAATCATTATGCTTTGATCTGAAATGGGAGAGAAAAAATAGGATACCTACGATTAGTTAAATTGCACAAAAATATTCCAGAAATTCAGACTTGCACTTGATAATATTGTGTCAACCAAGGCAATTCTTTTTTTCACCGTACCTCATGTTCCTTCATCACCACATGAGAGCACCATAACCGAAATGCATTGCAAACATCACATTATAAAGAAATACACTGGCCTGACAGAGGAAGAGTCTTTAACATATATGTAATGGCCTCTCTGAAGCAAGCAACCGAGGACCCTTCCCTCCCGCCTTCCGAAATCCCTGAAGGTCAGTGCTGCTGTGGTGACCCTGCAGGAAACAGGAGGAGCCACCCAAATGCAAAACACTTTTCAAGCACGCCCTAAAACCATTTTGCTTTCATTGTTTATTTATACATGCTACAGGAAGGAAACGCGTCCGGACGGTCCCCAGCAACAAAACGAGCCCCCACTAGAAGGTGTAAGAAGCCCACACTCTGCTAGCCCACTGGTAAACACCCAGGGCCCAGTAGCGCAAGACAGGGTCTGCACAATCTTTACTACATTTATGTATGCGGAGCGACCACCAGCGTTTAATACCCTGCCACCGTCTCTACTGTCTCCACACAGAGGAGAGTGGAGCTATCACAGATGGAAGAGGTGGAGAAAAGCAGTACAGGCATTGGAAAAAGATACAAATAGAGTGGCTCTGGCACAGTAACGGGTGGAGAAAAGGGGGCACATATATAGGGAGACAGTGACAGGCTTGTGGAGAAGCAAGAGATATAGACTTACGGGATAAAGCTGTTGAAGCTTTTGAATTAATCAAGAATGTGCATTATTAATAGTGTGCTGAACAAATAATTTACACTTAAAATCACGTGTATACTGATAAGATACTATTGTATTTAAAACGATTTTAATAAGAC
The DNA here is from genome assembly GCF_964261635.1 of Lissotriton helveticus. Lineage (NCBI taxonomy): Eukaryota > Metazoa > Chordata > Amphibia > Caudata > Salamandridae > Lissotriton > Lissotriton helveticus. The sequence continues at coordinate 217,159,522 of NC_136058.1, forward strand.
CTGCTAAAATGTATGTTGCTAGCTTATGCTAACTAGGCCTCAGTTAGGCCTTGTAACCATCTTGTTGAAATTGGATACCACATTCGTTGTTTATAAATTCTGTTGCACGTAGTCAAGTAAGACAGATTTGTTTGTTTGTGAATTACACAGTTCTCAAAGAAGTTAGTCTAGCATGGGTTCAGTATTTTATTTACGCTCTAAGGACATTCCGCTGCACGGAGAATTGCATAAAAGCACAGTGGTTTGCTGTTGTTATTGTAACTAGTTCGTTCTGACACCTCTGAGTGGCGTTAGGTCAGTGGGTGCTGAATAAATATACATGTAGTGGGTTAGGGTTTAGATGGTAAGGCCGTTCGATTATTTACATTTGTTTCTTCTGATTTGTTGAAAAACAAAGAAAAAATCTCACATCATGTCAATTCTGCACTTTCCATGATGTTCTATAAGAACATTTCCCATATAAACACTTGATTTAGGGAGAGAACAGTCAATTCAGAAATGAAAAACAACTAGGGGGCAGATTTATGTTGGACTTGCGCCACGTTTTCGCCGCCGTTGCGTCACGCAACGGCAGCGTAAACGTGGCGCATCCCTGCGTCCCATTTACAACGTGACACATCTAGGCAGATGCGTCACGTTGTAAAGCCCTGCGCCACATGTGGACGTTCCGGCGCAGGGTGGGCGTTCCGGGGCAGGTGCGCCTCGTAAAAGTGCCTGCGTGAAATCTACAAGATTTCACGCAGGCACTTTTAGGCCAATGCTGCGTCAAAACCTTGCGCGTGCTTGAAGCAGGCGTAAGGCTTGATGCAGCATTCGACAGATAGGGCGTCCCAGAGCATTGCTGGAGCTGCGTCGCGCTTGCGACGCAACTCCAGCAATGCGCCCCCTTTACGGCACAGATGCGTCACGCATCTGTGCCGTTTTTGCCCCATGGTGCACCGCATTGTAAATGCGGCGCACCATGGGTGGCGGAGCTGCGGCACACAATAACGGGCGCATCCCTGGGGATGCGCCAGTTATTGTAAATCTGCCCCTAAGGCCCTAATTACCATCGCAGTCGTACGAGTGTCTGACCGACAGCGTAGCGGAAATGGACCGCCCGACAAGGAGTCGGCAGTCCCGCTTCCACAATTATGATGCGCCTGCCTTCAAGGCGGTGGGAAGTGTATATTTTCTATTGAGGCTTGTGCTGCGAGTTACAGTACCAGCCTCAATAGAAAAAAACAGTTTTTAAACATCCCTGCAATGTGTGGCAGGTTCCATGTGGTGCCTGCCACCTGGTGCAGGGATATTTAGGGGGGCAGGAAAGAGGGCCCTGCTAGTGGCCCTAAAGTCACTTTCCGACAGTCTTTCCATTTCAGAAGGCCGACATGGAAAGGCTGTGGGAAACGGACAACATAATCCTGACGGCGGTGCCTGAGCAGGCACAGCTGCCATTTGGGGATTATCTGCCCCTCTGACCGCCTGTATCATCATAATACGATGGTCGAACGGAAACCTATGATGTCGGGCGGAAAGCCTCCGACGAGCTGCTGGATGGCTTTCCACCCAATATCATAATCATACCCATAATTGTGACAATTCAATATTTCCAGATGAGAATTGTAATTCCCTGTTTGCGAATGGGAAATAGGGAACCGCTATTACGATTCGCAAAAATAACCCATGTGCAAACTATAAATTTCGGGACAAAGAGTTTTATTCACTTAAAATGGCTATACTACATTTGATGGGGACAAGGATGAGGCTCTTAGATATGGAGCAGAGAAGACAATGGCACAAAGAATGGGTTTTAGCTCTTTATTTGTCTAAACAAAGGAGGAAATATATGGTGAGTATAGGCTCACCATCCAGGCTATCATTGAACATATACATTGATTAATAGGTCCAAACGCTCAAAACAGTGTGGATATACACACACACGTGTAGATATTATTTTCACCGAACCTCTTAGCCTCTGGGAGCTATCAGGAGGTGGTAGAAAAAGCCGAAGGAGTGTTGCAGAGTGTGCTGGCAAGATATTTCCGGGGTTTTCTAGATGGGATGGTATAACAAATATCCAGTGACATTTTTTTAAGCACAGACCAATGAATAAATTAAACCACAGTGAACTTTTATGGAATAGCACATTTTCCTCATATGACTGAATGCATAGACAGACACATGTTTTGATATATCCTCCTTCAGCAACAGAACACCTCTGTCACAGTAGGAGGAATCAGCACTCTCTAAACATATAGGTGTTATGTATTTGTAAATTACATCATGTATTATTTTAATAATTCAGGTGACAGTGCATATGCTTTTGGCTTATTTACCGTGATCCCATACATGCATGCGCATACAATCAAAAAAGATTTAACATAGCACACAGATGCACACAGTTTCGGAAAATATGTACCACGGACCACCTGCAGAATTGTACTCTGTTGAGCTATTTTGCACAACATGGCTATTGGGAGAGGACTTCCAATAGTACTTGAGCAGGACAGCTCTGGCGAAGCAGTGCCACCACCAACATAGTCACAACAGGACACAACAATGCCGGCACAGGGGAGACAACACAAGACTGAAGTCACACAGCACAATGTCTTAGTTGCGAAACAGATATTTAATTTTGATGAATATTTTCTTCTAAGGGACCGATTACGATGCCGTAGTAAACGGATCCAGCCCTCGATCGGAGCCGCTCCTACGACATCGTAATCATCTGTTTGGATTCATTTCCGACCGTCCCATTTGGATGGAGCCGGTCGGAAAGAAATCTGAACTGGATTTTAAAATGGCTTCCGACGGGTCAGAGAGCCCGTCAGCCATTCGGAAAGCCTCCAGTAATCCCAAGGGCGGTTATTTCTGCCTGAGGGATTACATTGTCGGATTCCGACAGCCTTTCTGTGCCGGCCTCTCCGACAGGTTGTCAGAAGTCGACTTTGAGGGCCCCCAGCAGGACCCACTTGGGTGCACAGCCTTCAGTTAGAGGCTAAAGGGGCACCTATGTTGCCCCCCTGTTGATCCCTGCACCCCATGGCAGGCACCTTGAGGTGCCTGCCACGGGGTCCAGAAATGAACTGCACCTCTTCTCTTTACAATGAAAGCATGCATTCCGTTGCCCATTGTAAAGAAAAGGAGTGCGAGCGAACAGTGTTTTGTTGCATCCTAATTGTTGGGTTGGGACCGCCGACAGGAGGTCGGTCGGTCCCAGTACAGAATCGATGTTGGATGGACTCTGGTCCGTCCAACATCGAAGTCGGGCCCTTAGTCTTGTACAATATTATAAGGTGTAAAAACAGAAAAGAGATCCCGCTGCTGTTAAAAATCTACAATCTTTTAAATAAACTTACAATGCAATAAAACAGTCACTTGTAAAGAAGAATTGTTTATTGCTTTTTGCATTCAGAATATTTTTTTCTAATTGTTCTGGACTGTGAGATCATGTTAGCCTGAAAGTTAGTGTCTCCGACATAGATCTACTACTCATCGTGGAAGCTACTTCACTTTCCTGTGCAGCAGTAGAGATATTTAGGTGGTCATTCGAACAGTATGGACTGCTTCCAGTGCTCTATATTTGCATCATTCTTTTAGCAACATAGTTGCTGCAATGTGCCATTTCATTTTAAATTTTAATTGTGTGCCGCAATAGGAAAGTGGTGCTAAATACAGGTCTATCTACAGATCTCTCAAGAGTATTACATGAAAGCATGGGCTTTGTTGTGTTCTTATTTTTTTGATTTATTAGACATCACTGTGAAATGACTGCTGACAGTGTTAGCTAAGTTGTCAGTACTTTTACTAATTACAGTCACTCCCTCCTTCACTTCTATAAAAATACCAACAAGGTTCTGTTCTATTTCCTCCATAGCAGACAGATTCTGCATTGTTTTCACTACATTTAAAACGTGCCTCCAGATGGTTGACACTTGGTGTTATTTGAATACTAAATACACTCGCTTTTAAAAACTTGTATATATTTTAAAGGGAGCTTTTTTATATTAGCCCCTACCTAGAGCGAGAGTCTCATCGCCCCAGGTCCCTCTCTCGTGTCCTGTAGCGCCACTGTTGCCAGGCGCCAGGCACCTCACGAGAATCTTCAGGCGCCATCTTGGCCTGGGGAAGGCTCGCGTTCGAGATCTCCGCCCCTCCGCCCTCCCAGGATATTTAAGGGTTGGACTTCCTAGCGCGCGTGATATTTGCCATTACTCACCCTTGAGGCGGAAGCCGGGGGTTCTTTGCGCTCTCTTGTGCGCTGCTATTATTGTGTTGACACTTGGTGTTATTTGAATACTAAATACACTCGCTTTTAAAAACTTGTATATATTTTAAAGGGAGCTTTTTTATATTAGCCCCTACCTAGAGCGAGAGTCTCATCGCCCCAGGTCCCTCTCTCGTGTCCTGTAGCGCCACTGTTGCCAGGCGCCAGGCACCTCACGAGAATCTTCAGGCGCCATCTTGGCCTGGGGAAGGCTCGCGTTCGAGATCTCCGCCCCTCCGCCCTCCCAGGATATTTAAGGGTTGGACTTCCTAGCGCTCGTGATATTTGCCATTACTCACCCTTGAGGCGGAAGCCGGGGGTTCTTTGCGCTCTCTTGCGCGCTGCTATTATTGTGTTGACACTTGGTGTTATTTGAATACTAAATACACTCGCTTTTAAAAACTTGTATATATTTTAAAGGGAGCTTTTTTATATTAGCCCCTACCTAGAGCGAGAGTCTCATCGCCCCAGGTCCCTCTCTCGTGTCCTGTAGCGCCACTGTTGCCAGGCGCCAGGCACCTCACGAGAATCTTCAGGTGCCATCTTGGCCTGGGGAAGGCTCGCGTTCGAGATCTCCGCCCCTCCGCCCTCCTCCCACCCCTTTAGATGCATATAAACAAGCAACCTGCCCGTCCGCGCAGCGGGCGGGCGCAGCGGGCGCGCCGGCGGCGCGCCGAAGGCGCGCCAAAGGCAAGCCCGTCTGCGCCCGTCCACACCCATACGAGCCCAGGGCCAGTCACTATGCCAAATTCAACAAGTGCCTCTCGCATCTACTCCCGAGATGCACTACTTCGTGCTCGCTCTGTGCCACCCGCATATTGCACCTCATTTCAAACGAACGCTCCGCCTTTTACTTATTGTGCACTCTGCCACCCCCCAACCGAGTAGCGGTAAAACACACACTACGTCTGGGTCTTTTGAATTGTAGATCTCTCCCCAGGCACTCGCTTGAGGTCAACCTCCTCATTTCTGAACAGGAGTTGGACGTGTTGTTTCTTACGGAAACATGGCTCACGCATGGCTCAGAAGCAGATATGGTGAATGCCCTTCCCCCTGGCTATTTAATCCTGACCCAGGACAGGCCATCGGGTCGAGGAGGAGGAATCGCCATTCTGTATAAAAATTCACTGACCTGCAGAACCCAGAAAGGGGAGGTGGAAGACTGCGAGAGCTGCAAGTTCTCCTTCCAAATCTCTCACACTGTCGCAATGTCGGGGCTGTTAGTTTACCGCCCCCCAGGAAATATTGGAAACTTTGCCAACTCAATTATAGAAACGGCAATGGTCGGTGCCGCCTCTGCCACCAATTTCATTATCCTGGGAGACCTCAATCTCCACTTCGACGATCAGGAAGACCGATCGGCGACTGCCCTCTTGCATGATCTTAGAACCTGCGGGGTCGACCTTATAAACTTGGAGCCCACTCACAACAAGGGCCACTTGTTAGATTCTATCTTCGCAAATATCTCCACCATGAAAGCAGCCCCTCCCATCCCCTTGCCATGGACGGACCACTTTTTGATCCCTTTCACCTGGGAAATTGAAACTAAGAATTCCCCTCCCTCCAATGTGGATGCACCTGAAAGACCTTGGGCCAGGCTATCTGTTGAAAAATTTTCACGAAGCCTTGTAGCCTCACGCCCACTGCTTTCACAGGACCCTGTCCTAGCAGAAGCAGATCTCTGTAAGTGGATATCGAACACCCTAGATGCAGTCCTCCCTAGGAGAGCGGCAGGAAAAAAGGAGAAAAGACTACACACTGCCCCTTGGTATACACCCGAATTGAGGGTGATGCGGAGGGCATGTAAAAAACTAGAGCGTTCCTGGAGAAAAAATTGGGAAGTCGCTAGTAAGACGGAATACCGTTCAGCGATAAGAAGCTATAAGCTCTCTATCCAGCTAGCCAAAACTCAGTTCTTTGAGGAGAAAATTAGTAATGCCTCAAACTCCGCAAGAGAAACGTTCTTGGTGGTTAAAGAACTTCTGAGGGTTCCCACACCTTCTGCCCCCTCGGAGAACTTAGAAGATAAATGCAACAATCTGGCAAAGTACTTCCACTCGAAAATTGAAAACATTTTGAGCTCCCTACCTCAACCCAAGATAGGACCTGAGCCTCTGGAGAATGAGAGCCTGCCCCAGAAGATCTTGGAATCTTTTGGCCCCATTACTCAAGATGAATCCCTTAAAGTCCTCCTTTCTATTAAGAGTGGCTCTCCCCGTGATATCGTCCCAATGAGAATTTTGAAAATGATCGCCCCTTCCGTTGTGGAGCCTGTCACTGAAGTTATCAATGCCTCATTAGGGTATTGTTCCTCCCAACTGGAAGAGTGCAATAGTGAAAGCTCTCTTAAAAAAACCGAGCCTGGACCCCTTAGATATGGCTAATTATAGACCCATTTCGCTCCTTCCGGGACTCAGCAAAATCACGGAAAAATTGGTCAACCATCAACTGTCCAACTTCCTTGAGTCCAACGGGGTGCTAAAAAGCTCCCAAACAGGTTGCCGTCCTGGCCAAGGCACTGACACCGCCCTGCTGGCAGTCACTGAGGAGGCACGCTGCATTTTGGATTCAAGAGGATCAGTGGCAGTGATCCTCCTGGACCTCAGTGCAGCATTTGACACTGTCAACCATCGAGTGTTACTCCGGCGACTGTCAGATGCCGGAGTGAGGGGGCGTGCGCTGAATTGGCTCAGGTCATTCCTCAGCGAAAGATCCTTCCAGGTTTGGGAAGGAGGCTCACGATCAGCATCCACCCACCTCCACTGTGGTGTGCCTCAGGGCTCATCCCTGAGCCCCACACTATTTAACGTGTACATGGCCCCGCTGGAGAATGTGGTGGCTTCTTTTGACATCAAGATCGTGAGCTACGCCGACGACACCCAACTGGTGTTCGCCCTTTCCCAATCCACGGAGAACTCTCAGACACTTCATGCGTGCCTTTCAAAAATCCATTCTTGGATGGGGGACTCAGCATTGAAACTGAATGGGTCTAAAACGGAGATAATGCTGTTGGGTCCTAAATCTCCCTCTCTTCCCTGTTCGGCCTGGCCTAGTTGTTTAGGATCTCCTCCCGAACCCAAGGCTGAGATCAAGAGCCTGGGCATTTGGTTGGAACAAGACCTTTCCTTTAGGACCCAGGCCTTTAAACTAGCTGGTCTCTGTTTTGGCCTCCTCCGATCGGTACGCAAAATACTGCCCCTGATTCCCCCTCTATCCCGGAAACTTCTAATACAGGGTCTGATCATGTCCAGACTGGACTTTAGCAACGCGATCTACCTTGGGGCCCCTGAGGCCACTCTGAACAGACTCCAACAAGTTCAGAACGCGGCCGCACGACTGCTATATGACATCCCTATGTCTCGCTCGTCCAAACGTACTCTGAGGGCGCTACATTGGTTGCCCATACGGGAAAGGGTGAAATTCAAATCCCTCTGCCGTGCGCACAAAATTTTGCAAGGCAAAGGTCCCCCAGCCCTGCAAAAGATGGTGGTCCCATATAAAGCCTGCAGAAGCTTACGCTCGGACCAGCAACACCTGATCAGCGTCCCCAGAGTAAAAAAGGCCCGATCAGGAGGAAGGAGATTCTCCGTCAATGTCGCTGCCCTCTGGAATGCCCTCCCCCTAGGTCTACGCGCGGAACCTTGTATCTTGCGTTTTCGAAAACAGTTGAAAACCCTTCTTTTCTATTAAATCTCCTTCTCCCCTCTGTTCGTACTAATACTCTGTCTGGCAAAGCGCTGGGATGCTCCAGGGTAACCGTGCGCTGTACAAAACCGATTTAATAATAATAATAATAATAATAATTCGGGAGTTCCTCCTTCCAATCTTCCTTTACTCATACATCATCTCTTAGATCCTGGCTGACATCTGTCGCAGAATGAATATGTAGGCTACCACGGCAAGAACAAGACCCCTCCTAGAAAACGCATTTAGTACATAGGTAATGTATCCATTAATTTGCATACATCAACATTGTCCCACAACAAAATATTTGAAAAACATGTTTCTTATTTATTTTTAGACATGGAAACAATTATTTTATAAATATATACACAATACAAATTAACTTCTTATAAATACACAACCGCCCCCAATCAGCCTGAAGCAACCAACCATCCTCACATACAACTGAACAACCATACACAATTGAACAGCAATCATAAAATTATACAAAACATTACAAAGGAAGAAAAATACAAAGGAATACAAGAATTACAAACACACAGCAGAAAACAAGGAAAAAGGCGCCGACGCGCATTTCGGAAAGGACAAGGGTCCGCTCTTCCTTCATCAGGGCGCAATAAATACAGTTCTTGTGAAGCGAAGCTGTCTTCAAAATTCAATAGTGAAACAACAATTCATGTTTTTAACAAAAAAGGGGGCTCACTCTTGAGATTTTCCAATACAAATAAGTATATTCTCCAAATATCCTAGAAGGACAGAATGCCTGGGTAAAGATCCCGATCACTATGTTGTGAAAGAAGCCAAGATTCCAGGGGCTCGGGGCCTAGTAACTAATACAAGCAACAACACAGGAACGAGGCATCAAATAATGACCGCTCCAGAAAAAGCCACGATAAACAGACTTCCTCGAAAAACAAGTGACTTGTTTGGCGCGACCTGTAGATGCCCTGCCGCTGGAGGACTTGCCTTGCTGGATTAATTCCCTGTGAATTTCGAGGAAGTCTGTTTATCGTGGCTTTTTCTGGAGCGGTCATTATTTGATGCCTCGTTCCTGTGTTGTTGCTAGTATTAGTTACTAGGCCCCAGAGCCCCTGGAATCTTGGCTTCTTTCACAACATAGTGATCGGGATCTTTACCCAGCCATTCTGTCCTTTTAGGATATTTGGAGAATATACTTATGTGTATTGGAAAATCTCAAGATTGAGCCCCCTTTTTTTGTGAGGCGTCTCGGCGCTGAGTAGTCATGGAGCTTACAGAAAATATCAAAAGGAATAAGTTGAAAAGAGCCAGGTTTTAGGTGTTTCCCAAAGCTTAGTTGGTAGATCTTTGATTTTAAAATAAAGGGGGAGGTTGTTCCACAACCAGTGGTACCGCCAATAAAACTCCTGCCTCCCAAGTTAGCCAATTTAAAAAGGAGAATCCTTGCATTCTTAGCTGAGATGGAGCAGAGAGTTCTGACAGGGGAATACCATTGGAGGATTTTTCTGAAGTACTCAAGACCTGAGCCGGGTAGGGCCTTATGGGTGATGCAGAGGGCTTTGAATGTAGTTTGTTTTTTGGTGGGCAGCCAGTGAAGTATAGGTAGGACTTGGGTGGCTGGAATTCCCAGTAGCATCTGAGGAGCTGCGTCCTGTATAGTCTGAAGTTTTCCTAGCAGACATTGGTTCATGTTGAGGTATAGGCTGTTGCAAAAAATCTATTTTTGACAGGGCCAGAGTCATGATTACTGTTTTCTAGAGCTCATGGGGAGTAAACCAGAGTCTTTTCTACTGTGCTTAGAGTATTGAAAGAGGATGAGGTGAGTGCATTCACCGTGTTTAGTCAGTTTGTCGTCAGATTGGATGCCCAGGTTTGTGGCCTTCTTGACAGGGGTAGAAAGTATCCCCATAGTCAGTGGCCACCAAGTGGGAAACCATAAGGAAAGCTCATTTCCAAAAAGAAGAGCCTTGCATGCGGCGAGGGGGAGGTTTAATAATTTTAAAAAAAGATGTGCCTGCTGCTGCCGGCCGCCTTGCGTTTCTCTGCCTCTAGTTCCTGGTCCCAAGGACAGCATCACAGACTTCCCATCCAAAGTGCAGCATGGGGATTGGCCTAAGTGAGCTGGATAAACACTCCCTCAGGCACAGGGTGTCTGTGCTGTTTCTCCAACCTGGCTGTGCAATAGAGCTGGGTTAGAGAAACCTAAGTGAGCTTGTCAGTTTGGCCGGCGTAAAACGGACAGCCAAACTTACATGCATGCTTCAAAGTGCACCTATCACTCCTCGTTCCTCCTATGGCCCAGCCCCGCCCCTCCCTGCACACGCTGGCTCAGATAGTAGCCTAAAAAAAATTATAATAAAGTATAGCTTTTAGTTTTCACCTGCTGGTTCTGAGCCAGTGGGACGACACTCCTCTGCCATTGCGAAGGAGCCACCGCAGCCATTTTGGCTGGAAATTAGAGGCAGGATATGGGACAGTAGCTGTTGGTTTCAAGGGGTCAAGTGTGGATTTTTTAAGAGAGGTAAAATAGATGCTTTTTAAAAAACATTTGGAAAATATCCCACCCTGAACATCTCATTGAAGATCTTTGTAAGGTGAGACAGTACAGTATTTGAAGCCATCTGTAGTGGCGCTGGGGGATATGGATTTGATAGTGATCCAGAATTGGCCAGATCCAGTAGTCTGCTAACCTGATTTACTTACTGAAGGGGGAAAAACTGGTTAGTGTATTTATTAACTGTGATAATGAAAGGACTTAAGTAGAAGTTTGCCTAAACTCCTCAGTTGATTCAAACTTATTGTAGACTTCTGCTACTTAATTTTTGAAGAACTCTGACAATTTGTTACACAAAATCTGATTATTGATTGACTGGTTGGTATTGTTGTGATTAGTTAAAAAATTATTTGTTTGGAAGAGAGATCTGGATGACTTTTTGGCAATGTAATTTTGTCTGTAGAATAGGAAGATTTCTCTTACTGATAATATTTTTTAAATTTCTGATATATTGTATGTATTTTGTTTCTCATTAGGATCATACTTCTTGCACCAATTAAATTCTTGTTTGTGATTAAGTTGTTTTGGCTGTCTGAATTTTTAAGAGAAGCAGGGGGCAGACGGTTTGTTTCCATGGTTTTTAAACAATTTTGATGCACCAAATGGTCCACCGTGGAGCACAACCAATTTCCCTATTTAATGGCAGCCGCAGCTCTGGTGTCAGAGCAAGACCTCTGTCTTCCTGGTCAGAGACCTGTTCGCTCCCCCAGCAGCTCCACTGTTGCGCCACTGCCGCTGAGCCCATTCACCTCTGTCGGTCCTCCTCCACCCGCAGGCTCCTGCCTGTGCCTCATCCCTGGTGGGCCAGTCGGAGATCCTTGCTCTTCTGTTGATCTGCTGCTGTCTGTCTCTGTTTTTGTACCCGTTTTTTCTGTCCTTGAGAGTGTTTTGTTATTGTGCCTTTGGTTGTCTTGGTGTCTTGTTATTGCCTTTTTCCCTAATTGTTGCTTTTTTCCTGTTTTTTTTTGTCTTTCCTCCTATTCCTGTTTTTGTCCTCTTTGCCCCTTTATTTCCCATTGCTGTTGCCCCTGCAGCCCCTCCCGCTTGCCGGTTCCCTCTCCCCCCTCCCAGCTGTGCTTCTCTCCCCCTTCCCTATCTAATGGCAGCTGCTGCACGGCCACGCAGTGAATGTGTACAGCATGTGCACCATAGACACACCAAAGGCAAGCCTGTTCGTGCCTATCCATGACCACGACCGCGACCAAAGCCTTGTTCCCCCACAGCTATGACCGAACTGCCCTCCTCACACTCAATCCCAGAAGGAACAACAAAGGTTTGCTGCCTACGCCTAAAACCACCCACGGGCACTTCTCCTGCCGACACTGCCGACAATTCTCCACCATCCTCCACACCCCCACGACCACCACACCCATGCCAGATGCCAATGCCACTGAAGCCCTGAAGTGCATCCTCCTCAATGTGTGCTCACTGCACAGACATGCTGTAGAGATCTGGGACCTCCTTGGCACCCTCTCGAGATGTCACCTTCTTCACAGAAACCTGAACCAATGCCTCCTCCACTTCAGACATTGCCACCACCATTCTGACGGATACAAGATCTAGAGGAAGGACCGTCCCAACCGCACAGGAGGAGGACTCACCATTTTACACAAGACCTCAATCTGACTCTCCACCGCCAGCAAAAGTGATTCCCCATTCCACCACTGAACACCTTCGCTTCCAGATCCAGACCAGCCCCAGAACAACGCTTCATGGTACCCTCGCCTACAGACCTAGCGGGCCTCGTGCTTCGTTCAGCACCACCATCACCGACCTCATCACACCCCACGCCATCCCCTCCTTGGGCTACATACTCATCGGAGACCTGAACCTCCACCTCGACAACCTCAGTGACCCCAACTCCATCACCCTCCTGGACAACCTTGCCAACATCGGACTCAAATAGCTCATCACCAACCCTACCCACAAGGCAGGACACACCCTCAACCACATCTTTACAGGAAGTAACAACATCTGCTTCAGCCACACCATACAGCCCCTCTGGACAGATCACCACTGTGTACACTTCTGTTTCAACACTGCCACCGCTCACAAACCCACTCCATGCCCACCGCGAAGGAACTGGAGCAAAGACACAGAGGAGCACCTCAACTCCACCCTCATCCAAGATCCCCACGCCTCAACCAACACAATCTCTGCAGCCAAGGAACTACACTGGCGGATCACCCACTGTACAGACAAGCTTACACCTCTCCGCAACCCCAAAAGACAATGCCCCTTGAAGGCCGCCTGGTTCACCACCGACCTTCAAGAATCCAGACGCACCTGCAGACCCCTTGAAAAACGATGGAGGCACAGCAAAACCACTGAAGACCAGACCACTTACAAGAACACCTTGACAGAATACCACAAACTCATAAGATCCACCAAAAGGACCTTCATCTGGAACAAAATCCGCATCATCCCCAGCAACTCGAAGGAACTTTTCAGCATCATACAGCATTTCAACAAACCCTCCAGCGAAGTCACAGACGTCTCAACCTCCCAGGACCTCTGCAACAAGCTTGGCTCTTACTTCCACCTGAAAATCAAGGCACTCTTTGACAACTTCAGCAAACAGACTCCAGAAACCACCTTCTCCTCCAGCAACAACAGCCAACACACCATCACCACCTGGACCCCGGTCACCAGCAAAGATACTTCTGCGAAAATGAAGAGCACTGACTCAGGAGCCCCCACAGACCCCAGCCCGTCGCACATCTTCCACAGAGCCACTGCCACCATATCGCCCGAGCTACGATGCACCATCAGCGCCACCTTCAAATCCAGCACCTTTCCCGATGACTGGAAATGATCAGAATTCAAGCCCCTCCTCAAGAAACCCTCTGCAGACCGGACAGACCTGAAAAACTACCGACCCATCTCTTCCCTTTGCAGCCAAAGTCACTGAGAAGATTGTCAATGCCCAGCTGACAAACTTCATTGAAGAGAACACCATCCTCGACTCTTCCCAATCCGGATTCCGCACAAAGACCGCCCTCCTCACCACCACAGATGACATCCGCATGCTCCTCAACCAAGGCCACACCACGACCCTCATCCTACTAGACCTCTCTGCAGCCTTCTACAACATCTCCCACACTCTCGCAGCCAGACTCCACGATGCTGGCATATAGGGAACCGCCCTCGACTGGCTCTGCTTCTTCCTCGCAGGCAGAACCAAAAGGATCAGACTCCCGCCTTTCCTCCCCGAGCCCACAGAGACCATCTGTGGACTACCCCAAGGATCATCGCTTAGTCCCATGCTCTTCAACATTTACTTGGGCCCTCTCGCTGCCAACGTCAGCCAGCATGGACTCATCATAGTATCCTACTCCGATGACACCCAGCTCATCCTCTCCATCACAAAGGACCCCAAAGCCACCAGACTCAGCTTCCAGGATGGAATGAAAGACGTCGCAGCCTGGATGAGCAGCAGCTGTCTGAAGCTCAACTTGGAGAAGACAGAAGTCCTCATCCTTGGCCCCACCCCCTCAGCTTGGGACAACATTTGGTGGCCCACTGCCCTCGGCAACCCCCACCCCTCCGGACAACACCCAGAGCCTCAGCATCATATTCAAATCCTCCTTCACCATGACCCACCAGATCAACGCGGTCACCTCCACCTGCTTCAACACCCTTCGCATACTCTGCATGACCTTCAAGTGGATCCCCCCGAAGCCAGAAAGACATCACCCACACACTCATATCAAGCAGACTGGACTTCAGAAACGCCACATTGAAATCAACAAATCCCTGCTACACAAACTCCAGACAATTCAGAACAGCGCGGCCAGACTCATCCTCGGCATCCCACGACATGAGAACATCACCCAACACCTGCAAGACCACCACTGGCTCTCCGTTGAGAAGAGAGTAACCTTCAAAATACTCACCCATGACTACAAATCTCTCCAGTACACTGGACCCTAATACCTCAATGAAAGAGTTTCCTTCCACATACCCAAAAAAAAAATCCTCCGCTCCTCCGACCTCGCCCTAGCAGAAACCACGTGCATCTGCAGAACCAGAGTGGGTGGAAGAGCCTTCGCCTACATTGCAGCTAAGGCCTGGAACACGCCCCCAGTCAACAGCAGATGCTCCCCTACTCTGCACACCTTCAGGAAGAGACTCAAGACCTGGCTCTTTGGCTGCCCTGGACCACTCCCCAGCACCTTGAGACCCTCATGGGTGACTAGCACGCTTCACAATTCCCAGATTCATTGATTGATTAGTTGTAGGCTTTAAAAGAGAATAAATACTGGATTTAACTGCTTTACTCAACAGCACAATAGGCGAATGGGTGGCTAATTGACATCCAGGATTTAGCATATGTTAAGGGAGTGTTGCATACTGTATTTTTAGTGTGAGCAAAATGGAGACAAGCAACTCTCCCACCAAAACTGGGTACGGTAATGCATACCATGCAACCTTCCACAAAATATCATAGCCTTCAATAACAGTCCATTCAACCAGTGAATAACCTTGAAAATTAAATAAAAGTAAATGCCTTTAAGGTGGCTGCCCCAGAGCACAGTCTCTGTATATTTCTCTTAAGAACTGTTATGTACTGTACAGAAAATCCATTCTGATAGAACTGGACCATCTTCACCACCTGCATCATCATCACTGCATTTTTGGCAAATAAGCTCCTAATTTCCATTAGCTCACATCACACTCCTAGCAAGGACACCATCAGCCTGGAAATGAAGGGGTTTGTAGGAATGGGATTTCCCACAGCATGCTATACTGGTCTATTTCTCTGCCCTGAGTGCATAGCTGGATATATATTTAGCATCCTGTTTGAAGGGCTTAGGCATGCCTTTACCATGTGTGGTGCTGGACCTGTACTGTGATTGTGACGGGAACACTAAGCATGTCTTTATTTTGGCACATGACCGCTGTCCCTCTCCTGGCTGTAGAGAATGCAGTGATGTTTACAGTATACCATGTTCTAGAATGATCATACAAGACCTTTTTATCTGTGTCACAGGGAGTGGGGTGCACTGAGTACACTTGTATAAAGTTCTGCTACTATGTGTATGACAAGAATGATGAGCTTAAATACTGTGTGTATGTCAAATGTGTGCGTGTGTGTATGTGAGAGAGAGAGTCTGAGCAATAAAGCCAGTGGTAACCATTGTGGATACCCCTGGCAAGGCATAGCTCAAAATGAGGGTGTGGACGTTTCTCCCAGACAGTTGAAGTGTGTTTTGTGCATTCCTGTGACTGGAGGGAGGAAATACAGACATTGAAGCGAGGAGGATGGAGACAGATCTTTGGCGATTTCAAGAGGCATTTGGTTAGCAAGGAGCTGTGATTGCATTCTTGAGCGCTGCCATTTGGTGAATGGGAGAGGATAGGGTTTGAACTGCAGTTTCTGATGTGTGAGGAGAGGATGGTTTTAGATCATGCCTGCTCTTTTGCCTCTTCCTGTTTACCCCTTCAGCTGGGCTGATGGCAGCCAGGTGCAGATACTTGTCAACTCATTGTCGTTTTGGGTGCTTCTGTCTGAAGACAGCCCCAGTGCTTCCTACAGTGAGAAGCATCACTCCACACAAAGGCTGTGTCTGGAGAACTGCCTGAGGAGGACAATTAAAAGAATAATCACCTCAAACCAATTCTGCAACTTGAGACAGTGGGTCCATATCCCTTGTCTACAAGACGTATATAAAATTGGGAGCATAACCACCCCACTTGGCTCCAGTTCCAATGACCAGATGTTCAAAGCTTTTGCAACTCAGAAATCAGTCCAAAAATGGTTTACAACTGTGAAAAGGTAAGCTCGAAATTATATGAACTGAATGTTTCCAATTTTCTATTTTTCTGAGTGGAAATAGCAAGAACTTACTATTGATTTTCAAATTGTGTTTCCTACATTGTATGCATTTACTATTTGCATTTTGTTAATGGTCAAAAAACAAATGCACAAACTAGCATTAAGTGGGCCCAGGTGGTAATCAGGTGCAAGATCTAAGAGGAGAGAAAATATATTTTTCACAATGGCTAACCTAGATCCTCTGGCAAGGTGAAAGAGGATTCGTCTCCACAGTAGTAGGGAAAAGACAATGATTATAGAGAATTTACAGAGTTAGACTATCTTTATTTCAGCAGACTGAGGCGCATGTTTATGATAAGCAAAGTTTGAGCAGCAATGTTATTTTGGATCTCATTTCTAAATTAGGCTCATTGTTATCTAGGGACACATGTACAAGTTCTTTGCTGCCTTCACTTTTAGCATCCGGCAGCTACCAGGGTGTAGTTGCCATACTAGGAGGAGTTTTCCAAAGCTTACTTTCACAGTGTTTCTGTTATTTCGTTGATGCAATGCTGCTTTATGTAAACAGTTCTATAGAAAGGATAAAGCGTCAATTAACTCCAACTCTCGGACGCACTGCGTAATCCAAAGAGTGCAACAGAATTACACCACATTCATCCAGATTTAATCCATTTATTCCTTTGCCAAATGTTCATTACTTTTCTACATGTTACATGGTAAACGATAATGTATGTATGTTCAGCTTCTACAATAGCAGATGCGCCATAGGCCTTTTGCTGTCGCATGCCTCATACATAAATAGATTCTTAGTGATCGATGTTCCCAATGCATTTCGGGCGTTATTTAAGAGCCCTTCTTCAGTGGTTCACTAAAAGTTAAAAAAAATAATAACCATCAGATTTTATACACAAACTAAAGTGTACATTTGAATAGTCAACAGTTCTTCACATGCCTATAATCAACGTTTCCCCTCTATGCGCAAGTCTAAGCGCTACGATCTTTCGTCAAAATAGAACTAGGATAAGCTATGGGAAAATGAAAACACGGAGTGCACTTGTGAACCCTTCTTTTATGCAAACAGACACATTGGGGCAGATTTACAATAACTGGCGCATCCTCAGGGATGCGCCAGTTATTGTGCGCCGCAGCTCCGCCACCCATGGTGCACAGCATTTACAATGAGGCGCACCATGGGGCAAAAACGGCACAGATGCGTTACGCATCTGTGCCATAAAAGCGGCGCATTGCTGGAGTTGCTTCGCAAGTGCGACACAGCTCCAGCAATGATCAGGGGGGCCCTATGTGCACAATGCTGCTTCAATCCTTACGCCTGCTTCAAGCAGGCGCAAGGTTTTGACGCAGCATGGGCCCAAGACTGAGTGTAATCTTGTAGATTTCATTCAGCCACTTTTGGGAGGCGGTCCTGCGCTGGATCGCCTCCCCCTGAGATGGTACGCCTCTTCTGGCGCAGGTCTTTACAACGTGACGCATCTGGGAGATGCATCACGTTGTAAATACCCCGCACCATGGTGCATCTTTTGCGCCGCTGCCGCGTCACAAAAGTGACGCAACGGCGGCGTAAAAACAGCGCAAGGGGCTTGTAAATCTGCCCCATTGTATTTGCAAACAATCCCCAAGTATTGTAGCAAACAAAAGTAAACATTTTTCAACCTGCCTATTTATAACAGGTTATATATAAATAGGCTGTGTGGAGGGTACACATGTTTTAAAAGTGCCACTGAATAATTATTTAGGAATAGCAAAAATCAGCGTTCTTTAGGCATACAACAGTATGCAATGCAGACTGTTTAATAATAAACCTTGCAGCAAAATTTCCTGGGTCTGCACACAATTCCTACATTTTCAGGCACGGTGTCCTAAATAACCACCTTTCCAGAGGAGACTGGTGATGTACTCCTAGTCGGTATTTATATTAATGTAAAAATAATTTTTTTATGTATTTGTGCTCTGCATTTGATTTCTATACTTGGATCATGACTGGATAATGAAACACACAGTCAAAGAAGATACAATGTTGCTCACAGACAAACCAGGGCAGTAATTAAGTGTACTGGTGGACTTCTGAAGGTTGTGTTGCCTTTTCAAAAGTGGTGATATTCGTCAACATTCCCCTGAAGTCGCAACCAGGAAGGTCTTTGTAGTATTCTCAGTGTTGTGCCTCTTAGGCATCTGTAGTTGGAACCCTGTTGGCCTCATGGTTCCAAGCTTTGTCTCAGAACGCGGTGCTTTGACAGTTGGTTTTCTGTCACTGCTCCCTGTCGCTGTGCTTCCTCTAAGCTCAATAAATACTTTAACTATTATACCGCTGGTGTATCACGACTTCATTACTACAAATTTATTGGCGACGATGCTGCTTGGAGGAAGGTAAAGAACCCACCTGTCTTACCTCGCACACCCTCGTGTAGCAACGAATGAAGCTCGGACTCCGGAGGAGTGAAAAGGACACCCGCTCTGGACTGGAAG
Source organism: Lissotriton helveticus (assembly GCF_964261635.1). Classification (NCBI taxonomy): domain Eukaryota; kingdom Metazoa; phylum Chordata; class Amphibia; order Caudata; family Salamandridae; genus Lissotriton; species Lissotriton helveticus. The sequence continues at coordinate 217,178,251 of NC_136058.1, forward strand.
CGAGATAAGTGGATTTTGAGTACTTTTGGGGATAATCGACGTATTTTAAAAGGAAGAGGGAGAGCTTTAGCAAACTTTTTGGCAAGCGCTCGTGACGTCGGCTTTCTATCACCGACAGTGCGCGCTGAGCTGCTCGCGCTTCCTGAGAGGGGCGCGCCTACTTAGCGACGTGAGCACGTCACCAACAACATTTGCTGCTCGCGCCTCCCTGACAACTAAGCGTTTCCCTGACAACCAAGCTTCGCGTCTCAGAAAGAGCGCGCTTGGCCACACGTCTACGAAGCAGTCTTGTTCACAGCTAAGGCGGATGCGCTGAATGCGCTGAACAATGTATTCTGGTCATACGCATATTGAGTCCAGTTCAGCTCAAACATTATTGTTAATTTTTTAACTCCTAAATACTATATGGACAATTTTATCCACAGCGACAGGGCACATAAATAAAATAAAAGCAAGAAAAAAAAAAAACGAATAAGTACTTCAGTGGAATTCCAAAGGGATTTCACATTTCAAATAAAGATGCAGTCTGTGTCTCCTCCACCACCATTCCTGGAGACACCGGGAAATCCACCCATTAGTTGGAAAAAATGGTTCGATGCCTTCGAGACCTATTTGGGTGCGATAGGCGCGTCAAGGTATCGCGCAGAAAGGAAGAAGTGTCTTTTGCTACATTCTTTGGGTTTTGAAGGGAGAGAGATCTATAAACATTTGCCCCCCTTGACTAGAAATAACGCAGAAGAAGATATAGACGAATATACCGAGGCAAGGATGAAACTAGAACTGAGATTTGATGTTAAACCCAGTCTAGTAGTGATTAGACACAAATTCTTCAAAAGAGACCAGCTACCTGGAGAGGATGTTGAGACTTATATCTCTAGTTTAAGACTGCTCAGCGCAGAATGCGAATTTGAAGGTTTTAGAGAACAACTGATTAGAGATCAGTATGTTTGCAAATGTGTAGACAAGTCAATTCAACAGAAACTACTGACGTTAGGCAATCCAACTCTTGAGGAGACTATCCGAGTGGCCAAGAGTATAGAAATGTCTAAAAAAGAAGTGAAAGAACTTGAGAAGAAAACTGAAGAGACTGTTTCAGTAGTTAGAACTAAGGAAAACAAAGACAACAAAATGGTATTTGGTCAGCAACGTTTTGAGAAGAGTAATTTCGCCAGTTCCCAACGTTTTGAAAAAAATGCTTTCTCTAGGAATGACATTTGCTATAGGTGTGGCAATCCCTCACATAACAAGAAGAACAAATTTTGTCCTGCAAGAAATTCTACTTGTCGTAATTGTGGAAAGTTTGGACATTTTGCCAAAATCTGTCAAGTTTCCAAACAAGGGAATTCGACTTTCAGTAATAAGTATCAAGGGCAGAACAATGTTAATGTGGTTGGGGATGTCACAGAATTTTATGGTGGGACTGGGAGGGATCCTGATTCCATCAACTGCATTCAAGACGACCTTAGGGATATGGTCGTGGTGGTACGAGATGATGGTGATCCCATCAACTGTGTTCAAGACGACTTTAGGGATATGGTCGTAGTGGTTCGAGATGATGGTGTCATCATTGGGGACCCTTCAGAGTGTGTTGACCCTTATGAGGATTTTAGGGTTGGTGATAAAGTTATTTCTCTATTAGTGGATTCAGGCGCAAAAGTTACGATGATCACTCAAGAATTGTTTAATGAAACTTGGCCTGAAAGGGAACTATTGCCTCCAGATAGAGCCCCTGTTTCCTATGAGGGACACAGAATATCTCTTTATGGGTTTTTTGAAGATATTATTCAATTCAGGGGTAGGAAAATTTTTGGGAAAGTTTATGTCTCCATTAAAGGCTTGAACATCTTGGGGTGGTTTCACCAAGGGTTATTTAAGATGATCCTAAGACCCGGCACTAAAGAACAGATCAGTATCGATGAGTCATCTGACTATTTTGAAAATCTTGCAGTGGTGGATTCTAATGAATACATTGAGAAATTAATTCTAGAGTTTCCTACTGTTTTCGGGAACAGTCTTGGCATGATTAAGGGTTTCAACCACGAGATAAGGGTCAAGGATGGGGCTATTCCAGTTAAGCACAAGGTCAGGAGTGTTCCTTTCAGTGTGAGAAATGCCCTTGAGAAGGAGTTGAATGACTTGTGCAAGAGAGGGGTCATAGAGCCCATAGAGTCATCTTTGTGGTTGTCTCCTCTTGTGGTCGCCAAGAAGAGGAATGGTGATTTGCGCGTCTGTGTGGACTTGCGCAGTGTCAATAAGAACATTTTGATTGATTCGCACCCTTTGCCAAAAATCACGGACTTGTTGTCTCTTACCAGGGGTGCAAGGTGGTTCACCAAGCTGGATCTGGCTTCCGCCTACCACCAGGTGGTGTTGAGTCAATCATCTAAACATCTGACTGCCTTCGTCTCTCCTTTTGGGAGTTTTCAATACTGCAGAATGCCGTTCGGCCTTGCTTCGGCGGTGGCAGTTTTCCAGAGACTAATGAATCAAATGTTTAAAGATGTCCCTGGGGTAATTGTGTTCCAGGATGATGTTTTGATCTTTGGGGAAGACAAAGGGGGTCATGATTTTTCTTTGAGTCAAGTTCTACAAATCATGCAAGACAAAGGTGTTGTACTGAAATCTGAGAAGTGTGTTTTCCTAAAGGAAAAAATTGAATTTCTAGGGCATGTAGTCTCACATAAGGGGGTTGAACCACGTCCTGGTCTGGTTAAAGCCATTGTAGATGCCACTCCACCTGTTGATAAATCTGGTTTGAAGTCCTTTATAGGACTTAGTGAGTTTTACTCCAGGTTTATCAAGGACTATGCATCTAAGGTTCAGCCTCTCACAAATATGTTAAAGAAAAATGTGCCTTTTGTCTGGGACAAGAACTGTCAAGAAATTTTCGAATGGATCAAGTCACAGCTGGTGAGTGAGAATGTACTTAAACCCTTTGATCCCAATAAGGAGTGTGTTGTCACGGTGGATGCTAGTGGTTTTGGCCTTGGGGCTGTTCTCACTCAGAAAAATGGGCAGACTGACAATACTATCGCTTATGCTTCGAGAGTGTTGCGTGGGTCTGAGGTCAATTTCTCTGTCATCGAGAAAGAGCTTTTAGCTTGCTGGTGGGCAGTCAGGAAGTTCAATCCTTTTCTTTGGGGCAGCCATTTCACGATTCGAACGGATTATAGCCCTTTAGTTTCTATTCTGTCTGGGGAGAAAATCAAAGAACATACTCCCAGAATTGCGAGGTTGTCCACCAAACTACTACAGTATGACTTCAACATTGTGTATCTCCCTGGTTCGAAGAATGTCAGGGCGGATTATTTTTCACGCTTTCCCATAACTGAGAATGACTGTGAAATGCAAAAGGAGGATGATCTAGAGGATTGTTTTGTTGCTGCGGCTGATCTTGAAGGGATGTGTGCCGTCAATGAAGTTGAGTGGAAGGAGGAGTTGTTGAAGGATGAAGTTCTTGTTCAGGTTGCCAATTACCTGAAGTCTGGTTGGCCCAAGGAGAAGTATGTTTCTGGAGAATTCCAGACATATGTTAAGGTTGCCGACGAACTTACGGTCGAAGATGGCATTCTTCTGCGGTGTGGCAGACTTATTCCTCCTGAGAGCTTGAGGAAACGTCTTGTTGAGGGTGCTCATGAAGGTCATTTGGGGAAAACGTTTACAAAGCGAAGGTTGAGGGATGTGTTCTGGTGGCCACAGATGGATGTTTGTGTCGATATTTTGATCGATAATTGCGTTATTTGTAAATCTTCTGACAAAAGTTACAAGGTAAGGACACCCCCTTTGGAGCCCATTCAACTTCCTGATAGAGCGTGGGAAAAGATTGGAGTTGATTTAGTTGGCCCTTTCTATCTTCTACCTTCCTCTTCTCGCTTTGCCATTGTAGCCATTGATTATTACTCCAAGTGGCCGGAGATTCGGTTTGTCAAGGAGCCCACCTCTGCTAATGTCATTCTTTTCTTAAAGGATATTTTCTTGAGGGAGGGTTTTCCTTCTGTGGTCATGACAGACAATGGGGTGCAGTTTGTCAGTTCTGAATTTGAGTGTTTTCTGAAACAGGGTGGTGTTGGTCACAAGAAAAGTTCTTTATATCATCCTCAAGCCAATGGCCTTGTGGAAAGGATGAATCGTGTGCTCAATAATTGTGTGCAGTGGGCCATCGCCAGCAAGTGTGTTGTTGAGAATGCTGTACGTTCCATGCTATGGTTCTACCGTACTACTGCACATTCTTCCACTGGAGTTTCTCCTTTCGAACTTTTAAGGGGAAGGAAACCTTCTACGAAAATTTGTCCAGGTTGGATGTCTAAGTGGGTGAAGATGAATGTGATGGATGGCATTGATGGTGTGGTGAGGCACAATATTTTGGCAGCCCAGAGGAAACAAAAGACTTATTTTGATGAGAGGAAAAGATCTGTGCCTCATAATATTTCTGTTGGGGATGTCATTCGCATAAAGGATTCTGTTCATGTCACCAAAGGAAGGAGCAAATTCTCTGAACCACTAGTGGTCGACAGGGTCTGTGGGAATGCTGTGCGTGTGAACAACAAGGATTGGTGGAACATTTGTAAAGTTGTAAAGATTAATAATAGCGATGTGTTACCTAGTTCTGTTGATAAGAGGGGAAATGGTATTGTTGATGCAACTTTTGTGTCAGAGCCTCGCAGGAGTCTCAGAACTGATGCAACTTTTGTGTCAGAGCCTCGCAGGAGTCTCAGAACTTGTAGGATTCCTACCAGGTTCAGATAATTGCATTTTAACCTTGTTGTACCAGATTAGCGATAATTGCATTTTGACTTTGTCGTACCAGATTATTGCTATGTAACCTTATTGTTCTTTCTATGCTCTCAGATGTGTCTTTTCACCTTATTCTTTATCTTTCTTTCTTGCTTTTGTTTCTTTTCTTCTTTTTCCCTACTTTCATTTTCCATTCGTTTCTCATTTTATAGAAAAGAGGATAATGTAGTATTCTCAGTGTTGTGCCTCTTAGGCATCTGTAGTTGGAACCCTGTTGGCCTCATGGTTCCAAGCTTTGTCTCAGAACACGGTGCTTTGACAGTTGGTTTTCTGTCACTGCTCCCTGTCGCTGTGCTTCCTCTAAGCTCAATAAATACTTTAACTATTATACCGCTGGTGTATCACGACTTCATTACTACAGTCTTCCAATACAGACTGATGCTGACCGTTCTGACGAGGAAGATTAATTTTCACGACTCAACACACTTCTGGATGCCTGGAATGATGCAGATGGAAGAGATCTGTGGATGTACGTCACAAGAAACTATTTCTGAGGTAAGAGCAATTATTATAATCTATACATAAAGACTGATAGGCTAAATGTTGATAAGTAATAATTTTTTCCATGTTTATTCATACAAAAATGGAGGAAACAAAATGAAGAGAAATGGAGACAATTTGGAATATCCCTAATATTCAAGATTACATTGTAATATCAAAATAAAGATTTATATTTGCTTTTCAAAAACAACTTTTAATATATCTTTCTTAACTTACTCGGAGTTGTTCTCCCAACAATTGCCTCAAACATGTCCCCTTCTCTTTCAGCAGACTAAGTACAAGTACGCCTACATCTTATCATATCAGACACCTACAAACTACTGTGTCTGAAAGTCTTCTCAGTTTCTTGAACAGGGGTTTCTTGATAACTGGAACATGGTTGCATAGTTTGCAGGAATTCCCGTGATCATGTAACCTGCGCCAAGCCCTTAGATACATCGTTGGCAATTTATCATCATTATTACCATAATTTTGCATGCTCAAAACCGATGTCTTTTATTTCTGAGACTCCCAGTGAGTTGCGTCAAAGAATGATTTAATGGCATTGGTAAAATCATCAATGCTATTAATAATGGCAGACAATCATTCATCCTCATGTCTTCAAATCATATTTATCATAATCAATTGTTTATTTTTGGACATCCAAAATAGATTTTGCTTTGTGCAGAAATTCTTTCTTGAGGTGTTACACCTGCCACATCCTGTGATACAATAGACAGTACGTTTAAAAGTATTAATCTTTGCCTTCTATTCCTTTGGAGGTAGAGAGTTGTTCTGTGTCATAGGGGTGGATGTGCATGTGAAGACTGTCTTGTTGTTCATCCTCTAGAAGGCACTATTTTTCACAAACTGGAATAGGAGTTTTATGGTCAGTTGGTGGAGAAATATCATTGGTGGCCCTAGGTTGATGCTCTTCCTCAGCCAGAATATCCTCCTTGTGGCTCTCTGTTATGGATGCACCTATATTTGTATAGCTGTGTTGCATTACTGTGCATCACTGATGCGTTTCCAAGGGTGTTGCATGGGTGTTCCCACACAACACTCATGGATTTTGAAGCATTCCCAGAGTTAACAGAAGTGGTAGACCTGCAAATGCACCAAAAATCTACAGCTTTGAGGCATAACGAGAAGAAATGTACTTTATTTACTTTATTAACTTTATTTCTCCTTGCTTTTCTTCTTCATTCTGCAGCAGACATAAAACGAGGAAAACGCCTCAGGGGATTAATCATGTGCAGGAAGGTGCCCCCTCCTGCACAAAAACAATCCTCCTTACAACACAGGCACTCTTGTACCATAGTGCAGGGGTGCCTACATGGACGCTACAGAAAAGGGGGTGGTGATGGACAGAGCATCTGAATTAAGCAGAACACTCATACCCAGTCAAAAGATCAGGGCTTGATCCATCACCGTTTTTTAGCTCACTGCACCATCCCAGTTCAGAACCTGGCTACATGCAAATTAGTCTGTCCCTGGCCCAGTGCATCATGGGAACAGGGCAGACCAAACTACCAAGCCAATTCTTTACTGGAAAGGAAACAAGCTTCCGGGGACCGGTTTCTGGCATGGACGCTAGGCAGCTAAAAGGCAGACAGCGCAGGGCAAAAGGCAGGAATGCCCAATATTGATGTAAATACGGTTCATTCCTACCCTTTGCATGTCACGCAATGCAGCACAACAAGGTGACTAGCTGCACTGCATGACATGGCACTAAATATGGCCCATTGTTCACACTATGCTTTATTTTCTCATTTTCAGTCTTATTAAGCATACTATATAGCTAATCCTACTCTGTATGTCAAGGTACTAGAAACGAAAATCATGAAATATTTGTTTTTAATACCTTATAATGTTCTTTTTCATTCAAAAGTCTCACTTTTAATAATACACACTGTGGCATGGAAATGCACTTGGAATATTAGTAATCATCAATTCCACCAACAAAAACACACACATCTCAAAAACATAGATAGGCATATATGCAGTCTCAACCAAACAATGAATACTAAAAATGAAATTGAGGATAATGCTCAAATGGTCCTAATCCTTCTAACGATACTAAAACAATTAATAAATTTGTCAGTCAATGAACATCCTTGTATTTGATTTATAAAAATAAAAATAAACCATACAGGTACAATAATACAATACACATCAACAATAAAATCATCTAAAAAACTAAATACATTAGTTATAATATTAACAATATTAGACAATACAACAATGAGGATAAACTCAGTTAAAAATATTTAAACTAAGTCATTATAACCGTCAATTTAACAGCCTCTCTTAGAAAACCTTCCACAGTGAAAGAAATGTGCTTATTAGGAAGTAATTGAGGAAATATAAGAGCCCGTCTAACCTGTGTAAACTTCAAATTCTTTAAAAGTGGAAAGTTACATATAGCCATCCGTTGAGCATAAAACCTGGAAAAAAAGATAAAATGCAAAGTGTCTTATGCAGAGATTGAATCACAGGAATATGGTGCCAAAGACCCAACCATATGACAATGACTTGAAACCACAAGCAAAAGAAGTAGCATGCTGAACCTGAACCTGGTTAATAGATAACGAGTATTGCCACTATGAACCATGATCAGGTAAGGCTTTAGATTGAGAGTGGTCTTCAGAAGGGGTTGTGCCTGAACAGTAGGTTTCAGTAATGTCTTGGTCTCTCTCATAGAGCTTTCCTATAAGGATAAACATGTAATATGGTCCACTTGAGATACCCTTTCAGGATTACAAAAGAGAGCTGGTCATCCAAGGGCACAAAACTACTTTTTGATGTAATTCAGTCATATAATCCAAGGAGCTTCAAACAATCTATGAGGATACCCTTATTAAGGGATTAACCCTTCTGCATACAAACCATTAGCCAGTACGTCACAGAGGTCACCTATACTCTGAGTTCCTTGTGGGCTATATAACCAGAAGTGGAATGGGGGCGGGATAACGCGCCTAATAAAAGAGTTCCCTACTATTTGCAGAGTGGATGTAGCCTCAAAACCCCAGATATCACTTCCATAGGCTGTGGCAGAAAGGCAAATAATAAATCATGTAACATAAAAAATACATCAAAAGTAACACATGTAATAGGGTACTTTAGAGCCATATCCGAGTTCAGGTGTCATTTATAGACTATAATGTCATTCGGCTTCCAGGTTTATGAAGTCACCAGATCCCCTCAACAGCAGAACAGGAACGAATTACACAGTTATATCTACAAATGAAATATACATATTATTAACAAAGTCACATTTTTCAAAAATGTCTACAACCTTCAAAATGAATACATTTTTATAAATGTAAAAAATAATAGGTTATTATTATGAATACATATATAATTGAAAACAGTTGTGAAATAGCTAATTTAAAAAAAAAGTTTAAACGTAAATAGGTATAAAAGCATCAATTTTCATCAAACATAATGACAATATGTAAAAAATAAATAAAAAGTTATATTAACTAATACAAGAGCAAGTCAAACTGCAGCATAAAATCAGTTTAACAATATTTGACATGCTGCAGTGTATTAAACATTAAAAAAAAAATACATACATTGGGAAATGGTTAGTATTACCATTCTAACTCCATTCCAACAGGCATTAAAAAAGTCCATGTTCAATCAATCATAAGTAAAGTTCATATATTTGAGATATCAGATTTAATATTATATCTCCAGTCCAACTAATATTGGGGAAAGCGCATATATATGCGCATGGATGGGTCAGATTTTGTATTTTGACTCCAGCAAAAAAAACACTGCAGAAATTGTGTATGTTTTAGTCATCAGATTCTAACTCCAGTTCAACAAACATTGGGCAAAGACTATATATTTTGGGAGCGGGTGGATTTACTATTCTAAAATGTTGCACTTAAATGTTGCCAACTCCAGGGGTGATGAGAGAAGATTGTGGATTGCCACCTGGTCTGTGGCATTTTGACACTCTGCCTCAGATCCACGATGAACTTGATGGTCTGCAGAGAGAACCAAGCACTACGAAGGGAGGGGGCATGAATCCTCTCAAAACTGGTCCAGGACCTTCAAACTCAATTCTCATTACCTGCCTCATCCCGTAAACAATATTTATCGATACTTCCATCCCTTACTCAATATCTTTCTTCACTCCCAACCTCTAACTCTATCCCTACCACACATCTTTTGATTTCTAATGCTATTGATCAATCTCTTTCTGCGTCATTTATTTATAAATCTCTACAATCCTCTGCCGATCGTTCAAAATCTAAGGTTGAGTTGGCTTGGGAAGAAGATTTATCTCACACATGGTCCATTATTTTATGGGACAAAATCTGGTCCAAGATTCACAATACATCCAGAGCTGCAAATACCACACAAACCTTATTCTTTATTTATAATCGTATATTATTCACTCCATTACTCCTGTCCTCCTTTTCCCCAGACACTCCATCTACTTGTTGGTCCTGCACATCCCTTTCAGCTGATTTGAAACACATGCTATTTGAATGTCCCCCTATATTACGTTTCTGGCACTTAGTTTGGTCCCAGCTACAAAAATTTTTCAAATTTACGGTTTCATTCTCCATTTCACACATTTTCTTAGGATCCCTATCTCCCACCCTTGTTGAATCCAGCTCCAACCACAAATTACTTGACCTATGCATAGCCATTGCTTTCCACCATATCACATCACACTGGAAACAAGCTAATGAGGTTTCTTTTACTGCATGGTGGAATGCAGTTTGCTTTAATCACCGACTTGACACTAATTTTGTCTCTCCTATCTCCTTAGCAATCAAACGTGATCTCTTATGGCTTCCCCTCACTGACTATATATCTACAGTTGCTAAACCTCCTTCACCACTTCCAATACGTACGGTTGAAGTTTGTAAACCTCCATGAATGCATTACTTTAATTTATTCGATTACCATATTATCATTTACAGCTAATGTTTTATCATATTTTTTATCTGTTTTCATATTTTAAGATATCTCCTCATCCTCCTATGTTCCTCATACTCATTACCTATTTTTTCATATTTTATGCTTCAGTTTCCTAAATGTAATTCGCTAATATGTAAGATTGATCTCATTTTCTCATAACTCTTGATTGTTTCTTCATTTTCTGTCTTTGCTTCTTTATATTTCAATAAACTTCAAACTTAAAAAAACAAAAAAAAAACAAAAAAAAACTGGTGCAGTGTGAACTCAAAGCTACACTGGGCAGCAAGGGAGACTTTTAGGAGAGTTGATGCTCTGTGGAGGGTTGCTGAATCAAAGAGACAATTTCTCAGGCCGATTCATTGCACTGGTGGTTTTGAGCTGCTAGGTGTGATGACATCATCATACTCTGTATGTGGAGGAGCAGTCCCCACAAAACTTGATGCTTCCCCCCCAGGGATTATTTTCAAACTAAGATAGATTTCATATGGAATTCTGTTTCCAGAGGTTAGTTGTTGTCTAACAATATAAACTAACAATAGTCTGAAGTGCAATGTTAAAATTGTTTGAAAATGTATTACGGATTACCTTGAATGTTTGAGAAAGATCATTGGATTTTTACCAAGGTTGGGTCGGATTTATATTATTTGCTCCAATGTGTGGAAAGAAATATGGACAATATATCAGGTAATATACTCAAAGTTGGATATTATAAGTATAATGCATGCTACAATACGGTTCCATGATTTTATAGATGCAACAGACCTGAGACCAGGCCACGGAACTCCAAGTTGACTTGCAAGATCATTTTAAATGTGTTACTGGGGTTACATTACTGCATCTATTTAATAGGTCACCATTAGAAATGGGGTTTCTGGTTAGCAGCTAAGCCAGGCAGAACCCACCACTCTAGTCAAGGCAAGTAAATTACACACCAAAGATAACATGTGCTCACCCTGTAGTAGCTTATCATCAGAGGCAATTTGTTTGCGCAACACACTCACACAGAAACACAATGAACACAGGGCAAAAGAGCTTCCACAGAGGATTATATAAAAATATAGAGAGTATATTGTGCATACAACATAGACCAATATGACATAAACCATAACCAGTGCATATTATCCAAATACTGAGATGGTACTCATTATCCTGACAATGCAAGAATGAAAAATGACATACATAACATCAGGGTATGAAATGCAGAATGTTAGTAAGAGAAAAACTCCTGAATCACCAGATACACTCATGAAAATACAAGGTCTAGCGCACCTGTGCTCCTGGTAACTTTATACAGTAATCCAAAACAAACCGTAGGGCACATGAGCACCTGCGCACCTATTACATTTAATATGGCAATCACCCCCAGACTAAGATGGAAGCAACATACATTGACTCCTAGGTAGGTGTTTACAGTAATGTGCACAAACATCATGATCCCCAAAGACCAGAGGCAACATGCACTCTTTCTTTGGAGGCAATTGAGGCAGGGGGGCCTCTGTCGAGGCTTACTCTGTAATACAAAAATCACCCAAGTACTCCTCTAGTTATCATGATAACAGCCCAAAGGGCACTCAGGGTTTAAATCTGCATTTGCTTTCCTTACGGGTTTTACAGTCATAGGACGTGCAACAATTCACCATCGGGCCCCCCTCTGTCAGGGGGTTTACGGTCCCTCTCGGGACCAGATGAAGTTTTGGGCCTTGGCCAACTGACTTTGATCCCCGCTGGGGATGTGCACTACAGTATCTGGTGGTCATAAGCCACAAGGAAGGATAACAAAGGTACAGCCCATGCTTATGAAATGCCATTGCTACCAAATGGAGCCAGGCCAGCAGTGAAGGAAGCGCAGGCTTGTACCCAACTCCCCATGGACCTGGCTCAACCTCTGTACTTCCCTGGGTACTCGCTCTATCTGGGCCAATGGTAGAGGCAGAAGCTAAAGGCAGCAACAGGAGAGATCCTTTCCTAGCACAGCATTAGGGAGGTTTCAAACAGCTGGCACCATTCTCCTCCTATGGAGAGATTAAGCTACTGGACTGCACTTTTCCCTTAGGCGCCTTATGTTGTAGTCCCCTCACTGAAGGTGGGTCATGTGTAAAGTAATGCACAAGCTGCTCCCTTTGTATCAGGAAAACGTAGCAGCTCTTCACCATTCACTGGTTCTAGTATCAGGCCACTAAGAAGTGCTCACCTCGCGCCTCCTCTAGAGGAGTGCCACACTTCAGGTTTTGTACAAAAGTGAGGTGTAAGTCACACGGCAGAAGCAGTACACAGCAATCAGCACATGCTAAGCACCTGGAAGAACACTTGGGGAAACACACAGGTACTGGCAGGCAAGCCAGCACATCAAGGTCCTTAGCAGAGTGGCAGTCCCTCCAGCAGCCTTGCAGGTAGCGGGCCAGCACAATCAAAGCAAGTAGTCCACATGGCAGGTCCTCCTGGCAGCCCAGCATTCCCCTAGTCCAGCATGTAGAGCCAGCAGCATCTAATTAGAAGTCCCATGCTGTGTCTAAAAACATGGGGACAGAGACCCTGCACTTATACTCAAATTATCTTTGTTTAAGTGGTGACTTCTAAGGAAAACCTTAGAAGTGCACAACACTCCCTTCCAACCCAGCCCTGGCTCCAGAAGTGAGAGGAGCAGGCCTCATAGCAGTGAGAAAGAACATCAGTTGTTTGTCACTACGAGGACAGGCCACACAATAAAGGCACACGTCCTACCTTTTACTGATACAGCACCCTGCCCACGGGGCTACCTAGGGCCTAGCTTAGGGTATATCTATGTGTACTGAAAGGGGAGTTTAAGGCTTGGCAAGTAGTTTTAAATGCCAAGTCAAAGAGGCAGTAAACTGCACACACAGGTTCTGCAGTGTTAGGTTGGAGACAGGTTTGAAAGCCTATGTCAGTGGGTGGCACAAGCAGGGCTACAGACCCACTAGTAGCATTTAATTTACAGGCCCTGGGTATATGGTATGTCACTGTACAAGGGACGTATAAGTAAATTAAATATGCCAAACAGGTGTAAATCAATCAGACCATGTTTTAGGGGAAAAAGCACATGCACTTTTGCACTGTTTAGGAGTGGTGACGTTCCCACAGTCCTAAAGCCAACAAAAAGAGGGTAAGATAAATAGAAGAAGGAAGGCAAAAAGTTTCAGGAAAAGCCTTTTAGAAGGGCCATGTCCAACAGTGACACCCGCCAGTGGACATTGCATTTGGTCCAGATAAGGCATAGGAATTTCATCCAGACTTGTTTTTGCCTTTGGATCTAAGGACTTGTAGTGAGTTAATACAAGGATAAAGCAGGCCAATTGCACTCACAGCTCGTCACTCTTTATTTCTCATGAAGCTGTGACTTATGAAGGTGTACTCATGGCATTTGTGAGCTGCTGCTTCAAGCACGGCCTTGGAGTCTGCCCACCTGAATCGAGTAGCATGTGGAGCATCGCTGATGACTGCTCCTCCTCTTCAATGGGCTCACAGTATCTGCTCTGCATGAGAGGAACCAGAAGAGAAACAGAAGTGTGCAGGCAGCTGGCCATACACTTGTTAGCACCCAACTGACTTTGTCAGAGAAATAATGCAGCCAACTGAAGATGTCACAGGGCTTCATCCTTCGTGGGTGAGATTGCATAGGGGAAATGATGGAAGCCCCCAAATAAGCAGGGACACTCTGATATCAATGCTCACATGTACATTTCACTCTAAGTTACATCATTTTATTATTACAGCCTCTCACCTCGAAATTTGCCTGTAATAAAAAAGTGTATTTTGTAACAACTGTCTCACTTATGTACTTATATAATGTGAGAAAACATGTAAAACTGTCCCTAATTTATTTATTTCAGTTTAGTTATGGCTTCTCCACTTACCTTAAACAAGAAAATGCCGTCACTAGTGTATTGTAATTATGTCATGCAGCTTATGCTAATGTTTACAGCATTTATAGAGCTCATGGCTCCCAAACCTAGGCTTCCCAGCCTACCCGAACCAGCAATCTGAAAGCAAAAGTACACTAATATTTCTCTGTTTAAAATTGCCTTGTGAAGTCATAACACCTGTGACCAGAGCCAGCAGGCAGGGTGGAAGGCATTTTTCTACAACAGACATTTAAATAATTAACTAAATGGATGATAAACTTTTAATGTGTTTTTTTGGTTCTTAATATGGTTTCCTGACAGCTGTAAAGATAACATTATTGCCCAATGTGGGACGGGAAAAAATCGAATGATTTCTAGTACTCCTGATATAAGCGCATGTGATGTACCTGTAAGTGACAATGCTGCTAGTTCAGTACTCCAACCCATCCCAAACCACCTCCTGTCTCATTTATTATCCAATCATCAGTTTTCTTTGCATCTTACTGTTATCCTACTACCATTATTCATCCTCCGCACTCTCTAAAAAGTACAGTTTCACCAAAGTGGTTTCTGAAGCTTGGCACATGGAGTTGACAACTTGGCCACAGCATTTCTCGACTCTTTCCTTATAGACAGAAAGGATACTGGGCTGCAGCAATTCCTATTATGCTGTCAGTCAAAGTTACCTTTGGCCCCTGGATTGGCAGTGAACCAACATAACTCTACTGCAAATCACTGGCAAGCTGCAGACTAGCCAGTCCTGGCTGCTGGAAGTGCTGCTGTCCTGAAAATTGTGGCAGCATGGAATAGGAAGCACTAGCTCTGATGCTGTGTGCCACAAGGAGACTGGAAAGTTTGACTGCCAAGCAGCACACTCACTGCCCTGAGAAGCTGCTTAAACTCTGAAGTGCCCACCAGCAACTCTCGTGAAATCCAAGTTTACATAGCACATAGTATCACAGATGTACACAGTACCAACAATCGGAGAGTCTTGCTAAAAAAATCAAATGACAGATCAAAATATATGAAGTACCAGATATTGTGAAGGTAAGTAAGTATAGGTAAGCATAGTTCTGTTATAATTAACTCTCAAAATAGATAGATTTAGAGTGAAGAATAGTATGAACACTTACCTTTGCGATAGTCTGGATAGTGACGTTTTGACCATGATATTTTGACAGACTGATATGTTTGTCCTCGTTTTTCTAACATACAACAAAATCAGGAATAGGAGAGGAGGTTGGTTAAGGGAACTAAAAGCAGGTTGAAGTCTGTCTCTGATATGAATGGGTTATAGTAATTGGGGGTCTTTGACTGAAATGCGTCCATTTCACATTTCACGTGATTAGAAATGGCAATTTATGGTGAATATGTATGTGACTCACAAAAAAACTCAGGGCCTTATTTATGAGGTTTTGCCATAGAGCAGCGCTGCAGGCCTTCCTGCTGCGCAGCCCACGGCAAAAGAAAAGGGCAGGAATGTTCCATAACTATCAGATACAGTGTATTCCTGTCCTTTCCCCCAGCGCCGGCGCGCAATGGGCTGCCGTGCTCCAACTCAGTCACCTTTGCACCATAGTGTAAGGGTGCCTGCTTTGGGAGGATGATTACTTTACTGCAGGAAGGAAAACCTTCCTGCATAAAACAATAACAAGAGGCTTTTCCCCTTTCTATGTGTGCTGCATTCTATATAGGAAAAACGAGGAGAAATAAATATACTTGTCCTCGTTGTGCCTCCCTTACAACTCCCTTGGGGAGGTGTGTGTTTTTGGCGTTGGCTCAAATTTACGATTTCTGGTAAATCTGAGGCAGTGTCAAAAAGTCATGGATTTTGCTGGGAACACCCCCAGCAACACCCTCTGCATGCCCCTTTAATGCAGAAAACTGAATTAAAGGAAACAATACTTACGAGTGCTGCCTAATAAATATGGAGCAGGCTCCTGAAACACAGAACGTCACAAAAAGTGCTGTTCTGGCAGTGCAAGGGGGCCTCGGCCCTTAATGCTTTTAGAAATGTTTAACATGCCAACATTTCTGAATTTGCGACCCCTTGCAGTTAACCCTAGGCGTAGCTGGCACAGCGGGACTACGCAGAGGTCCACGGAGTTGGGAACAAACTCCGCTCCACCACCCATCTCCACCCCCCCTATTAACAATTAATTAGACATTAATGAAAACTTAAACAAAAATGCTTACCTGAACTGCAGCATCCCTGGGCTGCTCTCCTCCTCTTTCTCACCGTCTGTGGGTGATTCTTGTGACAACTGGGCAAGCACGCGCACCTGCGCATTTCTTGCAAAGAACGGAGAGTTCTCCGCCTGCGGCTCCTTGCAGTAATACTGTGGCAATGAAATCTCTCTTGTTGATATACTACCTTCCTGAATGCCCCTTTCAATATTGTCATTTTAAACTCGCCATCTCTTCTATGAGACCAGACCCGCACTCCCTCATTTTCCCATGCTGGTTAAAAGCTGTGACTGTACCTTTTCTAGTTTCCATTGTAGTATGAACTGTCTATAACGAGGGCTGGAGGGGTGGTATCAAGACAATGCCCTTCAACAAGCTAAGGCCACATATATTATAGGGGAAAGAGGTAGCATCTCTCAGTCAATACAAAAGAGCTTGTAAAATAGAATTACAGAAAATAAAAAGTGACGAAGAAGCCATGAAAGCATGGCAAACACGGAGGCGGAGAGGTCATGAAGAATGCAGAGGAAAATGTCCCAAATTGGACCTTGCCTTCCCAATTTGCTCCAAATTATAGAATGGGTCACACTGCAAGCCATGAAATCAGTGATTATAGATGTAATGCCTGGGATGCCTCCTGGTAAATTATGATGCCTGACTAAGAATTCAGGCACAATATGGGGTTATTGATTGATTAATCAATTTACAAAAACAAACCTAAAGCTGCATGGAGAGGAGCATCTACGCAACAATAACCATGTAAACATGTAAAGCTGGTTGAAGGAAAACAACATTATGTTGCAACTCCAAGCAATCTTTCAAAGATCATGCTCAAGTGCACATTAAAAATGAGAATGCTCATATATATGTCATTTCACATTTGAAGCATGACATTTCAATTGTGCATCTGCTTTGGAAAGATCTATGGGGACACCTAATAGGTCGCCATAAGTGTGGCAGGGTATGCTCAGACGTGAGTCCCTTGCTCACTTTGCCACTGGATTCAAGCAAGCCGGGCTGAAGACGGCTGTAATGCCAGAAACCGGTCCTCGGAAGCTTGTTTCCGGTCCAGGGAAGGCATGGCTTGGCAGTTCGGGCTGGACTGTTCCCATGAGGCACAGGGTCAGGCTGATTTGCATATAGCCATGTCTGAACTGGGGTGGCAGAGTGGGCTAAAGAACGGTGATGGATCAAACCCAGATCTTTTGACTAGGTGTGAGTGTTTGATTGGTTCAGATGCTCCGTCCATCACCACCCCCTTTTGTACCGACACCTAATATCACTTCTTTTTGAGATTTGAAAAAACTCAAAGGTCTAAGAAAGTATGGCAAGAGCAGACTACCAGCACAGAAATGCTCACCCAGTAGTGTATTTAAGCATAGCTGCTGGTTAGCCTGACTCTGTTAGGTTGGTTTGATGGGGGTGAAATCCTTCTCAAGCAATAGCCACAATCCTCGTCAGGGTGAACCACAAAAAGTCACTAATGTAACCTATCCTTAACCCTCCGGTAGCAGCACAAAAGCAGTCAGGCTTAACTTAGAGGCAATGGGTAAAAAATGTATGCAGCACTTAAACAATAATAAAGTGAAAACTTAACAAAAGAAAATTCCCACACTACTTTACACAAATAGAGTAAATTTTAATTCATGTTTTGACACCAAAATGACCAAAATCCCATCCTTAGAACCGGAGCTTTAGATTTTTAAAGTTTGAATTGAAAAGTAATGCCTAAAAGAACAAAGTACCAACCACGGACATCTAGTCTGGTGAGACTGGGGCAAAGTCAAAAGTAATGGCCAACCGCGATGGAGTGAGGTTTCCAATGCACAAAGTGGATTGGACCCAGTCTCTGCTTACCTTTAGATTTAGAAGAATGTTCGAAGAAAAATGTCTGAGAAGGTAAAGTTCAGTGGGGCAAGGCAACTGGCCATGCTAAGGAGGAGACATCGTCGCCGGGGAGCCGCTGGACGAAGTTGCACTGAACATTCAGACATAGTCTCTTTTTTGGAAGTTGAAAATCTCCAGTCAGACAATGCTGCATGCTGTAGCAGACGAGTGCTTCACTAGACCAGATACCCCTTCTCAAAGGAGCCAGTGAGCACGATTTGCTGCTGTGGAGAAGAATGTAGCCACTGAGAAGTCAGGCCAACTGGTGGTGCACCTTGGGCAGAACGACGAGCAGGTAGGTCCCAATCTCCTCTCGGTTCTCAGAGCATTGTTTTGCAGACAATTGTATAAGTCCCACGTTTTCGATTTGGGCTTTAAATGCATCTGCAGCTCCATGTCCAATTGTCCAGGATTGGAAGTGAAACACCTGGAGTGTCAGGACTCACTAAGAGCATATCTAGGTGCGGGTTCAAGATGGTTGAAGACTTTTCTGTACCAGTGGCTTTGAACAGGAGGCCAGCCAAATAGCCCTTAGAGTCACTCAGGAAATATTTGGCTCCATCAGAAAAGCAAATCTCAAGCAGGAGGTCAGTCCTCTGAGGGCATAGGACATGCATCAAACAGCAGAGCAGTCCTTACGCGGGTCCAGCTGTGAAGTGGGTCTGAGGGTCCTATTTGTTTAAATGTGTTTATTGATTTTTCATTATTTCGTTACACAGTTTTATCACATTTTCAACTGAACTCAGTAATTTCCCTGAGTCAGTTTGGAGTGAAGCATTGCATAATTTAAACATCAAAAAGAAATGTTTACACAGTACTGTAACAATGGTTTTGCTAACCTGGTGAATGCATGACCGTATTATTTGCAGCATAACATTGATCTAACAAGAAAATAAAGTAACGTTTTGCAGAATGCCCGTGGTCCCTGCAGGGGACCCCATAGGAGGGCAGCCCCCGTAGTATCGTGAAGGGCACAGACAGCCAGCTTACCCTGGAGGGGTGGGCAGCGCGAGGGATGGGGGAAAGGGGGCGGGGCCATAGGTATATAGGGGTGTCCCCTCCTCCCACGGGCTCTCTTTGCCTGCTGCCCCCTCTCCCGCCAGGTCGCATCCTGGACTGCCACCAGGCCCATTCAGCCGTAACGGCTGTAGCCAGTCCCCCCTTCCCCAACCAGGTCCCTTAGATCCTTCAGACGCTGGCTAGTTTAGAAGAAATAAACGGATTGCATTTGAGCTTGGAGTCTCCAGTTAAGTAGGCGGCTGAGCCTCTTCGCAATGGAGTTATGCAACCAAGTGGGACTGGGGGACGACCTTGATATCTAATCATCAAGGCTCTTAGCACAGATGGTTATCCTCAGCAGAGGTGAGATGATACAGCAGGGTCCCATGCAACTTGGAGAGGTGTATTCTTGACATGGGGTGTCAGCAATTCAGAAGGCCGTCTTTTCATACCTCAAGGGATTTGGGTTAGGAAACACAACAAGGCCAGTTATAACAGGACAGGTGGGGTGCCCCCCCCCCAATGCCCTTGCCTTTAGTTTCAGCCCCTTTCAAATTTAAGTTGAGGCATGCCGGTGAAAGAGGGTAGACCGCTGCCGCGCACCGGACTCAGCGCACTGAGCAGTGAACTGGGATCAAGTGCCTCTGATCCAGCGGGCTATAGAAAATATATCATAAACAACGCTACCCAACTTCATAACCTATAAACAAAATTCTAAACTAAATATGGACCCATTTATGAACCTGATATATTTGGGGCCTACTGAATCAGGTGGTCAGAATAAATCTATATACACATTATCTACAAACTATATACATATTTATACATTTGCAGAAAGAATATTGTCATTAGAATAAAACCCAACCATTTAAACGACCACCATAGGCGACGTGATCTAGCTAAAGGTAACCTATACTTCTGAATAACCAAGACCAGCTTGTTTGTCAAAATTAAGAATTTATTTTCTAAATTATGGTATATAAGTTGAAAGTTTTATAAATGAAATTTATTTGCAATAAAGCAAGCATGATGGTAAGAAATATGAGAAAAATACAATTTAAGCAATTGAATCAATTTTAAAGAAATTATATAAAGTTTAGCATTTCTAAAACCTATTTCCCTAACTGAGTTAAATAGACAGAAATTAAAGTAAAGATCTTTGAGGATTCTTACGTGCTCCACGCAAAGTCCAGTAGCACATCACCCTCATCGGAAAGTCAGAAAGCAGCAGCCAGCCCAACCCTAAGGGCATGACTTTTTATACCTTTCTACGCTAACTAAACTAGCAAAGGAAAGTTTTCAGAAATCTTCGACGTCCCATTGGCTGAGAGTGACAAGTGACATGTCACCCGATTCTTAAAAAGTTCCACAAAATCATGTCTTACAAAGACCATTGTCTCTTCCACGTGAAGCCAGAAGCTTCCTGCGTTTGCAACTTTGTATTAAGTCATCCTCGCAGCTTCCATAGACTTGTATTACACTTCCGCGGATGCCAAGTTAAGGACTGACAAAATGTTCACTTTCGACCTTGGCCATGTCCGACAGAATGATGTCAGCTCATCAGTTTTTGCTTTGTGAATGCAGCTTCAATAAACGTTTTAATTCAGAATGGGCGTCTCGTGACTTTCAGCTCTTTTTCTGTGGTTCAAATAACTAGGCCCAAAAGCAGGCAACTTATGTTTTCTAGTATAAAACAAACACAAGAAAAGTATTAATGTAAGAAAATAAAGTATATTCTGTATCCACCCCATGGTTTACTAATTAATTAACCCACCCGATTAATCAAAATGTTACCTAGCCAATGCAAACAAATAAAGCAGCGTTTATATTTACCAGTCTCCGTTTTTCTATGAGACCCATATGCACCTAGAATAGTAGAAATGACATCACACAGACAAGGATAAGCAAAACAAGCACATGCTTCTTTTAAGTTTGCAGCAGTTAGTAATGACAAAAACAAAAACAATAAATTATTTTATTATTTTGCACGAACAAAAAGATGCAACAAATATGCACGTTTATGAGCACACATGTTAGTCCCCCCACATGTAAAGTTTAATCTAGGTTGTATTAGTACGACATATCACAAATCATTAATAATTTTATTCATGTTATGGAAATGTGACTTTGCGAGTTTAAACAAAATTTTGTTTTCTATCTCGCTCCATCAACTCCCTCATCTGGTGATTAACAAATCACCACACCAGCACTCAAAATTTTGGTAAATTAAAATTTTAAGAAATCGATTCAAATTCAATTGTATTAGTAAACCTAAAAGTCTGTTTCAGCATAATCTTTGCAATTAACATGACGCTCTCTATGTAACTCCTGTAACTCAATCTCCCTTTCCTCTTCTTTTCTGAGTTTATAGATTCTCTTCTTTTCCTTCAACTGTTTCTTTCTTTTATGTAACAAACAACCTACTTTAGTCAAAATAAAAATGAATACTATTATAATCAAAGGTGCCAGAATCTTGCCAAGAATTGAACTTCCGATATTATGAAACCAGTTTTTAATTGCTTGAAACCTTTTTGAAAGTTTCCCTGTAAAATCTTCTTCTTCTAAAGGAATTATCTCTGAATGCATTTGTGTAATATTCTTAATATACATTTCAATATTCTTACTTTCATCAGGTATATATGTACAGCAATGTTGGACATGTAAAATGCCACAGACTCCTCCCTCTTTTGCTAAGAGTATGTCTAAAGCAAGACGATCTTGAATTACCATGGATCTAATTGCAATAACTTCAACATTCACTAATTGAAATCCATCAGCAGTGTCTGTTGATAATCTATCAACTATAGTGGACAATTTTCTGATTCTCCCTGCATTTAGGGTTATACCAACAAAAGGTATTACAGCTTGAAAAATATCTCCCAGAACTTCAGTAAAAGTTTCTCTTTTAGCTCTATTTACATAATTATGAATTTTAAACAATCCTTCTGAATCTCTGTCAACATGAAACACTTTAGGAAAAACAATTCCCACATAACAAGTTCCATACCAATGGTCTGGAAGGTTGTAGTAGGCTTTGTCACCACAAACAAAATAAATTCCAGGAAAGATAGGATCTTTCCCACCTTTAAATCCCCAACCTCCCATAATCTGATAAGTATCTTCACAGTTACTTGCACCTACAAAATAATTATCAAAAAGTGTATTATCTCTTCTAATGCAAAGCTTTCCACTAACAGGTTTGTCTATGTGAATTGCAATATTTTCAAGCATTTTGCCATTTAATTTCTCATCCTCTTTTTGCCAGAAGGATGACTTAGTCTGCTTGACTAATTCATTTCTCTTATAAATTGCTCTTCTCTCCTCAACCATATTCAAAAATTTCTTTCCTTCAGCACTTAATTTACATGTTAGATTATTCTTGTAAGCATACTCATAAGTGAGTTCGTTAGTAACAAGGAAATATTCTCTCAATTGTTTTGCTTTCTTATGCTTATTTAAAGCATTATCAATCTTAACATTAGCAAAAATTTCATCATAATTTGAATAGTAATATTCTAAACGACCAGTTTGATAAAATAAACTAGTTAATACACTACATGTAACAGCATAAGTGAGAGGAAGCATATTATATGTTACTCCCTCAGAAACAGAAGCAGGTAACTTAACACAGACATAACAGTCTTTTGCATCCATTACCTTTACATATTCACTCAATAGCTTTGTGAATGTATTGCTTGAAAAATCACCTATTGATTTATCTTGATGAATGTTAGGCTGATGATCAATAACTTTTGCAGATGCACTATGTTTAGTTTGGCTAATCAGAGCTTTGCTTGTTATGTTAACTTTGTGTAATTCTCTATTCATTTCTAAAGGTATAATCACAGCTAGTACCAACCAGAGCAGAACTAAAATGAGCAGACATACCAGAGTCATCTTACAGCATCTTTTAAAAACAGAACATTTTGAAGTGCTCTCCTTAACGTAAGGCATTTTTAAGTTAGTTTTAGCCTCAAAAATAAAAATAAATTTTAAAATTTATATACACCCCCCTTTTAAAATATATTTTTCTTTTATAACCCTAAACAAGATTTCTTCGACCTTATGTCATACATAAGTTTTCTTCTACTAAACAGTTTTTCTTCGACCTTGTGTCAACTAACAGGATTTCTTCAGCCTTTTGCCAATTTAATAGTTTTGTACTTCAATCATTGTCACTAATTTCTTGGATTTCGTTTTCTTCTTCACTACTATCATATATGTCAATAACAGGTGGAATTACTAAGTAAGTCCACTCAGGAGACTTGTATTTCTGGTTTGGTCTAATTATTCTCTTCCCTTTTCTCGATATCACTTCAATTTTTCTTCCAACTCCAACTTCTTTTCCTGGACTCTTTTGACTACTTATTTCTTCAACTTGTTCTATTGGCTTTTTGATCAATCTTACTCTCAATCTTCCACCAGGCCAGTAGTCTGCTTTTCTCACGTACTTCTTCTTTGGTTCAGAATTATTTAATTCTGACTTCCAAGTCCTTTTCTTTCCGTTTTCACTTCCACCTTCCACGTCACTTTCTTCAGTTTCGTAGTCTGAAATTTCAATTGACTCAGGAACTTCTCTATTCGGCAATTTCACTCCTTCAGGAACTTCACTTTGTCTTCCATCACTGGTACTCGGTAATTCGTTCTCCTCTTCTTCTTCAATTACCTCTAGCTTCCCAGATTTCGGATTTCTGTTCCTTACTTCAGAGCTTGTTCTCTGCCTTTCGATACTCTCCTGGTCTGAAACTTCTTTTGGTTCAGCTTCTTTGTCTTCAATAGAGACAACCGAATCTTCAGTTATCTTTCCTTTTAACAGATTCTCTTCACCTTCAGAATCTATTTCAATTATTTCTAAGTCTTTTCTTGTCAGATTTCCATTCACTGGCACAGTTTCCAGATGTCGACTTTCTCGTCGATCTTCAGAATCTGGAATTACTTCACCTTCTGTTCTGTCTTCTGCTTCAGAGTCAGAATCATCTGTGGTATCACTTTCAACATCAGAACTCTCAGGAGTTGGTACTGGAATAGTATGACTTGGATGAATCCAGCGCTTCAATCCTCTGCACTTTACAGCATTAGTAGTGATCAAGATTACCTGCCTAGGTTTCTGCCATCTAGGAGATAGACAATTCCTTCTCCGATGTACTTTCGTTCTGACCCAATCGCCAGGTCTCAGATCATGAGTCAAAACTTTTTCATTTGATTGAGCTTCAGTTCCCACCTGATTAGACACAGAAGTTACCATATCAGATAACCTTTTACAGTAATCCAAAATTGCACTGTCATTTATGCTCAACAGTTTACCTACAGGTACAAAAGCTTGCCTCATAACTCTTCCCATTAAAATTTCATGAGGACTCAGACCTGTCTTTTTATCTGGTGTACTTCTTAATGACATCAAAACAAGTGGAAGAGCATCAGTCCACTTAACTCCTGTCTCTAGACACATTTTTCCAATTCTGTTTTTGATAGTTCCATTTATTTGTTCGACTACACCTGATGCCTCTGGTCTGTATGCACAGTGTATTTTCTGCTCAATGCTCAAAGCTTCACAAATTAACTTCAACAGTTTGTTATCAAAATGGCTTCCTCCATCACTCTCAATAGTAACTGGAAAACCGTACCTTGGGATGATTTCTCTGAGCATTAGTTTTGCCACTGTAATTGAATCACAATGTCGTGTAGGGAAAGCCTCTACCCATCTTGAGAATAAGCATACAATTACAAGTACATATTTCAAACAGTTGTGTAAGGGCATTTCAATGAAATCTATTTGTAACCTGGTAAAGGGACCACCCTCTCGACCAATTATTCCTGTCCCCACCACTGATTTTCTGTTTGGATTCATTTGTTGGCATGACAAACACCTTTGACAAAAAGATTCTGCAATGGTTCTAAATTTGGTATTGAACCATGTTTCTCTAAAAAGTCTGACCATAGAATCTCTTCCTAAATGTGCAGGACCATGATATAATCTGGCCATGTCAGCAATCAAGCAATTTGGTAAGACTATTCTGCCATCTTTGTAAACCCACACTCCATCTTCTTCACGTGGTCTACAATCTGATCTTAACCATAGGTCTTTTTCTTCATCATCTGCTTCGTTTTGTAAATCTCTAATCTCATGCCATGTTTCTACAACAGTTGTTAGCATTAATGAATTTGAATCAGTTTCTTTACTCCTCTCCCGATTGTATGAATAATTTTTTCTTGCGCAGTACTTTGCTGTTTCGTCTGCGAAGGCATTTCCCTTGGAAATATAATCAGTTCCTCTAGTGTGCGCTGCACACTTGACTATGGCAATTTCTTTTGGCAATTGTATTGCTTCAATTAATCTTCTAATGAAAACTGCATTTTTAATTGGTGATCCTGTTGATGTCATGTATCCTCTCTGTGACCAGAGTTGTCCATAATCATGCACAACTCCGTACCCATACTGACTATCAGTAATGATCGTAACTCTAATATCTTTTGATATTTCACATGCACGAATTAAAGCAATCAATTCAGCCACTTGTGCTGAACGAACTCCTTCAAGACATGATGCTTCTTCAACATCTACAACTGTACAAACTGAGTATGAAGCTTTCAAGACACCTCCTTCGGATCTTAAGCATGAGCCATCTACAAAGTAGACAAAATCCGATTCAGACAAAGGTCTGTCTTTGATGTCTTTTCTGGGTTTAGTGCAGAATTCCATGACATCTAAACATTCATGTTCAGTTTCAATATCATCAACAATTTCAGAATCAGGCAGTAATGTAGAAGGATTCAGATTCAAACATCTTGAAATCGAAACATTATCTGCTCCCAGTATGATTTTCTCATACTTTGTCAATCTGCTACTTGTTAAATGTTGAGTCTTACCTCTTGTCAGTAATATTTCAACTGAATGAGGCACAAAAACTTTCACAGGAAATCCCATAATGATTCCTTCACTTTGTTCAAGGCTGATACTTGTAGCTGCAACTGCTTTCAAACAACCTGGTAATGCTTTTGCAATTGGATCAAGAACTGCAGAGAAGTATGCAATAGGTTTCTTTAGATTTCCATGTCTCTGAATTAACACAGATAATGCACATCCTTCTCTCTCACTGCAATACAGTTCAAAATCTTTCTCATAATTTGGCATACCCAAAGCAGGAGCTTGGCATAAGCTCTTTTTCAGGTTCTCAAAAGATTCCATCCCAGCATCATTGAGAATAATTGGATCTTTTACATCTGATTTGGTCAGTCTTTGTAGTGGTTTTGCAATTACTGAAAATCCACTTATCCATTGTCGACAGTAACCTACCATTCCCAGGAACATTCTGACCTGTCTTTGTGTTCTTGGCGGTAACATTGCTTGAATCATTTTTATTCTCTCTATTGTTACTTGTCTTTTTCCTTTTGCAATTCTGTGACCAAGATATTTTACTTCTTGTTTGCAAAACTGTAGTTTTGCTGGGGACACTTTATGTCCTTCTTCTGCAAGGCGATTTAACAGAATTATTGTGTCTGTTACACAATTTTCTCTTGTCTTTGCAGCTATTAACAAATCATCAATATACTGCACCAGCGTAGACCTACCTGGTAAGTCTAAATCTTCTAATGATCTTTTTAACAATTCATTAAAGATTGAAGGACTTTCTGTATAGCCCTGAGGGATTCTTGTCCATCCAAGGGTCTTACCTTGGAATCTGAAAGCAAAGATTTCATAACTGTCTGGGTGTAAGGGAACAGTAAAGAATGCATTGCAAAGGTCAATGACTGTGTATCATTCAGCATCATGTGGAATCTGAAATAGAATTACTGCTGGATTTGGAACCACAGGACAACATGGAATGACAATTTGATTAACCTTTCTCAAATCTTGTACAATCCTAAATGTTCCGTTAGACTTTTTAACTCCCATAATTGGTGAATTACAAGAGCTACTCTTCATTTCCTTTAATACACCTTGTTTGATTAATTTTTCAATTATAGGTGTAATACCTTCAATTGTCTCTGTTTTCATTTTATACTGTGGAGTGTTTGGAAATTCTATTCCCTGTTTCAATGCAATTTTTACAGGATCTACGTTTTTCATTAGACCCATCTCATTCCCAGTAAAATCCCATATTTCAGATTTCACTGTTTCCTTTAGCTCTTCAGGTAAATCCTTTTCTTCAAATGCAGGAAACAATTTTGTTTCTTCTGCTTCCATCATCATCATTGTCATTCTATACAAACCATCTTCCTCCATTGTTTGTAACTCAACTCCTTCAGGAGAACAATATATTCTGCAATTCATTTTACATAGGATGTCTCTGCCTAATAGATTTACTGGACTACTGTTACAAACCACAAATCTGTGTTTGTCTCTGTAATTTCCAATTTCAACTGGTACTGGATCAGTTAAGTCTGTTTTAATTTGCTGATTACTTACTCCCACAACTTGGATGGTATCCCCAGAGAGAGGTAGGTTTTCAATTTCCACTGATCTAACAGTAGAACGGGTAGCACCAGTGTCCACTAGAAAAGTGATGTCTACATCATTAACTTTCCCGTTTACATAAGGACCAGACTGGTCAACCTCAAGAGTGGCTCCAACAACACACTCTTCCTCCTCTCTCGGGCACCGTCAGCAATAATCATCAGAATCACTGTCTTGACTTTCTGTTAATAAAAATTGTTGTGAAGCATTTTGCATTTGAACTCTTTGCTGCTTTTGCTGTTTTTGTGGTTTTATTACCTGTTCACATCCCTGAAATCCCACGTTTGGATTATATTTTTGAACTCCCCCACAATTCGGAAAAGGTGGTTGTGGCAACTGGTCTTGACGATTATTCACTTGTTGTTGTTGCTGTTGTTGTAACTGTCGCTGAATATTAAATTCATTTAACCCCTGTTGCATCTGTAGCTGTTGCTGTAGGTTAACACCATTCTGCATCTGTGGATTCAATAAGGGATTCTTTGAGTTTCTAGGAGGATGAGGACACTCGTCCCTCCAATGTCCAATTTCGCCACAATTAAAACAAGGTAATCTTTGTTTCAGCTCTTCTATCTTTGGGCTAAATTTCTTTGGGAAATTATTACCTTTAAACTTTCCTTGTATCTGGTTTGTATTTCCAGTTTGAACAAAATTAGTGTTCTTATTTCCCATGCTGGCAATCTGTTGCTCTGCCACCTTTACCTGAGCCCACATGGCTTTCTCCTTCAGCTTCTTCTGTTTTACTTCTAATTCATCGCTACAATATTTTGCTTTTCTTAGAATATCATCTACAGATAGTGCTTGCCATCCGACAATACTAGTTCTGATCATTTCTCCAATTTCAGGTTTTAGTCCATAAACAAATCTATAGATAAAATGACTCATGTCTTTTTCATCCAATTTTTCATAACCACTGTATTGTTTAAAGATTAACAATAGTCTTTCATAAAAAGAATGAACTGATTCTTTTGTTTCCTGTTCTGTTCTTTCTATTTTAACCCAATCAACTTCTTTGGGTGGAATTTTGTTTTTCATCCAAACAATTACTTTCTCATAGAAATCCATTACAAGTGGATTTGGGGCACCTGTTTCTTTGATTCGTTCAGGTTCTGCTTTTGGCCAACTAATAGATATTTTACATTCTGTCCAAAGATCAGATGGAACTACAATGTCAAAAAATCCATCTAAATCAATCCACAGAACTTTTGACACTTTGATAAATCTATCGACTTGCCTGTACCACTCAACTGGTTTCTCCCTCAATTTTGGAAAGTCATTTGTGAATAACAGAATGTCTTGTCTTGACCATGGGACATGAACATATCCTCCACCTGCAACTTCCCTCATTGGAAATTGTTTTGACAATTTTTCCAATCTTTCATCTTCCTTCCTTTTGGTCCATTTCACTCTCCATTTGTTCAGTTCTCCTAGCTTTTTGATATAGACAATCAAATCTTTAATGTGAACTATTCTTCCCATTGAGTTCAAACTCTCAATGTCACTTTCTGAAAAATCTAATCTGTAATGCTTTGCAAAATTCTTTTGTTTACTTACATCGATTTCAAGTTCTGCAGCTAGATCCTCTAATTGATCATATTTATTTTTTGTTTTCCACTGAATACTTTTGCAAATGAATAGTAGCTCATCATCCCGATAGTAATTTAAACTATCTGGTCCAATTGTTCCAATTATTAATTCTTCTATATTCGCTTTTAATTTGGCCACATCAAGTTTTGGTGTGGTTACCCTAACTTCAGGACTTCCTACATCTGACATAGCACCCATTGGTGTTTTTGGAGATAAATCCTCATTAAAGGTTAAATCAGGCATTCTCGATCTAGAAGTGTTTAATTCAGTCAAGTCTGAATAAAATTTTTCAGTAGCCTTTTGAGTTTCTGTATTTAATGGAATAGTTAATCCATTTTTGTTTGTATCTCTTTGATCAAATACAGGCTGAACAGGACCTATTGTTACTGGAACTGTGACAGCTTCCATGCCTTTTGTCATTCTTTTAATTAATTCTTCTTTAGACCTTAAATATTCATTATAATCAACATCCTCAACATTTCTTGTCTCTCTTGCATAATCTTTTGGAGGTTCCCTTGCTCTTGGAGTCATTGAAAAATGTCTACCTTCATTTCGAGCATTCTCAAATTCTGATCTTCTAGGAGTTTCAGTGATTTCACTATTATTTGGATAAAGTTTAGGAGCTTTACTAATTGGAGGTGCACTCGGTGAAGTTTCAGTAGAAACCACCGGAGTAGACCATGATCTAGGAGGTCTCAAAGGCTGATTAGGCTGTTTCTTTCTAGCAGTTGTATATATTTCTTCCATAACTGCATCCTCAGATTCACTTTCCATAGATTTCCCTGTAGGAGAACCCATTACCATTTCATGAATTAAATACAATCCTTCACTCATGTTTCCCTGTCTCCACATTCGCAATCTATCTTCATGAGTTTCTCTTTTCCATGATGGATTTTTAGAAGGTCTTTTAATTCCACTAGCTTCTCTTTGTAACTGATACATCTCGTCTTCCCACTCAACTAAAGCTTCAAATTGAGTTGGTCTCGGTTTTGGAACAAGAGCATTCATTTTCTCTCGTAAGTTTCTTAAAACTCTTACATTAAATGAACCATCATCAGGCCAAGCTAAAACACCGTCGTTTTTAGTATAACGTTTCCAACTGTCGAACCATAAGACAGTATGATATCCGTATTCACCTTCCATGTACGCTGCAGGTGTTTTATACTTATGAAGTAGTTTACCACCTCGCGTTTCGATTTTCTTGTCAGGTGAAAATAAATTTTTAAATTTCTGAAATAATGTTGTCTTTTTCTCAACATGTTTAAAATGATAACTCATTTTTAAAAGTTAAATTTAATTCACAAAATCGTTCGTAAAATATTTCCGGGATGTTCCGCAAAACAACCAATCCGTGCGCGAAACACACCAACAAGCCAATGGCAGTTGAGCTACGTCACTTTTCTGCTCAACCAATAAATTTAGAAATTTTCCGAACGACCAATCAGCTTACAGGCCGTCAGAGACTCAAGAGCCAATCAGAATACAGCTTGTGACGTAGGTCACCCAATCCCAGCGCGGCTCTGTGACGTACACAGCAGCTGCGGTTTCTCGCTTCTCACTCCTGGCGCTTACCCCTCCTTCACAAAATCTTTTCACAGCGCCATTTTAAGGACACTTTTCAGTGTAAATTAATTCTTAACAATGACTATAAAGACAACATCTGTTCGTTTCACTAATTAGGATAGTTTACATACATTCAAGTATCCACACTTCGGAATAGACGGCGCTATTCACACTAAGGATAATATTCAATTGTCAGTAGAGTAACCTTACCCCACCCTTCTAACACGTATAATTATGAACTCGCTTTGCTCTGAACCCACCGCGAAGTGAAAGTTCTAAGAGTTCCACTTGAACATAAAATACAATTCAAACTCGCACTTTTACACGGAAAATTCCCTAAATTCAAACACACATGAAATCCGTACAGGACTCTCACTTGTTTATAGAATTCATGCACCGTTAGCAAAATAACGACGTTATCCGTACAGGGCTCTCACCTGTTTATAGATATGAAACATGTACCCGTACAGGACTCTAACCTGTTTATAGATAATCATGCACCGACGTTAATTTTACCCTTCTCTCAAGCTCGGATATAACTAATACTCTCATCACAGTGAGTTTTATGGAAGGCGCTTTGTCCCTATTCTCATGCTGCTTTGATTTCTTAGAAAATCCTCACTATACAAGATTCAGACCTAGCCCTAAAACTGTGCTGCTCGGCGACAACACTATGGTACACGGCGATACCTCTTGTGATACTCGGCGATATCACTACAAACTGAACAGATGGCTTGCGTGACTAATTTCTCGCCACACAATCTATACCGGTATAACTTACAGATAGGCACGAAAAACGAACTAAACATGTGTTAAAACATCGATCCTATTTCCATACCATGACGTAACCCTTAGCAACCAACATATTACCTTGGTTACCTCTTAGCAACCATCCTCTGCTACCAGAGAATTGATCCAGCGGGCTATAGAAAATATATCATAAACAACGCTACCCAACTTCATAACCTATAAACAAAATTCTAAACTAAATATGGACCCATTTATGAACCTGATATATTTGGGGCCTACTGAATCAGGTGGTCAGAATAAATCTATATACACATTATCTACAAACTATATACATATTTATACATTTGCAGAAAGAATATTGTCATTAGAATAAAACCCAACCATTTAAACGACCACCATAGGCGACGTGATCTAGCTAAAGGTAACCTATACTTCTGAATAACCAAGACCAGCTTGTTTGTCAAAATTAAGAATTTATTTTCTAAATTATGGTATATAAGTTGAAAGTTTTATAAATGAAATTTATTTGCAATAAAGCAAGCATGATGGTAAGAAATATGAGAAAAATACAATTTAAGCAATTGAATCAATTTTAAAGAAATTATATAAAGTTTAGCATTTCTAAAACCTATTTCCCTAACTGAGTTAAATAGACAGAAATTAAAGTAAAGATCTTTGAGGATTCTTACGTGCTCCACGCAAAGTCCAGTAGCACATCACCCTCATCGGAAAGTCAGAAAGCAGCAGCCAGCCCAACCCTAAGGGCATGACTTTTTATACCTTTCTACGCTAACTAAACTAGCAAAGGAAAGTTTTCAGAAATCTTCGACGTCCCATTGGCTGAGAGTGACAAGTGACATGTCACCCGATTCTTAAAAAGTTCCACAAAATCATGTCTTACAAAGACCATTGTCTCTTCCACGTGAAGCCAGAAGCTTCCTGCGTTTGCAACTTTGTATTAAGTCATCCTCGCAGCTTCCATAGACTTGTATTACACTTCCGCGGATGCCAAGTTAAGGACTGACAAAATGTTCACTTTCGACCTTGGCCATGTCCGACAGAATGATGTCAGCTCATCAGTTTTTGCTTTGTGAATGCAGCTTCAATAAACGTTTTAATTCAGAATGGGCGTCTCGTGACTTTCAGCTCTTTTTCTGTGGTTCAAATAACTAGGCCCAAAAGCAGGCAACTTATGTTTTCTAGTATAAAACAAACACAAGAAAAGTATTAATGTAAGAAAATAAAGTATATTCTGTATCCACCCCATGGTTTACTAATTAATTAACCCACCCGATTAATCAAAATGTTACCTAGCCAATGCAAACAAATAAAGCAGCGTTTATATTTACCAGTCTCCGTTTTTCTATGAGACCCATATGCACCTAGAATAGTAGAAATGACATCACACAGACAAGGATAAGCAAAACAAGCACATGCTTCTTTTAAGTTTGCAGCAGTTAGTAATGACAAAAACAAAAACAATAAATTATTTTATTATTTTGCACGAACAAAAAGATGCAACAAATATGCACGTTTATGAGCACACATGTTAGTCCCCCCACATGTAAAGTTTAATCTAGGTTGTATTAGTACGACATATCACAAATCATTAATAATTTTATTCATGTTATGGAAATGTGACTTTGCGAGTTTAAACAAAATTTTGTTTTCTATCTCGCTCCATCACCTCTGACGGTCTGGGATGACTCCTGGTCCCATATGGATAGGGGCGAGTTACCAGGAACATGGGAGGTTGCTCGCATGCGCATAAACGCATCCATGCGCAATTCAACCTACGGGGTGCATTGGTTCGAGTTAGGCATGGTAATACTTGCTAGTCCTGGGTGAAGCTTTAGAGATAGCCGGGTGTCAGTAGGATGAGATCTAGGAGGCTAAGAGGTGGGGGGCCCTGGGTGCAGCGGGGGGCACACCCAGGGCTGTGGAGGAGTTACAGGGTGATCCCGATACAGGAAAGGCACAGGAACAGGACCTGATGCCTCCAGTGCTAAGCGCACCATGCATAAGTCATACAGCCTCCAAGGGGTCCTTCTTGGGAACTTGGAGTTCGACGGCGCCCCATTAGTCTTTAGGGTGGTTGTAAACCTGAGCAACCGGGGGCTTGCTTTATACGCTCCACCCAGCTGGGGAAGGTGTGAGTTCACTCTCCCTTATTCAGCGGGCGGAGTTGGTGAACGATAGGTTCATCGGTGGGAGGAGAGATCCTCCCAGGTACCACACACCGGGCTATGGCCGCTGGTGTTTATCTTGGCTGAACTTCAGGTGCCCTGCAACGAGGGGTTGCGGGGCGAACGGGATCGCCTGTAAGATAACCCACCTATTATTTGTACACCAAATAAACCTGCAACTTTATCTCTCCAATAACATTGTGTCTGTGTATTATTGTAGAGTATTGTGGGGTTGCGGGCGGCGGTGTACCGATGGCGATACTATGCAGAATGCCCGTGGTCCCTGCAGGGGACCCCATAGGAGGGCAGGCCCCGTAGTATCGTGGAGGGCACAGACAGCCAGCTTACCCTGGAGGGGTGGGCGGCGCGAGGGACGGGGGAAAAGGGGCAGGGCCATAGGTATATAGGGGTGTCCCCTCCTCCCACGCGCTCTCTTTGCCTGCTGCCCCCTCTCCCGCCAGGTCGCATCCTGGACTGCCACCAGGCCCATTCAGCCGTAACGGCTGTAGCCAGTCCCCCCTCCCCCAACCAGGTCCCTTAGATCCCCCTTTTTGCATCTCCCCTCCCCACCGCTCACCCGCTGAAAAGGGGGGAAGTGATGAGGGGGACTGTATTAAAGTTTGTTTTGTTGTTGCAGGAGGAGTTACAGGGCGATCCCGATACAGGAAAGGCGCAGGAACAGGACCTGATGCCTTGAGTGCTAAGTGCACCATGCATAAGTCATACAGGCTCCAAGGGGTCCTTTTTGGGAACTTGGAGTTCGACGGCACCCCGTTAGTCTTTAGGGCGGTTGTAAACCTGAGCAACCGGGGGCTTGCTTTATAGGCTCCGCCCAGCTGGGGAAGGTGTGAGTTCACTCTCCCTTGTTCAGCGGGCGGAGTTGGTGGACGATAGGTTCACCGGTGGGAGGAGAGATCCTCCCAGGTACCACACACCGGGCTATGGCCGCTGGTGTTTATCTTGGCTGAACTTCAGGTGCCCTGCAATGAGGGGTTGCGGGGCGAACGGGATCGCCTGTAAGATAACCCACCTATTATTTGTACACCAAATAAACCTGCAACTTTATCTCTCCAATAACATTGTGTCTGTGTATTATTGTAGAGTATTGTGGGGTTGCGGGCGGCGGTGTACCGATGGCGATACTATGACTCATGTTCATGGCACTATAACACTATAACAGTGCTACACAATGCACATCATATACAATCCTGCTGCGGGGTCTGCCTCTGGGCGTGTGTGCATCGCTTGATTGTCAATTGACCAAATTGTGTGTTACCTTCTAGGTTCCTATTCAGCCATTTGCACCTGCTGTTTGCTGAGTTGTTTATCTTGGACAAATGTCAGTAAGGGACATTACTGTTGCTTCCCTGTGCGCTCTACCAAGTGTGCCATAGATGTTTTGACTTTACTTTTTGCGGTGTAACTGTTCAGTTAGGTACTGGCTCGCACTACAGTCAGGTGTATTAGTGTGTTCCTCGGTCTGGTTCTGCCTTATCGAATGGAAATCTGTTAGAATTTCATCCCAGCTCGCCGCAAGTGGCTGTTTATGAATTCCTATTGCGTCTTTGCAATGCAATGCTATACTCTCCGCCTGCGCCCAGCAGATCATCGACTGGAACAAGCTCTCTCTACAGAAGGCTCGGCAGGCTCGATTTCCAGCATCGTGCGATCAGACGTTAGGCCAGTATGAGCACTAAGTCTATATATCGGGAAATCACTTTGTGCCTGACAGATTTGTGGTACAGTCCCAGTATGCACATCTTCCATGACCAGTACAATGTTCGTTCTGTGCATTGTGTTAAAGTTGTGATGACCACCTTCCAGTATGGTGGTACAGCTGAACAGGACCAGAGCATGTGGAGCAGGTCACTTTGCACATCTCCGCATCTTGGGCAACTGGCGTCAGCACAACTGAAATATTTATTTATCTTGGCAGGCATCAGGTGGGCCCTGTGAGCAATGTAGTACTGGATTAACCAGAACCTTAGGTTACGGGGATACGGGTGGGACCTTCAAGAATGGCCATCCATTTGCGCTCAGTACTGAGTTTCTGTAGGTCTGCATCCCAATGAGGGGTCACTTAAATGTATAAAAGGAGAGTTTTAGGCCTGGCATGTGGTTTATTTTGCCAAGTCGAATTAGGGTTAACACGGCTCACAGGCTGCATTAGCAGGCCTGGGACATGTTTTACGGGGCTACATAGATGGTTGGCACAATATGTGCGGCAGGCCCACTAGTAGCATTTAATTAATCTCCCTTTGGTATATGGAATATCTCTGTACAAAATTTGTACACATGCAATTTCAAATAGTTTTCCTCGTTTGTTGAGTTGCCCATGAGAAAAAGGTAAGCTAAATTTCTCTCACTCACAAGAGCAATTTACAGTGACAGAATCGATGCAGGTTATGCAACATGGAATAACCGACTGAGAAGGCTACTGCTTCTCTGTTCAGAACCTGTAGCACAAGTTTTTTTGGACGCATCCATCGTACTATGCTTTTTCTTCTTTGTATTGTTTTGGTCACTCCCCGCTGATATTTCCGTACTTTCTTTTGTTTCCATTTTTTATGGTTGAGATTGTATTTTTTAATTTTTATATTTCATTTTTATATACTTTTTTCTTTTTATAATGACCGACCGTGGCAAGACCCGATGCATCTGCATGTGCAACCTTTTTGTAGGTGGCTGGCTTGGAGGGGCAGCCTAAATATTGCAGACAAAGTATTAAATAACATAACACCATGAAGCTTATTATACATGGGGAAGTACAAAGTTGCTATTCTGATCACCACTTCTACTTACCCTAACAATAGATACATGTCGAACTTCTTTCTGCTAGTAAACCCCTGCTTCATTTACTCTTCACTTTTTCTAATAATGTTCTGATGTTGCTGCTTATATTATCATTTGTAATTTATGATATGGGAAATGCCTTTTCCTTCCAGATGCCGTCCTATTTGCAAAGCAACTCTTGTAAATCTGCACAGTCCCATCTTAATCCTTGTTTTTCAACGGCAACTTATAAAATGCAATTTCTTGGCATTTCAAGCGGAAAACATATTTTTGCTTCATCACCGCAGGCATCCAATATTTTTTTTTCATCTCAAGAGTGTAGTGCATTTTCTGCTTATAATGAAGACACATTGTACTAATTTATCAATAGATTATCGCAAATGATATACAAGAGAAACTGGAACCTATGCTTGTATCCTCAATAAATGTTTGAGGTTTACCATATTGTTTTACTCACATGAGATCCAGAGGACCACTTCATTTTGCTTTTTTTCTCTTGGAAAAGTAAATGCCAAAAATAGCACTTCTAAACAGTATCATAATTTTGTATTTCAGAGAGAAATGAGACCTAATTAACAATTTGTCACTTTTCTGGTACACTGTGCTGTGAACAACTTAAAACGCATGATTTAAATGCTGCCGAGACAACACTTACTCTGTTATTGGCACTGTGGTAGTGCGGAATTTTCCAGCACAGAGGCCTTCATGTGTCTTAGTCTTGGCACTGGCAGAACATACACATTCGCTGCACAGTCCCTGGGGAAAGGCACTACTTCTCAGTTGATGTTACAGAAAGAAAAGACACTTATGAAGGTGGAGGTGGTGGAAGGAATGCTGGCTGCCAGAGTCTATGTGTTGCCATAAAAGAAAATAAAAGAAATGTACGTGTAAAACCTAAAGAATTACTTTTGAAATTAGGCTTATGAAAAATGAAAACGATTATAGAACAGAAACTTATAAGCAGGTGTGGCATCTGTGACCTTCTTGCCACTGATGTCATGGGACTACAGTGTCATGGTTACTCACTGTGATCTTGCTGTATTCTGTTTTAGTTGCCTGGATGTTGGAATGTTTTAGTTCAAATGCTGGAAACTGTTAACCTGACTGGCTGTGGCATGGATGGTTCTTCCTAACTTCTTCATGTCATAAACCTGCATCTTTTATCTACAACCTTGTGCTCAGCTGCATTCTTCATATCAGGTTGAAGATACTACAGCAGGGTTAAAATATATTGGCCATGAAGAACTCTGGAAATGAGATAAAAAGCTAGTGAGGTAGAGAGCTACTTGTGTCGAGTATACGTAGGCACACAGGCTGCAAGTATGTATAATTTACCACATCTGCACCACTGTGTATGTTCTCCTATATTTTACTACACATTTTAATATGCACAAAAATAAGCAAAACATTTTATCAAAATAGCCTACAAAAATAAAATGAGCTAGTAATAATCTCCATGGATCTTTCATAGTATTTACTGTACTCATATCTGATATAGTCTTTCAAAAATAAAAATATTAAATGGTAAGAAAAAGTTATCATTGCGAGGGAGCGTTTTGTTTGTTCTACGAACGCAATGTTCCATATGGAATAATGGGTCACACTGTTTCTTATAACACTGGGAAAGATATATCATGTTACGTAATACAGGGGGGGCGTGGCTTGCCTGCCGGAGAGGGATGGCGGTTCCGGCGTGAGCTCCGCAGTGCCGAGGAACTCCAAGGCATTTTTCTAACATCATTTATCAGTTGAGGAGCCCTGCTGCATCGTTTCTCGCCTCGCAAGATGTGGTGCACCTGAGGAGCGGTTCGCTACACGTCTCTGTGCCCTTTAGCTGCACCTTTTGGCTGCCGGTAATTTTGCATTGTTTTGGACGCGGGCGGCTGCTATTTTGAGCCGCTGAGCCTGCCTTTCCCTCAGGAGTGACTATTCAATGCCGGTATGCTTTTATGTCCCCAAATAACTGCGTTGCCACTTAGCTTCATGCTCTTTACCCAGCAGTGGCTTAAAGCGCAATGTTTCTTACTTTTTTAAGTCAGCTAATATTGGTTTTCTGCTTTTATCAAGAGAACGGCCGCCATTTTAGATCACAACAATGAAACCTATTTTCAATGTATTGCTTCTCATGAACTGTTATTTTTCCGAAGATTCTGTACGGTCCCCTATGAATGGCCTTAATTTTTCTGCAGGAGTCATGAATGTTATGAGAGCGTTACTAATCTCTACATAATTCTTTTTGTTTTTTATATGTGGAGACTATTACATCATATCACCGATCGGTGCACCACCAAATCTCAGCTATTCGTCACAGCATATTTTTTCCCAATGAAAGATAGCTTTGTTCTAACCCTGGAACATTGTGCTCCTATATGAATTACTGCTGTTTCTCTGAAGGGTCTCCTATTTCAGTGCTCATGTGTATTTACCGGCTTTCTTGGAACTGATATACTATTGGCTTCTTTTGAGCATTACTCTTTGTGGTTCATTGTTCTTTTTTTACTCTTGGAGGATTATCCCCACTTTTGGTCTAATTTGTATTCGCGAAGCTCTTGTTCTTGTTACAACGTCACACCCTTACCTCGTTCTGTGCTTTCCTACACGTTCTCAACATAGCCCATCATACGCATAATGCAAAATCATCTGTATCTGGGACAAAATCGAAGAGACAAAAGAATGACACGCCTTCTCCTATTCTCTCATCTCAAAATCCTGTCCTTGACTCTATTTTGGAAGAAGTTCGTGGGCTCCAACCTTTCATGTCTGCGACCAAAGAAAAACTGAGACAAATTGAGGAAAGATGGACTATTAAGGAAGGTAAAGTTTTGGATCTGGAACAACGTGTCAGTGACATTCAGGATGTTTCGTCAAAAATCCCCCTACTAGAACAAGAAGTTCATAACCTGAAGCGTCATACTGAGGACCTTGAAAATCGTAATCGTAGAAATAACTTATGCCTTTATGGTCTTCCAGAGAATATTGAAGGTTCAGATATGGTATTATTTCTACAGAAATTCCTTCCAGAATTATTAGAGTTTCAACTTACGACAAATCCTCTCAACATAAAAAGAGCTCATCGCCTGGGTCGTCTTAACCCTAATGCCACTAAACCACGAGGCATCATTATGCTTTTCTTGGATTTACAGAGTTGATGCATGTGTTGAAGGCTGTTAAGCTCAAACAACGTCTCATATGGTCTGGTCATTATATCTTTATTTCTCAAGATCTCTCAAACGCAACGAATGCTCACCGTAAAGAATTCCTGGTTCTCCGTCCTCAAATGAGACAGCTGAATATCCAATATGGAATCCTCCATCCCTGTTTCTGTAAAATTACCCACAATGGTCGCACTCGCTCCTTTGATGATCCAAAGAAACTCCGTCTATACTTGCAAAATGTCTCACCTACTGGAATGGATACTAATATTTGACACTTTCTCCTCTCTAGGAACAATCTGTTACTCCCAGTTCATACCTCTGTTCCATGACCTCCTATTACTATGTTTTCCTCTTATTCTATGAGGTTCTTTTTCGTTTCCTCCTTTTTTACTACTCATTGGGGTCCGTGTCCTCTTTGGCGTCACTACGCTCCTTTTACTTTAGTTTTTCTTTTCTCTACAGACCTGGTTATTTTGCCTTGATCTGTTCACTTGCTCCTTCTTCCTTCTCTTTGTCTATTCCCTTTCTCTTTCCTTTCCTCCCCGTCCTTTTTTTCTCATGTTCTTCTCTATTGTCCCTGCATTTATTAACTGCTATTGCTCTCAAAAGTCTCTTTTCTTTTCTATATATTTTTCAGTGTTCTTTGTTATTGTTTTAGGGTCATTGAATCCTAGTACTGTTGGTTTTTTGGGTGATTTGTCCTCATGTAATATTTTCGTTTGGTGTGTTCTTTTTTGTAGTCTCCTCCTTGAAGTGTATCTACTCCAAATGTCTCCCATCCTCCCTGCCCTCCATTATGTGTAACTTTGTTACGTGGAACATCCGGGGTATTGGAAATCCAGTTAAACGACAAAAGGTATTGTCACATTTATCTAAACTTAATTCCCAAATTGCTTTTCTTCAAGAAACTCATTGTACAGATGTGGAATCGCTAACGTTGAAAAGTCAATGGGTGGGCCAAGTTGTATTTTCTCCTGCTTCCAACTAAAGGGTTGTTGCTATACTGTTTCATAAAGCTTTATCAGTTCAAATATTATCTACTCAAAATGATGATGATGGTCGTTGGGTTGTGATTCAGAACAAAACATTAGTTTTGTTAAATATCTATGGTCCTGTTAGACCTGACCTCAAATTTTGGAGTGATGTTAAAATTCTTCTTTCCTCAATTGACTGCCCTAATATTATTGTTGCTGGTGACTTTAACCAATGGTTATACCCTTTTTCTGATAGACTGTCCACATGCAAATTTCAACCCGACAAATTCCATAAATCTTT
Organism: Lissotriton helveticus; assembly: GCF_964261635.1. Classification (NCBI taxonomy): domain Eukaryota; kingdom Metazoa; phylum Chordata; class Amphibia; order Caudata; family Salamandridae; genus Lissotriton; species Lissotriton helveticus. The sequence goes on from NC_136058.1 coordinate 217,219,163, forward strand.
TCAATCTGCCATTACCTCTCGTCCGTTATATGATGTTTGGAAAACCTGTATCCCTGATTTGCTTGAATACACTTTTTTCTCGAATGTGCATCATACTCGTTCTAGGATTGATTACATTTTGGTTCATAAGTCTTTATTTCTTTCTATTCAAAAGTCCGAAATTGGATCCATCTTTATTTCAGATCATGCACCTGTTTATGCTGTTCTAGATCTCTCACTTACTTCCTCTGAATTTGGTCGTTGGAAACGTAATACTTTTCTGTTATCTGATACTGTTTTCATAAAAGTTGTCACTACTTTTATTAATGAATTCTTTACTTTTAATAACCCAGTAGACACTTCTGTCCCTAATAACTGGGATGCTTTTAAAGCTGCTCTCCGTGCCTTCACCATTTCATATGTTTCTAAGACGAAGAAGGTCACCAGAACTAAATATGAGGATCAATTGCAACAAATTAAAGGATTAGAACATACATATTTTACCTCTAGATCCCCTGATGCCCTTCATGATTTAATTGTGGCAAAAACTGACCTTAATAAATTAGCAACTATTGAAGCATGTAACATTCTGCTTAAGATTAAGTCTAAATATCATGGTGGTCAAAATAAAGCGGGCAAGATGCTAGCAAACTACTTAAAAGTTAAATATGAACGTAAAACTATTGGCCATATTCTCAATGAATCTACTAATAAACTAGTCTCATCAGACGAAGATATTCCTGAGGTTTTCCATGAATATTATCAATCTCTTTATTCTGATGACACATTTCCCTCTACCCATAATTTAAATACTTTTTTTTGCTGGTCTCCCCTCGCCACCATCGCTTCCTGATGAATTTGAAAAATGAGAGGAAGATATTGCTCTTCAGGAAGTGATTAAGGCCATTCATTCTTTGAAAAAATCGAAGGCTCCAGGCCCTGATGGATTTCCTGTTGAATTTTATTCTACTTTTAACTCAATTTTTGCCCCCAAACTATTACAACTTTTTAACTCTTTTATTGCTAATGCTAGAGCTTCTGGGTCTTTTATGGATGCATTCATTGTCATTATTCTTAAACCTGATAAAAACCATTCCCATTGCAAAAACTACCACCCTATATCACTAATTAATTATGACTGTAACATTTTTGCCAAGATTTTTGCGTCCCGCCTTGATAGCATCATCCCCCTTTTGATTAAAACTGGCCAAGTTGGATTTGTGAAACGGAGATTAGCCTCTGATAATGCTCGGATGTTTTCTAATATTATTTCCCATGGCAAAAAATTTAAGGACCCTCTTGCAGCCCTATCTTTAGATGCTGGGAAAGCATTTGACCGTATCAATTGGCAATTTATGTTACAAACTCTCCATTGGTTTGGTTTTGGTCCCTCTTTTATTTCTTATATTAAACTTTTATATTCTTTCCTCCGAGCCAGTATTTTTGTTAATAACCAATTTTCAAGGTTTTTTTCCTTGTCAGGAGGTACAAGGCAGGGTTGCCCTCTTTCCCCTTTATTATTTATCCTTTGCCTTGAACCGTTCTTAGAGCGCATTCGGACTACCTCTCAGATTACTGGCTTTAAGCTTTCCTCTGTTGAAACTAAAATATCTGCTTATGCAGACGATATATTGATTTATATGGCTAATCCGGTTGATTCTCTTCCACATTTTATGGATGAGGTTCGACTCTATTCCTCCATTTCTGGATCTAAACTTAATTTATCAAAAACAGAAGTTCTACCCTTAAATTCTATTTGTTACCAATATATGTTTAATGATACTAATTTTGCTTGGTGTCCCTCCAAAATTAAATACCTTGGCATTTGGTTTTCATCGTCCCTAACTGATACTCTTAAATTCACTTTTAACGCATTACTGAAGAAACTTCAATCCCTCCTCCAAATTTGGTCCCCCTTATATCTTTCATGGTGGGGCAGATTGGATACTATCAAAATGATGATTGCCCCGCATGTATTGTACACAGTGTCTATGCTCTCTATTAAAATCCCTAATGTATACTTTTCTCGAATAAACTCTATTTGTACAAAATTCTTGTGGAATAATAAACACCCACAAATTGCTCTAAGCAAACTTATCCAACCTAAAACTGGTGGTTCCTAACTTTAAAGCTTATCACTCAGCTTTTTTAATTAAACAATCTTTTTCATTAGCTTATGATTTTTGGGATATTCCTGTTCCCAGATGGGTCCTTTTTGAACGTTCATTATTAAAAGATTTTTCTTTTCAACATATTATTTTTATGTCTAATTGCTCCTTTTTGTCCAAAAACCCTGTTTTGAAATACTCCCAAACGTTACTCTATAATACATTCTCCAAGGATTTGACTCCTCTTCAATGTTTTTTATCCTCTATTGCATGGTATAATACATTTCTTAAATATAAAGGCAAATCTTTTTACTACAAATATTGGAAGGAAACGGATATCTCTTTTGTTTATCAATTTCTCTATAATTATTCTATTATCCCTTTTCATGAGTTACAAATACGATATCAGTTACCTGATTCCTTTCTTAATGAATACAACATCATTGCTAATGCCATACAATTTCATTTATCTACTTTCTCACTCCCACCTGCTTCACCATTTTTAACTCCCTCTACTCCTTTATATCCTTTATTTTCAACCCACAGACCTAAAGCTGCCCTTGTGTATAAATTATTGTTATCTAATGTTACTGTTCGTTCTAAGTCAAATATTGAGATTGTTTGGGAAAATGACCTGTCCGTTTCCCTCTCTGTTATAACTTGTGAGAAATTATGGCCCAAGTAGTTTAAAGTTTCTGCTACTGCGCGTATAACTCAATCTGTGTTTTTTATTTATCACAAAGCTATTATTACTCCTGTTAGCATTTGTACGTTTTCACCAACCTCTTCTCCGCTTTGTTGGTCCTGTTCTAATGAAACGGGCAAGTTCACACATCAATTATATGAATGATCTCCTGTTTTATCTTTTTGGAATTCTGTTTGGAATGTTTGCATGCCAATGTTTAACTTCACAGCCACTTTATCACTACTGAATATTTTTTTAGTATCTTTATCACCTGATGTAGACATTGTACCCTTTGCTTCAAGACTGTTTGATCTTTTTATTGCTTTAGCTTTTAAAGTAATCTTATCATCCTGGAAGGATAATTCCAAATTGTCGTTACTTCCTTCGTGGAACTTTATTTGTGACGAACACAGGATTGCTGCTGTTTCCTCTTCTTCTGTTTCTCTAAAAATCAAATCTGATCTCCTTTGGCTTCCCTTCACTATTTACCTTTCTTCTAACCCTTGTTTACGTTAACTCTCTTTCTTTCTTTCTCCACAATATTTTCCTTATATATCATTTTGGTTCTCTCTTCCCTTTCTTTTCTTCTTCCTCTTTCCTTTTCCTCCTTCTTTCTCCCTCTCTTTCCTCCTATACTGTTCCTTTTCTTCGTTCTAATTATAAATGTATCTTATGTCATATGCCCGATTGTTTTATTTTACTTAAGTTAAACGTATGTTTTCATATGGCCTCTGTTTTGTATTTGCAAAAATATTAATAAAAATGTCTTAAACAAAAAAAAATGTTATGTAATACACCATTGAAGTTAATGTGATTCAAGCACGTTACATTAATAGCTTCTGATTTACCTTCCGGCACCTTTGCTACATCTATAAACTGGTTTTACCCTGGCAGAAGATATATACGTACATACAGGGGCTTTTCATCAACTGGTCTGTTCAAGTAGTATTCTCGCCCAGCTCCCACCACCACCGTCCACCTCACACCCCCACAGCACAGCTTTCTCAAGTATGGACTTTGAGGCAACTTAAGGTGATGTGCCATATTACTGTAGGTTTTTTCAAATAAATTAACAAGTAACATACATACAGAAGATATAGCTCAGCAGTCTTCATCCATTAGTCAGTTAAATTGTCCTTCCATTTTGCTCAGGCCTACCACAGAATAGAGCATGGGACAAGGGGTCAGACTCTTCAGCCATCGGCTTCTGCTACTGTGAGTGATGACAAATTATTTGGGCACTTTAGGGGCATCTGGCCTAAAAATATTTCCCTTCATTCCAGGACTGGTGGACAAATAAGCACTTTCATTAAAAAAGCCTTTCTTTTTAACATTTGTCAACTATTATGAAACTTTTTTTTATCTTAAAAGGGCCTGGCAGCTCATAACACACTGCTAAAGGGACAATGGCTGTCACTTTCACCTGGGTTTGCACGGCGGGCTTTGTTTGAGTATTGTTTTGCCAGAAGTATAACAAACATTATTTCAAGATGTGCATGCATGTAGATTTCTGAGCGCGCATGGTTGGCCAACTTGGAATGGATTCAAAAACTTTATCATTCTATACTAGAACAGGTGACATATTTTCAGTGCATTGGCCATCTTGGAATAGGAAACATTAATAATTTATTTCAAAATCATTCAAAGATAGCCAGCAGTGCATGCACACACAGGGAGCCTACTTTGAATGCCTTTGTAATACTTTCTTGTTAACTAAGAGCTACCCACATTGGCAACACAAGGATTGTCAAAGCGAATGCCAAACCTCTTGGCTTTGTCAATGCTTATTTTAAATTTTACTTCTCCTAGACAATCTGGTTCCTGGCTATGAAGTAGTCATCAAGGATGTACTCGTGCTGATGAATTATCCTGTTAATATAGTCATGGATATGTCGAAATTGTATACTGAATTTTATACATGCCAAATCTTACAGTGGCAAGTTGTATTTATCTTAACTATTAATTAGATACTTTGAAGTATACATTTAGATTGCTCCTGTCAATATTTATTTTAAATAAAATACAATATTAGCCTATGGAGCCATTCACCGCAAAGGGGTAAAACAAAATTGGCATTTTTTCCCTCGCCAGGGCTTATAAAACATCTTTTATAATGCCTCTGCTTATAGTTACCAGGCACCCTACTCCTGGGGCACCTATGGGAGACCTTAGGGGTGACCTATATGCATATATGTAAATAAGGTAGATAATACTTTGAAAGAACCTTTAAATGCAAAGTCAAATTTGCATATGATTACAATGTAAAAGCAGCCTGCAAGGCAGGGCTGGCTTTTTCAATGACAGCAGGCAACTCAGCAATGCACACTCTAGGGCAGGAAACTACTGCGCATCTAAACCTCCCTGCCCTATTATATACTAGGCACTTATAGGTAATTTGAATCTCCCCTTCCTTTATTATAAACTACGAACTTATAGGGGGTCAGTCAATGCCAATTGCAATTACACCAAATTTGCCATGTATTTTTTACACAGAGTACAGGCCTACAGTTTGGTCAGCCGAGCCCTAGGCACAGTCAGAGTAAAAATAACAGCAACTAGTGGTCAAAATGGGGGCAAAAAGTGGAGAGGGACACTGCACACATGTCCTGATTTTTCACACCTTTTTTTAAGAATTATCGAATGAGCTGCAGGGAACAATGCCACAAACACGGGATTGCCAAAACGTGTCCTGTGTTGCATAATTGAAAGGTTGTTATCAGTAACAGAAAAGCAAGCAACAGCGCACTTCACTTACCGCTCCTGATACAAAGAATAACCATCTCGCTCTCGACCTTATAACAGGGAGCAGTTCTGAGAGGGAGAACATAAAAAGCAGTGCAATGTACATGTGCAAGGTTGCAACCGAGTGTGTTCCTACCAAAATCTTTGGCCTCTCGTTCTGGTTGAAGAAACGCCGTGGCTGGGGAAATAAATCACAAAAGATGTGGTTGGATAAAGTTACGTGGTGCCATATTTAATCGTACTGCCCAGAGCGAAATGAAAAAACAGGCCCACAAACTAATTGAACATGTAGCATATGTATCATACAGCTAATAAACAGTCGAAAAAAACAAGGAGGTCTTAATCAAGACGATGACATTTTTCACTTATGTCTTATGATGATTCAGGAGATAGTTTCACAATTATGGGGCATATTATCAAGGGGGTTTATCTCCGCTTTTTTGGCTTTAAAAGCCAAGAAAGCGGAGATAAAATTATCTCCCTATTACCTAGCTGTCGCTAACACCAGTTAGCGACAGCTAGTAGGAGATAGCGACCATCTTGGGCCCCACTTTGCATGTCAGTGATATTTATCACTAATGACATGCAAAGTGGGCGTGCCAAGATGTTAGCGACTGGAAACAGTCGCTAACATCGCTGTTATATCCTGATCATCTCTTTCCCTGCTGCTCAGCCTGTGTGTGTGTGATGTCATTAGAATGTTCGTGTATGCATGGTTTGAATGTGCGGTCAGTTTGAATGAGTGGGGCTGAGCAGCTGGATGCTGCTCCCGGTGGGGCCTTCCTATTTACCAACTTTAACTAATAAACATCTATTCAAGAACATCTACGACTATTGGATCTACTTACATTACAAGGTACTATTAGCATTATAACAATGGCGACGATGGAGAAAGAACTACGCATGCAGAAACTATATTTGAAACATGGAACTACAAGATGTGAAGAAAAGCTTTTAAATGAAGACAAGCAACACTTTTTGATGCCCCACCGGTGTCATGATACATCTGACAGCCTACTGAATACATCTTTTCTAAAGGTATGTTTTGGGCGTTGATATGCTGTGTCAAATTCAAAAACAAGGATTGATGAGGTTTCACGTAGTTTAAACCATCTTCACAAACCTGTTCCTATTTTTAAAACGTTAATTCAGTTTGCACTGTGCTGATTCATAAGCTTGCAGTGTGTTTTCAAGGAGACAGTTGTTAAGTGAAAGTTACACTTGACTTTATTTTTGGTATAAAGCCCCTGTGTGAATATCCGTGGATTCCTGCAACTTAAAGAGTTAACTGCCTGGACACCAGCTTGATTTTGTAAAGGAGAAAGGCTTCGTTATTGCACCCGCCGGAGTCATGGGTTTTATCTGTTTTTGCTGTGCCCTTTCTGACCCTGCTTGTCTGATGATTACAGATTTATGGGGCAACTGGGCGAAGTGAAGGCATTTGAAGAGCTTTTCACTTCGTTCGTGATATGTTTTTCCTACATCAACAATATTTTGGAAAACTGTTCAAGCGTGCTGTGGTCAAGTTTATAAACTTTTGTCATGCAGCTTGTGTGTGGAAAACCTAATGTTTCCTATTTTGAAAAGGAGCCGTCACACTCAGTAAGCTTTAGTTGCCTTTCATCAAAAACTCTGACACTCACCGTCCGGTTGGCAGATGACAGTTGAGTTGTCAGTTGGTTTGCAGCGATCTTTGCCCCTTCCCTGCCTCAGTGTGATTGATGACGTCTTCTGAGGGCTTCGAGGAGTTAGCGAAGTGAAGCTCTCCTCGCGTTCTGCTGCTGTGATGTCAGACTATGAGTCACCGCCTTTGTCCATTCGGAGTTTTCTTCTGTCAGCACATTTTCGCCGTGAGCCATCTGGTGAAGACGTGACAGCGTGATGCTTGCTGCGTGCTGTCGTCATCAATCTAACGCTTTCATTGTGTTTATATTTCCTTGCCAACATCGTTTTCCTTTCTAGTGGTTTGCCTGTTTTACTTACGGAGGTCTCAATCAAGTCTGCCATCGCATCTCACCATCGTCCTACAGCGATAGGCACGCTTTATCATATTTGCCTATTTCATTTCTTCAAATTTCTTACAGCAACTGGCACGCTATCTTTTCTTTGAAACCCTGCATTCCACAAGTCTCTGGGATGTTTTGTTCTATTTTCATCGAGACAAGGTACTGTTTATTACTTCATGACTTACAACGTCTAGCATGTTTTCCGGTTGACAACGGTGACTACTTTTATTATTTTAGTTTCTTATTTTCAATTATTTGCTAAACACATGTGTATTTATTTACATGTTTGTGTTCAGAGTGACTGACTTATTTACTTTTACTGCGTGGAACTGTTATGTGCTGAAATATTTTATTCAAGTGCTTCTTTACTGTTATTTTGATGAATTAATATATGTTTACTGAATTTCTTTAAGTGTTGATTTTTAGTTGTCAGGTTTTACTGTGCTGAGTCGTGGAAATGTTGGATTTTTATTTATGGTAATGAACCACATATGTGCTCAATTTATTTGAGGTGTTCATTCTTTATTGTATTTGCTTTAATTTGTTGAGCCATATAAGTGCGCAATTTGAGATGCGATGCTCAATTTAATGTATTTCTAATGATTATTATGTTGGAGCGTGTGATACTGGTATATGTTTTAGAACTACTTTTGGTAAGTGTTGAGATTTATTTATGCTGTATGTTTTGATGAACCACTTATTTCATAGTGCTCTATTCTAATAGAGGGTGTTCACATTTTTACTGCGAAGAGTCGTGCAGGGACTACATTTTCCTTTTATTGCTTTGAACCACTTTAAGTGCTCAAATGTTTTGAGGTGTTCAATTCTAGTGTGTAATTTTCTGAAGATTTGTTCTCCAGTTTGGATTTTTAGTATACATATTTTGCGGAGCCACATAGGTGCTCATTGTTTGAGGCGCTCCATCTGTTTCAGTGTATTTTCTGAAGACTAATTCTCCAGTTTGGATTTTTAGTATGCATATTTTGCGGAGCCACATAGGTGCTCATTGTTTGAGGCGCTCCATCTGTTTCAGATTGAATTATATGAGGTTGCAGAGTCCTCAGTTCTGTTAATGCTCAGTTGTATACATGATTTATTTTGTTGAACCACGTAAGTGCTCTATTCATTTAGAGGTGTTCATTTATACAGAGTGCCGTTGGGAAGTCATATACTCCGTGCATTTTATTTAGTTGGGTTCCCTATTTATTGCTTTTCGTGACAGTCTGGCCAACTGGCATGATTGGTGATATTTTGGGTTTGGTTTGTGATGGGGGATGGTGGTTATGTGATTTTGCATTGGTTTTGTGCGAGAGGATATTATTCCTCTTTTCGTGTTTTATGCAACAATTCTTATGTTATGCTATATTGCTATTTCACAATTTTTATTTACAGTCATTCATTTTCTTGTGTTGACTGCTTATTTGAAATCCTGACCTTGTCATCGTCAGGGCATACTGTATTTAGTTTTTCTTGCTTTCTTTTGTGTTCATTGTTTTAAAAGAGGGAGATGTGTTATATCCTGATCATCTCTTTCCCTGCTGCTCAGCCTGTGTGTGTGTGATGTCATTAGAATGTTCGTGTATGCATGGTTTGAATGTGCGGTCAGTTTGAATGAGTGGGGCTGAGCAGCTGGATGCTGCTCCCGGTGGGGCCTTCCTATTTACCAACTTTAACTAATAAACATCTATTCAAGAACATCTACGACTATTGGATCTACTTACATTACAAGGTACTATTAGCATTATAACAATCGCTATCTCCTATTACCAACTTTTGGAGATATTCACGCTAAGCGCGTATATCTCCAAAAGCTAACACCTGCCCTGAGCAGTTCTTAGCCATGTTATCCAATGGGAGGTGGATAACATGGCTAAGAGCATTAGCTCGTTAATGCACGAATATCGCTGACTTTTCAGCGGTATTCATGCATTGCGGCCGTTTTTTATCGCATTTGCGATAAACCTTGGTAATACCAAGGTTTATCTGCGATAAAAATCGCCGCAGCTCAGCGGTAAAAGTTTGTCTCTAACCAAGCAATAGCGATAATTATCGCTATTGCTTGGTAATATGCCCCTATGTTTTTCTGCGTGTGGCACTGCAAGGACACAAATAAAGAGCCTTAGAGAATAAGGAATGGCTGAACTTTATCTCTGCACAAATAGGGACTCTTGCCACCTAAGCAAAATGTCGAACTCTTTGTGCAGACTTCGAATACTTAGGAAGGTGAAAGTGATCTTGGAGGAATCATGGCTTCTATAAAAATAATTGCAAACACTTGCACCTCCTTATCCTCTAGACCTACGTAATCTGCTTATGCAAGTGCAAGGATGTCCTTACAGGGTGATAAAGAGCTTTATAAAACCCCTATAATTTATTGATTCATGGAAGGAGGGAGCAGTCCTTGGAACTAGCAGATGCCTAATGTAAACTCCAGTTTTATTCTTCCCTGCAAGAGCCATCATCCTTTGTTAGGTCTGAATACAGACTGATTTAGCTGTTTGACCTTGTGTCATCACCCCTCAAACATGTAAAATAAGAAGTACAGAGAGGCAGAGTGAGATTTGGGTCAGTCATCTTCATCCAAAGACTTTCGTGTGTTTTTCATGATTTGCCATAGTTTTATGGGGTGTCTGCCAAGGCCATGGCATTTCAAGGAGACTCGTTGTTCATTTGTGATCAAATTAGGTTTTGGTGATGGGGCATCCTAAGAGTCTTTTTGTTAGAGCACAAATGTGACATGACAAGTTAACATAAGGGTGTGTTCTTTGATGTATTGTTTTTCTGACACAAAAAACATTTTAATTTCTGATTTAAGGCTGATTTGTGTAGGAAGTGTGCATTGTTTGGAAGCCTTAGACTTTCGTAATGAGACTGTTTTTTTTCACTGATCGGTCTCGGTTGTTCATTTGTTATACTTTGGTATCATCATTATGTTGCTGGAGTTATGCTTTTTTGTTCGCAAAGTTGTGTACACACATAGAGTATCGTAGATACAATAACATAATCACCTTTCTCTACATTCAACAGCTAATGCTAGGTTTTAATAGATAAGGTGCAAAAATAGTGGCCTTTGGCAACTAGGGGCCATATTATCAAGGAAGCTGCGGTAGTTTATCGCCGCTTTACCGGCAGGAAACTGCCGATAAAGTGGCGATAATGGGCTTGATAATACATCTAACCTGGGCTTCGATTGAAATTCGAATCGCATATTATCAAGCCCATTATTGCCGCTTTATCGGCAGTTTCCTGCAGGTAAAGCGGCGATAAACTACCACAGCTTCCTTGATAATATGGCCCTGTGTTCTTTATGAATATGAAATTGTGCATATGCGCCATAAGTACCTGAAAACATATACTGTTGTCTCTACTGCCAATGTCCTGAATAATTTGCTAATATGTGTATTAATATATATCTGTACCCTAGACTAGTCCATATACTCCTAATCTTTTAATTCTGAAATACTCTAAGCCAATGCTCTTTTTCAGGAAAGTCTGCACTTTTATTTTATGTTTAATGACAATATGCTGCTTTTGCGTAATGTTATTTTTGTGCCCTTATTAATGCTAAATCTATACATCTAACTAACTGAATATTCTGACACTGATGCCACAACTAACAGGAATAACGTTTGATAGACAATTTAAAAATCGATAAGGCGTACAGATTACCAGCCCACAAACCCCAGCACGGCCAAGGGCCGCGCCCAATCATCTGCAAACCGCTACGCAGCCATCACACAGAAGCAATTTTCGCCACAGCAAGGAAGAACCAAAACCTGATTTGGAATGGGAATAAAATCATATTCACACAAGATTTCTCCAAGCTAACAGTGGAAACCAGGAAAGGCTTTCTAGCCCTAAGAGATAGAATGAGAAAAGGAGGCATAACTTTTAGCTTCGCAGGACCGTCCAGAATGAAAATCACTGATAGGAGGGGGAGCCGGCTGTTCGATGACCCTGGTGAGCTCAGGAGATACCTACAAGGCCCCACCACGGAGGAAATGGAGGCACAAAACGCAGGCTCAGGAAAAAGGCGAGCCCCATCGGACAACGGAGAAGAAAACAACAACGGACTATGAACATGAACACTCCCACAAGCCAGACCAACCGATGCTACCTCGTGGCCTTGGGCCACCCTCTTAAGCCAGATCAGGCTCAGACCAACGCATCTACCTCAAGACTGATCAGCCCACTCCCTTTGTTGGAGCGGTTGAGCTGCACAAACAGGCAGCCAACTAACCTACCTCAGTACTGCTATTGAAAAGATCTACCTCAAGATATGTCCAACACCAGAGTGATCCAAAGAAAACAGGAACCCCCATAGGAAGACAATGAACAATGTATATCCTTTTGAAGTTGTTGAGTAACCACCACAGATGCTGCTGAACAATAGCAGACAAGGGGGAGGAACTCTCAATTTGTGTTCTCGAGGGTCTAGTGGGACCATGCCAGTGACTACTCTCGGGGGGGAGGGGGACATCACTGTCGCACGTCTACAGTACGAAGCACGGGGGGAGGGGAGAAGGGGGGGGAGGGGGTCCTTCAAGTACGGTGGTACGCTACTACCGCTATAGCCTTCTGTGTCTATCTTCTTTTTTTTCTTCCTTCTTTTCTATCCCTGACTTCCTGTCCTCGCACTACATCCGTCTCGGAGACAGAGCTAACAACCCACCGATCTGGCCAAAGCATGGTGGTCAGAGATCTAGATCGCAAACACCAGTGGTAGACCTACAAGGGAGATTCACACACAGCTGACAGATGGTACACACCATACAAACAGGCGATAGATATGCAACCTCATGACAACACCAACACCCGCACCTAGTCATCTGAACTCAGACATAAAGGTGGTGTCCCTAAATGTCAAAGGCCTCAACCACCCGGTCAAGAGTAGAAAGACACTAGACTTCCTAGAAAAACTAAAGGCCGATGTGTATGTCCTCCAGGGGACTAAACTCTCAGAGGAAGACGCGTCGCGCCTCAAAGCAAGCTGGATAAGCAGCACCTCCTGTTCCCCGGCCAAAAAAAAAAAAAGAGGAGTCGTCACACTGATACACAAGAAAAGTAACCTAGTCCTACACAAATGCCAAACTGATGATGATGGCAGGTTGCTCATAACGAGCCTGAAAAGAGGAGACGAAACCATACACATTGCCAACGTATATGGTCCAAACGCAGAAAATAAGGAATTCTGGAACAGTATAGAGAGCAGACTAGACAAACTCCCCGATGATGACCTGGTACTGCTGGCCGGAGACATGAATGAGGTGCTAGACCAGGCCACCGACAGACACCCGGCTAGGCAGAGCCATAGAGCCCAAGAGCAGAACACCCTATCAAACCTATGCACAAAGCTCCATCTTAAAGATCCCTGGAGACTACAACACCCGGACGCAAGAGAATACACATTCTACTCGCACCCCCACAATTCATACAGCAGAATAGACTACATATTCATGTCAGCTCACACACACACCTCATCGACTACACAGAGATAGCGCCCATAACAATCTCAGACCACGCACACATCAGCCTCTCCCTCAGCGGCAGACACAATAAGCAACCGAGCCGCAGATGGAGACTAAACAATGACATTCTGCAGCACCCCGCGCATGTAACAGAGATCGAGGAGGCGATTAAGGAGTACCCGACCTTCAACGATAATGCAGAAGTAGACAAAGGCGTCCTGTGGGACGCCCTCAAAGCCACCGTTAGGGGGAAACTCCTAAACATCAAGGCCAAGATGAATAGGGAAAGAAACCTCGAGAATGAGATCATGGACCTGGAGAAAGGCCACTGTGCCAATCTGGCGAACGCCAACACGCTGACTGCCCTGACTAAGAAGAAATATGAGCTAAACAGAATCCTAAGCGAAAGGGCAGGCACGTGGATAAATAAATATAAAGCAATCAACCTGTGCACGGCCAACAAGGCAGGGAGGGCACTTGCGTCCTACCTAAAAGCAAAACAAAGGCAGCACTCACTGACTTGGCAAAAAAGACCCACACAGCCAACAAAGAAATATTGAACACTTTCAAAGATTTCTACGGCGAACTGTACAAAGCAGACAAACACCTACTAGAGGACAGGCGGCTGACATGCTAAGCAAACTAGAACTACCCACTCTGACAGAACACCAAAGATCACTGCTGGATTCAAACATAACAGGGGCGGAGATTGAAAAAGCGGTTGAATCACTTAAGGTAAACAAAGCACCCGGGCCAGACAGGTATACAGTGAGCTTCTACAAGCTCTACCTACAACTGCTGAAGCCCACCTTAGTAGAGGTGTTCAAACACTGTGTACAAAAGGGGCGAATGACAGAAACTATGGCGGAAGCGAACATCATAGTGATACCGAAAGAGGGGAAAGATCCACAATACCCACAAAATTACAGACCAATCTCGCTGATCAATGTCGACTGCAAAATCTATGCAAAAATATTAGCAAACAGACTGAATAGCTATCTCCCTCACCTTATCCACAACTCACAAGTAGGCTACATCAAGAAAAGACTCTCCCAAGATAACACAAGACTTCTCTGCCACCTAATCAACCACACATCTACCAGTGCAGACCCAGCGGTCATGATAGCATTAGACGCCGAGAAGACCTTTGACAGAGTGTCCTGGCCGTACTTGGAACAGTGCATGCAGAAATTTGGACTAGGAGCAATCTATAGGGGCATGGTGATTGCCCTATACAACAAACCCAAAGCGAGAGTGGTAATCAATGGAGGTACATCAGAGCCACTAACACTGGAAAGGGGAACGAGACAAGGCTGCCCCCTCTCTCCAGCCCTCTTCCTACTGGCAATAGAGCCACTCCTTAGCATGATCAGGAGCAACCCAGACATCGCAGGGGTAGACACACACGGGAAGACGGTGAAACTGGCAGCATATGCTGACGACGTCCTGATCATAACCAAAAAACCCACAGAATCAATAGCGGCACTAATGAAAACCATTGATGACTATGCAAAAGTCTTGGGGTACAGACTCAACAGAGACAAGTCGGAATGCAAACCTATGAATGTCCACACAACAAGTGCGGTCCTGGGTCATTCAGGGCTGACCTGGTAAAAGAAACTCCTTAAATACCTCGGACTCCATTTCGACAAAGACCTCAGGGACACCCTTGAACACAACAAGACTATCACCCTAAAAAAAGATCTAGGATAAACTGACCGTCTGGTCACCCAAATATATAAGCTGGTGGGGTAGGGTAGAGACTGTCAAGATGATGATAACGCCACTAATCAACTACTTGCTAGGAATGCTACCACTAACACTCACAACAGACTTCCACAAACAACTAGACGCGATGATTAACAAGTTCATATGGAAAAGTAAAAAACCCAGGATAAGCCTGCACAAACTTAGACTAAGCAAAAACTTAGGAGGACTCAACATAACTGACTTCAAGACATTCCAAACAGCGTGCTTGGCCAGACAGGGGGCCCACTGGCTGGCCCCTGATAAAGAATACACACCAGTGTGGCTAGAGCTAGAAAAAGCCATGCTAGGAGGTCTGGACCCCATAGCATTGCTCACGGCAAAAAAACACCCAGAGGCCAACAACACTATCCTCAAAAACACTAAGACAGCCCTTCAGAGTAGACAAAAAAATGGAATACAGCATCAGAAACACCAAATGGGAATCCATATGGTACAACCCCAAAATCCAAAATAAAGGGAAGTACCTAGCAAACAACACCCTGCTGGAGAAGGGCATATCCACTCCCCAACAACTGGAAAAAAACAATGCACCACTAACCTTCGAAGCCCTACAAAACCTCCACAACCTAACAGCGGTTGAATTTTAAGAGTTTCTCAAAATCAAAGCTGCCGTCTCGAAAGCCAATCTGGAAAAAAACACACCCTCCATCTTACAATACATGGGGAACCTAAACAAGCTAGGTACCACACCTCCCATCTCTACAAATTACTAAGCCCGACAAAGTCAAATCTCAACAAAAAGACAACGGGGTTCTGGGAAAAGCTTCTAAGCAGACAACTGAATGAGAAGGAAAAAAGCCGCCTGTGGCTGTCCGCCTCCCAAAACAAAGTCTCACCCCAGGTTGCACAGACAAAATACTGGCTACTACACAAAGCCTACTGGACGCCAGCCAGACTTGCAGAAGTAGGGGTCAGAGAGAGCGACACCTGCTGGAACTGCGAAAAAGAGAGAGGAGACCTTGTGCACCTAATCTTCCACTGTACCCGAGTCAGGGCCTTTTGGGCCAAAATCACAGATTTCACAAATCACAAAGGCAGTGGGGAGGGACATACACCCAGGCTTTGTAGGACTAGTGACGGCCTTCATGGCCCCAGACCTCCACTCAAAAGAGGACGGACACCTGGTAGACCTCCTCCTCACGGCAGCAGTCAAAACAATTCTAGCAAACTGGAAAAACACAGGTAAGGCCACTTTCAAGGGATGGGTCAACTGGATCCCCTTTCTAAGAGGGGCCGACAACATAGCGGCAACACACGCTCCCAACCACACAGCGAGAGGCGAAATGTGGTCATCCCTAGACATACACCTGGGTACGTACAAACCTCCATGAGATGGTCCTATAGGAGTCTCCACTTCACCACCGACCACCTGTGGCACAGCACAACCATGCGATAACTCATCTCTATCTCCACTTCATTTTCCTTTTCACCCTCTTCTCTTCATCTCTCACTCACCTTCTTTTTCAACAAGGGTGCAACAAGATTTTACAATGTGCCTACACTACCGATCTTGTGATATACGCTCCACCATGAAGCCCACCAAGCCCGTTGTAACCCTTACGGAGTCCGCGAGGCAATGCTATAACTGTACTGTATATATATATAAAACTTGCTAATAAAAGATTGTTGAAATAAAAAAAAGAAGTGATGAAGAGTATTTGCCAATGTGTTGAAAGGTTTTGGAACCATAGAAGCTGTCAAAGAATTGCCACTAAGTGATTCACTCTTTGTCTGTGAATTAATGCTGTCTTAATGTCACTAAAAGGATGTCACCCACATCTTGTAGCACGCTTCACTTTGTTGGATCAAATGATCCTGCGTACAGTGGGGCAGATTTATGACGGCCTTGCGCCGCTGGTGCGTCATTTTTAACATGGGAAAAAGTGACGCACCGGCGGCGCAAGGCCTTCATAAATCTGCACCAGTGTGCAATGGAGGATGCTGTAACCAGAGATGGACTTGCTCTGAAGCATATTCTATCAAATCTAGGGTGTATAATCTCCATATCTATTCTAGACACCTTTCAATCACGTGTACCAATTTGTTAAGCAACTCACAAACACCAAAACAAAAGTTTTGAAAGATTTAAAAGCATCTACTGTTTTGCCTGTACCTTTCCATCACAAAGAATCAAGAGAAAAAAGAATCATTGTGGACGGCTAGCGCGGTCGATCCAGTAGCAGCTCGTAGTGGGAGTGCTGCGGGGGTGAGGTGGGACGGGGGAGGGGCAGGGTGGGAGTATGAAACCACGGAATACGGCAGAATGGAGGTAAGTACATTAATAAATAAATCAAATGAATTACATTGTGCACACTGTAATGCCAAATGGTGATGCAGCTTGCGCAATGTAATTTGTTTTGTTTATTTATTTATGTACTTACCTCCGTCTGCCGTATTCCGTGGTTTAATACCCCCACCCTGTCCCTCCCCCCATCCCACCTCACCGCCCCGCAGCACTCCCACCAGGAGCTGCTACTGGATTGATCTCAAATCTGGGTAAGCGGTTTCGAATCTCGGCAATGACGCTCAACATCCTGTGATTCTGGGCATATCACTTAATCTCACAGAATTTACAAAAAATCAATGTGTCCTTTTGTAATGCAACTGGTGCTCATGTAATGCGCGCTGATACCTGATACCTTCGGTCAAGTTTGCGCTATATAAAACTAAGATTTAAAAAAATCAAGAGAGTTTAATTAGGACCTTTCATATCTGACAGGCTGGTATGGTTCTGGCTGAATAAATATATCTTTTCCAACCAGTCATGGACATTTTTAGAGCTCTATTTGGTTGGGCTGTAAATGTAAGTCAGACAAATGAAATCAAGACCCATTCTGACTGCTAATGAGGATTGGGGGTTTCATTCTGTTACTCCACGGCATACAAGATAGTTTTAATGTATGTGAGGGTAAGAAATTCCCATTGTTTTATTCATACCATCCTATCACATGGCTAAAAATAATCAAGAGAGCTTAATTAGGACTCTACATGTTTGAATCATCAACATGTTTCAGCCTAAATGAATACATTTGTGCTACTCATGCATGGGCATATTTAAAGATCTGAAGTTCAATGGTTTCTGCGTGGTATATAAAACAGATAAACGACATCACGATACCATTCACTTTCAACATGATTTGATTGCTTCAGTCAATTACTCCTTAGAAAACAATGATATTATTTTTGTACTTCTACGCAGCATGTTTATCATTACTATTATTATCTCTTTTTACTAGTGAACAACTGTTGATCCACAATTGTTGGGATTCACCGGGATCCTGCTGCCACATGTAGTGCCTTTTTTGACACACTGCAGTGTAATTGGAATGCTATCCCGTGATTTTGTGTTTTATTCTGTTTGTGTTGATCTTATTCAAGTGATATCTTTCGTTATTTTGTTAGCGAGCATATTAAGTTTGACTTAGTTTTTTTCCAAAAGATATTTTATATGAACATTGTATTCCACATAGAAACAAGTTCTCTCATTTGAATCATAGGAAACTTCTTATTTTTTATCAATGTGTTTGGATTTAAATCCGAGCAGATGTTTCCATAGATGTGGTCTCTGCAGTATATCTGCCTGTGTTTTTTCACTGCATATTTTCAGTTGATTTCACAATGGATTATGCATATCTTTCTACCGAGGGGTTTTATTTCTTGAAACTCCTTGATTGTATTGCTGCAATTTTCTGGGCGGGAACATTTTTAGCCTTAGTGAGGAGCTGACCCAATGATGAAGCATGTCACAAGCAGTGAGTAATTCTTGGTCATAATATTACTGAAATTTATAAGATAACTAGTTATTCAAGCCTTATTAAGAACACTATCTATTGTGTAGGTTATATTGTGAGCTATATAATAATTTCTTCTCGCCCTCCTACTTTTCTATAAAGTTACAAAGAAAAAAGAATTGTAATTGTATTTGGAAGGTAATGCACTTCTGGAGACAACAATAGAGTTATAACGAATGCAAAAGTATTGTAATATTGCAGAACAGATGGTAACAATGCTTGCATTTGCTAAATAAATTAGAACATGTGAGCAAGCACTAGGAGGCCAGAAGGTCTGGTTCTTGGCAAGCTGGTGTTATGGTTATTTATTTTTCTATTGCAATCATATGTCACAAAAAAAGAAGAACAAAACACACCATATGACTGACTAAATATAGTGGACATATGCTAGCAATAACATTTTTAAACTAAAAAAGTAAGTGATACCGAAAGAGGGGAAAGATCCACAATACCCACAAAATTACAGACCAATCTCGCTGATCAATGTCGTCTGCAAAATCTATGCAAAAATATTAGCAAACAGACTGAATAGCTATCTCCCTCACCTTATCCACAACTCACAAGTAGGCTACATCAAGAAAAGACTCTCCCAAGATAACACAAGACTTCTCTGCCACCTAATCAACCACACATCTACCAGTGCAGACCCAGCGGTCATGATAGCATTAGACGCCGAGAAGACCTTTGACAGAGTGTCCTGGCCGTACTTGGAACAGTGCATGCAGAAATTTGGACTAGGAGCAATCTATAGGGGCATGGTGATTGCCCTATACAACAAACCCAAAGCGAGAGTGGTAATCAATGGAGGTACATCAGAGCCACTAACACTGGAAAGGGGAACGAGACAAGGCTGCCCCCTCTCTCCAGCCCTCTTCCTACTGGCAATAGAGCCACTCCTTAGCATGATCAGGAGCAACCCAGACATCGCAGGGGTAGACACACACGGGAAGACGGTGAAACTGGCAGCATATGCTGACGACGTCCTGATCATAACCAAAAAAACCCACAGAATCAATAGTGGCACTAATGAAAACCATTGATGACTATGCAAAAGTCTTGGGGTACAGACACAACAGAGACAAGTCGGAATGCAAACCTATGAACGTCCACACAACAAGTGCGGTCCTGGGTCATTCAGGGCTGACCTGGTAAAAGAAACTCCTTAAATACCTCGGACTCCATTTCGACAAAGACCTCAGGGACACCCTTGAACACAACAAGACTATCACCCTAAAAAAAGATCTAGGATAAACTGACCGTCTGGTCACCCAAATATATAAGCTGGTGGGGTAGGGTAGAGACTGTCAAGATGATGATAACGCCACTAATCAACTACTTGCTAGGAATGCTACCACTAACACTCACAACAGACTTCCACAAACAACTAGACGCGATGATTAACAAGTTCATATAGAAAAGTAAAAAACCCAGGATAAGCCTGCACAAACTTAGACTAAGCAAAAACTTAGATAACTAGTTATTCAAGCCTTATTAAGAACACTATCTATTGTGTAGGTTATATTGTGAGCTATATAATAATTTCTTCTCGCCCTCCTACTTTTCTATAAAGTTACAAAGAAAAAAGAATTGTAATTGTATTTGGAAGGTAATGCACTTCTGGAGACAACAATAGAGTTATAACGAATGCAAAAGTATTGTAATATTGCAGAACAGATGGTAACAATGCTTGCATTTGCTAAATAAATTAGAACATGTGAGCAAGCACTAGGAGGCCAGAAGGTCTGGTTCTTGGCAAGCTGGTGTTATGGTTATTTATTTTTCTATTGCAATCATATGTCACAAAAAAGAAGAACAAAACACACCATATGACTGACTAAATATAGTGGACATATGCTAGCAATAACATTTTTAAACTAAAAAAGTAAGTGATACCGAAAGAGGGGAAAGATCCACAATACCCACAAAATTACAGACCAATCTCGCTGATCAATGTCGACTGCAAAATCTATGCAAAAATATTAGCAAACAGACTGAATAGCTATCTCCCTCACCTTATCCACAACTCACAAGTAGGCTACATCAAGAAAAGACTCCCCAAGATAACACAAGACTTCTCTGCCACCTAATCAACCACACATCTACCAGTGCAGACCCAGCGGTCATGATAGCATTAGACGCCGAGAAGACCTTTGACAGAGTGTCCTGGCCGTACTTGGAACAGTGCATGCAGAAATTTGGACTAGGAGCAATCTATAGGGGCATGGTGATTGCCCTATACAACAAACCCAAAGCGAGAGTGGTAATCAATGGAGGTACATCAGAGCCACTAACACTGGAAAGGGGAACGAGACAAGGCTGCCCCCTCTCTCCAGCCCTCTTCCTACTGGCAATAGAGCCACTCCTTAGCATGATCAGGAGCAACCCAGACATCGCAGGGGTAGACACACACGGGAAGACGGTGAAACTGGCAGCATATGCTGACGACGTCCTGATCATAACCAAAAAACCCACAGAATCAATAGCGGCACTAATGAAAACCATTGATGACTATGCAAAAGTCTTGGGGTACAGACACAACAGAGACAAGTCGGAATGCAAACCTATGAACGTCCACACAACAAGTGCGGTCCTGGGTCATTCAGGGCTGACCTGGTAAAAGAAACTCCTTAAATACCTCGGACTCCATTTCGACAAAGACCTCAGGGACACCCTTGAACACAACAAGACTATCACCCTAAAAAAAGATCTAGGATAAACTGACCGTCTGGTCACCCAAATATATAAGCTGGTGGGGTAGGGTAGAGACTGTCAAGATGATGATAACGCCACTAATCAACTACTTGCTAGGAATGCTACCACTAACACTCACAACAGACTTCCACAAACAACTAGACGCGATGATTAACAAGTTCATATAGAAAAGTAAAAAACCCAGGATAAGCCTGCACAAACTTAGACTAAGCAAAAACTTAGATAACTAGTTATTCAAGCCTTATTAAGAACACTATCTATTGTGTAGGTTATATTGTGAGCTATATAATAATTTCTTCTCGCCCTCCTACTTTTCTATAAAGTTACAAAGAAAAAAGAATTGTAATTGTATTTGGAAGGTAATGCACTTCTGGAGACAACAATAGAGTTATAACGAATGCAAAAGTATTGTAATATTGCAGAACAGATGGTAACAATGCTTGCATTTGCTAAATAAATTAGAACATGTGAGCAAGCACTAGGAGGCCAGAAGGTCTGGTTCTTGGCAAGCTGGTGTTATGGTTATTTATTTTTCTATTGCAATCATATGTCACAAAAAAGAAGAACAAAACACACCATATGACTGACTAAATATAGTGGACATATGCTAGCAATAAAATTTTTAAACTAAAAAAGTATGTATGCTTTCCTCGCAAGCAGGTGTAATTAGAACTGGCATAGACTCCCTTTTAGGTATTATGCTCTTCAAAGAAAATATTGTTCTTATTGATGCAAAAAAAAAGATATTATTTGCTTTTGAATTTCTATAATCTGTAGACTTAGTTTAAACACACAAACGTGACTACTGGCAAGGTAAAATATTGGCCCACTACCTCTGGCAGTAAAATACACCTCTTTTTAGGCAGCTGTGCACATGTGATCAGGAAGAATGCCATCACTCACAGTTCAAGAGAGCTAATGGGTTGACCTATTGCCCAATGCCGTATGCTATGACAGATGAAAGCAAATGTGAAAGACTGCTGAATAGACTAACAAATGACAAGGGCTCACTAAAAGCCTCTATAAGTGTGTGTGTGTGTGTGTGTGTGTGTGTGTGTATATATGTATATATATATATATATATATATATATATATATATATATATACATATATATATATATATATTACCTACTGGCGGTCGCCAGTAGGTATATATAGTTAGGATTTTTTCTCTATGGGTTTTTTGAAAATTCTATGTCTAATAACTTTGGCGTTTGTGGACGGAATTGGCTGAAATTTTCAGGAAAATGGCACATTTTGTTTCTGAGCAGCCCTTGAAAATTTGGGGGGGGTTCGTCCAGTGGGGGCCGAGAAAAAAGGGGGGTCCCAAAACGTGTTTTTAACATTGAGTTTTCCATAGGGCGGTTGGCCTCACTTTTAGCCCGAACGGCTGAATGGATTTGCACGAAACTTGGCAAAATTGTAGGGACTGGTAGCCCGATGTGCCTTTTGTAGGTCTCAATATATGTGCTCCAGTGGATTTTGAGAAATTAACTTTTAAAAAAAGATATATATCTGTAACAGCGGACCGGGCAGCGGCCCAGGACGCGTACTTTTCGCGCAACGGAGCTTTGTGAAGCGAAGCTGATTGGTTCTCTGGCGTCTGTCAACATTCCAAACAGTCCGTAGCGGCCGCCATCTTGTCTCTCGGTAGGATCGAGAGACAAGAGGAGGCCAAAGCGAAGGGGCAAATGACCATAAGGGGGAATAGTAGATCCTCGCTGACCCCCTAGGTTTGATGTGGAGGTTTTAAAAGGGCCCCGCGGGGCAAAAAAAAAAAATAATAATAATAATCGAACGGCTGAATGGATTTGCACGAAACTTGGCAAAATTGTAGGGACTGGTAGCCCGATGTGCCTTTGCTAGGTCTCAATATATGTGCTTCAGTGGACTTTGAGAAATTAACGTTCAAAAAAAGATATATATCTGTAACAGCGCACCGCTTCGCGTACTTTTCGCGTTACGGAGCTTTGCGAAGCGAAGCTGATTGGCTCTCCGGTGTCTGTAAACATTCCAAACAGTACGTAGCGGCCGCCATCTTGTCTCTCGGTAGGATCGAGAGACAAGAGGAGGCCAAAGCGAAGGGGCAAATGACCATAAGGGGGCATAGTAGATCCTCGCTGACCCCCTAGGTTTGATGTGGAGGTTTTAAAAGGGCCCCGCGGGGCAAAAAAAAATAATAATAATAATAATCGAACGGCTGAATGGATTTGCACGAAACTTGGTAAAATATTAGGGACTGGTAGCCCGATGTGCCTTTGCTATGTCTCAATATATGTGCTTCAGTGCATTTTGAGAAATTAACGTTCAAAAACAAGATATATATCTGTAACAGCGCTCCGCTTCGCGGAGATAAAATTATATCTGTATTACCTAGCTGTTGCTAACACCAGTTAGCGACGGCTAGTAGGAGATAGCGACCATCTTGGGTCCCACTTTGCATGTGAGTGATATTTATCACTAATGACATGCAAAGTGGGCATGCCAAGATGTTAGCGACTGGAAACAGTCGCTAACATCGCTATCTCCTATTATCAACTTTTGGAAATATTCGAGATAAGCGCGAATATCTCCAAAAAGTAACAGCTGCCCTGAGCAGTTCTTAGCCATGTTATCCAATGGGAGGTGGATAACATGGCTAAGAGCATTAGCTCGGTAATGCATGAATATCGCTGAGTTTTCAGCGATATTAATGCATTGCGGTCGTTTTTTTATCGTATTTGCGATAAACCTTGATAATAGCAAGGTTTATCTGCGATAATTTCTGACGGTAAAAAAATCTTTGCAATGCATCGTTAGGGATAAATATCGCTTAACTTTGGTAATATGCCCCAACGTCTGTTAACGTTCGATTCGAAGGAAATCAGGAATTGTTGAAAAACATTGTGTGCGCCATCTTGTCTTTTTTCAAATGCCACACTTTTGTCGTGCACGGCAGCCATTTTAGATGCCTTGACCAGACCCACTCTGTGCACGCTGTCGATCCTTAGCATGGCTCCCCACCCTCGCAAGCATCTCACCCAGGCAGTGGTCACCCCCGCTCTCTGTCTTATGCATGGGTAATAAACCTCCCCCCATCTGCGCTGCTCTTCCCTGAGAATCACACCCTGTGCCCGCCCGACACCTCCCTTTCGCCCTATTCACTACCGCACCCTCTGACACTCCTTTTCCTCTGTGTCCGATTGTCCAGGCCGGTCCTAGGCTATCAGCTAGCCCTGCAGATGTAGTTTATGGCCACAGCTGTAAAGAATCACCCCTCTTCAAAGGAGTTATAGTAGATCAAGGCCCACACTCGATGAGATCCGTCACAGCAGAAGCGTTGCTATTATCTGAAAACCATCCTGTATTGTGATTGGGGAGGGGACCGAGCGTGAAGCGGAAGATTCCAGGGATGACTCTTTGTACATCAAAGTTTTTACAATTATGTGTCACATTAAAAATATATAGCACTCCGACAAAGTAGTAAGATTATAAAACTTTAATAATTTATAAATATATACAAGAAAACAAAAATAGTAATAACATATAAACATTTTTAGGGAAAAACAACGAAGTAGCGGTCGGCTGTGCGAATAGTCCCAACGCAGCACAACGTCCAGATTTCCGGCGTGGGGCGTCGCGGGGGGTGGGTCATCAGTAGCAAACTGTTGTGCGAATAGTTCCAAGGCAGCAGAACGCGCCGAAATCTAGATGACACGAAAGTGATGTCTAGTAAGTTGCCACCCAGCAAATAACGGCGTGGGGCGTCGCGGGGGGTGGGTCATCAGTAGCAAACTGTTGTGCGAATAGTTCCAAGGCAGCAGAACGATGGCACAAAGGTGATGTCCAGTAAGTTGCCGCACTGGTTTTGGTATCCTACAATGCTGCTCCGAATAACGGCGTGGGGCGCCCCGGGGGAAGCGGCGTGAACGGGCCTCTCCAGGTGGAGTCTCATCTGTTTTAGTGGGGTGCCCCTTTACCGTTTCAGTTGCCATTCCGTCCGCTTTTGGTCCACTGTGTCAAAATCCGCCATTCAGCTGAGTTGCGCCCACTCTTGCGGTGCAGCGATAGGCGGCTGCCACAGGACTCTCAAAATGGCGGCAGGCTCTTTCCTTTTTGGGCGTGGTCCACTGAAATGGCCCTGGGACACCTTGGAAATCGGACGCTTGTCTGCTAGGTCTTGGACCCCATTCTCGAAAGCGTCCCCTCCGCCTTGAGAATTCATCAAAAGTTTTGGGGGCCCCGACTCCTGCAGGCTTCTGGTGGGGAGCGGCTGCCATGATTGCTCGCGGAATGACCACGACGGAGCTACGAGATGGTGGTGCTCTCATGCTGACGCCAGTTTAGTCTGAAACATCCAGAAACAAGGTGGGGCTTTCATCGTTTGGGGGGAAAAAAAAGTTTTCATCCAATGAAAAGTGTTGTTTTTAGGTCATATGATCAAGCCTTCCATCATTAGGAAACCAAAAGTAAAATGAACCAATGAAAAGTTTTATAAACAAGTCACATGACCTGTTATGCGGAATAGGGTATAAAATGCGGAGAAAATACGTTGGCACGTGAGGCGGCGTCAGTAGCGGACCGATGTGCGAATAGGCCGAAGGCAATACAACGCGCCAAGATCCGGATGGCACCGAGGTGGTGTCCAGCAAGTTGCAGCACTGGTGTGGCCATCCTACAATGCTGAAAGTCGGCGTGGGGCGCCCCGTTGGCCTGTGAGTTTGCGTCAGTAGCAGACCGATGTGCGAATAGGCCGAAGGCAGCACAACGCGCCAAGATCCGGATGGCACCGAGGTGGTGTCTAGTAAGTTGTCGCACTTCTGTGGCCATCCTACAATGTTGAAAGTCGGCGTGGGGCGCCCCGTTGGCCTGTGAGATGGCGTCATTAGCGGACCGATGTGCGAATGGGGCCAAAGGCAGCGCAACAATATTTTCTGACTGACACCACAAGGCGCTGAGATGCCAAGATCCGGATGGCACCGAGGTGATGTCTAAGTTGCGGACTGATGTGCGAATGGGGCCAAAGGCAGCGTAACAATATTTTTTGTATGGAAGATACCACTAGGCGTTGAGATGCCAAGATTCGGATGGCACTGAGGTGATGTCTAGCAAGTTGCTGTACTGGTGTGGTCATCCTACAATGCTGAAACTCGGCGTGGGTCGCCCCATTAGCCTGTGAGATGGCGTCAGTAGCGGACCGATGTGCGAATAGGCCGAAGGCAGCACAACGCGCCAAGATCCGGATGTCACCGTGGTGGTTTCATAGTTGAGAGGCACTTCATCTGCAGTGGGGCGCCGAGATCCGGATGGCACCGAGGTGATGTCTAGCAAGTTGCTGTACTGGTGTGGTCATCCTACAATGCTGAAACTCGGCGTGGGTCGCCCCATTAGCCTGTGAGATGGCGTCAGTAGCGGACCGATGTGCGAATAGGCCGAAGGCAGCACAACGCGCCAAGATCCGGATGTCACCGTGGTGGTTTCATAGTTGAGAGGCACTTCATCTGCAGTGGGACGCCGAGATCCGGATGGCACCGAGGTGATGTCTAGCAAGTTGCTGTACTGGTGTGGTTATTCTACAATGCTGAAACTCGGCGTGGGGCGCCCCATTAGCCTGTGAGATGGCGTCAGTAGCGGACCGATGTGCGAATGGGGCCAAAGGCAGCGCAACAATATTTTCTGAAGAGAAGACACCAAAAGGTGCTGACATTCCAAGATCCGGATGGCACCGAGGTGGTGTCTAGCAAGCTATGCAGTTGAGTTGTGTGCGCACTTGCGGCGAATAGGTCGAAGGCAGCATAACAATGTTTTCTGAATAGGAGACACCACAAGGCGTTGAGATTCGGTTACCACCGAGGTGATGTCTAGCAAGTTGCCGCACTGGTGTGGCCATCCTACAATACTGCTCCGAATAACGGCGTGGGGTGCCCGAAGGGGGGGGAGCCGGCGTGAATGGGCCTTCCTAGGTGGAGGCTCGTCTGCTGTAGTGGGGCGCCCCTTTACCGTTTCAGTTGCCATTCAGCTGAGTTTCGGCTGCTCTTGATGCTACAGCGACAGGCGGCTGCAAGAGGACTCTCAAAATGGCGGCCTGTTCTTTGGATTTGGGCCTGGTCCACTAAAATGGCCCTGGGACACCTTAGAACTCGGACGCTCGATTTTTTTTTCCTTTCCTGTACATGCAAAAAAAGGTAAATGCCCGGTACGTTACATGCTTCATCTGCCACGATGAACTCTCCAGAGGAACCGAAGAAAAATATAGTTGTGGTAACTATACCATGCATCGTCATATGGAGAGGTGGCACCAATTAATTATAGTGCTGCATAAAAGAGAGATTTGGAGGAGAACCCCTGACCTGCTAGTACATTCATCAAAGAAGTGGCACTGAGAGCTTCAGAGGCAAGGGAAACGGTCCCAAATATTTAGAAGAACTTTGGAAAGATTAAAATGACATGTTTAGATTGTGGCAAATTAATTTCATGTGGACAGATGAGTGTTACTCTAATAAATACAGCATATGAACATCATCATAGTCGATGGTTGGTAGAGACATTTTGACTATATCCTGGACCTGCCCGTCCTCGCCCAAAATGGCGCCGGAATAAATGGGACTCGTAACTCCTTGTTGTGTACTGGTTGCAGAACCTTGAAATCACGAGATACGTATGCAGTTTTGAAGCACATGGCGGGCGGGGACGAGAATTGATTGAATATTTCGACATCCCTATTGATATTAAGTTCTGATGTGTTATTGATTACTGTACTGTTGAAAGTTCGAATTAACGTCACCCATGGTACTTGCCCGCAAATGTATATCTAGATAATTTTATTGTAACTGGCCCTGTCGTATTTTAATTATAAAATGTACGTCCACCGATTCCGTAACTGTTAGACACCTTAGTTCTTGCAACCTAATGGCCCGCCCGTTACGTTCCTCTACAGTGTAAATGTCTATTCATCATATACGATTACAGTTTGCTCTGTGGCAGGCCCACGTGGTTATAGGCTCGTATTTGTATAATGAAATTTTCACAATAAAGGTTTTTAAAAGAAAACATGGTAGTAGTATATACATTGGTAAAGTTTTTAATAATAGTGACTGTTTTAGAATCATTAAAAGGCCAGTGAAATAAAGCAGACCAATTACATGAAGGGTAAAAGGTATAATACGAAGGAACGCAGTAAAGATAAATGGTCAAGGGCTGTTGTGTTTTCTATTCCTGCAACATAAAGTGATCGATAAGAATCTCATATTCAGGCGTATCGGCGACTAAGACAGCAGGTCGACCCTCTTTTGCTCAACGGCTCCGTCATGGGACGAAGAAACGCTCTTTTTCTCGAAAAAAGAATATATTTTACTTGCAGGACAGTTGTAAAATTTCCGGGAAAGTACATTAGCCTGGAACATTATAACATATATTTAAGAAAAAATAATGTTCGGAAGTAATGAAAAGCGTAATTTTTAGGTCATATGACCAAGCCTTTCATCATTACAATAAGAAAAGTAAAATGAACCAATGAAAAGTTTTATTAACAAGTCACATGACTTGTTATGCTTACGTTACGCGCTGCGCGCCCCGGATGACTTCCGGATGCGCTAACGCGGCGCGTCATATGACGCATTACGCGACAACGCAGGTACAGAATATAGTCAAAATGTCTCCACCAACCAGCGGTCGGAACACAACCCCTTTCAGCAGGCTAAATAGTTCTGTTAAATGACAACAGAAGGGACAGGCAACAAGAACCATCAGTCAAAGAGGGGAGGGCTAGTTCTTCTCTACCGGGTTACATTGGGGCGCTACCGGAACTGATCGAATTGGTAGTCTACAGTGTTTCTGGATGTTTCAGACTGAAGCTGGGGTTAGCATGAGAGCAGCAACATTTCGTAGCTCCGTCGTGGTCATTCCGCAACCAATCATGGCAGCCGTTCTTTATCGTTATTTTGGGCGGGGTGGGTGGCGGAGCCGAGCTGTTTTGCAGCCATCATTGTGTGGAGTTCAGTTCATCTCACTAGTTTTGTATTTGTCATGAGGGGTTGTTCCTAATGTTTCTATTTTAGCGAGGTCAAAAAGAGATCCCATTAGTGGCCTACTGATTTTGCTCGATTCCTTTTCTTTTTTTTCCACGATTTTTCGTTATCTGCAAAGACTAAACAGAGTATTGCGACTCTGTGTTTGTTTGTAAATAGAGAATGAACCAAAGAGAACTAATTCTAAAACAGTAAATACTTGGATAACAATCAATCAAATGGAGAGAGAAGCAGGCACGACGGATTACAATGGGGGCAAAGGCCTGCGTTAACTACCTTTCACTATCTGCAAAGAGAGAGTACTCCTAATAGAAATGAGGGGGGGGGGGGCACCATTCAAAGCAGATCAGTGTGCATAAACACGAAAATGTTTTCACTTACCACGTACTTGACATTCGACAGCTTATGATATTTGCTATTAAAAAACCATTGAAATTCACTGAAAAAACCATAGGTTATAGACCATATATAGTTAGGAATTAGCATTTACAAAACCTTGAAAATTCACTGAAAAAACCATAGGTTATAGACCATATATAGTTAGGAATTAGCATTTAAAAAACCTTATTTTACTCACACAAAACCATTGAAATTCCATATATAGTTAGTTGCACTAACTATATATCGCGCACCCGCAATCCACTGCTGATCATGTCACATATTACATCATTCATGACATGGTCAGTGACATCACTGATGACATCACTGATGACATCTCAAATGACATCACTGATGACATCACTGATGACATCTCATTTGACATCATTCTTGTGCTAATACGATAAACCTCTTCAGACTCTAATATAACCTTAGATACACTCAGTGTATACAGACACTCACACACTGCCACTCATCCATGGAGTTACTCACACACCCAGTCAGTCATGCAAAGAAACAATCTCACCTCCATTTCTTCAACTATACAGTTAAACACACCTTACTTATTGAAACATATACTAACACATATTTACTCTCTTATACAATCCCTGATACAAGTTCACAATGATCGATACAACTACTCACTCATTCAGTGGCTCTCATGCACAGTTATTTATATATGCCAACTCTCACATGTACTGTGTTTTACATATGTACTTACTATGACATGTAGCATTGAGATATCCATTCACTCATCAATACACTCATGCACACAGTCAACTGCCCATGTAGCTGTTTCCACATGCACTCTTGAACTCATACACCTAGTGAATAAACTGCTCACACATCTATGCATAGAGTCACACACCTTCCAGCCACCCCTACACAAACTCAATCTCCCATAGAAATACTTGGGCAACCAATTAATAACACATATAGCCTCTCGTATAGCTAATGATCAACACATGCAGCAGTTTACAGAACAACAGACATAATGATGCACAAATTAAGACAGTTTAGTCACTAACCCATGCATTCAGTGAGACACATTTAATCACTCACTCATACAGTCAGTCACGCACCTACTAAATCCTTCATCCAGACACTTATACATCCACTCATTCTTCAATATGTAAAACATATTTAAACTTTACAAAAACACACAGACACTAGATGATGTCATCAGTGATGTCATTTGAGATGTCATCAGTGATGTCATTTGAGATGTCATCAGTGATGTCATCAGTGATGTCACTGACCATGTCATGAATGATGTAATATGTGACATGATCAGCAGTGGATTGCGGGTGCGCGATATATAGTTAGTGCAACTAACTATATATGGAATTTCAATGGTTTTGTGTGAGTAAAATAAGGTTTTTTAAATGCTAATTCCTAACTATATATGGTCTATAACCTATGGTTTTTTCAGTGAATATATATATATATATATATATATATATATATACTCTCCACTCCTGTGTTTACCCGATCATAAACAGGCGCTGACACCGTGGGGTCTCATTCAGGAACAAGTTTTATTATTTATCACAAGTGCAAAGTTCGACGCGTTTCGACGGTTGAGACCGTCTTGCTCACAACAAAGAATTCAGGTAAGTGAGTGCTTTTTAAACAATCAAAGTTCTCATTGGTCTGCGTGGCGGCATCATTGTTGCCATAGCAACCATTTCACCATGGCCACTGAAGAGTTACAACTTTAAATGCAACACTTAAAAACGCGCTGCACATAGCATTTACAATAGATGCAAACCAATAATAAAGTAAATATATTCAACAACAATTCAATTCCATTATATCAAAGTATAATCTTTTATCAACTAAGGTTCAGCGCTTGTGAAACTCGTGAAATTGCCACCTTCATCTTTCAAGGTGACTGAGCGCGGTATGTGGTTGGTCATTGTTTATATATTTGGTCATGTGTGTATAAAATTGTACACATATTGTCTATATATATAGGTACCAGTCTTTACTGTAGGCTAAGTAATTACCCTAGCGATACATCTCACATATGCCATATGCTAAGGAGGGAAAACTGACTTAAGGGTCTAGTGCCCCATATTTCAGACCAAAATAATCTAATGGTACAAACCCCTCCATCTGTTTAGCATATTCCGGATTGTTCTTGAATACAGCCCATGTGGGCAATTATAAGTGAAAATCTGACATATAGTGTTTCAAACTATTAATGTTAATTTACCTAATGTAAGATATTTGTTGAATTTTCTTACATGACAAGCAATGTTCACATCAACCATACTTTATGTTGCCACCACTAAAATCTCTTTCGACCTTGTGTGT
Source organism: Lissotriton helveticus (assembly GCF_964261635.1). Taxonomy (NCBI): domain Eukaryota; kingdom Metazoa; phylum Chordata; class Amphibia; order Caudata; family Salamandridae; genus Lissotriton; species Lissotriton helveticus. Next base: position 217,251,128 of record NC_136058.1, read on the forward strand.
TTTCTACTGTGATACTTACAGCCTTTGCTGAAAAGTAATAGTGAAGCTAATTTTAACCTTCTCCTACGGAGGAGTGGGTTCGGGTTCGCATAGACAGCTACTTTCATAGCTCTAATTTTGTGGGCTATAAATGCACACTAAGGGCCTCATCTGCGTTCAATCCCTGTGGGGCCTTAGTGTCCAGAAGGATAATGTACCGCGACTCTAGTCTTCGGAGGGCCAGTTGTCTATTCCCCCCTCTGATATTCTACTTCACATGGTCGATCACAAAGTACTTAATGTTCTCCGCTTTTCCCCCATGTATAGTATTGATGTGCCTTGCCACTGGGTATGAGGGGTCATTGTTAGCGATAGCTCTTAAATGTTGTAACACCCTTACGTAGGCGGGATGGATAGTGCTGCCCACGTATTTTTTATTACAGCTACATTGCAAGACGTAAACTGCAAAGTCCGTCTTGCATGTATAGTTTGCACATATCTCTAGTGGGTTTTTTCTATGTGGCACACTGAAAAATCCATAGGTTTCAGGAACGTTATAGATAGAAATTAGCATTTAAAAAACCTTAGAAATTCACTGAAAAAACCATAGGTTTCAAGGATGTTATAGTTAGTTGGACATTTTATTCGTAGAAAACCAGAGAAATTCGGCCATTGTGGTTAGTTGCGCTATGACTTGCGCCCCCGCAATGCACTGCTCATGACGTCACATATTACATCACTCATGACATGGTCAGTGACATCACTGATGACATCACTGATGACATCTCTAATGACATCACTGATGACATCATCCAGTGACTGCGTGTTTCTAAAGAGTTTAAATATGTGTTATACATATATATGCCAAGGTATATTGAAGAATGAGTGGGTACAGGAGTGTCTGAATGAATGATTTAATAGGTACATGAATGACTGTATAGGTGAATGATTAAACGTGTCTTACTATTACATGGGTGACTGACTAATCTGTATGAATGTCTGTATCAGTCTGTCAGTTGTGTGTAAGTGGCTGCTTGGGTTGGTGATTAGCTATATGGGTATCTATATATGGCTTTTTGATTTGTTGTATGAGTATGTACATAGGTGTCTCAGAGTCTGTGTGGGTGGGTGGTGTGTTTGTGACTCCCTGTATGTCTATATGGATGTGTGAGTGGGTGATTCACTTGTTGTATGGGTTCAAGAGTGTATCTGTGAGGGGCTATATGGGTGGGTGAGTGTGTGTATAGCTGTGTTGGTGCGCGAATGGATGTCTCAGTGGTACATGTGTGAGTAACTACATGTGTGAAAGGTAGTATATGTGAGTTTTAGAGAATATAAATAATTATAAGTGAGAGTGAGTGATTGTGAGAGTAGCTGTATGGATAAGTGTGAGATTGTGTCAGTGATTGCAGAAGAGAGTATGTGTTAGTATCTGTATGAATAAGTGAGGTGATGTGTGTATAACCGGGTGGGGGAGTAAATGAGAGTGTGATTGATTCTTTGATTACTGACTATCTGTGTGAATAACTCTATGGGTGAGTGGTGGTGTGTGAATGTCTGTATGGGTGTATGATTACAAATGATAGTAGCTGTATTGATATGTAACAGCTTTTATGAGTGACTGTATGGATGAGGGTGTAGATGTGTGTGTAGAGCTATGAAACAGTGAGTGGGTATGTAGTAACTGCTATTGGTGTGTCTGCTTTCGAGAATGGTAGTCTGTATTTTAGAGTGGATGTACAAAACGTTATCTAAGGAGGTGCATCAGATTTTCACATGGATGATGTCATCAGTGAAGTCATGAGTGATTTCATTTGAGATGTCAACAGTGATGTCATCAATGATGTCACTGACCATGTCATGAGTGATGTAATATGTGACATCATCAGCAGTGCATTGCTGTGGGGCAAGTTATAGTGAGCTCAACTAACTATAACGGCCAGATTTCTCTGGTTTTGTATGAGTGAAATGTCCAACCAACAATAATGTCCCTGAAACCTATGTTTTTTTCAGTGAATTACTAAGGATTTTTAAATGCTAATTTCTAACTATAACGTCCATAAAACCTGTGTTTTTTTCAGTGATTCCTATCGTAGCCCATGTTAGATGTGAAGACATCTAACATGGGCTTCGATAGGAATTCATAGAGTATATTATCAAGCCCATTATCGCCGCTTTATCGGTAGTTTCCTGCCGATAAAAGCGGCGATAATGTATCACCCGTCCTTGATAATATGCCCCTCAGTTCCTCCACGTAGCGGAGTCAGCTACCAAACTGTACCCACAAATGCTTTGATAAAGCAACTTTACATGCTAAAAAGCATATAACCAATTCACAAAAGTGAACTTTGAAAATGAAAAATATCAGGCAATTAGAGAGGTGATGAGTTTGTGGTCCCCCCTAACCTAGAGGTAGGACCAAGCAGATGCCTTGAACACAAAGAGCATGCTGAACGATTCAGACTCTTAGGACCACCCCAAGCACAGTTATAGACAAAAATACAATCCTAACCAAAGGCCCTGCAAAGCATTATGGGACGAGATTAGTAGTGGGCAGTGAATATTATTGCTAGGTGTCCCTCAAGTCAAATGCTTTTGCATTTGACTCATGAGGGACATCTAGTAACGGCTAGTGGAACTGCAGCTTGAGGTAATAATTTCAATGCTTTTCCATTTGACTCGTTAGGAACACCTAGTAACGACTAGTTGAACTGCAGCTCTTTGTAGAATAATTTTTATATTGGATACTATAATATTCACTGCCCACTACTAATATCGTCCCATCATGCTTTGCAAGGCCTTTGGTTGAGATTGTATTTTTGCCCATAACTGTGCTTGGGGTGGTCCTAAGAGGATGCAACCACCACCGAATCGTTCAGCAAGACGTGCTCTTTGTTTTCAAGGCATCTGCTTGGTTCTCTCCCTAGGTTAGGGAGGATCCCAAAATCATCACCTCTCTCACTGCTTGTTAAATTTTCATTTTCCCTTTTGTGAAATTACTATATGCATTTTAGCATGTCAAGACAGAGATACTTGTTATTTTACCAAAAGTGTATGAGGTCTCTGTTTTATTAATTGGGAGTCAGTACCTGAGTTTATGTTCAACTTCGTGGAATTCCACGAAGTAGTACCTCACCAACTACACCACCCTTAATCAGTGCATGAGTAATGTTAGGGTGATTAGAAGAATACATGGATAGTGCCTGGTTTATTGGAGCAGTGCATGAGTAGTGCCTGAGTTACTGTATGAGTGGATGAGTAGTTCCTGAGTGATCGGAGGAGTGGCTGGGTAGGGCTTAGGTGATTTTGTAACTGCTTGGTTAATGTTTCGGTGATTACATGAGTATGGAGGTAATGTATAGAATATTGGAAGAGGAAATGAGTATTGCTTGACTGATTGCATTAGATTATGGGTAATGTCTGGATGATTGCATGAGTGCATGGGGTGTGTCAAGGGGATTGCAACTAAGCCTGGGCGTAGTTTGCGTAGCAGCACTACACGTAGCTTCACGTAGTCTGCGTAGCATAGCTGAGGACACAGTGTACTTGTCTGTACTGTGCAAAAATTGAAAAATAATTCCAAAAAGCTTCCTGTACATGACCAGATATGATAAAATAAGGATTTTTTATCTTTATATGCTAAAGTACATATAGTACTTTCACAATGGTGAATCTGAAAAATTAGCAAGCAGTGGGAGATGTGATGATTTTGGGATCCTCCCTAACCTAGGGAGAGTACCAAACAGATGCCTTGAAAACAAAAAAAGCAGATCTTATTGAATGATTTAGTTGTGGTCCCATCCTCTTAGGACAAACCCAAACACAGTTATTGGCAAAAAACATTCCCAACCATAGGCCCTGCAAAGCATTATGGGATGAGATTAGCAGTGGACGTAGCGTAATTTTAAGCCCAGGGTTACTTGCAACAGTGGAAGAGTAGTGTATGGTGATTTGGTAAGTGCTTGGGTATTGGTGGAATGCTTGAATAAGTCTATGGTTACTAGCTGTTTCATTGCAGGAATGCATGGGTAGTGCATGGGTTATTGCAGCAGTGCATAGGTAGTGCCTGTATAATAGTTTCATTGGATGAGTAGTAGCTGGGGTGATTTGAAGCATGCTTTCATAATGCCTCGTTAATTTTGTGAGTGCATGTGTAATGCTTGGGTGATTGCATGAGTTTATACGTAATACCTGGATGATTGCATGAGTGTATAAGTAGTGCCTGGGTGATTGCATGAATGCATGGGTAGTGCCTGGGTAATTGGAGGAGTGCACAAGTACTGCCTCAGTGATTTTATAAGTGCTTGGGTAGCGGCAGTGTGATTGCATGAGTGCCTGGATAGTAACTGGGTGACTGGAGGATTGCATGGGTACTGCTTGGTTGATTGCATGAGTGCATAGGTAGTGTGTGGGTCATTGGAAGACTACATTGCTAATGCTTGACTGATTGCATTATTGTATGAATGCGTGGTTACTACTGGGTGATTTCAGGAGTGCATGAGTACTGCCTGGGTCATTGGAGGAGTGCAAGGATAGTGCCTGGTGATTTTATAACTGCATGAGTATTCACAGAGTGAGCGGATAAGTGCATAGATATTGATTGTTAGCTGAGCACTAGAACACGTGGTCTCTGCAGCAGGCTCTCTTCACACTGAGCTGTCCGTCCATGTGGGCTTGTGCCTTAGCATCATTACACTCGCTGGATTGTGTTTTGTGTGTTATAAAAGAGAAACAGCATATTCCCTAACGCATCTGTTATACAGCAAGCCCAAAGAACAAGTGTTAATGATTAAGGGTACGATTCACAGAATGAACTTAAGACTCAATCCTAAACTTACTACTATTTTGGTATTCACAGAATGCACTTACTACTTTTGGCATTCACAGAATGAACTTACTACTTTTGGTATTCACAGAAGTTAGGATTTTGTCTTAAGTCTGTCTTAAGTCTGTCTTAAGGCTGTCTTAAGACACACTTAAGACAACATCCTAACTTCTGTGAATACCAAAAGTAGTAAGTTCATTCTGTGAATACCAAAATAGTAGTAAGTTTAGGATTGAGTCTTAAGTTCATTCTGTGAATCGGGCCCATAGTACCCATGTGCGCACTGGTAGATCCCAGTGCAAATTAAGCAGTAGTTTAAAGTCTAAAATGCCAAACTGATGTAGCAGCATGGTTTCCTGCTCCTAAAAGATGAAAGGCTGAGCGCTAGAACGTGTGGCCTCTGCAGCAGGCTCTCTTCACACTGAGTTGTCCGTCCATGTGGGCTTGTGCTTTAACATCATTACATTCAGTGGTTTGTGTGTTGAGTGTTATAAAAAAGAAACAGCATATTACCAAACAAGTCTGTTACAGAGCACGCCCAAAGAGCAAGTGCTAATGATTAAGTGCCCATGTGCGCACTGGTAGACAACAGTGCAAATTAAGCAGTAGTTTAAAGTCTAAAATTGCTAAACTGATGAAGCAGCATGGTTGCCTGCTCCTAAAAGATGAAAGGCTGAGCGCTACAACACGTGGTCTCTGCAGCTGGCTCTCTTTACACTGAGCTGTCCATCCATGTGGGCTTGTGCCTCAGCATCATTACACTTGCTGGTTTGTGTGTTGTGTGTTATTAAACAGAAACAGCCTATTCCCTAACGAGTTGATGTTGCAATTTGAAACAAACCTCTAAGCTACATGTACTCGGTATAATACTTGATCGCTAGATCCACATCTAGCCATATATTTCCAGGGGCAATAGTGTTAATAATATAATAGACAAAATAGTACCAAAATGACAAAAATCCAATAAGTGAAACTGGTGATATGACTTTTTAAAGTTCTAAATAGTGCCAAAAAGTGTTAAGCATCAACTTTGGTCATCTGGCTGCTCTTTACTGGCACCTAGGTGGGATTTAAGGCTGACCGTGATAAATAGGCTGGATTCAGAAATCAGATATTTTACCTACAAACTTAAAGCTTGTTTTAATTCTTTGCTGTAAGGATACCCCTTTGCAATGATGGCGTAGTGTCCGTACTGCCAAGATTGTGGTCCGCCTGTCGGATTTTGATATTGGCAGTCCTTGGTATAACTACAGCTGAGACTACTCCCTCCACAGAATTCAGCAGAGTAAAATTCTATGAGTTCTGCCCACCCCTATTCAAAATTCTAATGAAAAGTGACCTAAGGATAGACAAAACAGTGGGAGGAGCCTTCTGGACTGGAAGAGTAAGTTGGAGTGTCTGAAGCATGTCCTTCCTGTTAAAAAAAGAAAAAGAAAGAAAATGTGTTTCGCCCTAAAAAACAATCGAACCATCCGTTCTGGTAGAATAAGTACTCATAAATCAAGTTTAGAGTCGATTTTGCTGGTTCTCGAGTAGAAAATCTACTTAAGAAGCAGCCCTCTGAACGTAACAGCTCATGACCGCCCGCGTTAGAAAGTGTCACCAGAAGGCTTACTAGTGACTGGAATTCACACCGGAGGATGCCAAATCCCAGTAGATTCTGTGGGTTTACTGACATCCTCCTATTTCTGGACTTCCACCTCGCACCAAGGCCCTTAAAGGCTTGGGCACACTTTCTGTGCCTGGCAGAATTCCTCCCTTTAAGGCACTCTTGCCCCATGCAACGCAGAGTTCTTGTAGTTCTCTCAAGGAAAGTTCTTTTGACATTTTAGGCTCCTGGGGGCATATTATCAAGGACGGGCGATACATTATCACCGCTTTTATCGGCAGGAAACTGCCGATAAAGCGGCGATAATGGGCTTGATAATATGCTCTATGGAATTCCTATCAAAGCCCATGTTAGATGTCTTCACATCTAACAGGGGCTTCGATAGGAATTCATAGAGCATATTATCAAGCCCATTATCGCCGCTTTATCGGCAGTTTCCTGCCGATAAAAGCGGCGATAATGTATCGCCTGTCCTTGATAATATGCCCCCTGGTTCTCTCCCTGGGGATCAGATTCCTTCAGGGTTGTGTGAAGTTTTGAGGCTGGTTTCCCAGACCCCATGACTTTTGTCTTGGTTGTAGAAACCTGTGCCATTGTTCCAGACTCAAGGCTCCCTTAACTTCCCTGTTGGGCTGTCTGGGCCCTTGGGGATCACACACCGTCTCAGGCATAACCAACTTTTGAACATGGGTCCTCCTTTCAATTTTTGCCAAAGCAGACATATAATAGGTCTTTTCCCAACAAAAACTCCACTGAAATGGCATGGGTCACAGCTACCTTCTTAGGGTCAGTAGATGACCATTGTTATGGGATGAAATTTCACCTCATTGTTAGAACACCTGGCATTATCCGCTCTGGGCAAACAAGTCAGCACAGAGCACACAGTATTAGCTATGTAAAGCATTTAGAAGCACCAAAACAGTAGAAACTCGGACTAAACAGCATATTAAAAATCCCATTCCCATTTATAAAAGTAGAGAATATTTTAATGCACATAATGACACCAAAAAGATGAAACACAACTATCCAATAAGGAGAATCAGATGTCTGAATTTTTAAGTGTTGCTCATCTGGTTGCCCTTGACCGGCACCTAAGCATGATTTATCGCTGACCGTAATTGAGCACAGGTCAGATTCAAACCAGTCGAAAGTTTTAACTTTGGACTTAGGGCCTGATTATGACTTGGTGGTGCTGCGTTGGGTCTGCCCTGCAACCGCACCATCAAAGCCATAGTCGCCAGGTCCCGCCAAGAATATGGATGCCTCTACACTGCCACAACACCACCAGTGAACAGTAGTTCCCTGGCAGCTGCGGCGCGGCAAAGGTGGTTCCACAGCCCTTATTGTCATTTGGCGGTCGGGAGACCACCCCTGCCTCACCCCCATGAGTCTGGTGGTCCGTGGATTGCCAGACTCATAATTAAGACCCTAGTGTCTAAAATTGAAGTACAAAATCTTCAGTGGAGCACGGCAGCAGGCTGGGGCTGTGAAGGGCTCCATGAGGCTGGATATACCTTGGATGAAGTTCGGGTGTGGTCGTTGACTTTTTGTGAGAAAGATGTAAAAAGGAGAAATTAAAAATATGTGCCCAAGGAAGGTCCATCAATGGGTGGATACTTTCGGACCTTCACTGGGTGAATATTTCTATATACAAAGGGGCATATTTACAATAAGTGGCGCATCCCTGCAAATCAGCAGGGATGCGGCAGTTATTGTGCGCCACAGCTCCGCCATCATGGATGCGCCGCATTTAAATGCAGCGTACCATGGTGCAAAAACGCCACAGATGCGTGACACATCTGTGCCGTAAAAGTGACGCATTGCTGGAGTTGCGTCGCAAGCGCGATGCAGCTCCAGCAATGCTCTGGGGGCCCTATCTAGTTAATGCTGCGTCAATCCTTACGCCTGCTTCAGGCAGGCGCAGGGTTTTGACGCAGTATGGGCCTAAAAGTGACTGAGTGAAATCTTGTAGATTTCACTCAGCCACTTTTAGGAGGCGTTCCTGCGCCGGAACGCCCCCCCCCCGCACAGGAATGCCTACATGTGGCGCAGGGCATTACAACGGGACGCATCCCCCAGATGCGTCACGTTGAAAGTACCCCCGCACCATGGAGCAGGATTTGCGCCGCCGCTGCATCACAAAAGTGACGCAACGGCGGCGTAAATGAGGCGTAAGGGTCTTGCAAATCTGCCCCAAAGTAAGTAACTTTTTAGCAGCTCGGATTCATCTAGCTGGGCAAGTCTGCAAGCTATAGCCGAGCAGGTCTCCACAAGCCCAGACACCTTTTCTGCCACTTCCTGCTTGAAAAAGATTTTCATCAAGCGGGAGCAACTTGAATCTTTGACCTGGTGGCAACGCACCTTCATTGGATTGACTTGATAGGTTTGTCCTAGTCGTCCAGAAGTCTTTGGAGCCAACATTTTTCCAAATCCCATGTTTTTCAGGATGTTAGGAGGAGTACACATTAACATGGCCAAAGGTCCTATGACTTCAGGAGCAGTACTTGGGGGTTCACAGCTCACTCCAGAAGAAGCCGCCAACACAGTCTAGGGCAGGTAAAGTGGCGATTGGAGCTTGGAGTTCACATCTTTGTCCTGGGTACAAGTGGAAGCATATCAGGTCTCCTTGCAGGTCTCAACAGCAGGTGCAGGCCGTCTTCTGTATTTCACAAGATGAGAAGTGTCCTGAATAGGGTACCCAGAGATGCCACATTTATGCCTGGCACTAGCCTGTGGGTGTGAATGACTCCTGACTCCTCCCTAACCAATAGGGAGAAAGTTCCCTGGGGTACCTTAGCACTTTTGCAGCAGTTCATGTGTACCCTACTTCAAGAAATCCTACATTGCCCCTCTGTTTATAAATTCAAGATGGTGAAACCATTCCTCTTTTTTACACAGCCTGTGTGCCACCCCAGAGGTTTGGTGAGGAAAATTAACAACCCCTCCTCTGTGGTCACCTCAAACCAGTTCTGGGGCAGCTCCTCTCCCACTGGGAATGGTGCCTGTCTGACATGGAGATCAAAGAAGGGCACTGCCAAGGTATCAGCTAAAATTTGCCTGTGGCAGTGTAGGCATCTTTAAAGTTAATCAAATTCCTCGGCACACCCCGGTTGGTCATCAGGCTAGAGGAACAGAACACCTCCCCACACTTTTTTATGCTTGATGTTTTGATGTTACACACTAAGTGGCCACAGGATTGCACAGACATTGGTCTCTTGTTCACTGTGCCACTAGAACCAATCTACACCCAACTAAAGATCCACACTCAGGGCAAAACCAGTCTTGGGTTCCTTTTGTTCTGGCTCAGAATCGACCTGGCTTGGCAGTTCGGCCTGGAACAAACCAGACTGATTTGCATATGGCAGGGTTTATTATGAGGTGGTATGGTGGGCAACATAATGGTGAGTTGGCATTCTACCCCAAGCGATTGCCATTACCTTTTGTGTGTTTTGATATTATGCCCTAAGTGGCCATGGCTATGCCCAAATGTGGGTCCGTTGGTCACTGTACCACTAGAACCAAGTAAAATCCCATTGAAGACCCACAATCAGGGCAAAACTGGTCATGGGTTACTTGTGTTCTGGTTCAGAGAGGACTTGGCTTGGCAGATAGGATGGACTTCCTATTGGAGCAGGGCCAAGAGTGATTTGCATATGGCAGGGTCTAATCTGAGGTGGCATGGTGATCAAAAGAACAATGGGTTATATTGCTACAACCCAGTGTTGTCAGAGGCTAGACTTGTTTGAAGCATCCTCCCATTGCCTTTTGTTTGTTCAATCTTTTCTACTTCCTTGTATGCTTAGCAATGGACTTTACCATCTTTGTCAGATACAGGCAACCAACATCAGAATACTACCTCACACAGTTCTAGGGGAGAACAAATGTCAGATCATACACAACCCAGCAGATCTGTCAAATATGCACCTGCTGATTTCTACCTCTCTACACAGAGGGATAAATGTAGGTTTCTGCTGAAACCCCATACACCAGAAAAACTACCACAGGTTACTCATGAAGCTCCATGGCACTACAGCTTGATACTTTCACCCTCCAGAGTTCCTTCTTTCGTTCTGTTGATATATTGAATGACAACTGTACATTTAGGCCCAGATGTATTAAAAAGTCACTGTGGTTTTTGCATGTGTTGCGTGACAAGGAGAGAGCAGGACAGCACCATATTTACAGAGATATGGAACTCTCCTCCCCTCTTCCTAGTGATGGTGCAGCATTTTGCTGCCGAGCATTGTGCATACACTTTGGTGGCACAGTGCAAATGGGTCTGTGTGAGTCTAGCTTAGGTTTTGCACTGGAAGGGTGCCCTTCTAGTAGGAAATACTATGCTTAAGCTAAAGTTAAAAAATGTCCTACATGGTATTTGTGTTGTACAGTCCAACACACATGGAAAGTCAGAAAAGAAAGAAGAAATGATGAAAGCACCTTGTAATGCCTGCTTCTAGTGGCATTATTGTTTGGTAGAAAGCCCTGTCTACTATTGTTAGTAGATAAGGTTTTGTGTCAAAAACCATGTGTCGTAGCACGAGAACGCCCATGTACCACCCATGGAACGTCCCCTTGCCAATGAGTAATGCAATATTTTAAGAAAACAGCGGTTCCTGTGGAACATTGCTTAATATTTAATAATTATATCAACTGCGAAAATCGCATGTTTATACAGGGATTAGCTGAGATGTCAGATAGAAAGGGACTCAAATACACTGTTTTAGGTTGTACAATGATTGTATTGAAGACAAAAATTATTCCAAACAATTTCTACAACAAATATTTACAGTCGTGTGTTGTGTCCCAAGTGAAATTATTAACCCAGGCATATGAATACATTTGTGAAACAATATGTGCAAGGTTTCAAAATAGACTTTGTTATATTCAAAAAACGACCAATTTCTTTTTCCAAATACATAACATCTATGAAATAATAGAATGTCAGTTATATTGGTTCGCTTTTCTTAATTGTCAACGGCGTTTCGACCCTAACATGAGTGAAGGGTCTCTTCAGAACTTTATGATGTGAGGGACATCTTGTGTTGGAATTGTTCAGTGTAGGTGAAGTGCTTGAAAACCGTGTTTTGGTGAAAATAAAATTGAAGATACTCACTAAGAAACCCAGCCGGGTTCCCTAGTAAGTATGTGAACTTATACAATTCCGGTATGTTGCACAATGGCTGTCCTATTGGCTTCAGGGTGTTACTTCCATTGAAGTCGTTTCTCCTTGTTCTTGAGGGCGCTGTTTAGCAGTCACCACAGTCTGTTGTGGAAGCCGGCTGGGTTTCTTAGTGAGTATCTTCAATTTTATTTTCACCAAAACAGGTTTCTTACTGAGTAGCTTCAATTTTATTTTCGCCAAAACACGGTTTTCACGCACTTCACCTACACTGAGCAATTACAACACAAGATGTTCCTCACATCATAAAGTCCTGAAGAGACCTTTACCCGTGTAAGGGTCGAAATGCATTACTTTTTCGTACAAACCAAATACCACAAAATACCAATTTGCATTGGTTTGTAAATCACAAAAAAAGGATTTGCATCTGGAATGCAGACCTAAGGCAAAACCTTTCTAATTCTAGGCCTAAGTGAGTGTACACTGCACAACTTCCACCTCATTATATCCAAATATCTCTACTGCTGAGACCCTCTGTGGGTCCTCCAAATTTCCTTCTTTAAAATGTCCAGTTATTTGGCAACAACTGAGATAATGACTATCCCTGAGACAGACTCGCCCCTATAAAAGTGTTACAAAGACCTGCTATTGGAGAGGTTGGCCTACTCTAATGAATTCATATATACATTCATCTCCATCTACAGATTACCTAAAAATATTTATTCCCAACAATTGACATTCAGAGATCAGTGAGATGCAAGAATATAGCCATAGCTGTATGGAATATGAATGGATTCATACATTTTATTAAATATGACAAGATTCTAGCCTACTTGGCCCTCCAAATCAACAGATGACACACATCTATCACCTAGTCTAAAAGAGAAACTAAAACTACGGCAGTACCCAGTAAAAATCATTGATAAAGCAATGAAGCGAGCCAGAAATAACCACAGAGAAGCATTATTGGAGGATAAGCGGAAGGCCCCCACAGAAGTCACACGACCCATCTGCATCACGACTTACAATACAAAGTCAAACGAAGTTTCCAAGATCATTAACAAACACTGGGGCATTCTTAATTGTGGCAATCTCCAACTTCAGAAACCTATGTTTGCACACCGCAGAGGTCGGAATCTAAAAGATATTCTAGTGCATACACGACCAAAACCTCCCCACCAATCTAGACAGACCACCATTGGAGTCCATGGCCATTTCCCGTGCGGTGAACTGCAGCAGTTGCCATCTTACAGAGAAAAGTACCTCACTAACTTTCAGGAATGGCACTACTTGGGAACAACGCAAAATGACAAACTGCAATACCAAGAACGTGGTTTATCTGATCACGTGTCCCTACGGTCTAGAGTATGTCGGCATGACTACCAGGGTCGTAAAGACACGCATAAATGAGCATAAGAGCAATGTACGTTGCAAAAAAAGTACAACAAAAATGGCGACACATTACCTCAATGCCCAACATTGCGTGAACGACCTAAGGTGGACAGTGATTGAACAACTGCCATATGATGTAGGTCTTTTCCAGAAAGAGCAAAGGTGGGTGTTCCGGCTAGGAACCCACATCCAAGGACTGAACGACGAAGTACCTTGGGGGCAACTATCCCATTAAATGACGCTATTTGAACCATCTTCTTGCAGTTGAGAGGTAGTTATGCCCCATACTTTCTTTACTAGCTAGACCTCTTGACATACTGTATAATGTATTATGTCTTCAAATGCTATTTAAGCAACCTTTTCCAACTAATGGTTGGTTATATATAGTTAGAGGCTTTTTTTGAGTTATGAGACTGCAAAACGATAAAAACCATCTTCTTACAGTTGAGAGGTAGTTTTGCCTCATACTTTCTTTATTAGCTAGACCACTTGACATACTGTACCATTTATTATGTCTTTAAATGCTATTTAAGCAACCTTTTCCAACTAATGGTTGGTTATATATAGTTTGAGGCTTTTTTGAATTATGAGATTGCAAAACGCTAAAAATCTATGCCCCGGGCTTAGTTTACACCCCATATGGCCCACTGCACATGCGCGGGCGCTTGCCGCTGCGCCTCGCGCATGCGCTTCGAGACTTTCCGACATCAGCCCGCATACCTCACTGCGCATGCGCGTGTGTATAGCGGTACACCTCGCGCATGCGCGATGTGATTGTGTACACATCAATCACGCAGCAAGGCAGGACAGACCGCAGGTGCACACGGTGGAGCTGGCTTTACCGGACGCCCCAAACTAGGGCATGCAATCACTTAATTGAATAACCAACCTTGCCTACGAAACGGCGGAAAGACCTATTAAGGGCATGGTACCACTTCCTTTTTTTCGAATCAATAAGGGAACTAATCAACCCCAGATAGGGTATAAATACTGATTGCCCTGTGCTCTCCTCACTTCAGCAGAGCAGCGCCGTGGGGTAAGACGGAGGATAACTCATCCCGAGTTCGTGAGTACACAATGATATTAATAAGCATTTCTAAAACCATCAAGGTTAGTAAAAATGAGTATTCATACCTGCATTATTTTTTACAACAGATTGCTTATTAGCATACACCCCCAGACGTCCCTTATGCTCGTGAAGCAAGCAAACAAGTCTTATAAGTATGACCCAACAAGTTCTTCTTTTGACTGTTTTTATATGTTTCTGTGTTGTGTGTTTGTCAGTGTTTTTCTTTTCACTGGGCTTATTCAAGAACATGGTTTGGTTCCAGGTGACTGCACCTGTTTGAACTACCCGCTACATGGTTAACCATGATTTTTAATTTTCTTTTTCTTTTTCTTTCTCAGGTCATGCAATTCGCATCGCACCTGTAACGGACCGCTGTAGGCACATTATAGCCTTAAGTACTACACATAATTTTAACTTTTTTTCACTTTTTCTAACCTTAATACACTTTGGAAAGTTTAATGAAACGTGAGTAAGGTGGAGAAGTTGTGCCCCCGTCCTGAAGAAGGAGCGTAAGCTCCGAAACATGTCGACGCACACCAGAGGTCCTGTCCATTAATACGACAGATCTGACCTCGCACTGCACTTCTTTTGATAGTACCAGCCGGAGTTAGAAATAATTTTTTTCCATTACACTCACGAGCCAGGTACTTTTTAACCTTCTCACCACGTCCCACCACTCACATAACAATACCCACACACATGCACCACACATAGCCAAACTATTAAGTGCTCCCACGTAGTTGTAGGTCTCAGCAAGCCGCATCCCGATAGAGGGGTGCGAAGACCCCGATGATGAAGCATGACACCAAGGGGCCTTTTGGTGTGTGAGGGGTATTTTACAAAACACTAAGTGCTCCCACACCACTGTGGTAGACACTTCGCCCTTACCCCAGTAGGATTCCTTTTGTTTATGTAAACACATCTATCACCATCAGAAGCAGTGAAGCTCAAGAGGCGCTAGATAGGTACTGTGTTACATGCTAGTAAATATTTCATTTAATACGTAGGGAAAAGTCATCAGACTACAGGAAGGGTAAAGTTGCAATTCTGTTTGAAAACCCACTGTGCATCCAATAAATGACCATACAGAAACAGCATGTGCCTACTAAACTAGTTTCATATCAGTATAACTTATAAATTGAGCCAAAACATTAATATTAACTATTACAAGCGTAACTTTGTTTCCAATTGTTGTTGTACATTGAACAATTTTTTATCTCACGAAACACATATGTATTCATACATTATGTAATGACATATTAATATTAACAGTTGCAGGGAGAGAGGTCTCCAGAGCTTATGTCTCTGTAGCTCAAACGGGAGGTTAGCCTACTGACCCTTTGTGTCACTTCTGGGGTCCTGAGTGGAAATCAAATACATCCAGTCTTCCTTCTGGATTCAGACTGCAGGGCATTCTGATTCTTCAAAGTTCCATGAGTGTTCTGATGAGAGGTTCTGGGGTGACCACGTTGCAAGTCTGTGGTGGTCATCCTGACCACCTCGTCCACTTTGTCAAACAGTATTTGTATAGCACAACACTGTCACTCCTAAGGGTATCTGGGCACTGAGGATGCTGTGTCTCCCTCAAAAAGCCAGGTCTTAAGTTTCTGTCTGAAGTACGCCAGGGAGGATACTGCTCGGAGGTGGAGGGGTAAGTTGTTCCAGGTCCTGGCGGTTACGTAGGAGAAGGAGCAGCTCCCACTGCAGCTGTGATGGATGCAGGGGGTGTCTGCAAGAGAGATTGAGGTAGAGCGCAGGTGTCTTGCAGGCAGGTGGAAGCTTAATCGATGGTTGATTTAGGAGGGCCCTTGGCTGTGTAGAGCTATGTATGCGAGCAAGAGTAGCTTGAACTTGTACTTCTTCAAGGTTTCTGAGGTGACGGGTGATGCTGGTCCATTTGGGGAGGTTTAGGATGAGTCTGGCAGTGGTGTTCTGTATGGTCTGGAGTCTTTTTCGGAACTGGGTGGAAATTCTGGCATAAAGAGCATTGCCATACTCGAGGCGGCTTGAGACAAGGACATGCGTGATAGATTTGGCAGAGCCTGCGGAGGGTGTGGAAGCAGGAGGAGGCAACTCCATTGACATGTCATTTCATGGTCAGTTGGCTGTTGAGGATCATGCAGAGGTTGCGTGCATGACCTGTCGGTTCCGGTCTCAGTTTTGCTGGCCACCAGCTGTGGTGTTCTTCCTAAAGATCAGTACTTATGTTTTGTCTGAGTTGAGTTGTCAGGCAGCTGCCTCTCATCCATTTTGCTACATCGGTCATTGTGTTGCAGATGTTGGTTTTGG
The DNA here is from genome assembly GCF_964261635.1 of Lissotriton helveticus. Taxonomy (NCBI): domain Eukaryota; kingdom Metazoa; phylum Chordata; class Amphibia; order Caudata; family Salamandridae; genus Lissotriton; species Lissotriton helveticus. Next base: position 217,267,410 of record NC_136058.1, read on the forward strand.
CATTGGGGGGGCCCTGAATGAGCGAGAGTATAAGTTGAGAGTCATCAGTTTAGGAAATGACATTGAGTCTGTGGGATTTGACGATGTCTCGAAGAGGGGTCATGTAGATGTTGAACAGGGTGGAGCTGAGAGATGATCTTTGGGGCATGCCGCATATGATGTCTTTGGGTGCAAACGTGAAAGGAGGCAGGCGCATGCTCTGTGTGCATCCTGAGAGGAAAGAAGCATTCCACTTGAGGGCATATTGTTGTATGCCGATGTTGTGGAGTCTGTCGAGAAGGGTGGGCAACTGTATAGAACGCAACAGTGAGTCAAAGGAGGATCACAGATACCCTTTCCCTGCAGTCGAGGAGGGATCTGATGTCGTCTGTGGCAGCAATCAATGTGGTCCCAGTGATGCGTTGGCACGGAATACTGATTGTGATGCATTGAGATGATGGTTTGGTTCCAGGTATTCCGTGAGCTGTTGGTTGATGGCTTTCTTGAGTACTTTATCTGTGTAGGGGAGCAGGGAAATTAGTCAGTTATTTTTTAGGTCCCTGGGGTTGGCAGAGTTTTTTTTTAGGAGGGTTCTGAACTCCATGTGTTTCCATCCATCTGGGAAGGTTACCATGGAGGTGTTCAGAATGCTAGTGAGTTCCATGCTGATTGGGTTGGTTCTGAGGAAATGGCGGGGGCAGGGGGTCAGTGGGTGCCTGGAGTGCATGGACAACATGATGGCTGAGGTGGCCTGGATAGTGATCGGAGACCAGGTGATTATCGTGAGGCTGATGTTCTCTGGTTGAATGAGGTTATTGAGGCTGAGAGTGGTGGGATTGGGGTGAAGTTGTTGTAGATGGTGGTAATCTTGCTTTGAGGGTTTGGCAGAGTTCTTGGGATATCTGGGAGCAATACACATCATACCACAGGGGAGATATCAGGGGACAGGTGACAGCTGGAGACTGGCAGGAAATCTTTTGGATTATCGGCACAAAATTGTCAACTTTCTAAAAGTATAATTTTTTGTACAAAAGTGCCCTTTTTTGTGTGGCCACCCCCCACTTTTTGCTGATGGTTATAACTCTTACAGTGCACTGTAATCTGCTGCCCAGTGCCTGTTCTCTCTCCTAAAACTGTTATGTTCAAATTGGTAATACCAAATTGGCAAAGGTTTTACCCCGTTATAAGTCCCTAGTATATGGTACCAGGGGTACCCAGGTCATTGATGGTAATGGGGTTCCCATGGCCGCAGGACAGTTGTCTTGCTGTTGGTAATGGGGTTCCCATGGCCGCAGGACAGTTTCAATTCACTCTACCAACAGCAAGAGGTCATCCTTTCAGTCATAGAAGACATACGGGAAGACGCTGACAGAGGTACTATCCAAGGGTTGGTGCTTTTGGATTTATCTATGGCCTTCAACGCGGTCAACCATGAGCTATTGATAGCTGTGTAAGGCTGCGGGCTTACAGGATTCAACCCTGGTTTGGGTTGCGTTATTTTTAAGGAACCACTTGCAATCTTCCTTTAACTTCAAAAGGTTTGAGGTTCAGCTAACATGTGGAATAACCCACGGATCTACCCTGTTTTCATTTGTATATTTGTCAATTAGTGCAAACTTTAAAGGAAATTCAAGTTAGAGTCTACAGCTATGCGGATGATCTGCAGCTGTTCTTCACCATCAATCACTCACCCAAATCCACAGAAAGATTTTAAAATATTCTGTTGTTTATCTGGGATTGGATGAATAGCAATCAATTAAAACTCAACTATGACAAAACAGAGATTGTTATTACACATACCAAGCTTGACCTGTGGAAGCCCTCTTTCTGGCCCTCGATGATGGATACTCCCCTACAGCACAACAACTCTGTAAAGAGCCTTGGAGTCCTCATCAATAAGAATCTGCCAATGAAACCACAATTAAGAGCAGTCACATCCTCCTGTTTTGCAAACCTGTGTAAGTTTAAGAAGATTAGCAAATTATTTACTTTTGAAGCCTTGGTTTAGGCCATTATGGCCTTAGTTATGTCTAGGTTGGACTACGCTAATTCTTTGAAACTTGGTCTCCCCAAGGACCTTAATCTAAGACTTTGATTGGCTCTAAATGAGGCAGCCAGGCTAATATTTCAACAGTCTAGATGCTGCCATATAACTCTCCTGTTGAGACAGCTTTACTGGTTACCAGTGGAACATCGTTCTATTTTCAAGACCGGCTGTATCATTTTTAAATCTCTCTATGGCAAAAGCCCTCCATTTATATCCTCTAGAATTAAAACATACATTCTCAAACGCAACTTAAGGTCCAGTCACATGTATTTCCTCACCATCCCCTCAATTAAAAAGAAAAGACTGGGGGACTCCCGATGTTCTGTCTTTGCACCATTTATGTGGAACTCTTTCCCCTGAGCTGAGACATACCTCCAATTACATGAGTTTCAGAAACTACTGAAGGCTTGGCTTTACAGACAAGCCTAGAACTATTCCAATGTAAGCAGTGTGTTGTTTCTGTTGGAAAGCGCTAAGAAACCTACATGGGGATCGAGCACGTTATTAAATCTAGTAACATAACATAAATAATAGTCCTGCCATTGCAGACTGCAGAAGCAGGGCAAACTTCTCAAATTCGAGTGCACCATCACGATGTGTGGCATAGTCACATACACTGCCTCTAATATATGTAGGCACCTCTATGGTAGGCCTCCTCAGACTAGGAGGCAGTGTGCATTATATTAAAGGTGTGTACATATAAGTGCAAACCTATATGTCCCTATAATTTTGTTCCCTATTGGGAACTACTGTATGTGTTAGTGCTCCATAGGATAACATGGGCTACAAACCGGACACTCTCGAGATTGACAGTTCCTTTATGGTACCACTAACAAATTGTCATACTTGGTATAAAACAATGTGCTAGAAATGATTTCTGTGCCCTGAGTGAGGTAGTTTTACACAGGTGGCAACTTAAAGGTTGTCCACAGCTTTACTGTGTTCTGACTGACCAGCCTGCTTCCACCAAGACAGGATTCTGACTTCCTGCGAGGAAGTATCATCACTTCCAGGAGTTAGAAGCAAAGACTGGGCAGGAAGGAGGTCACACATCCTTCACCCCAAATTGACACATAAGAGCAGTGAGCTTCAAAGCCTACACCATCTCTGATATGTATCGGGGGTGTCCCCCTGAGGAGGACACAGCCTGTCCCTTGCCACAGGAATGTTTGTACATGGGCAAGGTGGTAATTTAGCTATGCTATGCTATTAGCTTCAGGAAGGCGGGCCACACCTCTAGGGTAAGCAGGCAAGTCTGTACACCTAAACTCAACTTCTGCCTTCTTTTAGAGGGCAGAAATTGTGTGTGCTGGGTATAAAAGGTGGCCTGCACCACTGTTTCTGGTCTCCTGGGGTGAATTAGCTGCAGGAACTAGCTGCCCATTGGTTACTAGCTCCCCTACACCTAAATCCCCTAAATCAAGGATTGAATGTGACCCCCCTCCGATACCACAACTTCAGATCTGAACAACTTTCTTCCTTATACTCCCTGTGGGCTGACTAGACTGGGAACAAGCAGGAAAGGATTGAAACCCAGTTGGGATTTCTATTGAAACATTACAGTATAAGTGTTTCTTAAAATTGTGGGAGAAATAATTGTTCATTGTCCTAAAGAAGGTGGTTGGTATCAACATAATCCGCCAAACCCCGTTGATGCACTTAGGTATACTAAATCTGATGAAAGGTGAAGGATACAGTGAATATTGACTCTTTAAAGATACCCTCTTTTGTGTGTAAAAAGGAACCAAACAGATTAGTGTCAAAAAAAGGCATATGTGTTTGTCTATTGTATTTCCCCAGTTTGTGTTGACTTTACTGTATTGAAAATAAATGTATAAAGTATGTTATTTGTATGAAAAAACTTTCTAAAGGGATGATATAATATTGTTTTTAACTTTGTAATAAGCTTATGTAATGTGATTAATGTTAGGCCCTTTGATTGAAGCTATCAATTTTTTGACTAATAAAGAAACCAATATTGTTTTGAAATATTATAGTGGGGATACTCAAATTACCATGTGATCATATATGAAGTGTGAGTGGAGACGCAATCAGAGTGTAAATGATGTACATGGTTTTGTATGTGTACCCAAGGGGAAACATTTTTTTGACATTACAGTCACAATCAAAGGCCCCCTTAATTCTGCTACCAGTGGTTGGGAGTCCGTTTGAGAGGGTAGAGTTTGACATTGTTGGTCCCCTTGAGCCACGGACTGCATCTGGGAATATATTTATCCTAGAGGTAGTGGACAATGCCACTAGACACCCAGAAGCAATTCCCTTCAATACTGCAACTGTTCCTGCAGTAACAAAGGCCCTCCCTGGAATCTTCACCAGCGTTGGGTTCAGTGGCATCACTAGGGTTGGTGTCACCCGGTGCTGGTAACTCATGGTGTCACCCCCTTACGACTTACCGCATGGACCTCCTCCGCTCCGAGTCCGCCAAGAAGGTAGGCCGACACAGTCATGCGTCACATCTTCCAAATACACAGTGCTGCCTTGAGCCCACCATCTTTTTTTCATTCTATATCTGATTTATCCGAGGGGATTCCCTAAGCAGAAGAAACCCTGGAGTACATACGATAATAGATTAAATACAAAGCTAGGTGCTGCTCCAGACACAGATGCTTCATATAGCGATAGCGAACACCAGGCAGCTCTGAAAATAAATCGCTCCTTGACACGTCTTTAACGCTTCCTTCCTTTTTTATAGCACTGTGACTGTCTTGGGCCGGCCTTGGGGACTGGGAGTCTAATGTGATTGGGATGCGATCTGATTGTGTTTGTGTGCCACATTCAGTCCTGCCAAGTGTCACACATCTCGCGTCACACTAACGCATTTTAAGTCACAATACCGCATAACCGCATGTAAAAATATTGTCACGCAAATCAGCGAACTAAAAGACTGAGTGTATTACCTGAATTCTTGCTTTGTTGAGTAGAATATTTAATGAGGTTCCAGGTGGCACACAACAGCCAATGCGAGTTCTGTTATTTTTGGTGGGACCGGGCTTTTTCACCCGGATTGAACGGTTTCGTTTGCGTAACGTAGCACACGCTGAGCTGGCTACCTCCCCCTGCACTACTTGGTCAGTAGCAGTGCGCACGTGCGTTCAGCTCGAGGCCTGCCCACACAATGACGTTTACTACTGACAGGCAGTGTTAATACTGCTAAAGGAAGAAGTTCAGCGGTGCCTCATGCATAGCTGCCAAGGTTTCAGGTTGCCCATGTGTGACATTTTCATAATTTCAGTGACATTATGAGTGACATTCAATGACTATGAGTGACACTTTCTCACGAGCAAAATCGAGAAATGAAGACGAGGGAAAAACATAAGAAATTGCACCCATATTAGCAGTAGATTATGAATTAGTAACTAGCTATGACGGAACAGCATGCTTTTTTTCAAAGCAGGGACAAAGGATTTTCTACATCTGTTTCAATGTCTAGTGCATTCACGCTGGTTAAGCATTACTCTGCTTGTTTGGACCTGAAGAATTAGGGAGAATGGTACACTGCCCCATTTATGCTGTGTTTCTTTACTGTTCAGCATTTTTTTTTACATCTGCCTAACGGTACAACTTCTGATCTCACTCAGTCGGACTGATCTCATTTTCTAATAACTATAGTTAGCGGATTACAGCTCCTTTAGGCCTCTGTAATAGGAATGATGGTGTTAACTAGGAATGTGTTCTGATCATTTAGGAGAATCTTCGTTATCGATTGCTTTTTTAAACCAGAATCCCATTTTATAAGAGACTGTAACAAATCAATGCAGGATCGATCATTTTAAGTTCGAATGCCTCTTCATTTAGGCAAATTTACACAGGTGATGGGAAGCACTGCATTATAGCGCTACATTTTAGCACTTCATCCCCAAAAACGTGATGATAAATCAAACGTGGAATACTCACCACCTTTGAAAAGGGCATGGCGCGCAGTCTTCAAAGCCTTTAGGCCCTAGTCGGCACCTCCTAAGAACATGCACATGTGCCCATGGATCAAGACACAACCGCGAAATAAAGAATCGCGCCCCCATACCTGACTGCCGTGTGTCCTGTGCTCTACCCAATGCCTGGACCTCACGCTTGCCAGTCTGGGCCACTGAAGTTATTTGAATGTGCTAAAGTTTACTGGCCTACTTTCACCCCCTCTTTGCAATATCCAGGCATAAAAATGTGAGTGGCTTTCCCAGATCTTGTTATTATCGTCAAAGGATGAATTCGGGATAGGCTTGTCTTTTGCTGGGAACAAAATCCTTACATATTTAAATGCAATTTATAGTGAAAAGTAGGAGTCCATCTTTCTCAAATGAAAACGTTACAACTTTTGTCTTCGCTTCTCATTGAAATTCATGATTGCATCATAGACAATGGGCCATATTATCAAGGAAGCTGCGGTAGTTTATCGCCGCTTTACCGGCAGGAAACTGCCGATAAAGCGGCGATAATGGGCTTGATAATATGCGATTCGAATTTCATTCGATGCCCAGGTTAGATGTGTGAACATCTAACCTGGGCTTTGATTGAAATTCGAATCGCATATTATCAAGGCCATTATCGCCGCTCTATCGGCAGTTTCCTGCGGGTGAAGCGGCGATAAACTACAGCAGTTTCCTTGATAATATGGCCCAATGTTCTCAGAGCATCAGCTGTTTTGAGAGGATCCTGCGCGTTTTGAAGAATCTCAAATATGTTATATCATTTTATATCCCATGTCTTGAATTTCAAAGTGCCTCCTAGTGAGACACATACATAATAAATAAGTAATTAATTTACAGTTCCGCTCTGCAGGATTGTTTCTTAATGGACACCGGTGCGCTCAGTGGCCTCAGTGGGGGGCACAGAATATAGCCCTATTTGGGGACAAGCTCCTTTGTGCAGATGAAGAGGGCCGCCTCTTTTATTAAAAGAAGGGTGTGCATGCGGGTCTTCTGTTATGTTTAACAGAAACTGCTGGTGGTAGAAAAAGCATTGTTAATAACGTAGCATCCTTGTGCTTTGTGCCTTGTGCAAGATAAAATAATTAATGTTTGGTGAATGCTGTTTTGAATTAATGTGCTGAATATGTATAGTTTTCCATCTTAGGCAACCTTTTTTCTACAGTGCTGAGGAACATTCAGCATCAGTGAAATTTACAAAGTGAAAATAATGATGTCACAGGAAGTGACGTGTATTTTACTTTTCATCAATAATAGGCAACAGAATGATTACATAATAAAACGTGTCCTGATAACATAATAATTGGCACGAGGTGCAATGATAACATCATAACTAATGGCGGACAGGTTCCTGATTGCCTCACAGTTGACCGGTGGTAACATGATTATTTCATACATGATGACAGAAATTGCATCACAATAAATTACAGTGGCGGTATTGCATCATAATTAGTAATAGCTAGCACCATGATCACATCAGACCTAATGACAACGTTTCCTAATTATATAATATTTCATGGTAGTAGGTGTCATGATTACATTAATTGATAGGGGGAGACTTAACAGTATCATAATTAATAATAGGCAGACCACGAACACACAGAACACTGAATTCCTCATGAGTAACGACCGAAAGTGCCATGATTACGTCATAACTAATGACAGAAAGTGATCTTATTACATCAGAATTAATGACAGAATGTACTGTGATTACATTACTTAAGAAAGGAAGTGCACTAGTGCAACGTAAGCAATGCCAACAGGTGAATGCCTTCGAAGAGAACTGAATGAAAAGCCAGCGAGCTTCCAAATCTTTTGGAAGCAACTCTGTCTCACCGTTACTGAACACAGCCCCCAGGAAACACCCCGCCCCCCCAAACACTAGCCTGGGAAGGCAGCACGTGCTCAGGCGGACACTCTTTTCCCTTTAATTAACGGCCGCAGCAATTCTAGATGGCCTGGGCTAGCTGCAGCAGGCATTTGAAATTGAAAACATCCTGGCATGACATTTCTAAGAGCAGAGGTGAGGATGCACTGTCTGTCTGCAGTGCAGAGCTGTAGCTGTGTTTGTATTGCACAGCGAGCCTGCGTAACCAGATTGGTGTCACCCGGTGCGGTCCGCACCCCCCGCATCCCCCTAGTAACGCCACTGGTTGGGTTTCCCAAAAAGGTGGTCCCTGATAGAGGGGCTAACTTCATGTCTGCATACTTAAAGACTATGTGGGATGAATGTGGTGTGGGCTATAGTTTCTCTTCCCATCACCTCAGACAAATGGTTTAGTTGAATGTTTCAACAAAACCATGAAAGAGATGCTAATGGACCTCCCTGAAAAACTCAGCAGGAGTCGCGATGTCATGTTACCTTGCCTACTGTTGCCTACAGAGAGGTGCCACAAAAGGGGGTTGGTTTCAGCTCATTTGAACTTTAGTTTGGCCATCCTGTAAGGAGTACATAGAATTTTGTAAGAATGATAGGCAAGGGCTATTAAAGAGCCTGAGATATACATAGTGGACTATGTACTAGGCCTGTGTTCACATATGACAGAGTACATGAAGAGGGCAAACAGGATCAGACATCAGCACTGATGGAGTACCAACTAGGTCACCTGGTGTGGGTATTGAAACCCAAGGCTCCCAGTGTCCTCCAGGGCAAGTGGACTGGGCCCTATCCAATCTTGGAAAAGAAAGGGTGTCACCTACTTGGTTGACTTAGGTACCCCAAGAAGTCCTAATAGAGTTATCCATGTAAATCGCCTAAAACCCCACCATGACAGAGCTGACATGACCATGCTCATGGTCACTGATGGAAGTCAGGAGGATGAAAATGAACCCCTTCCCTGACCTACTGTCAAACAACCCCCAGGATGGGTCGGTTGAAGGTGTTGACTTGTCTGACACCCTTACCACAAAACAGCAATCTGACTGCAGTCATGTCCTAGGCCACGTTAGCTATTTTCCTTTACCCCTATTCAAACAACACAATATACTAATGACGTGGACACTAGTGAGAGTCTCCCTGTCATAAGAGTATTTACAGGTTGTAAGACCAAGTGAATGGTGGCATTAAGACTGAGGTCAGCAAGATGCTAGAGCTTGGGGTTATTGAACCTTCTAACAGTGCCTGGGCTAGCCCAGTGATGTTGGTCCCTAAACCTCACTCCAGAGGTGGGAAACCTGAGACGAGGTTCTGTGGGGATTACAGGGGTCTTAATGCAGTTACAAAAACTTATGATCATCTCATTCTAAGGATCCTACCTGAAATATTGCATTCTAAGCGTATGCCTTCTTTTCTTTTTCTGATTATTAGATTGTCCCCATATCTCTTGGTCCCGAAGAGACCCTGAACTGTAAAAGGGTCGAAATGCTTTAGACTGTATTTGAAAGTGAACCAGTTTACCAGCTCTGAATATTGTACACAGAAGCTGGAGTCATTACTAAGTTAATCTTTGGTCGCCTTTTTAAAAAATTGTGGAAATCAAATGTTGGTAATGGCCCTTTGTTGCAGGGGTATCCCCACACTTTTTGCTTCTTCCTCCCTTGTTCTTCTTGAACTGTGGTTGTTGGCAATAGGACTCTGGGCACTTTACCACTGCTGATCAGTGCTAAAGTGCACATGCTCTCTGTATAAATTGTGATTGTGATTTGTTATGCATGATTGGCATATTTGTTTTACCAGTAGTTCCCTAGTAAAGTGCACTGAGTGTGCCAGGCTGGTGATTCAAATGCTACTATTGGGCCTGCTGCCCTGATTGTGCCACCCATATGAGTAGCCCTAAAATGGTGTCTCAGGCCTGCCACCACAGTGCCTGTGTGCAGTTGCTAACTGCCATGCTGACCTGACCAGTGTCCCCACTGGCCAGCCCTAACCCTTCCCTTTCTGTGCACATTGGACACCCCTATGGAAGGCCCAAGGTACCCCCTTGGGCAGGGTGCAGTGTATGTGAAAGGTGGTTGTCCTGATGGACAGGGTTGCCCCGGGAAGGGGGGCAGGAGTCACACCCTGGGGGTGGACTGGGCCACACCGTTGTGTTGGCCAGGTAGGTACAATGTGAGTCCCCAGAAGTCCTGGTGTGCCAGGCAAGAGTTTAACCGCAGGGGTTGGTCCCTTGGTTGGAAGCCAGGTTCAGGTGTTGCCTGACCTGGAGGGAGGGACATCTGTAAGCAGTGTCCCTACTAGTTTGTCTTCTAGGGGTACCACTCAATGTTGGAGGGTACAGAACTCTGGAAGGGGGTGCAAAGGGAGGGAGTCCTCACATCTGAGCCCGGTTCACCAGAAGGAGTTAGACCCTAGGTTGGAGACCAGGTACAGGGTGTCCCCCTGACCTGGAATCCCAGTTGCAGGATAGAACCCCTGTACTGGTGGGTGAATGGTGAAGGACACCTGCCACAGGTACCCTGACTATTCTAGAAGGGGGTAATGCTCCAGGAGGGAGGATACAGAGCCCCAAGGAAGGGGAGGACCGGGTGTGGGGAAGCCCACCCCAGCCTCCTGTCCCGTCGGCGGATACAGGCCCGGGACTAGTGTGTCAGTGCCAGGATGTCAGACCTGACCGGGCAGGAGGGAGAGTGGACAAAGGGTGCTAAGCACCTGGGGCTACTGCCCCCCACCCTCTGACACCACAGGGGTTTGAGAGCCCTGAGATGCATAATGGCTGGGTCTCATTCCTCCACTATCCCAAACAGAACTTGTTTGTAAAGAGACGCACGGTACACTAGCCCCGAAGGTGCTTATTTTTAAATATTTTCTAACATGTAATCCTCATGGATTCCTCATAATTTATCCAACGTATAAACTTATCATATTCCTGTGATCTACACACGTTATGCAATGATAAACAATATGTGTGCACAAGCAAAAAACAAATATTTCTTCAAAATGTCTTCTTTTATTCTTCTTTTCTTTTCTTTTCTTTTGCTCGAACTTTTTTGCATAATTCATTACATCATGAATTGCATACAACCTGATTCCCAATGCATTTCAGTAATTTATACCTTCATCAGAGGAATACTGCAATAAAAAATGTAATAAATCTCATCAGTATATTTGTGAATGTACCTTATGTATACATCAAGACAAACCAGTGCCAATTTTGTTTATATATTACAGATTAGTTTAGTGAACTTATGCCGAACTTGTGAATCAAATAGTGAATCAGCTGAACCTTCCCTTGAGTGACATTAAAAAATGTTAGTTCTTGCCAACCAACACCCTAGTGATATACTAAATACTCTACATCTAACATGCCTCACTGACCTGTTGAGTACTCCGTGTAACATCTGCCAAAAAATAAATCCAATATCAAATCACGATAATATACAATGTGCCCTCTCACCTCCTTTCATTGATGCCTACTCGTGCCTTACCAATGGAAAAACGTGATTCGCTGTGAACTGCCGATTTCAATATTGCTGACTCGACCTGTGTAAACCGTCAAAATAAAAATACTGTGTGTAACCTCCATATGCCCACCGATATTATCCAATCTTATTTCACCACCCAGCTACTGCCTACATGATTTCAACCCTCCTTACGTCTCACTCGCTCCTGTGCTCTGTGCGCTCTCAGCGTTTCAATCTCCAAACCAGCTGAACCGAACTTCCGCGTTCGCTCGTGTTACACAGCGTGTGACGCGTTCAAAGACTGCAAACATTGAAAAAGGACCATCGTGTCCTTTGTATAATACACAGCCGCCATCTTAAAGCGATCTTGTACTGATAAATAAAACTCCATGAAACTGTATGACAACTGCCCTTAATGTGCACTAGTGTGTGTGATCTATGTGGTTATCACCTCGTTAGTCATCAGCGTATTGCCATACTATATTGTCACTAGCATATATCTACCACAGCTATAACTACAAAACAAGACTACCTAAAAAATGAAAGAAAATGTGTGACTAAAAACGAAAATGAATATTCACTGTAAGACTCACTTGATCTGGCATTGCTCACTGCTTAAAGGCTATTTACATTTTAAAATCTTCACATCACAGATTGCAACTCTCATGTTCATTGGGGCAGATTTATGAGTTCTGGTGCATCTCTGCAAATCAGCAGGGATGCGCCAGAACTGATGCGTCACGCAATTCCCTCCTTGCGGCACCACAGATGCGCCGCATTTACAATGCGGCGCACCATGGTGCAAGTTAGGGCAGATACGTGACGCATCTTGTGGTGTACGGGCGGCGCATTGCTGGAGTAGCGTCGTAAGTGCGACGCAACTCCTGCAATGTACAGAGGCCACCCATACATAACGTGGTGCGTCACTCCTTACACCTGCTTCAAGCAGGCGTAAGGATTTGACCCAGCAGTGTCGTAAAACTGACTCAGTGAAATCTTGTAGATTTCACTGCGTCAGTTTTACGGGGCTTTCCTACGAGGGAACGCCCTCCCTGCGACAGAACGCCCACATGAAACCTGACGCAGGTTTCATGTGGCGCAGGGATTTACAACGTGACGCATCTGCCTAGATGCGTCACGTTGTAAATAGGTCGCAGGGATGCGCCACGTTTCCGCGCCATTGCGTGACGCAACGGCGGCGTAAACGTGGCGCAAGTCTGACATAAATCTGCCCCATTGTTTCTAAAGAAAACATATTATCTCTATTTCGTCATTCAGACCACAAGGTTCTAATGTGTGCAAACATTTTATTCAAAATGTCTCCCTTTGGGACAAAAAGCGATTGGCATCAACATGTACATGTACATCAATCTGTTCTAACACCGTGAATCGCAATTGTGGTATTGTGTGTTTCTTCTCCTGCCAGTGTACTGCTAAATTGGACTTTTGATTCACTGTTCTAATAAGGCTCTTATGTTCTGTCACACGAGTCTTAACCTTTCGTGTAGTCTTGCCTACATAGACAAGCCCACACGGACATTTTATCGCATAAACCACAATTTCTGAGTTACAATCAGCCGTATGTCTAAGTTTAATTGGTTTCCCTGTTAGTGGATGTGTAAAGCAATCCCCTACTATGACATTACCACAATGGCTACAATTGTAACATTTTCTCATTCCTTTGTGGTTAATGTTTGTGGGCTTGTCCTGACCCCTTTTGAAAATTTCTTTCAGATTGTTGGACCTAGTATATGCGAACATAGGTTTTGCCTGAAAAACCTGCTGAAAATGAGTTTCCTGTTCTATTATTTCCCATCTGCGCAGAACGCTCTTTTGAATAAACCTAGATGCAGTTGAATATTTCAGTACAAATATTTCTCTCTTTGATGGCTCCTTGGTGGCTTTAGTCAACAATTCTGTTCTGGGTATTATACAAGCCTTTTCTTTAGCTTTATTTATTATCTCTAGGGGATACCCTCTGTTTTCATACTGCTGTGACAAAGTATCCATTTCTTTGAGACCCTGATTCTCTGTTAAACATATCCTCCGTACCCTTAAAAACTGTGAGTATGGCAGGTGTTTTTTCAATGAAAATGTATGGAAACTCTGATAATGCAACGCATTATTTCTGTCTGTTGGTTTATGGTATACTCGTTTTATTAATTCATTGCCTTGTTTCTCAATCATTATGTCCAAATAGTTCATCACTTGTGAATCATATTGATATGTAACTTTAATTTGCTCATGACAACAATTCAGTTTTTGCAATGGGTCTCATTCCTCACCACTGTCAGTGGCCACTGTGGCTTGCTGTCTGTCGGTTGGGACACATCTGTGACCCAGTTAACGTTAGGTGCTGCACAAGTGGTGTCCACTGAAGAGGAGAAGGGTTCCACATGGGTTGGCTTGGTGGACCCTGAGAGTATGGCTAGAGGGATCCAACTGGGTTCAGGAAGACGTACACCAGGAATATTCCCCTGCTGTTTGGGCCAGTTTCTGTGTTCTATCGCCTTAAGCAGGCAATCCCCTCGGGGTATCGTTTGGTCTACCTTGGCTTTTGCTGGAAGGGGGTTGTGTTGGAAATGGCCCTTTTTGCAGGGGTATCCCCAAAGTTTTTGCTTCTTCCTCCCTTGTTTACCCTGACCTGTGATTGATGGCAATAGGACTCTGGGCACTTTACCACGGCTGATCAGTGCTAAAGTGCACATGCTCTCTGTATAAATTGTTATTGTGATTAATTATCCATGATTGGCATATTTGTTTTACCAGTAGGTCCCTGGTAAAATGCACTGAGTGTGCCAGGGCTGGTGATTCAAATGCTACTATTGGGCCTGCTGCACTGATTGTGTTTCAGGCCTGCCACCACAGTGCCTGTGTGTAGTTGCTAACTGCCATGCTGACTTGACCAGTGTCCCCACTGGCCAGGCCTAACCCTTCCCTTTCTGTGCACATTGGACACCCCTATGTAAGGCCTAAGGTACCACCCTGGGCAGGGTGCAGTGTATGTGAAAGGTAGAGCTTGTACTAATGTAGGTGACATGCTCTGATAGTGAAATACTGCCAATTTCTTTTTTCACTATTGAAAGGCTATCTTGCTCATAGGCTATAATGGGGAATGCTGTGTATAATGTTTACCTGCTTATCTTCCCATAGGAGCAAGATAGACAATTAAAGTTTGGTATCCCTGAACTTGGAATTTAATAACCTATCTTTTAGGAAGGATGTTTTTTAAATCCTGTGTTTGAAAACAGCACTTTTAGAAAGTGGCTATTTTCTTGTCTAACCTTTCTGGCTGCCTTGGCCTGTTTGTGAATTGACTGACTGGTTTGTGAGTGACAGGGGCTGGGTGGCTCCTAGAGGCTAAATGAGTCAGCCTTAGGCTGAATAGCTTCATCTGCATCTTGAGTGGTGGGAGGGGATAGCACCTGGGCCTGAATAGGGCTAAGCCTGACTTCCACAATGCTGGCTCCACCTCCTGCTGGGTGGCTGATTACTTGACTTCTTCCTTCCTTTGAGATAGAGAGGCAGGGTCATCAAAGTGCTCTAGGACCAACCAGAACTTGTATGGACTAGGCAGAGCCCTCTCTGCCCTCAGGGAACAAAGAGAATATTAGTATAAAAAGGGCTACCCAGACTTTAGAAAATTAGATCATCCTGGAATCAAGAACAAACCTCTGCAAAGAGAAAGCTGGAAGACTGAAGAGGAAGAACTGTCCTACTGTGTGTTTGTGGGCTGACCCGCAGTTGATTTGCTGCCAAGGAGAGGGGAAGGACTTTGCTGTTGCTGTGTCCCCTTGCTTGAAGAGATCTCCAAGGGCCTGAGGAGAGCTGGCCTCCTGTTAAGAAGTCCCAGGAACAAAAGGACTTCACCCCCAGCTTCCCCCTGAACTCTGCTGTATGTGTTTTGCCCTTCCTAGAGTGCTTGACCCAAATTGTGGGTCCTCTGGAAGGTGTGCCTGCTGTTTAAGGAGCTGGACAAGGAGAAAAGAAGAAGATCTGCAATTTTCACGCATCGCTCGCGTGCGGAGCACATCGTCGACAGTGCGAGGAAATTCCTGTTGCTGCGAGTATCATCGAAGAGTCTGTCGTCGCTGGGTGAGATCGCTGCACTGCTAGATTGCGGACCGCATCACGTCGCTGTGAACATCGTCGCAGAGCCATCACATCGAGGGGCCATGAGTGAAGAAGATCGACGCAGTGCCGCGCATCGCCGCCGCACCTGAGATCGACGTTGTCCCGAAGATCGTCGTATCGTGCCTGAGCGAGATGCTTCCTACCCAACCTGCTCACCAGAATCCATACAAGGTATCACATCCCTCTCCACACAGACCGGATTCGTGGCAACACGCCCGCTGCGTTCAGTGGGGCTGTCGCATTGCCTCCCCAGTGTCTCAGGAGTGATGCATCACTTGTTTTTCAACGCTGCAGCTTCCATTTGGAACATTTGTCGCAACTACAGGTACTTTGGGCTAAATGTGACGCAACTGTGGATTATTTTGACGCAAACCCTAGAACTCTTTTAAAATCATATTCTTGAACTGCGTCTGCTCGTGCCAAGCTACCAATGGGGTGAGCAGGGGTTATCTAAAGAGTGTATGCCCCTTGCCCTGACTAGAAGCAAGGGTCCCTATTTGGACATTGGTACCTACCTCTGCCAACTAGAGTCCCCTAGATCTAACACCAAGCTGTATACGTTCATTGTTTTTCACTGTTTGTTTTATGGTTCCATTTCACTTGGGGACACAAAAGCACTATTTTTTTTTCTTGGCCTGTGTATATATCAATTTGAATTTTACAAATCTGATAAAAAGAATTAATGTGAACATAAGTATGCAAGGCCCTCTTTCTTTCTGATATCACCATAACCCGTTTTTGTGATTGCGATTGTGCATTTGATTATTATTATAGATTAGCCTAACTTTCCGCTGGAACCGTTGTTTCTGTTACACATCTCATTCTAAGAGCAGATGAATTGATTGACAAGCTGGGTGCAGCCAAATTCTTGAATACCTTTGATTTAACATCAGGGTACTGGCAGATCAGACTCACCCAAGGCAGTAAAAGAGAGGTCAGAATTTTCAACCCCAGAAGGCCACCACCAGTTCAAAGTGATGCCTTTTAGGTTACAAAATACACTTGCCACCTTCCAGGGGTTGGTGAAAAGAGGTTTTTCAGGGTTGGAGTACTTCAGTGCAGCATATTTAAATGATATAGCTATCTTGAGCTCCACCTTGAAGATCACTTGGTCCACCTCAAGGAAGAGTTACAGGCCGTTCATCAGGCAGGCCCAACTATCAAGGCCAGCAAGTGCCAGGTAGGGCAGAGGTCTGTTGTGTACTTGGGCCACTTTCTTAATTGTAGGCCCAGTCCAACCTCTACAACCCAAAATTCTGGACTTGAAAGGTCCCAAAACTCAGGCTCAAGTCATGGCCTTTTTTTGGCTTCACTGGGTACTGCAGGAGATTTGTGAAGGGTTAATTAGACTATTGTGGTCCCACCCACTGAACCTACCTCCAAAAAATAGCCTAAAAATGTCATTTGGACCACAGGATACCGAAAGACCTTTGACACCCTGAAAGAGGCTATGGGGCACATGCATCAAGAAATGCTTTTGCGAGTCCCCAATTGCGATTATTAAGGAATCGCAATTAGGGACTCTCAAAAGCCTATGCATGTAGGAATTGCTATTAAAATAGCGATTTCTAAACATTCCTTAATTGCGACTCGCGAACTGTGAGTCGCAATTAAGGAATGGCTTCCTATTAATTCCTATGGGCCTACAGGCTCATAGGAATGAATGGTAAATTGCCTGCACAGTTTGCGAGTACCAATAGGTACTCGCAAATGGCGCATGCAATTTAAGGGTGCAAAGGTGTTAAAATGACACCCTTTTGCACCACTGAAATTGTGATGTGCACCCAGGTTACGCATATGCACACACATGCCCCAAGGGCATGTGTGTGTGTAACCTGAAACCTGTATCTAACCTGAAACCTTGAATAATGCACTTAAGTGCATTTTTCAAGGTTTTTGCTAAATACAGACCAGAGTCATTTCTCTGTACTTTGCAGCCCCAAATAACAAATTTGCTATTATTAAGGGGTATATGCATTGCATTTAAGGAATCGCAAATTGCGATTCCTTAAATGCAATCACAATTTAAGAAATCACTATGAATTGCGATTTCTTAAAGTTTAAGTGCCTTACACTTTGACACATCACAAAATGCCTTTTTGCGGGCGCAAACGGACGATTTTTGCAAATCGCACCGTTTGCGCTTGCAAAAAACGTTGATGCACGTGCCTGTAAGTGTTCTGCATCAGTAGTGAAAGCACCTGACTACTGATGGTTCGGACCATTGCATTGGGGCAATGTCAGTACAAAACAATGATTAGGCCCAGGATCAACCAGTTGCATATATCAGCAACCTCCCTAGAGAACAGTTTTTAGTGCTATTGAGAGGGATACCTTTGCTATGGTTTAGTCCCTGAAGAACCTGAGACCCTACTTGTTTGGCGCTTACTTAAACCCACCACTGGCCTCTCAGATGATTGAAGCGGATGACAGGAGAAAAACCCCAAACTGTCAAGGAGGTCCATTTCCCTACAGTGTGGACTTTAAAGTATAACACAGACGAGGGACAGACCATGTCAATGAAGATAATCTTTCCAGGTTTTTCAACTTAAATGATGAGAAGTGCCAGGAGATAGGTGAGTTGCTCATCACCTTTCATCTGGAGAGGGAGACATGTAGGAAAGTGCTCCTGTTTTATGGTCACCCCCAACTGTTTGTTCCAAATGCTGATGGTTATGACTCTGACAGTGCACTGGAGTGTGCGGCCAAGACCCCAGTGCCTGTGCTCTGTCCTAAATCTGTTAGGTTTTACTTGGTAATCCCAAATTGGCAAAGACTCGACCGCCCTAGTCATCATCTGGGCTTCCTTGTAACCATCCCATATTGAGTCATAAAAGATGCATAGGAGGACTAGATGGACAGTATCGGACAGTGACTGATGGGTATCCTTATCCATTAGGCATACCTGTAGGGCACTTTGTTATACACTGGTTTTGCTGGTTCATGTCTTTTTAGGTTGATTGGTTATAGATAGACCCGTGGACACTCTGTAGTGAATTGGCACATCAGAGCTGTGAGCTTCAAAGGCTACCCCGCCATTGATATGCATCTGCGCTGTCCCCCTGAGGAAGACGCACCCATCCCCGTGCCCCAGACACACTTGAACCCAGACAAGGTGGGAAATTAGCTTTGTAGGAGATGCACATCTCCAGGGAGGCTGGCCACACCATTAGGGTGGGCAGCCTGATCTCTCCCCCTAAAATCGACTTATTCCATCTTTAAGAGGGCAGAAATAGATCATTTTGGGTAGAAAAGGTGACAGACACCGCCAGATGTGGTTAGCTCAGGGGCATCAGTTGCATGGACTAGCTGCCCATTGACAACTATCTCCCACACCACTAACTCCCATAAATCTAGGATTTAAGGGACACCCCCCTAAAACAAAAACTTCAGATCTGGCCAACTTATTTCAAAGAAGGACCAAGAGGAGACATGCGTCAACAGTACTTTGCCCACTGCAATAAGGAAAAGAGAAATACTTTATCCCTGAGGCAATAGACTTGGAGCTCAGTGGATTACCCTCATCCTTGGCTAAATCTAGACACTCGCCAAAGAGTTGGACCCTTGTTTATGCCAGAAGCACCCTCAGTCTCCGATGGACTGATAGCACTAGTCACCTGCAAACTGCAGATAAAAACACTCACGGGATCCAAAGAAGCGCTGGCCATCGGGCCCTCCGAGGGATCGCCCAAGTCCAGATGGTCTAGTGCATTGTGGGAGTTGTTGTCTCACCTGCCCAAAAGTTTCAGGCCACTATGTTTCTCAATGTTTTAAGGTTAGAGAGAGACCCCTTTGTAACTACAGGGGAGTAGGATACTTTAAACAGTAAGAAAAAGGGTTTTCCCTTGGCTGACGCAGTTATAATTTCATGCACATGTATTCACGGACATAATCTACATAGAGACACTAGGTCCCATACACTATAATATGTCCACACACGAATTATGTAGCTCGAAAAATGTATTCTTTAATAAAAAATAAAGATCTTTTGTTAAAAGGTGCACTTTAAAAATTCATACGCACAGAAGGTGCCCACAATAAAACATATTACAATTCATAAGCACAATTTTACACACATGAATAGTTAAAAACACAATGAATGTCAGTACATTTTTCACACAAGTTGCTATATCAACAGAATTACATAAAAGGAGAGACAAACAAAAGACATTGCTAATTAGTCATTGAATGTTACATCTGAGAACCTAACAATTTCAGAATCTAAACCTGGGCCCGTTTTTTCCTTGACTACAGGATAGATTTGTTCTCTTGATTGTGTACAAGTGGCGTCGACGCGTTTCGATGGCTAAAGTTGATATTATGCCATCTTTATCAAGACTACGTGATCAGTCTCTCCTACTTTCTGGGCACTGGTTGGTTGCCACTGACAGGGTTTTTCCTGGTTACATAACAATCTTTGTCATGAGGAGTTTGTTCACAGTTTCAGACTTCAGGCGTTTGGTCCTTCTCTATACTGCAATCTTTGAGCGAGTGTGACTTCTCATCGGATCAGCCCTTCTCTTTATTTTTCTTATTTCTTAGTTATATACACCTTATTACCTTATTATGGTGCAATTGATCATTGGCGTTTGCCTTGGCTGACTCTATTT
This sequence comes from Lissotriton helveticus, assembly GCF_964261635.1. Classification (NCBI taxonomy): domain Eukaryota; kingdom Metazoa; phylum Chordata; class Amphibia; order Caudata; family Salamandridae; genus Lissotriton; species Lissotriton helveticus. The sequence continues at coordinate 217,287,461 of NC_136058.1, forward strand.
CTTTTCTTCTTCGGATTTAACACCGATCCCGTTGTAGCGCCCAATACTTGTCACGTGTTTTACTGGGACAAAACTCAAATCCGGAAGTGGATTATCCTACAGACTTCTTAGGCGTCTTGCTATCGGCGGCCGCCTGAGTCAGAGCGTTCCACTTCCTACGGGTTCCCGTCAACGTAACTCCTTCTGTCAGTTGCACGATTCAGGCACTGTCGTGCCAGAATCGTGCAACTGACAGGAGTTACGTTATCAACTTTAGCCATCGAAACGCGTCGACGCCACTTGTACACAATCAAGAGAACAAATCTATCCTGTAGTCAAGGAAAAAACGGGCCCAGGTTTAGATTCTGAAATTGTTAGGTTCTCAGATGTGTAACATTCAATGACTAATTAGCAATGTCTTTTGTTTGTCTCTCCTTTTATGTAATTCTGTTGATATAGCAACTTGTGTGAAAAAATTACTGACATTCCTTTGTACTAGTCCTGAGGCGGAAGCCGGGACTCTGTTTTATCCTCTTTTTATCTGCTATTATGCGCTTTTAAAACTGTGTATGTGATTTGTGTTGGTTTTTAAACAGCAAGTTGCACCTACCGGGGCTCGAACTCCAGCAAATCGTCCCACCGGTCCCGCCATATTAAGTTAGGCAGACGAGCTGGGCGAGCAGTCTAGTGCTCCGCCCTGCCCACCACAGCCTGCATAAAAACACCAGCTTTTCGGCAACCCCGCTGATTGCGAGTGAGTGGTTTGCACTAGTCCTGAGGCGGAAGCCGGGACTCTGTTTTATCCTCTTTTTATCTGCTATTAAGCGCTTTTAAAACTGTGTATGTGACTTGTGTTGGTTTTTAAACAGTAAGTTGCACCTATCGGGGCTCGAACGCCAGCAAATCGTCCCACCGGTCCCGCCATATTAAGTTAGGCAGATGAGCTGGGCGAGCAGTCTAGTGCTCCGCCCCGCCCACCACAGCCTGCATAAAATGACACCATGTCCTAGGAAGCGCAGCGGACGAGCGCAGCGGGCGCGCCGCCGGCGCGCCAAAGGCGCGCTAAAGGCAAGCCCGTCTGCGCCCGTCCGCGCCGGACCCGCGCCCAGGGCCGGAAACCCTGGTCATATGGCCTCTAAACCTGCTCCACGGTTAGTTTACAACCGCAATGCACTACTGTCGATGGACAGCTACCCTGGTACTTATGGCTGCATCACCATTACAATGGAGGACGACCGGCAGCCCCTCCCCCATCACTGCGTCAATTGCAAACAAACTCTTCCTAAAGTACTTTGGCAATCCTTACCTTCTCCCAAGGCCCCCCACACGGACCCAGAAATAAAAAAATCCATCATCACCAATTGTATGCTCCTTAACGCCAGATCTCTGGTAAAACATAGCACTGAATTGGCAGAGTTCATACAGGATTCTAAAGTTAAGATTGCCTTTATAACTGAGTCATGGACAGATGAAGCTTCAGGTCCAGACATCGTTATGGCTACCCCCCCGGACTATATCTGTCTCACAATGAACAGAGAAAGAAATAAAGGAGGGGGGCTGGCAATCATTTATCATAAGTCACTTAGAGGGATAGTAAAACCCGGAGCTACTAATCTAGACGAAGCTATGGTCTTCAATTTCACCCTCTCTGACCATCAAACCCTTAGAGGCTGCCTACTTTATAGGCCGCCCTGCGCGAAAGCACCTTTCCTCACAGCCTAGAGCAGCCTATTAGGGGAAGTTATCTGTGCCAACTCCTTTACACTTCTTGGGGACTTCAATTTTCATCTTGAGAAGGACTCAGACCCAGACACTCAGTATCTCCTAGATCTATTACAGGGGGTTGAACTAACACAATTGGTCCGTGGCCCGACTCACAAGGCAGGACACACTCTGGATGGTATTTTTTCTAGCCTTCCCAACTTAGACGTGGCGGCAGTCCAGCCGGTCTCCTGGTCGGATCATGTGGCAGTCTTCTTTAATATCACCTCAGCCCCCATTGCCAGATCCACTCAGGCCAAAATTCCACTCAAATGATCAGGAAATGGACAAAAATAGAAGGCTCAACGCTAACAGACCTTCTGATATCCTCTTCTAAGCCCCCTCCAAGCAATGTAGAGGAAGCAGCCGCAGACTATACAAGATGGCTAGATGCCGCTTGTTTGCAGCTAGCACCCCCAGTCACCCATAGCTCCACCCGTTCCAACCCATCTGCCCCATGTTACTCAGAACAAATCAGGGACCACAAAACTCTCTGCAAAAAATTTGAAAGAACGTGGCGGAAAACTATAGGGAGGAGGACAAAAAACTGCTTAAGGCAGAACGAAGAGTTTATAAGGAAAGGATCCACCAGGCTAAATGTGAGTTCTTTCCCAAGCGTATTAAAGAAGCTATTAACTCCCCCAAAGAACTGTTTAGCACAATGTCGTCGTTGGCAGCCCCTAAACCCATAGATATACCACCAAGGCGCCAACTGTGCGAGGACCTAGCTAAATTTTTCCTGAGCAAGGTAGAAAAAATCTTTTATCCCCTAGACAGCCAAATCATGTCCAACGTACCTGATCTTATCCCTGTTACGCATTTGGAGACCAACAGGAACCTTGAATCACTAGACAATTTCTCCCCCATTAGTGAGGAGGAGGTATCAAGCCGGCTTATGAGAATAAAATCTGGTTCCCCTCACGACCCCTGCCCAGCCACAATCGCAAAACTGGCTCCTGCAACTATTGCTTCCGGAGTCACTCCCCTGTTCAACATCATGCTGAACAAAAGGGGAATTTCCCCGGCGTTGGAAACATGCTTCTATCCTGCCCCTGTTAAAAAAACCTAACTTAGACGTTACGGATTTAAATAACTTTCGTCCCATCGCCAGGCTCCCCTTCCCCGCCAAAATCATGGAGGGTATACTGAACACACAGCTCAGCAACTTCCTAGGTTCAAGAGAGAGGCTGGATTCATCCCAACATGGATTTAGGGCCGAACACAGCACAGAATCGGCGCTGATAAAATCAACCAAGGACATACGAATGGTGCTGGACGCTGGGGGCAGAGCTGCCCTTATCCTCCTTGATTTATCAGCAGCCTTCGATACGGTCCACCATAAATTATTGGTGGACCGGTTGAGGGCCAGCGGGATACAGGGAAGGGCACTCGATATTCTGAAAGCCTTTCTAGCTGGGAGGACTCAGTCGGTGGCCTTGGGGGACTTAGAATCCGAGCCATTTGTGCTCCCCTGCGGAGTCCCCCAGGTGTCTTCCCTGAGTCCAACTCTGTTTAATGTCTACGTCTCCACCCTGGTGCCAGTTATTAGATCCTTCGTATTCAATCTTACTTCCTACGCTGACGACACCCAGATTGTGGTGTCATTGGGCCAGGGAGATCTAGACACCACAGCAGATCGGTTCAGCTGCTGCATGCGGGAGGTGTAACTGCAAACACAACAATGATGGACAGAATGTGGATCAATGTCACACATTCACCCCAGTCCAAAGATCTGGGCCCAAATCCATCGTTTTTCCACTCCACACCACCCTGGGTTAGACACTGGCGATATGCAAATCAGCGCTGACCCTGTGCCCCATGGAAACAGTCCAGTCCGAACTACAAAAGCCATGTCCTTCCCAGAACGGAAACAAGCATCCGAGGACCGGCCCGGTTTCGAGGTAACACCTCTCTTCAGCCTGGCTAGCTTGATTCCAGTGGTGTGGAGTGCCTGGGACTCACGTCTGAGCATCCCCAGTACACTTAGAGCGGTAACTGCAAACACAACAATGATGGACAGAATGTGGATCAATGTCACACATTCACCCCAGTCCAAAGATCTGGGCCCAAATCCATCGTTTTTCCACTCCACACCACCCTGGGTTAGACACTGGCGATATGCAAATCAGCGCTGACCCTGTGCCCCATGGGAACAGTCCAGTCCGAACTACAAAAGCCATGTCCTTCCCAGAACGGAAACAAGCATCCGAGGACCGGCCCGGTTTCGAGGTAACACCTCTCTTCAGCCCGGCTAGCTTGATTCCAGTGGTGTGGAGTGCCTGGGACTCACGTCTGAGCATCCCCAGTACACTTAGAGCGGTAACTGCAAACACAACAATGATGGACAGAATGTGGATCAATGTCACACATTCACCCCAGTCCAAAGATCTGGGCCCAAATCCATCGTTTTTCCACTCCACACCACCCTGAGTTAGACACTGGCGATATGCAAATCAGCGCTGACCCTGTGCCCCATGGGAACAGTCCAGTCCGAACTACAAAAGCCATGTCCTTCCCAGAACGGAAACAAGCATCCGAGGACCGGCCCGGTTTCGAGGTAACACCTCTCTTCAGCCCGGCTAGCTTGATTCCAGTGGTGTGGAGTGCCTGGGACTCACGTCTGAGCATCCCCAGTACACTTAGAGCGGTAACTGCAAACACAACAATGATGGACAGAATGTGGATCAATGTCACACATTCACCCCAGTCCAAAGATCTGGGCCCAAATCCATCGTTTTTCCACTCCACACCACCCTGGGTTAGACACTGGCAATATGCAAATCAGCGCTGACCCTGTGCCCCATGGGAACAGTCCAGTCTGAACTACAAAAGCCATGTCCTTCCCAGAACGGAAATAAGCATCCGAGGACCGGCCCGGTTTCGAGGTAACACCTCTCTTCAGCCCGGCTAGCTTGATTCCAGTGGTGTGGAGTGCCTGGGACTCACGTCTGAGCATCCCCAGTACACTTAGAGCGGTAACTGCAAACACACAAATGATGGACAGAATGTGAAACAATGTCACACATTCACCCCAGTCCAAAGATCTGGGCCCAAATCCATCGTTTTTCCACTCCACACCACCCTGGGTTAGACACTGGCGATATGCAAATCAGCGCTGACCCTGTGCCCCATGGGAACAGTCCAGTCCGAACTACAAAAGCCATGTCCTTCCCAGAACGGAAACAAGCATCCGAGGACCGGCCCGGTTTCGAGGTAACACCTCTCTTCAGCCCGGCTAGCTTGATTCCAGTGGTGTGGAGTGCCTGGGACTCACGTCTGAGCATCCCCAGTACACTTAGAGCGGTAACTGCAAACACAACAATGATGGACAGAATGTGGATCAATGTCACACATTCACCCCAGTCCAAAGATCTGGGCCCAAATCCATCGGGAGGTGAGCAACTGGATGGCTGGAAACTGCCTTAAGCTCAACTCCGCAAAAACAGAGGTATTACTGTTTGGGACAAAAGACAACTTTTGGTCACCCCGCTGGTGGCCAGAAGAAATGGGGTCTCCACCTTCCCCAGTGACAAAGGTAAAAATCTGGGTGTCCTGATGGACGACTCCCTATCCTTCAGGCCTCAAATCAATGCTTTATCCTCTGCCACGCATTTTGTGCTTAAAACTATCAGGAAGGTCCTGCCATTCCTTCCGGTGGAACATAAAAAGACAGTAGTGACCGGACTAGTTATGTCCCGGTTAGACTATTGCAACGCCCTCCTTCTGAATGCTCAGCAGCGACTCTTAGACAAACTTCAGATCCTGCAAAATACAGCAGCACGCTTGATCACAGGCACTCCTAAATTTGCTTCAGTCTCCCAAGACCTTGTTAAGCTACACTGGTTGCCAGTGCGGAAAAGAATTTTGTTTAAATCACTTTGTGTGATCTTTAAAGCATTGCATGGCCGGGGCCTCCACTGCCTGACCCCTCTCTTCCAGTGGTATAAGCCAGCCCGAGCACTACGATCAGCCGAGCAGGGGCTGGTTGTCGTTCCTAGAATTAGGAAAGTTCGCTGGGGAGGCAGAAGTCTATCCCTAGGCGCCGCCAAGGCTTGGAACGCGCTGCCGGCTAGTCTAAGACAAACCCCCGACCTACTTAAGTTCAGGAAAGCTCTCAAAACCTGGCTTTTCTCCTGCTAATGTCCCTGCTTACCCTCACAAGCGATCAGCTAGCGCCAGGACACCTTCGGGTAACAGCGCGCTCTAAAAATGTCAAAAATAAATAAATAAATAAATAAAAATAAATTAATTGTGTTTTTAACTATTCATGTGTGTAAAATTGTGCTTATGAATTGTAATATGTTTTATTGTGGGCACCTTCTGTGCGTATGAATTTTTAAAGTGCAACTTTTAACAAAAGATCTTTATTTTTTATAAAAGATTACATTTTTCGAGCTACATAATTCGTGTGTGGATATATTATAGTGTATGGGACCTAGTGTCTCTATGTAGATTATTTCCGTGAATACATGTGCATGAATTTATAACTGCGTCAGCCAAGGGAAAACCCTTTTTCTCACTATGTTTCTCACCCCGACACAGTGAAGTGCCAGAAGCTTTTAGTTGTGCTTACCACTGCCAAGGCTTGTTTATCACCAATCTGGTAACTGACCCCCACACTTGACGCTGCATCTACAGAGAACACTGTGCAACCATCATCCGACATCAGCAGCTGTGTACCTGTTGTGATTTTGCATTTTGTTTCTTGCAGCACTGTGTAAGCGGTAAAATCAGCACCACCTGTGGCTCCCATTCAGCACCAAGGACAGCCAGATCAACTCTGTACCCAGACTCCATACGCTGGGTAAAATTGATCTAACTATTGTGTCCTGGTGCCCACATGACCTTAACCCTATGAGGGTTCCAAGTAACTTGACCTGCAAGTGACCGATTGTCACTAGTTTATATTGCCATTCACTGCAATGTTATTTTGTCTATGTATTTGACGGCGCTGATTCAATAATGCTCCAAAAATCTATAACATAGGTTATATGTATGCCAATCTGTTCATTTTGGTGTCTAAATTAAGATAAAAATATATTCTATTTTTACAAATTGGTGTCAGATTTCTCTTGAGTTGTGTCAATTACTTATTGTCCATGTTGGTACTCTGAAATGCTCAACACATGTTCCTCTAGTAAAACCTGACTGCTCTTTGCCACTCTATCGGGACTGAGTTAAGGATTTATTAGTGTGAATCCAAGAACCATCTTTGGGGTATTGTGATAATATTACATGGGAAGGCTCCGCAGCCATACCACGTAATATTCCACTTTTTTACAGTTCCATATTATGAACATTAAATCTGACTTGACCAATAAGCTGGATTTTGAATTCATTCCTATTAAAATGAGTCAATCAACCATTTTTCTAGCTACGCCCAAACTGAATTTAGCACGTATTAAATGTAATAGTGGAAACCAATGTTAACCTATGGGAGAGCCAGCCTAAAACATTATTTTGGAGCATTTTCAATGCATGGGCATGTAAAACATTAAATGTATACATCCTACTTTCTAAATGTCTCCATTTTGCACTATGGGCATTTAAGGCCTACCTCAGGAGAGACCTAAATTGGAAGTTTTAGGCATGGCAAAAAGTTTCTTTTTCCAGGTTAAAATAGCGGTTTTAAAACTTCACGCGCAGGCTGCAATGACATGCCTGGAGACATGTTTTAAAGGCTACATTAGTGGGTTGCAAAATTAGTGCTGCAGCTCACAAGTAGCATTTAATTTACAGGCCAATGGTGCATGTGGTATGACACACTAAGACTTACAAGTAAATTAAATGTGCAAATTAGTGGTAGACCAACTGCAACATGTTTGAAAGAGAAGGCACAAGCACTTTACCCCAGGTCAGCAGGGGTAAAGTGCACAAAGTCCTATAACACAAACGGGCTCAGCAACAGAAGGCAAAAATCTGGGGTGACACTGCAGAAAAGGCAGATTTCCAACAATCTCTAAAGCAGAATATGATCTTGCCCCTCGAAGATGGCAACACTGCCAACATGGGGAGAAAAAAGTCTGCTTGCTGGCAGCACAATGAAGACATCAAAAGAAGATTTCTAGTATAAACTCTGTGTACTAAACCTCTAGAAGTTTGCTCATTTTATCACAATTTTTTTTCTAATAACAAATGTATGATTCATACCAAACAAACACTTCAAAACAGGAAGAGCACTTTCTAGAACACTGATGTCTGCCCGGACTATCGCAATAAGACTGTGAGAGCCTGGAAAGTGGTAGAACATTGAGAAACTATCACAAAATATAAGAGGCATGTCTGTGTCCAAAGCCCCAGGAGAAGACTATCTTCCAGTTGATTTTTACTTGTTTGACAAAGAAGAAATTTCCTTTATAATCTACAAAATATTTAAAGATATTTAGCATACTGGCAAAATGTTACAGTGTTGAATAGAGACAAAATCTCTCCCTTGCTCAAGCCTGGCAAAGAACCTTTCCATTGCTCAAGCTACAGGCGATCTCTATCATTAATGTGAACACATAAATATTAGCTAAAGTTCTGGCAAGGAGACTCTACACAGTGATACCCAAACTTGACTCAAGCAGACTATGTACCAGGATGCTGTTCAACAAACTATCTGTCTGACAAGCTCACAATAATAATAACAGCAACACAGTGTTTTCTCTTGACGCCGAGAAGGTCTTTGATCACAGAGAATCAATGTTAACTCTTCAGGACACAGTGAGAGCTGTTTTGGACCCAGACTTTACCTCCAAGTCAGATGACTATATGGCTCTCAATCAGCCCAGGTCAATTGTGGAGTCTGATTGTGATAACCATTGCAAGTGAAGAGCGGTGCAAAAGAAGACTGACCAATGTACCATTACTTGTCATTCTGGCTCTAAATCACTAGCAGCTCAGTCTCAAAGCATCAAATGTATTGATAGCTTGGCTGGACCACAGAAAATAATGCTAAACACAAGTGACATCTTGCTGACTGTGCACAAGCCTAATGGCACTATGCATGCACACTTAATCGCGGTCTCTGACATTTCACTCTTTTCTGGATACAAGATAATTATAAATGTGATGTCCTTCCCATGTTCAGGGGTGCCACAGAATCATCAATAATATTAGAATGTCAATTAATATTGGAGTGCTAAAAATGTCAGAAACCTGGGTATAGTACTCAAAGGACTTCAAAACATAGTCATTGACACCTTCAAATCCATGCTAGCTTGAATGATTACTGACTTTGGTCATTAATACAAAATAATAATTCTTTATAGGCCAGAGTACAAGTCATAACAATTGTCACACCTCCCAGACTCAGTTAAGTATTAGGGATTTTATCTCTGAGTATAATAACTATTTGAAAAAGGACAAGATAGAAGGTTCTTCAAATTGCGCACAAATGTCTAATATTTAAGTTAAATCAATTCTCAATATTGCTACAAGGGACAATAGTGACGTCTATCCAGCGTCAAAAACAATGTAGTAAACTACATATGAGACATTTATAAGCAATATATCCCGAGCAGTTGCAATCCGCGTTAGGAAAAGCAATAAAGAAGAAAAAGTCTTTCAGTATCAATCTTCTTCTTTTAATGTTCTTAAAATGATATTTCTTCAGATCTTTAGCCTTTAGCCAACACGTGTTTCGTCTACAGCAGTCTATGCTGATAGACTTCGTCAGGGCTGTCTGATTGTTAGAACTAGATCTGTATTTCTGATTGGATTTATCCCATAGACAAATTCAATATCACTCGTAAAATCTTAAAAGGACTATCCAGTCCAATGAAGTAGCAGAATGAAATTAATGTTCTTGAATCGCAAACCCACGTCTGGGTTGGTCAAATCCCACAACTGTGTGCAGTTGAATCTGTATCTCACGAGTATTCCGGGCGCGGGACCAACCCAGACGTGGGTTTGCGATTCAAGAACATTAATTTCATTCTGCTACTTCATTGGACTGGATAGTCCTTTTAAGATTTTACGAGTGATATTGAATTTGTCTATGGGATAAATCCAATCAGAAATACAGATCTAGTTCTAACAATCAGACAGCCCTGACGAAGTCTATCAGCATAGACTGCTGTAGACGAAACACGTGTTGGCTAAAGGCTAAAGATCTGAAGAAATATCATTTTAAGAACATTAAAAGAAGAAGATTGATACTGAAAGACTTTTTCTTCTTTATTGCTTTTCCTAACGCGGATTGCAACTGCTCGGGATATATTGCTTATAAGAGTATAATAACTATCCTACTAAAAATAAATTGCCAACATGGGCAAATCATTTGTCTTTGGCAATATGCATCCCAGTCTCAAAATGACAAAGCTATATGCTGTCACTGTTTAAGGAAGTGTTAGGTTCACACCTTTTCATGGTTTAAAATCCTTTCCCCAGGTATAGCACTATCTGTTTCTCAGCTCTGATTTAACTTCTTTATTTTATATATTATAAGACTACTTACTAGATAATTAACTGAGCGCATGAAAGACCACTTGTTGTTCCGTGATTAAGGTGGTTTCCCACTGTCACTGACCATGTATATGAACAGAAGTGAGGTCACATGACAAAACACCATTACCCATTGATGATATATCTGTTGGTGGTTGGGAATGAGCTTACTATATATTACTTTTCTGTTAAGATTCCCCTCCTGATAGAGTACTGTGTGATCTCTGATCCAGGAGATCAATTCCATATCATGTATTCTTTTTCCTCCTTCAACATTCAATGCAGTCCCTATTACGTAAATCCCAGCAGAGGGGCCTGGGATTATCTCAATACAGAACTCCACAACTGTACTGTCAAGTTACAGTGGAACCAAGAAAGGGTGTGCCATGATCACAGAGATCACCCATGAGATAAACCCTATGCACTTTCCATGAAATAAGACTCTGACAGTGCAACATTATAAAATGCCATACAGTTACTGTTCTTACAAAATTAGTACATATCTGAACCTCCTGTTATTGTTGGAAGACTGTTTTACAATACATTAATTAAATTAGACAGTTGTATCCTTAGCATGTTATTCTATGTATGAATGCTGAATTTATTGTGAATTGCTTATTGAACTGCAGTACCTGAACTCGTTCAAAACAAATTAAAGCAAAAAGAAAGATAGGTTATATTGAAGACCAGTGCAGGACCTCTGACCTCCTGGTCAGGCTTCCGCTCTCTGCCCAAGCAGCTCCGCTGTAGCCTCGCCTGCCGCTTCCCCAGACACCTCTCTGCCTGGTAGGTGTTCGAGGTCCTCCTCCACCAGCCGGCTCCTGCCTGCGCCTCATCCCTGGTGGTCCAGTGGGAAAGCCTTGCTCTTCTGCTGTGCCACTGTTGTCTGTCTGCCTCGTTGTGCCTCTTTTGTCTTTGTGTCTTCTCTCTGTCTTTTTACTGTGTGGTATTGTGATTTCTGTTTTAAACACATAAAATAATCTGGTGGTCTAGCGAAAGATAAAGCACTACAGAGATTAAGGGAACGAAATTAAAAACAGATCACTCATCAGGACTACACACGTACAACTCCATGCCAGACGAAACCCTGAGGAGGGGATGAAAAAGTGAGGGTTTCCATCAACTGCCCTTCGTGGCCAGTGGAACTCCCAGAGTGCCCCTGTCACCTCAGCTCTTCTGGCAGCAAGCAAAAAGCTGGTGAACTGGGCGTGAAGAGAGACCAATAGAGCAAGCAATTGATCAAGTCAATCCAAAAAAATGCAGTGCACAACAGGGAAAAAGTGAAGGTGATGTTAAAAAAGTTTCAGCAGCAATCCAGACAAATTTATTGATGACTGCTGTTGAGCTTTCTTAAAAATGCAGGGTTTCGGCAATTAACAAATCTGCCGGATGTGAGGGTCTACTAGTTTCAGCCGTTCAGGGCCACAGGACCCCGGCTTTCTTCAGGACCTTTAAATAGAAGCTACTGCATTCAGTGCAATTAGACAACCGTGAGACAAAAGTGCACAAACCTAACAACATGAAAACATCACAGTACAACCCCAGGGAGGACACCTGGTTCACCGCCGATCTCCAAGAATCCAGGAGCACCTGCAGACATCTCGAAAAGAATTGACAAAACAGCAAAACGCTGGAAGACCACACCACATACAAGAATGCCATGACAGAATACCACCATATCATCAGATCAACCAAACGTACCTTCATCCAGAACAAGATCTCCGCCAATGCCTGCAACTCGAAGGAACTCTTCAGCATCATGCGAGAATTCACCAAATGCCCCAGGGAAGCCACAGACATCACCCCTTCCTAGGACCTCTGCAACAAGCTCAGCTCCTACTTCCATCTGAAAATCAAGTCCCTCTACAACCACTTCAACAAACAAACTCCGGACTCCAAAACCCCTGCCCCCTCCAACAATGCCAGCCAACCTACCTTCTCCACCTGGACCTCACCCACCACTGGAGACACCGAATCGACCATGAAAGGCATCCACTCAGGAGCACCCACAGATCCCTGCCCTCTGTACATCTTCCGCAGAGCCACTGCCGCCATCGTACCGGAACTACGATGCACCTTCAATACTACCTTTGAAACTGGCACCTTCCCCGATGACTGGAAATGTGCAGAAGTCAAGCCCCCACTCAAGAAGCCCTTGGCAGACCATTCGGACCGCAAAAACTACCGACCCATCTCCCTCCTTCCCTTAGCAGCCAAAGTCACAGAGAAGACCGTCAACGCCCAACTAACAAAATTCTTCGAAGAGAACTCCATCCTCGACCCCTCCAAAGCTAGATTCTGCAGCAACCACACACTGAGACCTCCCTACTCGCCACCACAGACAACATCTGACCCCCCTCGACCAAGGCCACACCGTGGCTTTGATCCTACTTTGCAGCCGTCGACACCATGTACCACCACACACTTGCCACCAGACTCCACGATGCCGGCATATGGGGAACCACCCTCGAATGGCTCTGCTCCTTCCTCACTGGCAGGACCCAAAGAATCAGACTCCGACCCTTCCTCCCTGAACCCACAGAGATCAACTGAGGAGTGCCTTAAGAATCGTCACTCAGCCCTATGCTCTTCAACATGTACATGGCCCCCCTCGCCGCCATCGTCAAACAGAAGGAACTCAACATAGTCTCCTATGCCGATGACACCCAGCTCATCCTCTCCCTCAGCAAGGACCCTGTCATCACCAGACCCATCTTCCAGGAAGGAATGAAGTACATTGCATCCTGGATTAGCAGTGGCTGCCTGAAGCTCAACTCAGAAAAGACAGAGGTCCTCGTCCTTGGACCCTCCTTAAATGCATGGGACACCACCTGGTAGCCCACCACCTTTGGCAGCCCGCCCACCCCTCCGACCAAGCCCAGAACCTGGGCATCATACTCGACTCCTCCCTCTCCATGATCTGACAGGTCAACACCATCGCCTCCACCTTCTACAACACCCTCCACATCCTTCGCAAGACCTTCAAATGGATCCCCCCAAATCAAGAAAAACCATCACCCACAAACTCATAACCAGCAGACTAGACTACAGAAACGCCCTCTACACCGGAATCAACAAGTCTCTGCTATGCAAACTCCAGACCATACAGAACACCGCAGCCAGACTCGTCCTCTGCATCCCTCGACAAGAACACATCGCCCAACACCTGCGAGACCTCCACTGACTCCTCGCCGAGAACAGAGTAGCCTTCAAGATACTCACCCATGCCTTCAAAAGCCTCCACAACACGGAACCCAATACCTCAATGAGAGAATCTCCTGCCACGTATCCGAGTGAAACATCCGATCCGCTGACCTGGCCCTCACCGAAACCCCGCGCATCAGCAGAGCCAGAACAGGCAGAAGGGCCTTCTCCTACATTGTGGCCAAGACCAGGAATGAGCTCCCGATCGACATCAGGCGCACCCCCTCTCTGAACATCTTCAGGAAGACATTTAAGACCTGGTTCTTCGACTGAACAGAGCTGCTTACCCCTCCCACCCCAGTGCCTTGAGACCCTCAAAGGGAGTAGCTCGCTTTACAATTCCCTGATTGATTGAAGACTACCTTGGCTTCATTACACTCCTGTTTACTTCCATGTTAAATGAAGGTTGAATGGCAATGGATCCTTCATTATCTTCCATCTATAATTTCTAAAACATAGAAAGAAGTAAAGGATTAAAATGGACACATATACACAAAAAGAGGAGAGTAAAATGACAAGGACGTTTTCAATACTGCCTTTTTGAAAAACGAAAATGGGAGAGCAAGTGAGTTTTCATTAAAGAAGGCTCCCCTGCTATCAAATCTAAAAAAATACTGTGTATTATCACTAATGGAAAGGATGTACTTGAAACAGTGGTAAAAGGAGAAACACGTTCAGGAAAGAGGCAGGGTCTGGGGGAAGGAACAAGAAGAAGGAGAACAGAGGATGGTGCTGGTTTTATTTGAGCAAAAAGAACTCATAATGGACAGAATGCTGAACAATACAAGCATTTACTCCAGTAACAAATCTGGGTTTAATACATTGTTTTATTGCTCACTCCCCACCCCAGTTTAGACTGAGCCATATGCGAATCAGTCTAGACCCCGCTCTCCATGGGAAGAGTCCAGTCTGCACTGCCAGGCCAGGTCCGCTTTTGACCATAAACAAGCATCGTAGGACTGGTTTTGGGGTATCATTCCTCATCAGCCAGACTAGTTGGAATCCAGTGGCACAGTGAGCATCCATGGGACCCATGTCTGGGCATACTCTTTCCACTTAGGGTGACCAAAGCAAAAAGAACAGATGATACACGGAATGCTGAACAATGCAAGCTGTCACCCCAGTCACAGATCTGGGTCTAATCAGGAACAAGAGGCACTGATAAATGATGGAAATGAGGTGTGAGGATGGAGACATGTGGGAAAGAGGGAGAATGAGAGGGAGGAATGAAAGGCAGGTGCAGGTGGCTGGGACAAGAAGCAAGACTCAATGGAAATTTAGAGGGGTGGAAGAGCTCAAGCAGGAGTGAACACAAGGGTAAAGTGGACGGCAGATAGAACAATCGAGGCCTGTGTTTGTAATATAAAGCCTCAAGTAGTTCAAACCTGACACTGCATCAGCTGAGAAAGAAATACTCCTGTGGGCTGAGCCGAGATGCGATTGAGAATGTCAAAAACCAAAGACTGGTAGAGGCTGGTCATTAAAAGCCAGTGGGTGAAATGGCAGACCCAAAAGCCCTTTCAATGTACATTAAAGAAAACTACTTTGCACTGGGCTGCACCAAAAGATCATTCATTGGGCTGTCCTTGTGCATTCCAATGCTACCACCCATGATTGTGTATGCAAATCCAACTCTACAAAGATTGTTGGCTTTGTGTCAAATATAACACGTCCTTGAAGGAGGCATGAAACAGGAGAAAAGCTTTTATTTGTGCTTATATTTCACACTTTCCATGTGTGCTGCACTCACTGTACAGCACACACCCAATGTGTGGAATGTTAAAAGCATCCTAGTTTGTATAGGAAGTGTATCTTTTCTGTAGGAAAGCTTTGTTAGCAATCATACACAGACTATTGCACCATGATGCAAAGGTGTGTGTAGGGTGGTTTGTGCACCAACATGGGGAATATAGCATCAGAAGGTCATATTTAGTAAATATGGCTCTGCACTGCTTTCTCTCCTTAGTGCAACACAGCGTAATAACTTTGGTTGCTGTGCTGTTGTTAGCTTTAACTTAATTCATCTTCTCCAAGTTGTTGATACTCAACATAGGGGCATATTTACAATAAAGTGGCAAAGCGTGTTGTTAAGCCAAAAAGGCTAACGACACGCCTCGTCACTTTAGAAATGCAGTGCTGCACCATATTTACTAGAATATGTTGCAGCCCTGCGTTTCCCCCTGTGCTGGCGCTAAATGCAGCTGCCTAGCGCCAATGCAGGCACCCCTGCACTATGCAAGGGTGCCTGTGTTAAGGGGGAAATTGTTTATGTGCAGGAAGGTCCCCCTTCCTGCATAACAACAATCTTTAAATGTCATTTTGTAACTTCCATGTGTTAATACAGCACACATATAAGTTGCAAAACATCATCTTTTTTAAATGATTGTTTATATGCTGAAAGGGTGACCTTCCTGCACATTAACAATCTTTAAGGGCCAGATGTAGGTAAATTCAATTGTGCGAGTCCTTAATAGCGATTGTTACCGAATCGCTATTAAGGACTCGCAAAATTGAATGTAAGTAGGAATCGCAAAAATATTTGCGATTCCTTAATATTCCTTGATTGCAAATCTCAATTTGCGATTTGCAATCAATGAATACCATCCCATTCATTCCTATGGGCCAAGAAGCCCATAGGAATGAATAGGATTTGCGCCCGCAATTTGTGAGTCACCAAGAGGCACTCGCAAAATGCGAGTGCAATTTCAAGGGTGCAAGGGTTACGAAAGAACACCCTTTTGCACCCCGGAAATGTGCATGTATGCACATGTGGCACACATACATGCCCTAAGGGCATGTATGTGTGCCACATGGCAGTATGTAAAAAGCCAAAAAGTGCTTCTTGAAATTAAATCGTAAAATACCACCAACTTGAAGTTGGTGGTATTTTGCGATTCCTTAAGGCAAAATCGCAATTTGCGATGCCTACCAGCATAGCATTTAGGAAATGGCAAATTGTGATTCTCTAAATGCTGCCCAAAATAAGGAATCGCAATTATGCGATTCCTTATTTGGCGAGTAGGTTTAAACTTGCTTGCAGCCAAAATGATCGCAGCCAAATTGTGATCGCAAACGCTGAAATTCTGTGAATTTCAGTGTTTGTGCTCACTATTTGGCTTCCTACATCTGGCCATAAATGCCCTTTTGTAACTTCCATGTGTGCTGCTTAATGCAGCACACATAGAAGTTGCAAAAGTGCATTTTATTTTCAATTATTGTTTATGCGCAGAAAGGGGAGCGTTCCTGGACATAAACAATCATTGGCATTTTGCTGTTTCTATGTGTGCTGCACAAGGAGGCTGTGTCTGTTTAAGACCAGGTTTTGCCTGGTCTTAATTTTGGCGCTGCCTCCTATTTACTCTGTCCTTGTAAATATTAGGCAGCGTCAAAATCAATGGGTGTTGCAGTGGAACGCCCACCGCAACACCCATTGAGTGAGTGAGTGAGTGCTGGTATTTGTAAAGCGCACTAATGCCGAGGCGTCTTGGCGCTATGCAGGGTAACGTACTGAAGTTCTTGCCACTATCCTATCTAGTAAAAAGCCATGTTTTAATTTCCTTCCTGAACCGCAGATGATTGGAAATTTGCCTTAGCTGTTGAGGTAATTGTTAGAACTGGCTATTTCTGGTAGGCTAAGGCTGACGCCAAAGCCAGGCAGAAACCACCATTCTAGTCAGGGCAAGTGAGTCACACGCCAAGATAACCCCTGCTCACCCCCTTGGTAGCTTGGCACGAGCAGTAAGGCTAAACTCGGAGGCAATGTGTAAAGCATTTGCGCCAGCACACAACAGCAACAACATCCTAGGCACACCACAAAAGGAACTCCACACAAGGTTATATAAAAATAACTTCTGTATTGTCAAAATCACATCAGATAGTATCACACGATATACATGGTGCCAATTGGCACGGGCAATATTCACAAGGGATTATTTACAGGACAGGGCCACATGGGCCACTGTCAGAATCAACACTTTTAGAAATAGCACTTCTAGAACTTAGAATAAGGATATAAAAGAACAATTATAGACCACAACCAGTAACTACTGGTAAAGGTAGGTACACACTACGCAATCCTAATAACCATAGGCCTAGATCACGCATGGACACATAACCTCTCTAGTATAACTATACTAGGCAAAACACAACCGCCTAAGAATAAAATACACTTAGGGGTATAAGCAAGGACACATTACACATGATGCATCAAAAACACATTCAGAGGTGCAGGGAAGGAAAAACACATGATGCATAAAACATACATTCAGCGGTGTAATAACAAGGCACATGATGCATCAAAAACACATTCAGAGGTGCAGGGAAGAAAAAACACATGATGCATAAACCAACACATTCAGAGGTGTAAAATCAAGGGAGACACATGATGCATAGAAACATTCAGAGGTGCCAGAACACAACTCAATAGCGCCAAAACACATGATGCCTAAAAACATTCAGAGGTGTAAGATCAAGGTGCGTAATCATATTAAATGCATTACATTTCCTAGCACCATATCACATTGCACAAAACTCACATTAGACAATTACCATCACATAGATAATCACATTGCGCCTAAATAAAATCACATACCAGCCCCCATCTAATAAAGGGACTAAAGAGCCCTGTGTCCAGAATGTCAGGGCGCGCTGCCAATGCAGCGCCAGTCAGGGGTGCGCCACCGGCGCAAAACCTAAACGTTGCAGGTGCCCACTACTTGCTGGGCACCTGGGAACAATCACAAGACCTAAACGGTGCAGCTGCCCACTAATTGCTGGGCAGTTGGGAAATAAAACTGCGACAGGGTCCTCACTGACCCTAGACCAGAACTGCGCTAACTGTTGGAGCCACACAGGCTCTGAACTGCACACGTTGGAGCCACACAGACTCTGAAAACACTTGTGTCCACGTTGGAGCCACACATGCTCTGACATAACCCATGCCCCAAACGTTGGAGCCACACAGGCTCTGAAACTAAACAGGTCCCCTCTCACACTGGGGACAGGGCACAGGTCCTCCATATTATATCTGTGCCAAAACGCGGGAGCGGCCCGCTGCCATCTGGGGCCGCTCCGGACACAGCACGGTGCCCTCTGGCACCTCTTCAGGGAAGCAATGGGGCTCTAGGAGCACACTGGCTCCTTAACACTAGTCCTGTTGTTGGAGTCCCCCATGGGGGGACTCAAAGTCACCAAATGCCCCCGGAGCCCTCTCGTGGGCTCTACTCAACGTTGGGGCGACCCACTGCCAACCGGGGCCGCCCTGCTTGCACCAACTATGCCCCCCCAGACAGACGGCAGGACACGGGCCATCGTGAGAGCCTACGGGGCTCTAAAACACATCGCAGGGAGGAGCACTTCGCAGGAGGGAGCGGGCACCGGCAATGTGCCCCGACGCCCCCTGCTGCCCCAAACAGTACCGGCCCCACTCACCGGCTCACAGGCTTCCTCTGCGGGGCTCTCCTTCGCCGGCGCTTTCTCTCTCGGCTCCTCTCCTCACGCCGCTCAGCTTCCTTCTCTTCCCGGGGCTCGCTCAGCACACGGGAGCCCCACAACAGGCCACACTTCCCCTTCTCTTCCCGGGGCTCCCTCAGCACACGGGAGCCCCGCAACAGGTCACGCTTCCTCTTCTCTTTGGACGGGCACCAGCCAATCCCAATGCGGCAGCGGACGGGACTTCCACGCAAAACCGGAAGTCCCGCGCCGAGTCAGGCGCTTTGGTGCCTGCCTTCCTGTTTTTGCGGCGCGAGGGCCGCGGCGGTGGTTTTAACGGGCACAGAGAGGGGTAAGCACCCTCGAGGAGCATTTAAAACGCAGAAGCGAGGTGGGCACTCGCCAAATAATCAAATAAATGGGGTGGCACCCGTAATAAAGAAAACAGCGATATCGGGCATGAAGCAGGGTGACACCTGCCATTTCGCACGCAAAATGTGGGGCGGAGAAACGCTCCAATAAAGCAAAAAGCGCTCCCAAGCGCTATGAAAGACAAATCAAGTGCTCCCAAGCGCTAGCAGGCAAAATAAGGTCTCTGCCTCAAATAAAGCACTCACCCAGTGCTACTAGCAAGGTCCAGCAGCAAAGGGAAGCAAAGGGGACCCAGCAAAAGGTCTCCAGAGTCCAAGATAGGTCCATCAGGTATCCAGGGCAAAGCAAAGTCCCCCTATCAGCCCAGGCAAGGCAGAGGGGTCCCCCAGAAGTCCTCCAGGCATCCAGGGGCTGGGCAGAGCCCGCCCCTGGCAGATTCAAGTCAGAAACAAGAACATTTTGGAAGGGGACACAGCCCCTTTTTATACAGAGAAATCCTTTGTCTAGCAGGGTGCAGGCAGTGTGAGAACCAGCTAGAACTGGTTATAGGGAATTCCTTTCACTGACCAGGCTAGGGACATCAGATGCACCCCAGGGGGCGGAGCCAGCATTGTGTGGGGAAAACCCAGCCTCACTCAGGACCCTCAGACCAGACAGCCAATCCACAAGCAGGCCCAGGCTCACTCCTCCCCTCACATCAGCATGCTAAACACTCCATTCACCACCGGGGCAGACCCTCCCAGACTCTTGGAGACAGGCTCACCAGCCAGCCTCAGCCAATCACATGCCAGACACAAATTACACAAATATGCCAACTTCTAAAAGTGGCACTTCTACACTAGACACAATCATGCCGCATATACCATTGCGCAGCATTCAATCTCACAAGTTCGTACATACCAAACTCGACCCTGCACTCCCCACACATCAGGAACTACCATGGGCATACATATTCCCCATTCATTCCTATGGGAGGGTAGGCCACTCACCACACATACACAGAGAGCTCACGCACTTTACACTGTACCACAGTGAAAAAGTGCGCCAAGGCCTAAAATCACCAACACCAGGTTCCAGAAACAGGCTAGGAAAAAGCAAAAGGTTTCGGGGTATACCTGCCAAAAAAGGGCCAGGTCCAACACAACCCCCTTCCAGCCAAAACGCAGGGTAGATCAATCACTCCACTGATGGGCTTCCCTGCTTTGAGCGACAAAACACGGACACGGGCCCGCGCGGCAGGGACACCCTCCGGTTTTTCGCCACTCTGAACCCACATAGATTTCTCTCACCAAAAGCTCTCTGGCACAACTAGAATACCCCACTGGCACTCTCTAGTCATCCATGGCCAGGACCAGGCCCTAGGTAATCCAAATGTCACAGGTCCTAACCACTTCACAGAGTGGGGGGCAGTAACCCCTGGCACACAATAGCCATTCTCCACTCTCCCTCTCAGTGTAGCTACAACTACCACTTATCCTTCAACCTAGGGACCACACCCTTCGGCTGACCAGAGGTCACGGGCAAGAATGCCCCACCCTACCTCTACTTCTGGGTTTCCGCACCCTCACAGGGAAGCACTCACCAGAACACAATTCTCCTACCAGATCAGGACCTCACCCCATCACTGGTCTACCACCTGGGATCTGGAAACTATTTCACTTCTGAGGTACAAAGCACACAGCACAGTCCCTCTTCAAGCAGGTGGGGGGACACAGCACACAGCAAAGCCCCCTTTCCTCTACCTCAGTGGAAACAACAAACTGCAGGTGAGCCCCAGATCACACAGCAAGGGCAGCCCCCTCAGTCTCTTCAGCTGATCCACTTTGGTAGAGATTCCTCTTGACCGGGAAGCTTCCTAATCTCCCAACCTAGGATCTAAACCCTCAGGTTGCACCGGGGTCAGAAGAAGGGACACCGTCCCTCTGCACTCCCTTCCAGAGTTCTGCACCCTCCCACCTTGGAGCGGTACCCCTTTGAGCCAAAAAAACAGTCAGGACATTGATTACAGATGCCCTTCCCTCCAGGTCAGGCTGAACCTGAACCTGGCCTCCCCCCTCCTCGGGGAATGACCTCCAGAGGCCCCACAAATGGTCAAGCACTCTAGACGGTCAAATGCCCAGCGAACCAGGACTTCTGCACCCTCCACTAGGAGCGGTACTGCCCAACACCAGGACCGCCGGAGTTCTGATTACAGACACTCCCCGTCCTCTAGACACAGGAAGATCCTCCTCAAATGACCTTTACGTACAGCCTAGGCCCCTGACCTGGCGCTCCCTTAGGGAACCCTCCAGGCCCTGAGACAGGGTTTCGGGCCAACTTGGGACACACCTGTGTTGGACCTGGCCCTTTAAGGCAGGTTCACCCCGAAACTTTTTGCTTTTTCCTAGCCTGTTTCTAGAACCTGGTGTTGGTGATTTTAGGCCTCTGCGCACTTTTTCACTGTGGTACAGTGTAAAGTATGTATGTATGTATGTATAGGTATTCTTGTATAGCGCAAAATCTGTCACCCAACGGGCATCCTGGCGCTTAGACTGTCCTGACACTTACACATACATTACACGATTACATTGCCCTGGGATACAGGTGAGTTTTCAAAGTGTTTTTTAAAAGAATTAAGATTTTCCAAGCCTCTCAAACCTAAAGGAAGGGAGTTCCACAATCTTGCAGCCGCAAATCTAAAGGACCGACCGCCTGTCCGGGACCTCAGGATCTTAGGCACAACCACCAGGTGGGAAGAGGCTGACCGTAGCAGTCTAGGCGGGGTGTACCAGGAAAAGAGGTCCCGCAAAGGGGGCGGACCCTGCCCATGTAGGGCCCTGAACACCAAGCATAGTGCTTTAAAATCAATCCGCTGGGAGACTGGCAACCAGTGGAGGTCCCTGAGTGCCTTAGTAGAGGAATCCAAGCGGCGGCGTGAGAGGGCCAGTTTGGCGGCGAAATTCTGCACCCGCTGTAATTTTCCGACTAAATTGGCCAGAGCTCCCAGGAGTAGTGCGTTGCAGTAGTCAATACGACTTAAGATTATGCTCCGCACAACCTCTGGTCTTACCTGGGGCGGGAGCAGGGGCAAGATCTTACGCAGCGAGCAGAGCAGTGCCATACAGGTGGACACTGTACGGTTCACTGAAGCATCAAGCTGCAGGTTAGTGCTAAACACTACCCCCGCATTACGGACTGACTCTACGGGCGAACTAGCGCCCTGAAAATCTGGAGGCCAAAAATGTGGCGGAAGTGGTCTGGGGATGCGGTCCAGGGAGCAGTGCAGCACCTCAGTTTTTGCGCTGTTGAACTGCAGGGAGTTGTTACCCAGCCATTCAGCCGTGGTGTTCATACAGCGATGAAAGGCCTCCTGGGACACTTCATCCTTACCCTCAAGGGAAAAGATGAGCTGGGTGTCGTCAGCGTAGTTGGTGACCGTGATGCCAAAAGATTTAATCAACATGATCAGGGGGCGGAGGTAGAGATTAAAAAGAATGGGGCTAATGGCTGACCCTTGAGGTACGCCCTGACCAACCCTTCTGATGTTTGATTTAAAGGGTGGGATGGCCACTTGCTGATGTCTGTGAGCAAGATATGACTTCAGCCATTCAAGGGCCAGCCCAGATACTCCCACCTCCGCCAGTCTCCTGATCAGTATTGTATGGCTGACCGTGTCGAACGCGGCCGACATGTCGAGCAGCACTAAAAAGGCCGCCCGACCCTGGTCGGCCCGCGTTCGCAGGTCATCAAGAACGGTCACCAAGGCTGCCTCAGTCCCATGCGCTGGTCTGAAGCCAAACTGGGCCACATCCAAGCAGTTGTTAACCTCAAGAAAGTTGGAAAGATGTTTTGTGGCCCATTTCTCAAGAATCTTAATAGGGAATGGCAACAGAGAGATGGGTCTGTAGTTGGCTAGGCAGACAGGGTCCAGATTTTCCTTCTTGAGTAGTGGACAGACAACCGCCAATTTCCAGCTGTCTGGGACCCGCGCCGAGCTGAGGGATTGGCAGCAAATGAAGTAAAGAGGTGGAAACAGTTCTTCCCGACACAGCTTCCAGAATTTTGCTGGAAGCGGGTCAGACGGTGAACCCGAGGATATGCCATTGGCCAGTGCACAGAAGTCTTCATACGATGGTAAGGGCAAGATGTTCATTTCCGCTAGCTTAGCATCCTCCTCCACCATCTTAGCACAGTTTGATAGATGCACAGTCTGACCCGATGGCAAAGCAAGATTATTTAAGATGGTAACAATCTTATCCTCAAAGGCCTGTGCCAACGAGTCACAAAGAGCTTGAGAGGCAGGTATAGTTTTTTTAAACGAGCTGGATGGGCCAGATCTTTTACGACCTTAAATAGGGTCTGAGACTTATTTGCCGCGGCCAACAAAAGTTCTTCCAAATGTCTGGCCTTAGCCAGCTTGATCTGGGCTTTATAGGTCGCCAGCGCTTGTTTAAAACGTGCTCTGCATGGTTCCAGATACTGTTTTCTCCAGGCACGCTCAGCTTGTCTACACTGACGCTTGAGCTGCCGGAGTTCCTCTGAATACCATGGCATTGCCAGATTCGACTTAGCTCTAATTTTACGCATCGGCGCCAACGAGTCCAGAGGGGCCGAGATTTGTTGGCAAAGCGTCTCATAGCTCCTGTCCACCGTCTCTCCCAATACAGAACCTTCCGACAGCAGCCTAGGGGGTGCGGGCATCGCAAGAAGTCTAGACCATTGTCTACCCATTCTGGCGCCCCCCACATTGCCCCTAGCCGCCCTGACAACAGTGCAAGAAAGGGAGAAAAGGACAAGAGAGTGGTCAGTCCAACCTTGAGATATAACACCCCGCAAAGACACTTGACCTGCATCAGCAAAAATCAGGTCAAGGATATGACCCTTGGAATGGGTTGGCAAGAGTACTAACTGTGGAAGCTCAATGTTGCAGCAGGCTTGGACCAACTCTAAAAAAGCGGAGTTTGTCGGTCCGTCAGGCCAAAGATTAAAATCCCCTAACACCATCAGCCTGGTGTGGGAGTGGGACAAGTCATAGATCAAGTCTATTAGCTCAGACAAAGCTGATATCGTCCCCGCCGGGGGTCTGTAGCATAGCAGTCCTGTGTATAACACACCTCCTGTACCCTTGATGGAGAGGCCAAGTACCTCACATCCGTCAATGGCCTTGATGGTCAGTTGAGAGAAGTTAAGTGTCTCTCTGAAAATCAATCCAATGCCGCCTCCTCTAGCCCCTACTCTAGGGTTGTGTATTATTTTAAAACCCGGGGGGCAGGCTGTACCCAATTCCACCGCACTGTTCGGTGTAGTCCAGGTCTCAGTCATAAAGAGTGCGTCTAGATCATAGGTGTCTATTAAAAGCGCAATCTCATCGCAGTGCTTAATCAGCGATCTCACATTCAGCAGGCCGCAAGTTATGGAATCAGGGTGCCTACCAGTAGATCTATGCATACCGTTTAGGAGAGTACCGGTGTTCAGGCGTATGAGATCGTCACGGGAGTAGATTGGAGCACGGTGTACCAGACAAGCAGAGTTGCCGGCCCCCGACGTGTCCAGTGCGCGAACGGGCGCAAACGGGCTTACCTCTGGCGAACCTCCGGCGATCCGCCGGCGAGCCCGCTGCGCACCCACGCTGCGCGCCTTAGTCTCCACCATCTTAAATTGCCGTAAGCACACGAGTCCTGCAGAGCAACCACTAGCCCCCCAACCAAAATGGCGCCTGTTATTTGGCACCCTGGTTCCCTCACCCAAAATGGCGGCTCCAAAACACCGCAGCGCGATCTCCCACAGCACCCACGAAGCCCCTAAGGCAGTCTAATTCCCTCAAGTGGGGATGGGGACACAATTTATAATGCAGGTAAGTGCTGAGCTATGCGTGACCCCCCAGAACAGGCAACACGAAAAAAGCGCCTACCGCTAAATTAAACAGCGCGACCGCGCAATAGAACACAGAAAATTAAAAAGTTATTTTTAAAATATCAGAGTAATGCAGCGCATGCCTCGACGCGCGAGTATCAAGTAGTCATCAGAGTGCATGAGCTCTCTGTGTATGTGTGGTGAGTGACCTGCCCTCCCATAGGAATGAATTGGGAATATGTATGTCCATGGTAGTTCCTGATGTGTGGGGAGTGCAGGGTCGACTTTGATATGTGCGAACTCGTGAGATTGAATGCTGCGTAATGGTGTATGCGGCATGGTTGTGTCTAGTCTAGAAGTGCTACTTTGAGAAGTTGGCATATTTGTGTAATTTGTGCCAGGCGTGTGATTGGCTGGTGAGCCTGGCCCAGAGTGCCTGGGCCTGCTTGTGGATTGACTGTCTGGTTTGAGTGTGACAGGGGCTGCAGAGCCCCCAGGAGGTTTTCTGAGTCAGCCCGTGGATGAAAGGCAGCATCTGCTGCCAGGGAAGTGGGTGGAGATCGCACCTGATAGTGAGTGAGGCTGTGCCTGCCTGCCACAATGCTGGCTCCACCTCCCCGCTGGGCGACTGTCACCTCTGTCCCTGATACTGACAGGACTTCCCTATAACCAGTTCTAGCTGGTTCTCACACTGCCTGCACAAAGTCTTCAAAGACTCTTCTGTGTATAAGAAGGGGCTGTGTCCCCTTCCAAAATGTTCTTGTTTCTGATTTGAATCTTGACAGGGGCGTGCTGCTGCTCGGGCCCAGGGGAATCCCTGGGCCCTGCCCTGCCCCTGGACTCCTGAATGGACTTTTGGTGACTTTCTGTTGCCCTAGCGCCTGGGAGCGCTTTCCTATGGTCCCCATCGCTTAACAGCGCTTTGCTCTGCTTCTTGCGCTTGGAAGCGCTTTTGTGACTGTCGTAGCGCTGGGGAGCGCTTCATCTGCCTTTGGCGCTTAGGAGCGCTTCATTCGCCCTAGCGAGTGCCCACCTCGCTTATTTGCTATTTTTATCTTTTAACTCGAGGGAGCCCACTCCTCGGTTAACTGTCCCCCAGCCTCTGAGTGCCCGAAACGGGCCGCCGCGCTGCCCGCGGCGACCCGGAAGTGCTGGGCCGACCGGCCAATCCCAGCGCGGCCCCCAGAGAAGGACCGGAAGTCCCGCCCTCGGGGGCCGTGGCACGAAGAAAGAAGGCTGCGGGTGCTCACGGGGCTCCCGAGTTAGGAATCGAGCTAGTCCTACCTCTGTGACCATGCCTTGCCATCACATGACCAGGGATAGGTAGATAAAAACCAGTCCTACCTTTAGCTCATTGCTCGTTATTGCCAGTGTTTGGATTCCCTCCCTGGTTGTTGGTTGTTGCAGAAAGCAGAGAGCTGAGCCTCCTCATCGTCTTCTCTACTCCTTTGAAGCTGTTCCCTTCCTCTCACGGGCTCGTGTGAGGGTTTGTGTGTCTTCCTGCTATGTTTTGGTCCCTTTCCCGTTTTTTGCCATCCCCTTCAGTGTAGGTAGCGGTATCCCGGTATCCCTTTCCCTTTAGTGTTCTCCCCTTCTTGTTAAACCCCTGTGTTCCCGTTGTTGAGTGTTCGGGGGCTCCCGTTCACTCCAGCGTCATTGTCATCATTATACGCTGTGTTTTCAGCTCGTTATTAGCGGGAGTGTTAGCTCGCGGTTGCCGGGTGACGCTCCGCGTTGTTGTATGCGGAAGTGACGTTTTGGGTCACTCCGCGGCGGCTGTTGTTTACATTCGCGCTGATTGTTTAGCGCTCTGGAGGGTTCTCTGTTTATTGCCCTTTCACGTTGTCACGTTTGGTTTAGACGGGGTTTTTTGGTGTCAGCTGCAAACCCAAGCCTACCTTTTTCCCCGCTTATATTATGTTTGATTAAAGGACACAAGACATTTAGCTCCTTCACTAAGTCTGCTATTGTCCTAGAGCAGACACCAGAATCCTCCATCCTTCTGGTGCTGTGATCTACGTCCTCACGAAGCAAAGCCTGCCCAAGCCACAGGTGAGGAGGGTTGTGTGGTGGTTGGGGTATGGTCATTGGAGGTTGGGCATATTAGGGTACAGCGTATCTGAATGGTATTGTGTTCCCCTATTTTGTACCACAGGTGCAGAAGCGTAAGGACCGAGGGAGCTGTGTCCTGTAAACTTACAAGGGTGGAAGACTTGGTGTCTCCTCAATATTACCACCCTCTTTTCTGGTTCACAGGTGCGTCCACAGTGTTTTTCCTGTGGGCGTCCAGTGGGCAGGAGAAGGGGATTGGTACTTGCTACGTTCCCGCAGCGCTTGGGCCAGTGGGAGTCTAACATCCCGTGAGGAGGAGGGAGCCCCGGGAAGTAAGAGGAGAAGCATGGCGGTTCTGCAGCGCTCCCATGAGCGGAGGGAGCCCTGCGGCAGAGGAGGTGTTTGCCGCTTCCCCCTGCCTGGGGGAAGCCTTTGTCGGTGTTGCCGGTCTCCCGTGCTTGGGGGGAGACCGGAGAGTAAGCGTGGCCCGTTGCGGGGCTCCCGTGTGCTGACGGAGCCCCGGGAAGAAGAGGAAGCGGTGATGGCGGCGGTGGCAGGGCTCCCATGTGCGGAGAGAGCCCTGCCGGTGGAGCGAGGCCCCGGGTCCCAGGAGGGGGCCCGGGGGGAGAGCGAGCGAAGCAGCGTACCCGCGAGGCTCCTGTGAGGAGAAAGGAGCCCCGCCTGCTGCCCCTGCCGAGGAGCACCACCGAAGACAGCCCGGTGAGTAGACAGGGCTGGGGGGGGCTCCGTGAGGCTTCTGCTGGTGCGGGAGGATGGGCGCAGTGTGGAGTACCTTTAGGGCGGCCCCGGATGGCAGCGGGCTGCCCCACCGTTGCCAGGAAAATGTTGCCAGAGCCTTCGTGGCTCCCAGCCCTCATTAGTGTTTCTTGAGCCTGAGAGGCTCTTGGGGGCATAGGTTACCGAGTCCCCCGAGAGGAGCTCCAAAAGTGGGGCATGTTTGATTTTTTGAGCCCCGTGTGGCTCCAACGCAGGCCATATTTGTTTAAGGAGCCTAGATGGCTCCCGGGACACCTCGGGGCATATTGTCGATGCCGGTCCCCTCCTGGGTTTGTGTAGTTCTGGTGCCAGTGAAAGCACCATTGTCGTTTTAAGAGCCCCAGAAGGCTCCAACGTTTGGGGCATGTGATCTGCCCAGAGCCTGTGTGGCTCCAGCAGTGGGCGCAGTTGGTGCCAAGGGCCAGCGAGGGCCCTGTCGCAGTTTTGTTGACTCCCAGCTGCCCAGCAATTAGTGGGCAGCTGCACCGTTTAGGTCTTGGGATTGTCCTCAGGTGCCCAGCAAGTAGTGGGCACCTGCACCGTTTAGGCCCCTGACATTGAGACACAGGGCGTCTTAGCCCCAACAAGGCCAGTTGGCCTAGGGACTGCCACAGGTGGTGGCTTATGTAGGTTTTGCGCAATTGTATGGTTATTGCACCTCTGAATGTGATTTCTTGCATCATGTGTCATTCCTGCACCTCTGAATGTTTTTAGACATCATGTGATTTTTGCGCTATTGTATTGTTCTGGTACCTCTGAATGTATTTTTATTGCATCATGTGCTTTGTTCTTAACACCGCTGAATGTGTAGGTTTATGCATCATGTGTTTCCCTTTACTACTCCTCTGAATGTATATTTATGCATCATGGGTAATGTGTTCTTTCCTAGACCCCTAAATGCTGTGTGATACTTACGTGGTTGTTCTTTTTTTAGTACAGGTGGTCCTAGTGAGGTCCTGGTCCCCTGCTGACATTCTCCTACGGTGGTTAGGGTTGCGTAGGTGGTACTTACCTGTTCCCAGTAGTTACTGGATGTGATTTATAACTGTTATTTTGTTTTATATCTTATTTTCTATGATCTATAAAGTACTATTTCTAAAAGTGTTGATTCTGACAGTGGCCCATGTGGCCCTGTCCTGTGTAAATAATCCCATGTGAATATTGCCCGTGCCAGTTGGCACAATGTATATGTTTGGTTCTATCTGATATGTTTTGACAATACAAAAGTTATTTTAATATAACCTTGTGTGGAGTTCCTTTTGTGGTGTGCCTAGGATGTTGTTGCTGTTGTGTGCTGGCGCAAATGCTTTACACATTGCCTCCGAGTTTAGCCTCACTGCTCGTGCCAAGCTACCAAGGGGGTGAGCTGGGGTTATCTTGGCGTGTGACTCCCTCGCCCTGACTGGAATGGTGGTTTCTGCCTGGCTTTGGCGTCAGCCTTAGCCTACCAGAAATAGTCAGTTCTAACAACCGTCCCACACTCACTCCGCCTCCACTGAGACAGGACGTGAGCCCCTACACCCCTACCATCCTAATGGGACCTAGCTGGGCTACACATGAACCTCTTCACCTACACAGGATCATCAGATACACAAGCCACTACTTTTAGAATCACTCCCTAATGTCTCTGCAAGACATCTAGCACACCGCCAGACATCCACCTTCTTGTCCAGTGCCTCTGCAGGACCTCCTGCACAACACCAGAGGTACACCTCCCGTGCAAGCTCCTTTAAAAAAACTCACACCAACTCCTCCAGTTCAACACACCACTCATCCACACACTCCCCCTCCAGACTGGTGAGACAGTTCCTCACTGCCCCTGACTCTCAACCTGTACCCCTCTTACTGAGCACCAGGCACCATACTCTGGGAACTGGGAATGGGACTTCACACACTGGACAAATTTGAGCTGCCACCACTGGATCCTACCATACTGGGGAATCCAGACACACACACTACACTCAGGGGATAACCACCCTCCCGAGCAAGCCATTCCTCTTTCACACTCCCTCTCTTCCATCTACCCACACAGGGACAGGAACAGGGATTGGGCACTGGACCTAGCAAGGGATTCCTTATCTATGGGAACCTTCCCCTCTACTGGCGTCCCGCCCTGTCATTTTCTCTCATCTGCCACTAAACATAAAGCGCAGGAACACCATCTGAAAATGACACTCTTGAGGAAAAACAAAATCATAAACAATAATCCCAAACATGTGACTATCTAAAGAAAATGCAGAGTTTTGTAATGTAGCCAGTTGTCGCTGTGGCACTGCGCAAACACAAGTCCTAATCCGCACCGCTGACCAACAATGTTAGAACTGGCTATTTCTGGTAGGCTAAGGCTGACGCCAAAGCCAGGCAGAAACCACCATTCTAGTCAGGGCAAGGGAGTCACATGCCAAGATAACCCCAGCTC
Organism: Lissotriton helveticus; assembly: GCF_964261635.1. Classification (NCBI taxonomy): domain Eukaryota; kingdom Metazoa; phylum Chordata; class Amphibia; order Caudata; family Salamandridae; genus Lissotriton; species Lissotriton helveticus. Next base: position 217,317,714 of record NC_136058.1, read on the forward strand.
ACCCCCTTGGTAGCTTGGCACGAGCAGTAAGGCTAAACTCGGAGGCAATGTGTAAAGCATTTGCGCCAGCACACAACAGCAACAACATCATAGGCACACCACAAAAGGAACTCCACACAAGGTTATATAAAAATAACTTCTGTATTGTCAAAATCACATCAGATAGTATCACACGATATACATGGTGCCAACTGGCACAGGCAATATTCACAAGGGATTATTTACAGGGCAGAGCCACATGGGCCACTGTAAGAATCAACACTTTTAGAAATAGTACTTCTAGAACTTAGAATAAGGATATAAAAGAACAATTATAGGTCACAACCAGTAACTACTGGTAAAGGTAGGTACACACTACGCAATACTAATAACCATAGGCCTAGATCACGCATGGACACATAACCTCTCTAGTATAACTATACTAGGCAAAACACAACCGCCTAAGAATAAAATACACTTAGGGGTATAAGCAAGGACACATTACACATGATGCATCAAAAACACATTCAGAGGTGCAGGGAAGGAAAAACACATGATGCATAAAACATACATTCAGCGGTGTAATAACAAGGCACATGATGCATCAAAAACACATTCAGAAGTGCAGGGAAGGAAAAACACATGATGCATAAACCAACACATTCAGAGGTGTAAAATCAAGGGAGACACATGATGCATAGAAACATTCAGAGGTGCCAGAACACAACTCAATAGCGCAAAACCTAATAACATTCAGAGGTGTAAGATCAAGGTGCGTAATCATATTAACTGCAATACATTTCCTAGCACCATATCACATTGCACAAAACTCACATTAGGCAATTACCATCACATAGATAATCACATTGCGCCTAAATAAAATCACATACCAGCCCCCATCTAATAAAGGGACTAAAGAGCCCTGTGTCCAGAATGTCGGGGCGCACTGCCAATGCAGCGCCAGTCAGGGGTGCGCCACCGGCGCAAAACCTAAACGTTGCAGGTGCCCACTACTTGCTGGGCACCTGGGAACAATCACAAGACCTAAACGGTGCAGCTGCCCACTAATTGCTGGGCAGCTTGGAAATAAAACTGCGACAGGGTCCTCACTGACCCTAGACCAGAACTGCACCAACTGTTGGAGCCACACAGGCTCTGAACTGCGCACGTTGGGGCCACACAGGCTCTGAAAAAACTTGTGTCCACGTTGGAGCCACACAGGCTCTGACATAACCCATGCCCCAAACGTTGGAGCCACACAGGCTCTGAAACTAAACAGGTCCCCTCTCACACAGGGGACAGGGCACAGGTCCTCCATATTATATCTGTGCCAAAACGCAGGAGCGGCCCGCTGCCATCTGGGGCCGCTCCGGACACAGCGCGGTGCCCTCTGGCACCTCTTCAGGGAAGCAATGGGGCCCTAGGAGCACACTGGCTTCTTAACACTAGGCCTGCCGATGGAGTCCCCTATGGGGGGACTCAAAGTCACCAAATGCCCCCAGAGCCCTCTCGTGGGCTCTACTCGACGTTGGGGCGACCCACTGCCAACCGGGGCCGCCCTGCTTGCACCAACTATGCCCCCCCCCCCAGACAGACGGCAGGACACGGGCCATCGTGAGAGCCTACGGGGCTCTAAAACACATCGCAGGGAGGAGCACTTCGCAGGAGGGAGCGGGCACCAGCAATGTGCCCCGACACCCCCTGCTTCCCCAAACAGAACCGGCCCCACTCACCGGCTCGCAGGCTTCCTCTGCAGGGCTCTCCTTCGCCGGCGCTTTCTCTCTCGGCTCCTCTCCTCACGCCGCTCAGCTTCCTTCTCTTCCTGGGGCTCCCTCAGCACACGGGAGCCCCGCAACAGGTCACGCTTCCTCTTCTCTTCGGACGGGCACCAGCCAATCCCAACGCGGCAGGGGGCGGGACTTCAACGCAAAACCGGAAGTCCCGCCCACGAGTCAGGCGCTTTGGTGCCTGCCTTCCTGTTTTTGCAGCGCGAGGGCCGCGGCGGTGGTTTTAACGGGCACAGAGAGGGGTAAGCACCCTCGAGGAGCATTTAAAACGCAGAAGCGAAGTGGGCACTTGCCAAATATTCAAATAAACGGGGTGGCACCCATAATAAAGAAAACAGCGATATCGGTCATGAAGCACGGTGACACCTGCAATTCTGCACGCAAAATGCGGGGCGGAGAAACGCTCCAATAAAGCAAAAAGCGCTCCCAAGCGCTATGAAAGACAAATCAAGCGCTGCCAAGCGCTAGCAGGCAAAAGAAGGTCTCTGCCTCAAATAAAGCACTCCCCCAGTGCTACCAGCAAGGTCCAGCAGCAAAGGGAAGCAAAGGGGACCCAGCAAAAGGTCTCCAGAGTCCAAGATAGGTCCATCAGGTATCCAGGGCAAAGCATAGTCCCCCTATTAGGCCAGGCAAGGCAGAGGGGTCCCCCAGAAGTCCTCCAGGCATCCAGGGGCTGAGCAGAGCCCGCCCCTGGCAGATTCAAGTCAGAAACAAGAACATTTTGGAAGGGGACACAGCCCCTTTTTATACAGAGAAATCCTTTGTCTAGCAGGGTGCAGGCAGTGTGAGAACCAGCTAGAACTGGTTATAGGGAATTCCTTTCACTGACCAGGCTAGGGACATCTGACGCACCCCAGGGGGTGGAGCCAGCATTGTGTGGGGAAAACCCAGCCTCACTCAGGACCCTCAGACCAGACAGTCAATCCACAAGCAGGCCCAGGCTCACTCCTCCCCTCCCATCAGCATGCTAAACACTCCATTCACCACCGGGGCAGACCTTCCCAGACTCTTGGAGCCAGGCTCACCAGCCAGCCTCAGCCAATCACACGCCAGACACAAATTACACAAATATGCCAACTTCTAAAAGTGGCACTTCTACACTAGACACAATCATGCTGCATATAACATTGCGCAGCATTCAATCTCACGAATTCCTACATACCAAACTCGACCCTGCACTCCCCACACATCAGGAACTACCATGGGCATACATATTCCCCATTAATTTCTATGGGAGGGCAGGTCACTCACCACACATACACAGAGAGATCACGCACTTTACACTGTACCACAGTGAAAAAGTGCGCCAAGGCCTAAAATCACCAACACCAGGTTCCAGAAACAGGCTAGATAAAAAAAGAAAAAAGTTTCGGGGTGAACCTGCCAAAAAAGGGCCAGGTCCAACAGTAATGCATTCCAAAGCCTAGAAGCCAGATGGGAGAAGCTCTTCCCTCCCCAACGTTGTCTATTGATCTTAGACACCAAAGCCAGCCCGCGGGAGGTAGACCTCAGTTGGCGGGTTGGCATGTACCTTGAAAATAGATGTTGAAGATCGGAAGCCCCCACTCCCGCCAGTGCTTTGTGCACTAAACACAGCGCTTTAAAGTCAATCGTCCTCTGGACTGGGAGCCAGTGTAGCTGCATGATGGCCTGTGAGGTGGAATGATATTTGGGCAGACAGAGTAGCAATCTGGCAGAGGCGTTCTGGATAGACTGCAATTTGGCCATTTGTGCACACCCTGCTCCCAAATACAGGGCTTTGCCACCCCCTTTCATGCTAAATACAGTGTGAAAGAGTGCCTTATTTACAAGGCAGCATTAAGCCACGTTAAGTGGCCTAATGCTGCCTTGTAAATAAGGCGAGGCCTCTATCACCATTGCAACGTCACTGTGGCAATAGGGGCTTGTAAATATGCCCCATAGAGTGCAGACAGGGAAGATTCTGGCGCTATTTTCCATTACTTTAAGCAACTTTTCAGTGCATAAAAATGTTTTGCTCAGGAAAGTAAAAATCCCAAATTAACACATTGCAACAGTTTGCGTCACTTTTGATGGCTTTACTCTAACGCAAAGTATTAAAATATCTGCCGAAGTGCCTGGTCTGTCAGGGCAAAATGCCAAGAACAGCATGCCACTTCTCTTTGAAGCCCTTGATAGCGAGAGATTCTACATAGAATCCAGCACAAGCAGAACATGAGAGTAAGTCTGTGGCAAATGGGACTGTTAGGTGTTACAAAGGCTTCAAAGACCCTATTGTCATATGTTTGCTGTCTCCTGTCAAATCGTAATATCTCCAGCCAATCTTTTGCATCTTAAAGGTTGTGGCTGAGTTACTATGTTTGAGTTTCTCTAATCTTTCACAAACAGCTGTCTTGCTGTGCATTTTCCATATTTCACCACATCTGCCTGCTCTACATAGCAAACAAACTAAGGGGCATATTATCAAGGAGCTGTGTTAAATTATCGCCGTTTTATTGGCAGGAAACTGCCGATAAAAACGGCGATAATGGGCTTGATAATACGCCCTTGTTAATTCCCATAGAAGCCCATGTTCTTGTGTTAACATGGGCTTCTATGGGAATTAACAAGGACGTATTATCAAGCTCATTATCACCATTTTATCAGCAGTGTCCTGCCGATAAAACGGCGATAATTTTAACACCTGTCCTTGATAATATGCCCCCCGGTGAGGCAATTTCTTCAGATGCACCAGTTAGATTTTAGATGAGTGAGAGGGTAAATAGAGTGAAAATTCGAAGACTTGAGAAGGGTGTGGTGTTTGGGGAAGCCTCACATACCTCACTCAACACCCGCATAAGACATAACTTCAACCCACATACTACCAACCATGCATTCCAAAAGAGCGTCAAGAACCTAAACGATATAGGAGCTCTTTGAGGCCTCATTAGGATTATAAAGTACTAAAAAAGTATATAATACAATACAGTACTAAAGAATACAAGAACTGCTAAACGTTGAGGAGGCTGGATGATAGATACCTTTCAGGAGTCCCTTTCAAATTAGTGAGTGTTGTGTCAGTTAAGTTGGCCAGGCAATTTACATTCCTTCTAATGGCCCTTCTTCAATGAGTCCTACTTTTTGAACAAAATTACTTTGCATTTAGGGACTTATGACCCATATTGAGTAATGTAAGTTTCCCAACAGACAAGTGCTGCTAAATAAAAATACAGATATGGCTGACTATGTCCCATGCGGCCACTTGACAGCTCTGCATTTACAAACAGAAGGTGATAGACAATGCTTGGTCTGCAGTTCTCTGGGATGGGAGAGAAGACAAATTAGAGGATTCCTGGTGGGAATAATATGATAGAAAAGCGACTGATCAGAGTCAGTCAGCGCTGTGTACAGTGACCTCTCTCTCCATGTTATTATCACTGATGCAATTTTAAATCAGCCATTAGTCTTATTAGATCAATGGAAGCGTACCCAGAGTATAAGAACCATAATGCACTAGGATGTAAGACAAAAGCCCCAAAGTAAAACAGTGAACGTGATGGCATAAAGTGAGATGGCACCCTATTGGAAAGTCAAGACGACATCTATACTAATATAATAAAGAGAGAGCCCAAACTTTGAGGCGGGTAATCTCAGGAACAACAGCACCAATTACAACACCCAATACAGCGTTGGAAAGGGCATTTGCAGCAGAAGGACATAGGCTATGCATACGCCCACCATATATATTTAAAAGGTAAAAGAACCGTGCCAGCAAAGTAGTCCCTTGTGGGCGTGTCTGCGTTGTGCTGTGGGCGTGTGCTGGGGCGTGACAAACGCTGGGGGCATGTGGTACGTTCCGCCCTTCATGCCATCTCATATCGTGTGCTAATCCCACCCTGCTCCCTTTAAATACCCCTGCACCCCATAATCACAACCCACCCTTACTCCTTAAAATACCCCAACACCCTTAAACACTAACCCATCTTAACCCTATAAATATACCCTGTACCCCAAACCTATCCCTAAACTCTAAAAATACCCATGTACCCCAAAACCCAAACCTAGCCCTGAACCCTATAAATACCCCTGTACCTCAAAACTCAAACCTACCCCTGAACCCTAAAAATACCCCTGTACCCCAAAACCCAAACCTAGCCCTGAACCCTAAAAATACCACTGTACCCCAAAACCACCCCTGAACCCTAAAATACCCCTGTACCCCAAAACCCAAACCTAGCCTGAACCCTTAAAATACCCCTCTACCCCAAAACCCAAACCTACCCCTGAACCCTAAAAATACCCCTGTACCCCAAACCCAAACTTAGCCCTGAACCCTAAAAATAACCCTGTATCCCAAAACCCAAACCTACCCCTGAACCCTAAAATACCCCTGTACCCCAAAACCCAAACCTAGCCCCGAACCCCAAAAATGCCCCTGTACCCCAAAACCCAAACCTAGCCCTGAACCCTTAAAATACCCCTGTACCCCAAAACCCAAACCTACCCCTGAACCCTAAAAATACCCCCATACCCCAACACCCAAACCTAGCCCTGAACCCTAAAAATACCCCTGTACCCCAAAACCCATACCCCTATACCCATACTTATCTTATCCAAACATTAAAAAAAACATGCTTTAACCATTCATGCATTTACAACGAATTTTGTTGTAAATGTATGCGTGGTAAAAGCATATAAAATGTAATGCCATGCGTTATAATGGCATTGCGGAGTCATGGTACTTTCGTAATGAAAGTATGCGGAGTGATGGTATGCGGAAAGAAAGTTGCGGAATAATGGGTGTTTACCCTCCCCCGGTAAGTACATTGGTTGCACGGCGGCCCACATCTCCAGCAACATACTCATATTTTTTCACCACCCATTTAAAAAATGCACAGGTCTCTCTCATTGATGGCCAACACCGACATACACTTTTAGACACACCTCCCGCCACAAGTTCTAGAATTGCGAACTTTAGAGCTGGGGAGCTACATTCGAATCTCGGCATCAGCTCAACATCCTGTGATTCCAGGCAAATTGCTTTGTCTCCCCGTGCCTACCACAAATGAATGTGTTCTTCTGTAATGTAAATTGTGCTCCTGCCATGTTGTCGAGTTCGCGCTATATAATATTGCAAGGAAAAATAAAGTAGGGAAACTCGAGTTCACACACTACTGAACGCGTACTCTTAAGTGCATCAGCAGTGCACTGTGAATCGGAGTGTTTCACAGGCCTGTCACAGATAAGAAATGCTATCAAAACGAAATCCTACAAAACAATATACTACTGGCCGGCAGCAATTCATACCCGGACAACGTCGGGACGGGCTGCTAGTTTTAGAATATAGTTGTAAGTGAGAGAAGGAGTTCAGGGTGGATGTTATTGTGATCAAAGTGTGGATGAAGCTAATTTTGTGCATGAGGCGTGTTTTATGTGTTGATCCCGGGTGTAAGAGATGAGGACACTTGGGGCAGATCAACAAGAAAATAACGCAGTGCGGTGCCGTAAGTCATTTTGCCGTGCTATGTTAATTTCGAAGCACAGGGATGCAACATATTTACAGCAATAAGTCCCATCTCTTTGCTTCTACCTGCGTTGGCTCACAAACTGCTGCCATTCGCCAGCACAGGCACCCTTGCAGCATGGTGCAAGGATGCCTGCGTCATGGGGAGACTGCTGTTGTGCAGGAAGGGGCACCTTCCTGCACAAAAACAATCAATTGAGGTGATTTCCTCTTCCAATGTGTTCTGTAGAATGCAGCATGTATTGAAACAGGAAAAAACGAGGAGCAATTAAAATATTTCCCCTTGTTGCACCTTGCTACGCCACCCTTAGGGTGGCGTAGCATCCTGACACATTTCCAGATTTGCGATTTCTTGTAAATCTGGAAATGCAGCAGAGGACATGGGTGCTGTGTGGGAACACCCACAGCAACACCCACGTCACGCCCCTAACATTCAAAGTGTTGCATGAACAGGGGCCCTATTTACAAGCATAGGTTAAGTCATGCAGGCTGTTCTTGTAAATATCACTTAGCAGGCTGCGCCACCGGTGCGTCACGCAACGTGATGCACCAGCGGCGCAAGGGGCTTGTAAATCTGCCCCTTGGTTAATGGCTAGATCATCTTGATATGGTGCAGAAAACAAACGTGTTGTAATCCCAGATTCCATGCTAAACTAAACTGTATTATCTAATGCAAATCAGATACCTAGATCACTAGACCTTAACTTAAGTACAGGCTGTTAGCCATGCCTAACTGTTGTATGGAGATCAGCAAGCAAATTATGTCTTGAGCTTAATGTCTTAAAGAAGGGGCAGAGCAAGATAGTTTTTTTCTGTAAGAAGAGTCCTACAATTTGATACAAATTGAGTAAAGCATTTTCTTATATGGAGAAATAAATTATATTTGCAGTATGCTTTATTTACTGGTGTGCTGTTAGCAACGTGCCATTTATAGAACACCACTGTTACATGTGTAAACTGTGCAGTTGCTCTTGGAGCTAAAAAACGATTGCCACAGACTCGCTCTTGCTCTGCCTCTCAGTGTTCTGGACTGCTGCCTGCTTGTGCTATTTAGTGCTAATAGGAAATGAAAAGAGTTGGCAGGATGCAAGGTAAGAAGTGACACTGGCATGAAAACAAAGAGGTTGAAGCAATGCTGTCTTAAGAAGTTTTGGGACCCCAGGCAAGACATATTTTGAGATCACATATTCAGACAACTTTTGAATTGGTTGCCCATTTTCAACATTGATGTATAATTCTGTGTCTAACCAACCTGTTCATCCCACTGTAAGAAAGAGGGATGATGTGGTGGAAGCTCAGTGGACTACTGCATAACTCTAAAAATAAACTAAACAAATGTGGAGAAACCCACTATGTTGGTATGGTACAATCACTATTGTGGTTAGTACTTGGACCCATTAGGTTTGTTTAAAAGACCCCTCACACACCTACCTTGTTGGTGTCATGCTTCATCATCCGGGTCCCAACCGGGTGGCCGAATGCCCCCCGGTTGTGTTACGACACCTGATTACAGCAGAGCTGGTGTGGTGTTGATGCATGATGTGGCGTGAATTAAAACTATCTCTGAGCGTCCTTGCCTGTAAACTTTATTAGTGGCGGCTCAGGATATGATTAAAAAATGTGTAGTGTAACTAGTAGGAAATTATTAGCCTTAGCTGACTATGTAAGTGATCTACATGTTTCACCACACGAAAAGGTCAATGGTAGGGGCTTTCTTCAGGACCGGTAAATGAGACTAGTGAGTGGTAAAATGAAAAGTGCCATGTGAAAAAAAAGGTGAAATACCTACACACGCGCTAAGGTGTGTGGTCTAAGTGTCTCTGTACTTACGGACACAGCCAGGACTACGGGAGACCAGAGCAGGTTTAAAGACGGGCTGTTGGCCGAGACCAAATTGGGACATCGGATGAGACCCCTCCCTGGCCTCGATTTGCTGCCCAAAACCTTAACATGGTGTTTTTACAAGTGTCCGTAAGTAAGCACCTCCCCCGGACAAAGATATTGCACAACAACGTCACGAAATCATGAACAGTAGCATTCACCTGATGTCGCACCTTTACCACAATTAACATACATGTGAGTATGGAAAATCCTATTCATTCACCATTGAAAGTCCAAACAAAATATCAAAATCAAATTTGTCTCCAAACAACTATTTAGATGAGTCATTGTGGGGCATCCCTAGACAATTTGTAAGTCACAGCCTACAAGACAATATCGAAGATAAGAAGGTGTGTCAGGTATGCATCAAAGGAGAGAGAGAGAGAGAGAAAGAGAGAGAAAGAGAGAGAAATAGAAAGAGAGACTGAACAAGGAGTTCAAGGCCAATCAGGCCCTTGGCTCATTCATACATGCCAACTGGTGTGTATGTTGCGCAATTGGTGCACCCCAAATCTAAGGTCTGGCATCAATGTCAGCGTGAAGGCCACATCACATTCAAGAAATGCAAGCAGTAGTTAGACTAATATTAGGTATGAAAGCTCCTTTGTCTCCATACACAAGGCGGAAGGACAACCGAACCCCCGACCTTGGTCTCGAATGCGACTGGCACACCCTGCGTGAGATACCATACCAGACTCAAATGACTCCCACACTACACACTGCGCTAATGAAAGACCAACATGTCCACACCCCACACACCTGTCCCTGCCTGAACTACACCTGCAAGTGCTGCCCTTGACACATTCGTAAAAACAACCCATATTTCCAAACGTTGCACACACATACGACTCATTGCCCAGAGCTGTGGCATTTTGTCCACAGAACTGCCGCCGGTTAGGATTGCATGTGCTACGAGACCAACAAACGCAATGGCAGGCAATCCCGGGAACATGCACAACCCCTGTCACGTGGATCTGTACCGTGCACTAATGCTGCATCTGTTGGGATCACTGCCAATGACAGTGTTGTGAATCAGTTTCCGTCTGAGTTTCCGTCTTGCCTACGTCATATGCGTCCAGCCCTGGTTCAACTGTCAATCATGCACATTTGAGTGTCCCATGGAGGTCTGCCTATCCAACCCAACGGTAGTAGAATTGGATTATGACTTGACTGTGCACCCCCTGTTGGCTCTCAAACAGGAGTGTCACCGGGATACCTGTGCATGGGATGCCTTGACCTTTGGCGTATGCGCTGGCAGTTGTACATGGGAGATTGCACAACTCCTCATGTGTAGTGACCACATGGAGGCACTCCCCTATTGGGCTTTGCTGCAGATTGGTGAAACGGCGTGAGCAGAGCACATCTGCCTGGATTAGTTAATGGATTGGCGTTCCCTCTTGTTCCTTGAACTCGACAACGACGTACAATTGGAACAGATTGCCCATGAAGCAGCGCTCGCATTCATGGACGAGTAACTACGTTCCTGCAGCCACATCTGATTGTCACCCACAGCACAGGTCCCCACACCTTATTGCGTCTTAGGGAATGCTCACATAACCCACAACAGTGGACATATTTCCCTTCACCTGGAATCAGAATACATGTGCGTGGAACTACACATGTGTACACTCACCTGTGCAAGGTGATGCAGTCCCATGGGCGGAGCTGCACAGCGTTGTTTGGCAATGTTCCCAATTTGGACATACTGCTGGGGGGAGAGTACACACTTGGCAATGTAGTACGACATGTGACCTTGTGGGACCCTTTCACCTGCTCACTGTCAGCAGAGCAGACAGTCAGCGCAATCCCGTGGTACACCACTATGCAGATCCCATGGGCTGTGAGTCGTGTCCCCTGACACGGGGCACTGTGCATACGCCACACAGCACATGACTCGTCCATCAAGGCAAGGTGGGCTGAGACCGTTGCCATCCATAATGATTTGAGTTAATTTTTGCCTCCCCATTTCTTGCATCTCGACATGTCCCAATGCTGCCTGTAAGTGTCTTAAGAATGTCTCTGCATGCTGTGGCCCTTGCCTTGGCGGTAGTGACACGCACATGCTAATAAAGTCTAAGCAACTTCACTAGTGTTCAACTGTAATGAGTGTTGATTAGAATGAGAATTTGTGAGCCTCAATGAGCATTGTTCGTACACAGGGAGAGACTGACTGATTCATGTACAATGGGGGTAGGTCCCTTTTGATGGCTCCACCTATGTGAGCCAGATATTGTGTTTAGGATAGTTGCTGGCAGAGCTGTGCACTTGCGTGTCTTCAGCAATGTGAGTATGGTGTCCAACTTCTGGTCATGTGGAGCAATGTTATCCATCAAAACAGACCTTGTCCATAAAGACATGTTTGAGTAGGTATGCGAAGAGACATTCTGTTGTCACATGTGATAGGAATACCACTTCTGGCCTGCTACTGATTATTGTATTGTATTGTAATTGCATTTATATAGTGCTTACTACCCCCTGACGAGGCATTGAAGCGATTTTTCAGTGAGTAGCTTGCTACTCTGGGACACATAGAGGATTAGTGTTGAATTAGTATAATGAAACATGCAAGTAAATTTTAAGTGGTCGAAAGGTTAGTAAGTTATTTGGATTCGGAAAGATAGCAGAAGGATAGAGGAGGAAAAAAGGTTTGTATTTATATAGCACTTGTTACCCCTGATGGGGTGTTGAAGCACGCTATTCAGGAAGCCCATAAAAGAATAGTGGTGAATTAATATGGTGAAATATGAAAGTAATTTCAGTGGTGGATATTAGTCAGTTATTTGGAGTGAGAAGGATAGCGGAGGGATAAAAGGGGAAGAAAGGTTTGCATGCATATAGCACTTGTTACCCCTGATGGATGTTAAAGCGCTTTTCTATCGGGATTAGTGTTAAATTAGTATGGAGAAACATAAAAGTAAATGTTAGTCAGTTATTTGGATTGAGAAGGGTTGGGGAGGGGTAGAAAAGAGGGAAGAGTTTAGAAAGTTTTGTTTTGGGGGATCGGTATAGTAAAAGAGGTGTCAGATGATGCAAGGAGGGGCAGAGTAGGAGAGAGTCTAGAAAGGGTTATTTTGGGGATCATAGTAGTGGTATGGGGTATGGGATAAATGAGAGAGTGGATGTAGAGGATACATTGATAGATGTATAGGATGAGAGATAGGGTAGTACATTGGAAAGAATAGTAGAAAGAAGTTTGAGATGAGTCAGAAGGTTGGGCTACAGGATATATTGAGCGAAGTATAGGCTGAGAAATAGGGAAGTGCATTGGAAATACTAAATTAGAAGAAAGTGATAAATATATAGATACATAAGTACATTGAAAGTATATAGATGCATAAAGGAGGTATGTATATTGGTCAGCATTTCATTTCTGGCCCTGGTCCTGGTCAGTCTCGAACAGGCTCAAACAGGCAACTGCCCTTGTCCTCTCCACCCTTAACAGGCTCAAACAGGCAACTGCCCTTGTCCTCTCCACCCTTAACAGGCTCAAACAGGCAACTGCCCTTGTCCTCTCCTCCCTTAGCCTCAACGCCTGGGCTGAGACGCCCTAACCCTGGCTTTTTATAGCCTTAGTAATCAGGTGACCCCAGCAGCCAATTGGACCCCTAGCCCTAACACTATTCAATCACAACACTAGCCCTAAAAATCTAGACCAGGACCTTACAGCCAATCTTAGCCCTAGTCCAAGCACCCAATCAGTTAAAAAAACGTGCACTCTACGTCCAATAGAGGCCCTAATAATAATAATAATAATAAGTGTTTTGTAGAGCGCGTGGCTACCCCCGACGGGAGTGTCCCTGCGCTGTGCGGAGAAGAGGATAGGAGCAGTTAGCAATATGTGGCCAGTACGGACTAGGGCAGGTTGAATAACCATGTTTTTAGTAGTTTACGGAAACTAAGTTCCGAGGGGGCCTCCCTGATTTGTAGGGGAAGGGAGTTCCAGAGGGCGGTTGTTTTAACAGCAAAGGAGCGTCCACCTGTTCTGGCTTTGGAAAAACGAGGTGTGACGAGACGTTCCAAGTGGTTGGATCTGAGGTTTCTTGTCTGGTGGGATGTGTGAATATGTTTCCTCAGATACTGGGGGCCGTTGCCCTTTATTGCTCTTTAGGCAATATTGAGAGCTTTAAATTCTGTACGCCTCCTCACTGGCAGCCAGTGAAGGCTGCGTAGGTGGGGAGAAATATGGTGCCTGAGTGGGATGTTTCTTATAAGCCTTGCTGCTGCATTCTGAATAGTTTGCAGCTTCCTGTACAGGTAATCAGGTAGGCCCAAATATAGACTATTAGCATAGACCAATTGTGATGTTACTAGGGCGTGTACAATAGTTTTTCTGCACTCTAAGGGTAAAAGATGGAGGAATTTACGCAGCGCTACTGACACGCACATGCTATTTGAGATTTACACAATAGCGAGTTATCGATTTTGAAACCCAGGTTTCTTCTGGAGGTGGCAGGACAGGGGGGAGGATTAAGTACCGAAGGCCACCAGAGGTCGGGTCTGGGAGGTGTAGGTTGATTAAAAAAAAGTACTTTGGTTTTATCGGTATTGAGCCGTAAACAGTTGGTGGTCATCCAGGTGGAGCTGTCAATCAGGCAGTGCTTGAATTTGGAAAACGCTTCATCTGAGTGATCTTTAAAGGAAAACATCAGCTGAGTGTCATCAGCATGTGAGATGACAGCTACATCATGTTGTTCGATGAGTGAGGCTAAGGGAGCAAGATAAATATTAAAGAGGGTGGGGCTGAGAGCCGATCCCTGGGGGACTCCGCAGATCAGAGGTCGGGAAGATTAAATAAATGGTTGTAGTCTGATTCTTTGGACTCGTCCTTCAAGAAAGGACTGAAACCAGGCTAAAACTGTCCCTGCAATCCCTAGATGTTTCAGTTTGTTAATCAGAATCTTATGGGCCACCGTGTCAAACGCTGCTGACAGATCAAGCAGCACCAGCATTGCACAGCAGCCCTTGTCCATGGTTTCTCGAATAGTTTCTGTTAATTCCAGGAATGCGGTCTCAGTTCTGTAGCCAGCTCTAAAACCGGACTGAGTATCATGCAGAAGCTTGTTAGTTTCAAGGAAATTAGATAATCTTTTTTGTAGCTCCTTTTCAAGAACCTTGGCTGGGGCCGGCAGAAGGGATATGGGTCTAAAGAATTTTAAATGGTGGGATCTGCGTTTTCTTTTTTTAGAATGGGTTGAATAAGGGCGGTTTTACACATATCCGGATAGATGCCTGTCTCTAGTGAGGCATTCCAGAACCTGTTTAGTGAAGGGTTGAGTAATTGGGCCAATTCTTTGAACTGTTTAGCCGGGAGGGAATCTAAGGGAGAGCCCGATTTAATTTGCTGCAGAAGATTAAGCGATACATCGCAGCTGATAGGCTCGAAAGCGGACCAAGTAGCTGAATGTAAGGAAAGAGAAGGTGGCGGAGTATCATTCACTGTAAATGAGGTATAGATGTCCTCAATTTTTTCTTGAAAGAAACTCGATATATTTTCACTGAAGGAGTGATGTTGCTCTTCATGGATTCAGGTCTCATGAAGCATTGGACAATTTTGAAGACTTCCCTCGAGGTGTTTTTGGAAGTTTTTATTTGAGTGGCTACGTAGTCTTTTATGGCTATGTGCTTCAGTTTGTGAAATCGATTCACCGCTGTTCTGTAATTAGTTTTGGTTTCTGCACTATAATTTTTTCACCATAATCTTTCGAGTCGTTTACATTTGCTTTTTTCAGCTTGAAGATGCTGTGTAAACCACGGTGCTGACGGTTTTTGTCTGGCTGATTTAGTGGTTTTCACGGGGGCAATAGTATCCAGGGCTGTGGTAACCCAATAATTGAAGGTTGCGGCATCCTTGTTTGGATCGCCGGTAAATAACATTGGAGTTTTAAGAAGTAATAGGCCCATAGATTCAGAAGAAACATTCCGCCAGTTCCGTCTGACTTCCTGTTTATTATCCCTATTGTCCTGGTTGATAGTGAAGGTGAAATTGAAAGGGATCAGGTGGTGATCGGACCATGCCAGGGGGATGGGTTTTTCTACCGATAGAGTCGAGATATTCGTGAAAACAAGATCCAGTGTGCAGCCGGCTGTGTGAGTGGGAGCAGTAACCAGCTGGTTGGGATTGAGACCTTTCAGGTAGTCTATTAGTTGAGAGGCGTGGGGACAGCGCGCGTTATCTATATGGACGTTAAAGTCCCCCAAAGACTATGTAGCTTGTGTATTTCAAGGAGCGATCAGCGATAAGTTCGCATAAGTTCCATAACTCATTTACTTTTGAGTCAGGTGGTCTGCAGACTAAAGTTCCAGGGATAGGTAGTGTAGTTGAAATAGTAATCCTAAAGAACACGGCGTCTAATGACTTCAAGGTCTCTATCCTATTGTGTGAAATATCCCAATCTTTTTTAAGGCCCTAACCCTACTAGTAGTCCCAACCCAAGTCCAAGCAACCAATGGCACAGGAAGCCCTAGTCCCTACTTCCAATAGAAAGCCTAACCCTACTCTTAGTCCCACAACTAGTCCAGCAACCAATCACATCAGAAGCCCTAATCGCTACTTCTAATTAAAGGTCTAACCCTAGCCCTAGTCCAACCCTAGTTCCAACAACCAATAATACAGGAAACCCTAGTCCCTAATTCCAATATAAATCCTAACCCTAGCCCTAGTCCCAACCCTACATTGATTGAATCACAGACCCATAAACCAATCAGAACACTCAAATACCCAACCAATGAGGACACTAACCCTAATCCAATAGAAACATCAGATACAATCACCAATCAGTGTATACATGTACCAACCACTAGCAGACGATATAATGTCCCAGTGACCTCAGACAAGGTTTGCTGGCCAGGGAGTTGGAAACTGCTTTTCCTGTTCAGAATCTCCTAGGAGACAGATAGGCTCAATCCACACTGGACTTCTGCAGGTAAAGGCCTCACTAACTTGAACTTTAACTTGTTTGAATAAAACTTTATTCCCTCTCCTGGCCAAAAAAATGAAGTGCACAGTCCCTAGTAAACACAGTTTAAACAGCTCACAGAAGCGCCCTCTGATGTAGAATATCCCTGTTGCTGTGGGGAGGGAGGAAGGGGGGCTGAATGAACTGGCTTGTGAACACAAAATGGTGGCTGGTGTTGCACTGTTTTAACATACAGATCTTAGCACAGAGCAAAGGAGGAATTTGGAGGGAAAACTGAATCGTCATCAGGAATGAGAGGGAAAAACTACAGAGTTTGGACTGCAAATCCCACTGTGGCCACCATTTCCTCCAGCTCATCCAGCTCCTCCTGTGGCACAGGTCTCCCACCTCCAGTCGCCTTTGCAGCTTTCCTGTTGGCGGTGAGTTTCTGTTTGATCTGGCTTTGCACATCATGCCAGCACCTCTTGACCTCCTCCATTGACCTCCTCAACACTCCGACTGCATTAACGTTATTGACGATGGACTGCCATATTTCCGCTTGTGTTACCAGTGATGCAGTGGAGGTGGCGAACAGTTGTTGGTAGTATTCTATCACCTCTGTGACGATGATTCGGTCTTCCTGCGGACTGAACCCTGTCTTCCTCTTTCTCTTTCTCTTTTCCTTGCCCTTCCCCGTACACAGGGTTCCTAGTGGGTCCTCTGTGGGGCTTGTGGGGTCCAGGTAGTCCTCTGCACTCGGGCCGGGTCATCCATCGTACTACGCAGTTAGCTGTGGTTTTGGTGTGTTTTTTTTGTTGCTTTTATAGTACATTTTCCTGCATGACGTGTGGGAATTACAGGCCTGCCACTTGTTGTCGCTGATTTTTGTATCGCGATTTGGGGCATTGCATCTTTTTTTGCGTTCATGTTTCACATTTTTTGCGGGTCGCGGTACTGTTTGGGCGGTCTTTTGACGTGTTATGCTGCTACTACCTCATGGTGCTGGCGTGTTGGGAATACAACATTAACACAGTGTTATTTTGTCGGGATAGACTGCGATGTGAAGAGTAGCATTAAGTGAATTTGGCAATGGTTATCACACGTTCTTCAGAATATCCCCCACAAAGCGATGCAAGGAGAGCGCTGACGTAGAGAAAAAGGCGAGGTATAACAAGACTTGTAAGAGTTAAAGGCAGACAGAAAGTTAAAGAAAGAGGAGAAAGGTATAACGAGGGATAGGGTATAGAAAGAAACAAAGCTGAGGTAGATAGGAGGGTAGGTACAATGAGGTGGAGAAAGAGAGGTAAAGTGTGAGTAGTGTGGTTAAAAAGGTAGGGTGAAGTAAGTGGAAAGACAGGAGAAAGAAATATAGATGAGGAAGAGAAAGAGAGGTAGTAGAGAGTTAAAATTGATTGTCAAATATAAAAGCAGGGGGAGAAGTGCCATGGAGAGAAAGGCAGGGATTAGTGATTGGTGATGTGGAGAGTATGCCCTGGAATACAAAAGGACTCAAGATACCAGATGAATGTACTGTACACACACTTCCTTAATTTACTCAATGAATAATGCTGCAGTAGCACATTCAACCAGAAGACACATCCAGATGAATAGTTTCTACAAGATATTTTGTGCTCGAACCATGGAAGAAATATTATGCGAACCTCAAAAGATTATTTGAAATACAAGTAGCTCAATAATCTTGGGGCCTCATTTATGAGGCCCCATGCGCCATCGAAACGTCACTTTTTGTGATGTTCCGTGATGCAGAAGCCTGCGTGATATTTATCTGGCAGCACTAAGCACTTTTTTTGGCTTAATGCTGCCTGATAAATATCAGTCGCTTTAACGCAGTGTTCTGCGTTAAAGGAGCGTGCAATGTGTGTTGCTACGGGTGTTCCCAGCAACATCCGTGGCCTTTTGACAATGCCCCAGATTTACGAGAAATCGTAAATCTGAGGCAGTGCCAAAAGCTTACGCCTCCCTAGGGGAGGCGTAAGGGAGGCGCAACGGGGAGAAATATCTTTATTTCTTCTCGTTTTTAGGGCTCGGCTGAAACGCGCGGAAGCGCGTCTCCGCCGAGAACTTATTGTGGCCGTGTCTCCTTTCCAGGAGACATTCCTGGCCGCGCGCATCGCCTTGGAGGCAATTCGAAATGAGCACGCGCACGCGAACGCGCTAGCTTCATTCTTTCAGAATCACACACAAGCGCCCATGCACGCATGCACGCACATACAGGCCCCCCCACGCTGCATTCTCTCACACACACACAAGCGCCCATGCACGCACATACAGGCCCCCCGCCACACACATACACACGCGCACACAGACACACGAGTGCCCACATCGCAGCGTTTTATTTTTTCAAAGGATTCTCTGCGCCGCATGTAGTCTGGTAGCCGGAAAGAAGCAACGAGTCTTTTCCCTGGAGCATTGTCTAATTGCCTGTACCGGTTTATTGTCCCATGACTGTAGATCTTTTGTTCAGCTCAAAGTGCTGCCCGCGGTTTAAAAGTCCAGTTTTGGAAACATGCCCCGTTTTCATACATTGTATTGGCATCGAGGTAAAGGGACACCCCCCAGGTGATCTCCCCGTTCCTCATCACTTCTGGAGAAATCCATGTTGTGGTCAAGCACATCACCCCAAACGAGTATGAAGAAGCGTGCTTACCAAACTGGGTAGCGCCCAATTCAACTGACCTTATGTACTGTGCGCGCACACGGTAATTAACAAGCCTATCCTGTTTTTTTATTTATTTATTTATTTTTTTATTTGTCCTGCCTTGCCCCGGGCGATCCGATGTAGGCGTTTGTACAAACTCTAACTTCCTACTCCGGTGTTAACATTTAAAGACGTGCTTCTTATTCAACTGTTGTCTACCTGTGAGTTTCACTCTAGGTTCTCTTAACACACGTGTTTAACAGACATTTTTTTTTGTCACTCCGCCCAAACACCTAGGAAACTGAAAACCAGAATGCGCTTTATAACAAGTCTCCCGTGGAACATTTACTTCTTGTTAATGAGCTTGATTTCATAGCCCAACTCCCGCTTATCCATTGACTTGGACTCGGTTCTCCTGCTCTTGACGTCCAGTTAATTGTTAACACCTGCGATATTGGACTTTCCTTACTCTCGGATTTAACTCCCCGGATTGTAGCTTCCCTAGATCCCTTGTTTCAGGGATTTAGTGATGTGCGTTAGCAAGATCTTTTTGATTTTACTCCAGCATACAATTACACACAGTTATAGGGACTTGACGCCATTGGCGTTTTCTTCTGTCCACTACAGCGAGCAGCCTGGGGAGGTGGATCAGCCCACATTAGTCATTGGTTCACATCACTCTGCGAGCATCTAGTTCTTTCAAAAGACACACAACGTGCACAGTGCTGTGGACTACAATTTTTGACCCAGATGTTGCTTCTAGCCACTTGTTTTTGGTCTAGCATTAACCAAGCCTCTTGATTATATTAAAATGAGATATAAAATAACGTAATTAATTAGTTGTACATGCATAGTCACTTGGAAATCAGTCTCTTAAAAAGGCCGTGGCAATATCCTGGACCTCTATCCAGGGCTGTGGTGTCCGAGACATTACTTTTTTCCTGTGTATTTGTCTAGCCAGCTTAAATTCAAAGGATTCCTTTCCAGCAATGCCATTTCCACGTGTATCCAATATATGAGTATCTCCGTAAACATTACAAGATTATTCTAAATTGAGTAGGGTGTTAATTTTAGAGATCTGTAAGCCCTATCCTCGATATGAACAGTGGCACCAAGCATTACATGTCTCCTGATTTCTTAAACTAGCTCAGGATAGTCCAGGCCGTGTAGGTTTTGCAATGTAGACAGAATATTTCCAGATAACTAACATCGCAAAATTTTAAAATGATTTGAAACCATTTTACTATTGTGCACATTATCTTTTTTTTAATTTCAAAATATTTGTATTCAATTTTTCAGGGAAGTACATAAGCTTTACAGTTACGGGGCACCAGCCAAGCTTGGTTGGTGATGCCTCTTTCCTTAATCTGTCCTAATCTTCTAGCAAGACATTGTAAAGGGATGCAGTCAAACATGTGCACAGCATTATCAATTTTTAGGGCTCGGCTAGAAACGCGCAAAGCGTGTTATCGCCAGAGAACTATAGCGATCGTTTCAGCTGAGAAACTCTGACAAAACGAGACAAGAGCTGTGCACTCGCGCAGCGTTGTGAATGGGAGAGGAAGCGACAAGAGCTGGCCACGCACAGATTTGGTTGGGCGCACGCTCACGGCGCCAGCGTCTCCGCCGCGCGCCAATAACTGCTCTCTTCCTGGCCGGCTTCACGGAAGGCAGCATGGCATGCGATGCCACTCTGAAGCGGCCCATGGAGTTCGAGGCCCTGCTTAGCCCCCAGTCCCCTAAGCGCAGGAGGTGCGCCCCGCTGCCTGGGTCCCCTGGGGACATTCCCGCAGCGGTGCGGTCTGATGTCTCACGACGAGGAACAGCCTCATGGAACACCACCGCCTCTGCCTTTTGTTGGGGAGCGACGCCTCGCCCCAGGTAACTGCAAAGGAGGCTCAGGCCGGGTGGCACAGGGAAAGCGACGACATGTGATATCCGGGGACAGCGATCTGGTCAACGTGATTGATGGTGGTCTATCAAACTGGGAGTAGAAAACAAGGTCAATAGTAATTTATAGAAATTACCATCAACGCAGAAGAAGCTCGAAATTCAATGTGTCTGTCTTCTAAATGAGCAATGCTGTTTTGTGGGGTGTGAGTGCAGGGCTTCACTGTTGGTTAATAATTTGGTGTGGGTAGGTGCACAGTTACGTTTCTGGGTGTAAGTTTCGGCTGCAGTCGCTCGGCATGGGGCTGACGCAGTTATTCACACAGCTCTGATGCACCTAGGTCACAGGGCTGATGCAATTATTCACACAGCTCTGAGAATGCACCTCGGGCACGCGGCTGATGCAGTTATTCACACAGCTCTGATGATGCACCTCGGGCACGGGGCTGACGCAGTTATTCACACAGCTCTGAGGATGCACCTCGGGCTCGGGGGCTGACGCAGTTATTCACACAGCGCTGATGATGCACCTCAAGCACAGGGCTGACGTAGTTGTTCACACAGCTCTGATGATGCACCTCGGGCACGGGGCTGACTTAGTTATTCACACAGGTCTGATGATGCGGCTCGGGCTGACGCAGTTATTCACACAGCTCTGATGATGCACCTCGGGCACGGGGCTGACGTAGTTATTCACACAGCTCTGATGCGGCACGGGGCTGACTCAGTTATTCACACAGATCTGATGATGCACCTCGGGCACGGGGCTGACGCAGTTATTCACACAGCTCTGATGATGCACCTCGGGCACGGGGCTGACGCAGTTATTCATACAGCTCTGATGATGCACCTCAGGCACGGGCTCACAGCTGTTATTCACACAGCTCTGTTGCGTGCTCTAATACTCTTTACTAATAACTCTCCTACTCACTATCGACTTCTCACTCTACTACTTACTGTGTGTGGTTGCTATTGCCATAGGTCTCGCATATGCACTTGAAGCTATTGGCAATGTGAATGACAATGCAATTTATTTATGATTTTTAAAAAAAGAGCAATGCCAATAGCTCTACCTTAATGCTGCCGAGACCATTGCATTGTAAATGCTTGTTCTTTTTTCTATGTGTGCTGCATTCTGCAGCACACGTAGAAAGAGGAAAAGCCTCTTGTGATTATTTTTGGCCCATTGTGCGCCAGCGCAGGGGAAAAGGACAGGAATGCGCCGTATCTTGCAGATACGGCGCATTCCTTCCCTTTTCTTTTGCCGTAGGGAAGCACAGCAGGAAGGCCTGCTGCGCTTCCCTACGGCAAAACCTCATAAATGAGGCCCTTGGGGGCAGATTTACAATAACTGGCGCATCCCTGCATATCAGCAGGGACGCAGCACTTATTGTGCGCCACGCCTCCGCCACCAAAGATGCGCTGCATTTACAATGCAGCGCACCATGGGGCAAAAACGGCACCGATGCGTGACACACCTGTGCCGGAAAGGTGGCACATTGCTGAAGTTGCATCGCAAGCGCGACGCAGCTCCAGCAATACTCTGGGGGGGTCCTATCTTTCCAATGCTGCGTCAATCCTTATGCCTGCTTCAACCAGGCGCAGGGTTTTGACGCAGCATGGGCTCAAAAGTGACTGAGTGAAATCTTGCAGATTTCACTCAGCCACTTTTAGGAGGCGTTCCTGCGCCGGAACACCCCCACCCCCCTCCGTGCAGGAACGCCTCCTTCTGGTGCAGGGCTTTACAACGTGACGCATCTCCCAGATGCGTCACGTTGTAAATACTCAGTAGCATGGCGCAACTTTTGCGCTGCTGCTGCATCACAAAAGTGACGCAACTGCAGCGTAAAAGAGGCGCAAGGGGCTTGTAAATCTGCCCCTTGGTGTTTACTGAGATTGCGTTCGTGCATCAAACATTGTGCGTGGGCTTCCCGCTGAACCTCTTTTCTCAAAACCATGGTCTAGTTCAGGGCTAAACGAGATGTAATTTCCATGCAAGCTTTGCAATCCACCCAAAACGAATCACCTCTTTACAAATACAGGTAGTCTTACGAACAAATTGATGAAATGAGGTTATTTTAGATGCATGAGAACATTATGTTTGCTTCAGGCACTAAGCGATTTTTGGGATTTATGATTCTTGATGTTTTTCCTAGCAGTAGTTTCCTCTCAGGCTATAAGTTTTATGAATATGATGACAATGTTGATGCTGAATTGGTGCCAGCTGGAAACTCAGCATCCAGCATTTGGCTGCCTGGCCTCCTTGCTCTTTACATCCATCTCAGCATTTGGACTCCTTTTTGTCAGTTTGGGATTTCGTCCACTTGACAACAGTTATCTGCTTGCAATGAAGCACATGGAAGAGGCATCTTCAGACAGCGAGGGGCCTATTTCTCTGTGAGCTTCTAACTTGGCCGATCCACGCTTTAGCCGTGAAGAATCCGCGTGCACAGAAGGAGTTTGCGTTAGTTCAGCTCTATTTCTCACTTCCCTTTCCCTACTCGTTCATTACAGAGGCATTTTCCCATCTGTGGTTGCTATAGTTTCTCTGTTTTGAGATCAGTTTTTCAAGCACTTCAAACGATGATGTATGCTGCAAACACTGCATTCCAAGTACACAGTTCAAAGTAAAAATCAACAGATTCAGACATTTCCAAAAACCATGTCCTCATCACTATGCAGGCAAGCAGTGTTAAACAAAAAATCACACTGACACGCCAAAAAAGAGAACGTATGATTGATTGTACGGAATGAGGAGCCCTGCACTAAAACACATTGTAAGCTCACCTCATTTACATTTCATAAAGGCAGAACACCAAGAAAAAGAGCGGCATATTTACATGTTCTGGCGCATCTCTGCAAATCAGCAGGGATGCGCCAGAACAGATGCGTCATGCAATTCCCTCCTTCCGCCACCACAGATGCGCCGCATTTACAATGCGGTGCACCATTGTGTAAAGAAGGGAAGATGCGCGACGCATCTTGTGGCGTGTGGGCGGCGCATTGCTAGAGTCGCGTCGCAAGCGCGACGCAACTCCTGCAAAGCACACGGGCCACCCATACTCAACGTGGTGCATCACTCCTTACGCCTGCTTCAGGCAGGCATAAGTATTTGACGCAGCAGCGTCGTAAAACTGACTCAGTGAAATCTTGTAGATTTCACTGCGCCAGTTTTACGGGGCTTTCCTGTGAGGGAACGACCACCCGGCGACAGAACGCCCACATGAAACCTGACGCAGGTTTCATGTGGCGCAGGGCTTTACAACGTGATGCATCTGCCTAGATGCGTCACGTTGTAAATAAGTCACAACGTGGCGCATTGTTTACGCCGCTGCTGAGTCACAAAAGTGACGCAAGGGGCTTGTAAATCTGCCCCAGAGAGTTTTCCTAGATCACACTGTGTGCCAGTGGGAAAACCTGAAATCTAAACTACTGATTCTATATTCAGTTGATTTACTCAAAAGTTGATACTACTAGAATCTGACCTCTAATATGTTTCCAAGATATCCTTGCGCACCATGCTCTACCGAGCGAAACATGTGTCAGCCAATGTTCAACTACTATATCAGAAGAGGAACAATGACCATGAATGCCTAGCAGCTGAACACTCCATGTAATTATTTTTTTCAAGAGGACGAATACAGAATCGGTAATACTTGGCATTAACAACTTTCTGATCATTGATATGTTTGTCAAATTGGTTACTATGTAACATTTGTATACGGTAGCTCGTGAATTAATCTATGCTAGGGTCCATATTTGCATTAAGGAAACCTGCCACACTGTCTTAAGGGCGTACCTAGTTGTTTCTGTCTAGCACCAATAAAAACCTGCATACCATACATAGGGAAAGATTCGAGGAAGGCTCCACACGCCAGAGACCTTTGTCCTCACTAATCTGCTCTAGTGAAGCAGTTTTCCTCAAAGTGTATACTTGTTAAATGAATCTAATGTACAAGTAGTTCATAACTGTTTTTTTGTAACATGGCTTAATTTCTAAAATACTACGTTGAATTCCAAATTATTCTCCAGTAGTTACTCTTGAAAACTGAGTTGTCCACAATGAAAATACAGATTCAATCTCAAGGTTCTGGCTGCAGCAACACAGTAGTGCAACTGCATAACAAATGTAAATGAAACACAAGGAAGGTTATGCTCACTGATACAGGATGTCTGAAATCTATGCAGACTACATGAAATTTCAAGCATTCCTTTCAAGTTTTATTTCAATATCTGACGTTGTGGCACATGGCATTCTCCGCAGGGCGGAACCTATTACCAGGTCACTGCCAGTCAGTGACCACTGCTAGCCTTTCCTTCCTTGAAACGAACTTGGGGCAAGTGGATTTGGAGTATTACGCCCTAGCACCTGCCAGGTCCCAACAGGTAAGCCATAGATCCTGACATACTGCAACTGAGCAATTTATGTTTTCTGCTCCCCCGACCTCCTGCAAACTGTGTCATCTTCTCTCTCACATTCTTCATCATCAGCGGTAAAACTCTTGTTCTTCCTTTATGTTAACATGGGTCTCCTAATTCTTTCTATTTCCCTCCTCATTTCTTCCACTTGCTGATGTATTTTATTAACCATACAATACATATTCTCTTGTACATGACTTTACTGTGCCATATGATGATTATTTCATCTGTTCCATCTTCCATGGGATCATAATTAATATTCAACGAATTTGTATATCTGTTATTTGTCTTGATATATACCTGATCTTTTTTCTATGATAACATTCTACCTTTTTCATCTAAGTCCAGCTATTGCTTGTCCACATCAATTTCGGTTTTTTATGTGTCTTTGAAACTGCATTTCTTTTATCCAAATGCAATAAAATATTTGAACACAAAAAACATGGGTGTCCTAGCCCATTCTTCTGTCCCGACATAAGGTACGATCTTCAGGTGCCACCGAGGCATCTTCCACCTATGATCTTCTTGTTGCCAAAAACTATTGGTATTTTTGAACAATCTGGTAAGCTAACATTTAAAAAATGTTACATTAACCTCTCGCTCCTGCTCCAGTGAGAGATTCTGCTGACTTTAGGGTTATAATGTACAACTTACAATGCCTTCTCCCCTTGCCTCAGTAAGGTTGCTGGTAGCATTTTTACTCCCCTCAGAGAAGCAAGGTGAGTCAGCACCCCGGAAGGAAGGGTGATACTTTTAGAACATGTAGCAGTTACTCTAATTCGTGGAAAATGAGTGTAGTTGAAATAAGTGATCTGTTACTTATTCATGTTGGTTTCACCTCCCTATCTTGTCCCACTGTATATGTAAAATAAATGAAGCAGGATTACTCCCATCACTAGTGCTGCCCCTGCTAATCATTTCCTTTTGTCACATCTCATTTTTCCATTCCCACTTTGGCTCTTCTTCACATCCTTCTGTAAATCTCCCTCAAAGCCATAGATAGTGGGATAGATTGTGGGAGATAAGGTGTTAGGGCCTTATGTATCAAGCACTAATGCATTGCAAATGCCGAAATTTGCCGAATTTCGGCATTTGCAAACGCATTAGTGCTAAATGGTATGTATCAAAGAAATCTGCGTGCCAAATAAGGAATCGCAAAAATTGCGATTCCTTCTTTTGCGATTGCATTTAAGGAATCGCAAATTTTGCGATTCCTTAAATGCAATGTAAGAAGCATAAAAAAATGAAAATTGGCCTTAAGGAATCGCAAATTACCACCAACTTCATGTTGGTGGTAATTTGCGAATTCCTTGAAAAATGCACTTTTTCGCATTTTGCAAAGTGCAATGTGAAGCATGCACTTTGAACTTTGTGCATGCATGTGTGCACATGTGCGCCACATGTGCACCCATGCTTATTTCAGGGGTGCAACAGGGTGTCCTTTGGACACCCCTGCACCCTTGAAATTATTCTCAATTTGCGATTCTCAAATTGCGAATCGCAAATTGAGAATAACTTCCCATTCATTCCTATGGGCCTCCTGGCCCATAGGAATGAATGCAATTAAGGAATATTAAGAAATCGCTAAATAATTGCGATTTTGTACATACATCCCTATTTGCGATTCTCAAATAGCGATTTCTAAAAAATCGCTATTTGAGAATCGCAAATCAGGTTGTTGATACATATAGCCCTCTGTTACTAGACTCATCACCAATTGTGGCAAACTTTTGTTTTACAGACTGCAGGGGGAAGGTGACATCTGAGAACCAGTGAAGGCTGCTCTCACACAAATCTCTCTCAGGAAATGATCATAAGCTACGTTATCTTAGATAGGGCAGCATTGAAAAGGCCTTGCAAACAGAAAGAGACAATAGGCAACCATCACCTGACAGTGCCTAGCTATTTGCAGCATCACGTTCACTGATGCTGAACACTGATTATATGAAAACGCCTAAAACAGGTCTTGTTATCCATGAGATACTCCGTTTATCCAAAGTGCACATACAAAAGTGTTCTGTGTGTGCAGTAAACAGAGACACCTGCAAATCACAACTGCTTTTGAAAGCAAGTGTACTTAGTAAATGTTCATTTACCTCTTTATGTTTTGATTGAGTTTATGCTGATAATTCTAACACAGACCCAAGAGGCTCGTGCGGAAAAAAGAATTCACGGTATGTCCAAAAAATCCACGGTGGGAGCACCTACATACACAACTTTTTTGGTAAGTGTATACTTCTTAATTTATAGTTCCAGAATCTAAAATAATATTGATGACATCTCATGTCTTCTGGTTAACATTTTTTTAACCATTTGTGTCGAATGCTCATTACTATGAGGATGCAGAGTTGAAGAGGATCAAAATGCTACTCATCCTGCCAAAACTGGGTGATAGGTCCACTGTGTTCCTTTAAGATATAAGTCAATTGAGGACAAGTAGCAGGCTGGAACCAAATCCAGAGGAGAGGGGGCAACTGACCAGAACAACTTTGGGATGTCGACAAAATATTATGCCCCATCCACAGGCTGGCACTGGGCATAAAAGTGTCATCCCCAGAACCTGAAATAGGAACACTCCTTGAACTGGCAAGATCAGAAGAAGGACTCCCCTGCTGGCTGGCTGTTCACAATATTTTACTGAAAACTTTAAAAACTCACATTTCTGGTTCTACTGACAGAATTTGTGTAATCCTGGTGTCTTCGTATGTATTAACACTTAATCTATTTAAAAGAAATCTGAGACTTTTCGTGTTATGTTTTCATTTTAATACTATTTGAGTGCTGCAAAATAATTTACACATTGCCTCTATGGTAAACTTGACCTCTTTTGTGCCAAGATACCAGAAAGATAAGTAAATGTTTATTTTGTGACCTTTGTGGTTCACTCTGGCAAGGATTGTGATTATTGTTTGAGGGGGTGTTCTAACCCCAGCAACTAATACTTCAATTTCTTACACCAAATCACTGGTGAAATCAGATATTTAATAAACGCTATGGACTTTTAGAAATGTTACCTTTTCCCTGCATAAAGGCTCTGGAGGCTAATTAGTAAATAGTACCTCAAACTACAGTTCTCTGAGTGCTTAACCCTGAATGATGTGTAAAAACGTCTGCCAGAATTGAAAGGTTGGAGTGTGGGTGGTGTTTCTATTTCTCTGGCGGGATGAACATTTGGGCTGTGCCTTGCAATGTGATTAACTTCAAAGATTGCCTACACTGTCACAGGCAATTGATGGCTAACGCCTAGGTAGGGCCATTCTTTGTTTCCCCAGCCAGTCAGACTACAATCACAATGGGAGAGGAGCTGTCCCCAGGGTTGGTTTAGAGGAACAACAGAGGAGGGGTGCTCCTTTCCCTGGTCACATCTCCGTGGTGGGTACGCAAGCTCTGCACAGGGAATTCAATGTTGTGCCTTCCTGGATTTATGCAGAGAAGGGCCCTGTGAGATTGCTTGCTGTAGGGCACACAGGAAGTGCTGAACGGGAAGGGTTTCCCTTGGGAACGTTTACCTTAGGGGGGAGTAGCCCAAACCCACAGGCTGGTGCAAGGCATAAATGTGCCACCCTTTTATGAACACGATTGAACATGTAGAACATCAGAAGAGGACTGAACATGCTGTCTGATGTCTGAAAAGAGCGATGAAGACTGCACCTGCTTTCCTTCTTGTTTCAAGGTCAAATAAGTTGACTACAAGTGTCATATGGCTGACCTCCTACTCAACGTATAGTGCCACAACAAGCTACAGCTTACAACTGCCAAGCTGACCAGTTCCACTGGACCTGCACTGGATTCTGCTGGGGGCTTCTACTGGCATGAGTCCAAGTACACTCCTTCTAACATCCTGAGAGACCTGGGACAAGAAATTGTTTTGATCCAAAGACCTCTGGAGGATCGGTACAAACCTGCCAATCCAGTCCAAAGATGGTGTGCTGACTCTGGGGTGATTCTCGTTTCCATCACTTGAGAGCTTCCACAGCTCGGCGGGACCGGGCAGAGAAGGCATCCAGCAACCTTCAGGTGCCTTATGCAGCGTTGCCCCGGCTGGAGGAATTCAAGTTCCAAAAAAGTGAATAAGTCCAAAGGTGGACATTTTCAACTGGCGAATGTGCCAGAGGTATCTAGCCAAGGAGGGACCATCCTTGGGTGCAAAATTTGAATTTTTCCAACTCATTGCTTTTCTGCCAAAAGTCAACTGCTTCACCTTGACCTTGTCTAGCAGCTACATGAACTTGCGGAGCCTTCTCGGCCACAGCCATGCTGCCTTGTCCCGCTGATGATTTTGGAGATCTATTTCAGAAACTAGGTAAAACAGGGTTTGTGTAACCGACCCACGCTCCATAATGGTCGGCCTCAAATCACACCTAGATACTGTTCTACCCTAACCAGTTGACTGCGTTGGTGCCCAGAGGATTTTGGGGCTATTTGTAACCTAAAATTCTAATACGTCATATCTCCGGTTCCTTTTATTGGAGGATTTTTGTGGTCTTGGTGTAATTCTATTTATTAAAATGCACTTTATTTTTCTTTTTTTCTAAATCAGTTTAGTTTTTTTCTTGTGTTTTGACTTTATAACCCTTTTGAGTAATCTTGCCTCTAAGTTTAGCTTATCTGCTCTGTGCCAAAACTACCAGGGGGCTGAGCTAAGGTTAATTTAGTAACGTTAGTGATTCACCCTAGGAAGGATTGTAGTTAAGGTGGGTCACTATTCCCTTAACTAATACCACTGTTTCTTACAACACCTCAATTCTGAACCTTTTAAAGAAGCCTTGAAAAGTGAGCATGAATTATCAGCTTTTGGATGAACTATTTGTCAGTTCTCACTTAGATGCTTAATTCTAAAAGAAAAAACTAATTTGTCTGCATTTTTAAAAGCACATTAAAAATTAAACTGTTTATTTCTATTGCTACTTTACACTGTGGCTGGTTTTCACCTCCAAACTTACCATGACTGTTGTATCCTTGCTGACTAAAGTGTTCAGGGTCTTTGGACACTGGTTCAACACCAGGGAATCCATCTGATACTATCTGACGGTACTATATAGATATCAACATTAATTTTCCCTTGTCCCTCGATTCTCCCGGGCCAAACGTTTCCTGTACTAGTGTTGTATAACAGCCCCCAATAAAAAATCATCGTTACCTTAGTCAGCTGAGGGATCGACTGCTGCCACTAAAACAACAAGCATTGGCATAGCCAATAGGTCTCGCTTTTGGGACCTTAAGTGTTTATTTATAAGTTTGTGCTATTCTGTAGAGTATTGTGGTAGATGTGTTTTTTGTTAAAAATGTGTACCTAAAAGAGTTATATGTGTTAGTTAGTTGTATTATGCGTAGTGTATTGATGTTGCTTAAAGTATAGTGTAATTATGTTGTGAATAATTATATGGTATTGAGTGTTATTATGCACTGCTGCACGCACAGCTGTCTAGGAAACGTAAGCCACAACTTGATCAAACCAGGGGGATGGAGAGTCCTTGGAAAAGGAGCTTTGACGGAGCAGAAGCGCAACTGCTGGGGGTGTGGGTGTTTTTTGTGAGAACTCCCTACAACAGCATCTCTCTACCAAACTAAGACAGCTTACCAGGGCTCGTGGTCACACGTTGTTTTGCATCCAGGGCCCCTAAGAGCACTATACAAGGGCAACGATGTGCGCAGTAAAGTGTATGCCGGTATCTCCATAAAAACAACCGTCACAAGTCTCATTAAATTAAAAAGCACACGCCTTTCTGACCAAGGCACAGCTATTAAGAATGTGAAATGTGTTGTCTGCACAGATATTAATGGGTGGTCTCCCCTCTGCGATATGGAGGAGCTTGAACCGTATTTTGCCAATTGAGTTGTCATTTATGGCACATTTAACAAAAAAGCTGCAAAGGGCCAGATGCTGGAGGTGTTTGGGATAGGTATCCAGGGAAGTACTGAACAAACTGACAGCGCTGCGAGACCACAGCTTTGTCAATGCAGCACGCTATAAATCACTGTTAATAAATATATGGTACCCTAACATGCATGTTAGCATGTGTTGGAGTCCAGCTTGGAGGAGAAGGGGTCGTGCTGACAGAGAGGAGTGAGTGGGGTTCAGTGTGAGAGACGGAGCCTGCTTTTGGGTTTCTGGCGGTGATGTTCCCGGCCGTATGAAGAGCAGTGACATAACACACAAGCTATTCATTGTACAGCTGGTGTAGGGGCCTCGGGTTTGTTAGGTGCCCACAAGATTTACGTTCTGTCATTTACTTCCCACTTTATTCGATTAGAGAAATGCATGCGTCCCACTCTTCACCACTGGTGACACGAATGCGGGCTGACCAACTCGTCCCCGCAGGGGACCCTAATAAGAGGACGGCCCCTTAGTGCCACAGGATGGCACAAGGAGCAGCCTAGAGTTCCGAGACCCCGGTAGGGTCCCGCTCGTCACTTCTGGCCAGGGCGGGGGCGGGGAGAAGTATAAATGCCTCCCCCGCCCACCTGGCGGCCTCTTTGTCCCCTCACCCTGACGCCGTTTCCCTCCCTACCGCTTACTCAGCACTTTCAGGGTGGGGGGATATATGTTCTAATATTTTTATTTGTGTTGCAGGCGGAGTTACAGGGCGATCCAGAGGCGTAAAGGTACTCAGGGGTACCCTCTTCAGGAGCACAAAGGGTGCTGAGGCCTAATATCCCCAGGAAGTCTGTGCGGTGGACCCTGGGGTGCGACGGCGCCCCGTCTATCCTTCGGGCGGTTGGAAACCTGTACAACCGGGGGTCGCTTGAACCCTCCGCCCCTCGTAGGGGGGGGCGTGAGCAAGAGGGTGGACCGATGGTTCACCGGAAGTGGGAGTGGCTATCCCCTCACCACAACCGCTAAGCACCGATTGGCTAAGGCCACGATGCAAGCCCATCAGGTGGTAGGCCGCGAGGGGCGGCTTGCCTTTGGATTGCCTGTAAGATAACCCACCTTGTTGGCATATTTGTATGCTAATAAACCTGCAGCAAGTTTCTCCACCAAAAAGTTGTCTTGTCTGGTTATTTATGCTACATTTATGTTGCTGCGGGAGGGCTGGTCAGTGGGGCCGATATTGGCACTACGACGAAGTATCCCGGCAAAACTGAGAAGGGGGCCACGGGAGTAGCAATTTAAACCCATATTGTAATAGAAAGGGTATTGAAACTCTGCAGCGTAACTGGAGAGAGCAGTACATAACATTTTTAAAGATTTAGTAGGAGGCGTGGTAACCAGGAGCTGCGCACGAGGTGTTTCCAGTAGGCATCCCACTACTGCGGCTCCCACTGAAGATGCAAGTCACCCTTTGAAAGTCTTGAAGCCGATGATTAGCTATAGCATGCGACTGTCTGTGTGACGTGTAGGTACTGTATCAGTGCCAGCTGTGTCAACATGTGCCCTCCTACCTTACATCCAGATAATGCAATGGAAGAGACGGTGAGGCAGAACTGCTTCCGCCATGTTTCCTGCGCGATGGCCCTGTCTGCCAGGCTCTCCTTCTGGGATCCCCACCCAATACACACACACATACATACACACATACACCGCCTCGGTACACATATATACTCACTGCATTCTACACACACGACAGAGCGCTACATGCGCACCTTGGGTTCACTGAATGAATTCTGTGAGGGAGTGCTTCAAGGAAACATTGG
Source organism: Lissotriton helveticus (assembly GCF_964261635.1). NCBI lineage: Eukaryota > Metazoa > Chordata > Amphibia > Caudata > Salamandridae > Lissotriton > Lissotriton helveticus. The sequence goes on from NC_136058.1 coordinate 217,350,345, forward strand.
GTACACTGAATGCAATATGAGATTAAACTCTTTATGCAGGCATAGGGTTTACTGAATGAATTATTAGATGAAGCGATTTATGCATGTTTTGGACGCACTGAATTCATTCTGCGATCCACGGCTTCATACACGCTGTGGGCTCGCTGAATGAATTCTGAGAGATGGCACAGTATTGGATCTCCCCGTGCCTAAAAAACATGAGTCCTCATGTAATGCAACTTGTGCTATGTAAGGCGTTCTGACACCCGATTCGGGTCAAGTTTGCGCTATATAAACTCTGTAAAATAAAAACAAAACAATGTAATACCCATTGAATAGGATGAAAAACACAGGAATACACAAGAGTATTATATGGAAACAGATGAATGCAGGAAAGGGTCTGCAGAACATCGGGGGACACACAGAGAGGCTGCTGCCTGTAAAGTACAGAAACACACTGTACAGAAACAGTACGGGGCGTTGTACTATGTGGAAACGCGCACACTTACTATATTACACCTGCATAATACCACGCGGAACACCCCCTGCCTGTCTGCCCCTGTATCTGCGTCTCCTCGTGCAGTGCATGTATCGCCTGAACATTACACATCAGTAGTGGGAAGAGGCACATGTAAGCAGGGCAAAGACAAGTGTTTACACAAAATGACTGACGACAAACTGAAGACACATATAGGGACAGACTGTGTTCCGTTGCCCTGCAACCAATAAAAACAGAGACAAAAACACACAAATAATATGTGCAAAAGACAAATACAATGAACAGTCACCAAGAACGAGTTGTGCAACGTGGAAAAACTTGTAAATAAGGGAGAAAGAACAAAACGGGGACGGGCTGTGCGTGACATTTTGACGTGGACACACAGACCGTCACCACCCCTCCTCCAACAAAAAAAACCTCACACACGCACACACACATACGCCGATTTCAGTCTTAAAGGGGGGTTGGGCAGGGAGGGGGGCGTTAATGTCATCCTGTGCTGAGTCACCAGACGGATGTATGACGTTACAACGCAGGCTATTACAACGCCTGCCTTTACAACGCGGTTTTTACATCGCATACCATTACAACGCATAGCGCTTTTGGGTGTTGGATAGTGAATAGTTTAATTTACTATTCCAACTCCAGTCCCCGTGGACACTAGGGAAGGTTATTGGATAGTAAATTAACCTATTCCCTATCCTAGAGCGCCCCCCAGCGCAATGCGTTGTAATAGTTTGCGTTGTAATGACCGCGTTGTAATGGTAGTGCGTTGTAAAAGTTTCGTTGTAAGTGATGTTTACCTCACCAGACAGAAAGCACACAGCGCGCGCCGCCCCACCCGGCCCCCGGAGGAAGGCTCGAGGCCTCGGCCCCTGCAGCCCCCGGGCATCACCAGGAGCAAGGGGCCGGGCGGCTCCAGCCCCCCCGTCCTGCAAGTTTGGTTACAAGAACGGAATCAATTGTTTGTATTCACTTCAACCTACATTAACCATGCGAACAGTAAAACTACAAGTCCCACCGTGCAAAGTGGGAAAGAAAAAAAAAAGCAATGAGCTACTCGTGTGTCAGGTGTAGCAGCGTGCAATATCGGGCGGGGTTTGCTGCTTGTGTGACACAGGACATGTTGCCACCCGCTCCATCTAGCACGTGTACCTTTTACAAGCACTCAATGTTCATTTAAAATTATATTGCATTCTGAGAACTTTAGTTTGATCTGCTTCTAGCAATGAATGGTATGGCACTATCCGAAAAATGGTTTGCCTTAGAGCACAAGACTAATCACAACAAGCAATAAACAATACCCAATACCCATTTGATTACCCACTAAATTTGAGCTGTGGAGAAGCATGCTGCCCAGAGTAAGGCGCTGTATGCCTCCGCAGGGGTAGTCTGCGCTATATAAATGCAATTAGAATGGCTTTGTTAAAAAAGTAACATCAACCCAGAGTTTTTTGGTTTTCTGCTCAGGAAAATAAATTAGATTATACCATCCATAAATTTCACTGACTAAAGAGACTGCTATTTTAGTGCTATACCAGATGTTCCATACTCAAGTCTGCTATGAAAGCTCAGCAAAGTCAGTGCTTTTCTTCCTTCGCCTTCCTGTTATCGCAGATACACAGCTCAACATTCTCCTCGTGTTGAAATACCTGTCCTCCCATGCATGAGCCCTCCTGCACTAGATCAACAGTGCTGCCTGCTTCCTGTGCTGCAAAACATATGCAATGCCTGCCCTCCCTCACATGCACCTTCCTACACCAGATCCACAGCTCTGTGTGCATTCAGTGTTGTTCAATTCTGAGCAATGCCGGTCCGCCCCTGCATGCCCCCTCCGTCACCAGGTGGCCCACACTGCGCATGCCTAGCGCCGGCCCCTTCTGCATGCTTCATGTGCTGCAAACCTCATGCATGTCCTCCCCTACCTGCACCCTCCTGCATAGGCTGCACAGCTCTGTATGCGTTCTGTGTCATTCAACTCCTGCAATGTCTGTCCTTCCCACGCGTGCCCTCCTACATCAGCTTCACAGCTCTACAGGCTTTGTATGCAGCAAACCTCCTGCAACCCCTGTCCTCCCCGGTATGCGTCTTCCTACATCAGATTCACAGCTCTGCATGCGTCTCCAGCTGCAGGCCTCTAGGAACTGTTCTCCCTTGAATACTTTCCCCAAACCAGATATGCAACCCTGCATATTTTTTCATTGGCAAAACTCTAGCAATGCAAGCACTCTAGTGCATGTTTTTTCCTGTACCAGAGGAAGCATGCACAGACCTCCAGCAATCTATGCTTCTACACACAGCCTGTTCCCACCTGCCCATGATTCCCTGCCTGCGCCTTCACCAGATGCCAAGCCCTCCAAGCTTCCTGTGCTTCAGAACAGCAATGCCAGCACACTCAGGCGAGCTTCCTCCTGTACCACCTTCCTGCACCCTGTGCTTTCAATGAGGCAGAACCCAGTTCCCTTCAGAAAGAACCCCTGCAATGTCTCCCTCCCTGCATGTTCTACTCTACACCACACTTATGCTGTTTATTCCATCGGGTGTTTCCCGTTGGCGGAAAAGGATGGATGTTGGAATAAAATGTATGTGCCCCGCCATTCTCTACCTCCAGGACCCTACAATAATCCCACCCCCTACAGATCAGGTGCTCACCGACCAGCAAATATTTAACGTGAGCTGGCAACCACGACTCACCTATACTGGTTCATGTTTAGTGTTTCATGAGACATCTGATTAAAGTGTAACGCATTTACGAGCAAGAAAAAACATAAAATACATATTTGTATACCTTTAATAAAGATCTAGTTGAGGAAAGATGGGCCTGGCAAATGTTAGGCTCTCCTCTGTTCATCGTCGCAAGTCTTGTCTTTGACACTCTCCATTGAATAAATGTCATTTAGCTTGCAGGCTAAGAGGAACCTCTCCCCGACACTGTTCGCTGTGCCCCTGCTCGGTCTGTATGTGTCCACTATCTGAACCGCCATCTTTTCATGCTGCGTGCAGCTTTAGGGTGGGTCAACCCACATTTAAGAGGCCACGCCCAGCCCCTTGAGTGCTGGCGCTGTGCTAAGTGTGCTTAAAAAAGATTTCCACATACTTTCAGAAACCGCACGGGATTGTTTGAGAGGTGTTGGCGAGCACCTCAAAGCCATTTTTACCACGGAATGAAACGCAGAACCCGAAACGCATTTTTACCGCTGCCAATTGTGCGGCAGATGCAAAGGCCACGCACAAGCTAGGTGTGGTTAAAACGCCAGTGCAGAAGCAAGTGACATCTTAAACGTCTGTCCCAATGACAGCAAAGGCGACCCCTTATGGAGCGAGCTGGCAAACCAAAACAGTACGAGGCACCTGGTGGCTACCAAGGCAGCAACAAACACTCACGCGGCAGCAGGGGGGAGGGATTCACTCGCGAGAGCGATAATTGCGACCAGATGGGCCGCGCGCTCCCGCGAGTGGATCTCCTGACGTGCCAACGTTGCCATTGAAGGCAATGGAACGCGTTCACGTGCTTGGCTGAAAAGCCAAAGCGCTCGGAAGAGGTCGTTTTCCTTTGCAGTGCATGCGCGCTGCGAAGGCTTGTGGTTCTGAAATTCTCAAACCGGTCTGCATTTTAATCTTGCCCTCACGTAGGCCAGTGCTGTGGGCCCAACGAACAAGTGGCTTTTCGTGCATATATTAATTTGGGTTTCTCTGTCTCTGAATGAACTGCAGAGAGTAACCCTTTTCACCTGGAACTGACCTTTTGTAAAACTAGTTTCGCTAGCTGATCGTTGTCTGAGTTTTTCAATTACTGATTAGGATCTTGTTAACCATTAAGTTTCCTTGCGCATGTGTTATCTGAAACAACATCTAAATGGTTTCTTTCCTGAAAGACTTTCTTTTCTGAAACTTGGGTTTTTGCTATGTGTCGTGACTGCCATCTAGTGTTACTTTTTATGTAGGCTTCAGAAGTTAGTTTGTGAGCAAAGCAGTCTGACCTGTTGTGAATCACATATACACATTAACCAGGGATTTCTTCGTGCGCTGGAGTTAATTTTAGAAGCTGGCCTTTCACCTAGGAATTGACCCTGCCAAGCCAATTTCCCTGCAAGATCGTTATTTACTTTTTCCAATCACTATTCAAGACATTTGTTCACTTTTAAGTTTCTTTACGTCTCTGTTAATCTTGCACATTATCTGAAACTACTTTTCTTTATTGTTCCTTCATTTCATGGGTTACGCTTTCAATTAAAGGTTTGTGCGGGCCTTCCAGATTATTATTTTAGATATGCCTAAATATTAACTTATGGGTTGGGACACTGTAAAATGAGCTTTACTGTATGATGCTGTGTGATGTCATGTACTTTCTATTGGTTGAATTTTGGTGCAGGGGTGTGCATTTTAAATGTACCTTTTTGTGTATAAATAGGGATGTCTCGCCTTAGTAAAATTGAGCAGTTTCTTGAGTTGTACATCGTGCTGTATTACTGGGATTTCTGCTACTAGCTGCAGCTAATAAATTTGATCTCTGACGCCACCTAGAAGTATTCCGTGTCTCTGTATACCAAGGCAAGGGAACCTAGAGGACTCTGGGCGTGTCCCTGACGCTGCTGGGTACTTGAAAACCCGGTTCTTCAGTTGGCGTGACCAACGCGGGCCGACTTCAGTGGTACCGGTCCAAGCCCAAAGATTGCGAGGAGCCACGTGAGGAAATTCTGGAGGAGGGCCCCCACTTCATCGACCCCTGCATGTCGGCGTGGACCAAAGGACTTTTCTGCGAGGCTTCCCGCTTTCCAACGGCTGCGAAGGACTGCTGCCCTGACTGTCGCCTTGTCTTGGACCCTCCGATTGATGTTTGTAAAGCGAGACGATAGACGGTCTTCTGGTGGCGTGACAGATATTTAGTTAAGTATAAGTGGGTCGCTCCCACGACTTTGTTTGGTTCCTTGGTTTTGATTTGATTGTTTTTGATTTGGCTGCTGCAGTATCCAAAGCCGAAGGGCTTGTATATTTACAAGTATATCATTTTTTGATTCTCTTTGAAGTTTGAAACCAGACTAGTGAGCAAGATGCCTGGTTTTGGTAAAATTGGTAGTTGGTTTGTTTGTGGTAGTAACAGGGATTCCCGATTGGAGGATTCATGTCCGATACCTCCGGTTGGAACTCCGTTTTATGAATTGTACTCAAAACATGGAGTGGGCCCTATTACTTATAATGAAGTATGGGTCCGCTACACTAAAAAAGATGGTGTTTTACAATGGCCCCCACATGGTAGTTTTGAAAGAGAGATTTTAGACAATCTAGAAATTAAGCTATTTAAGAAGAAAGCCCGGCCGGCAATGTTTGACTCTTTCCGCCTTTGGCGTAAGGAAGCCAAACAGAGAGAAATTAAGCAAGCAAAGAGAGATAGGAAAGATAAAAATATGTCAGTACTACAAGCTGCTAGACAGTTTAAGGAAGATGGAGAAGAGCGTGCGAGTGAAGTCTTAGATAGACAGCGTTGCATGGCCATAGATAAATGTTATCCGGCCTTGCCGTCTTCTCCTCCGAAAGTGATGGAAGACCCTGAAAAAGATCCTTTGATCTCTCATTTACTGAGATTGCGTCCTCCCTATGTGCAGGGTGCTACTGCGCCTCTATTACCCCCGGTTGTTCCACCCTTTGTTGTTCAACCTCCTGCTGTTGTTCAGCCACCCGGTGCTCCACAGATGGTTTTGCCTTCTCCTGCGCAACCCATTCTAGGGTCGCCAGCCTTGCTATCAGCTTTGCCTCAAACTCCTTTGCCTTCTGCTTCTGCATCTTCAATTTCTACTGTTCTTGTCCCTACACCTTCCTTGCCTCAGAATACTTATTCTCTTGTTCTTATGTCTACTTCTTCTCCTTCTGTTCGAAAACGAATGACAGAAACTGTTTCTAATTTATTGTCACCATTGTTTGGGTCACTGAATATGACCCCTGTTTCGGAACGTAAGCAGAGTCGAAGTCAGCTTCCTAGTTCTGAAGAACGGACAGTGTTGGATTTGTTGGCTCGTAGGTGGATTTTAAATGCTTCGAGGTATAATTTGCCAGCAGTTATGGATGTTTTCTTTCAGTGGGAACCGCCTAAGCAAAGGTATGTTTTTGATGTAATGTGTACTTTTCTGCATCAGGAATGGGAAGATAATGAGTTGGGTCCGATTCCGCAGGATGTGCTCGATGTTCAGTCAGATTTTGCCAAAGGGATGATAGTGGAATCTGATGTTACAGATGCCGTAGAGACAATACTTGCTTTCAGATCTAGACTTCCGCCTCAGACATTGTATGAACCTGATTCCTCTGTTAGGAGGAAAGTGAAACAGTACCCTATGAGAGAAGTTCCTCCAGTATGGAAAGAAGCAGTTCAGGCTAATGTAAATTTGGGCATTCAGGCCGCTCCAGCTCATTTTCAGCGAGTATGGGTACATGTCCCTTGGAAGAGAGCAGAGGTCTTGGCTCTTAAGCAGACCTTACCTGACCCTCGTAAGAATCCTGCTGGTTATTACAAGGAGTTGTCCCAGACAGTTGAAGCGTGTATTATGAATTTAGCTGACATCGATATGTTGATGGGTAATGTAGTCCCTCAACCCTTGTGGGCGAAGATTCGTCATGAGAATCATGCGCAAGAATTAGGTGATACCTGGGCGAACATTGTTGCTGCAGATGGTAGACAGGAGGGAGGTGCTAAACCTGAACCTCTAGTTTCAGAATTACCAGGTAGAATTATTAATCTGATGAAAACGATGATGCCCGCTTAACGAGTGAATTGGGATAAGTTAGCAGCATGTAAGCAGAAGAAAGACGAGAGTGCATCTGATTTCTTCACTAGGTTTGAAGAGACGTTTATTGATCATAGTGGTCAGGATATGAGTACGGAGGGTGGTCAAAGGTTGTTTGTGGATACATTTGTCTTTAATTTGCTTCCTGAACTTTCTAATAAGTTAAAGGACTCTGAGAGTTCATGGGCTGTCTCTTCGTCGGCCCAGATATTGGCTACTGCACAATATTACGAGAATAGGGATAAAGATGAGAAGGAGAAAATGGAGAAAAAACGAAAGAGTTAAAGACGAAAGTTCTTTTGCAGCAAGCTTATCCGCCTCGTCAGAATCAGCCTCAGTTTCAGCAACCTCCACAATTTCAGAGATTGTTACAGAAGCCCGAGCCTTATGTACAGCGATTCTTTCCTGGCCCTAATCAGTGTGCTTATTGCAGAGAGGAAGGTCATTACAAGAATAGTTGCCTGGCTTTGTTACAGCGTGCGAATGGTGTATCTGGTCAAAGAGGTCGTGGTAGTTTTCAGCAAGCTCCTAGGGGTAGGGGACGTGGTGTGATCCCTCAGAATGAGCGTTCCTCTTCCTTACAGAATTCTGTGAATTATTTTGACAGACAGAATGTTCCGAGTGGTCAGTCTACCCAGTATTATGTTGAGGATTACTATGTCGAAGGTGAGAGTTCTGGTTATAATGATAACTAGGACAGCCAAGGACAAAGTGAGGGAGTAGTGTCAGTTCCAGTAGACCAGAGTGGGCCTTATGTTGAAGTGAATACATCAGGTGTGGTAGAACATTTTCTTTTGGATACTGGTGCGATGAAGAGTTCTATTATGCACTCTAAACTTCCGGGCGCACCTTTGTCTGGCTTGACCAATGTTTCAGTAGGATTTTCAGGCGCCCCAGTTCGTAATCCGGTTTCTAGTCCTTTGTCCCTTTCGATTGGCCCTTGTGAATTGGAAGCGCCACTTATTTTAACGACTGGTTGTGGTGAGAATCTGTTGGGTTTGGACTTGCTGAAAAGATTGTATGCGACATTACATTGTTCTCCTTCAGGAGTACAACTTACCCTTGGTAGGAAAGTGATTTCTCCAATGTATTTGTCTAAAGATTGTTTGCCACTGGAATTACGTTCGCTTCCTGATACACTTTGGGCTACAGGTCCAAATGATGTTGGTCTTTTGCAGATTCCACCTTATGTTGTCACACTTAAATCGAATGCTAGGCTACCTCGTATTCCCCAATACAAGATCTCGAGTGATGGTGAGAGAGCTCTTTTAGCGATTGTTTATGATCTGGTTGAGAAGGGTGTATTGGGGGAACGAGAGGTAATGTTTGTAACAGTCCTGTTTTGCCTATCCTTAAACATACTGATGCTTCTCAGCCACCTGTGTACCGGTTTGTGATTGACCTTCGAGAGGTAAACAAGATAGTCGTGCCACAGTTTCCTGTGGTACCTGATATCACTGCTTTGTTGACTTTGATTCCTGCTTCGGCAGCTTGGTTTTCTGTCATCGATTTGAAGAATGCTTTCTTCAGTATTCCTATTGCTGAGGAGAGCAGGGATATTTTTGGCTTCTCATTAGGAGGCCGAAGCTTCCGGTTTAAGAGAGCTCCCCAAGGTTATTGTGAAAGTCCCTCCATCAATAGTCAGGCATTGAAAACTCAGCTTGACGGTTTTGTGTTACCTGTTGGTGCTACTCTTATTCAGTACATTGATGACTTGTTGATTACTGCTAATGATGAACAGATTTGTAAAGAGGCTACTCTTTCTTTGTTGCGGTATTTGTCTGACCTTCATCATAAAGTGTCACCTTCAAAGTTACAGTATTGTCGCCAAGAAGTGACCTACTTAGGTCATCTCTTGTCGAAGGAGGGAAGGAGATTGACCCCAGAACGAATTCAAGCAATTGTGCAAATGAATGTACCATCCACACAGAGAGAAGTGCGTGCCTTTTTAGGTATTACATCGTATTGTAGACAGTGGATCCCCAATTTTTCACTGTTGGCGAAACCTCTGTTAGCATTGACTCTGAAAGATACTCCGCATCCGCTTCCTTGGTCTGACGAATGTCAGAAAAGTTTTTCTGAACTACGTGATGCATTGTGTTCGGCTCCTGTGTTGGGTACTCCAGACTATAGTAAGCCTTTCACGTTGTACGTGCACTAGAGAGAAGGTTGTGCGTTGTCAGTGTTGACACAGACGTTTGGGGACAAGCAACGTCCATGCGCGTATTTCTCCACTACGTTAGACCCAGTTGCTAAGGCGTTGCCGAGTTGTCTGAGAGCTACAGCTGCAGCGGCTGTTTCTATCCGACAGTCTGCTGGTTTGGTATTGGACAATACGTTGATTGTAATGGTCCCACATGCAGTGGATACCTTATAAAACAGGACTAAGACACAGCACCTTACTAGTGCACGTCTGTCAGGTTACGAGTTGACATTATTGGCTAGTCATGTGCACATTAAAAGATGTAATGTGCTGAATCCAGCTACGTTGTTACCGGTCTCTACAGAGACGGATCCTCAAGAACAGCATGATTGTTTTCTTCGTACAGAGGAAGAAACGAAAGCTAGAGTTGACCTAAGGGATACTCCCCTTACGAATGTTGATGGTACCCTATGGGTAGATGGTTCGTGTTTTAAGCTTCCGAATGGTGAAACGACTGCAGCGTATGCTATTACAACTTTACATACAGTTGTTGAGACAGCACGCATACCACAGAATTCTGCGCAAGCAGCAGAATTGGTTGCATTGACTAGAGCGTGCGTGTTGTCAGAAGGAAAGCGAGTGAATGTTTACACCGACAGCCAGTACGCGTTTGGAGTTGCCCATAGTTTTGGGCGTTTGTGGAGAGAGCCTGGGTTCCTTACTTCGCACGGAACCAAAATACAGCATGGGCAGTTGGTGAATGAACTTTTGGAATCTCTCACTCTCCCGAAGAAGATTGCAATTGTGAAGTGTAGTGCGCATAAGAAAGTTGTGGACGATGTTGGTCGAGGGAATGCGTTTGCGGATGAAGTTGCAAAGGAAACGGCGAAAGACATGATGAGCCGTATGTATGTTGCAGGCCCAGCTAATTGGGTTATGGCTGGTGGAATGTGTGAAGACACAATAGAAAGTGTGAAAATGATTCAGGCTGAAGCGACTGAGAAAGAAGTGAGTGTTTGGAGAGAAACTACGGGTATGTTGGATTCAACAGGTTGTTGGGTTGAGTTGTCAGAACACCAGCGATGGCTGTTGCCAGATGCGTATGTGCTCCCAGTGGTTACAATGGCTCATGGAATGGCTCACATAAGTTTGAAGGGAATATGCAAGTTGTTGGCTCCAGTTTGGCAGAATGCTGGAATCCCGAAATGTGCAGAGAACGTGGTGAAACATTGTATGATTTGTTTGAAGTATAATCCTGGTAAGGGAACTCCAACTCCAGCTGGTCATTTTGCTCATCCTACGTATCCGTTTGAGGTGATACAGCTGCTGCCTTGTCTACAGCCAAGGTTTTGCTGAGAGAGTACTTCCCTAGGCATGGTTTGCCGAGAATCGTATGGTCGGACAATGGGAGTGAATTTGTGGGTCAAATCATGAAGAAAGTGTGTGCTGGATTAGGAATAAATCAGAAGTTCCATGCAGCGAATCACCCCCAGTCTGCTGGACTTGTTGAATGTTACAATGGTACCTTGAAGCTGAAATTAGCTAAGGTACAAGCAAGCACTGGCCTTACATGGCCGGATGCCTTGCCGTTGGCTCTTTTGTCAACAAGGACGACTGTGCATTCTCGAGTGGGACTTAGTCCGTATGAAATTGTGTTTGGTCGTCCTGCGAATGTTTGGGGTGTGCCTCGTCCTAAAGAATACAGCAGTATTGAGTACCCTATGTTGGTGGATTACTTACATGACTTGACTGCTAAATTATGTGTTCTCCACCAACAGGTCTATGACAGTCTACCGACAGCAACTGCGGATCCAGGACACACAATTCAACCCGGCGACTACATTCTTACGAAGAATTTCCAACGAACAAAGAATTTGGAGCCGAGGTGGACTGGACCGCATTTAGTTTTGTTAGTGACTCGAACTGCTGTTAGAGTAGCTGGTAAAAAGAACTGGGTGCATGCCACCCATACGAAAAAAGTTCCTTTGCCTTTACAGTATGACCAGTGGGTGAGGGATGGTATAGCTGATACAGATTGCGAGCGAGTCCCCACATTCGTGCCTTTTAGTGATGCTCATTTGACATGGACACGGTCAGAACGCGAGGATGACAATGTGCTGCAAGAAGCTGTTCCTCCACGTTTGAGATTGGACACTACCGAACCTGAACTTTTGTTTACGGACCAAAGTGTGCCGACTAAATCACGTTACAACCTCCGATCTCGAAATAAATAAAGGGACTTTGAACATTACATTTATTTTTATTTTTTTCCCACACTGAGACCAAAAAGAGACAATTTCTTCAAGTATTTTGCATTTGACTTTTGTTTTTCTTTTTCTCTTGCTTTTTCTGAAATTGTATTATGGTTTTCTATAAAATTTCTGATTGGTTACCATTTGCCAGTTGCAGGGTCACGTAGGAGTACCAACGGTTCAGTTTGTGACCTGAGTAGTGGCAGTAGGTCTACAGGACTTGCAGTGTCCCTACGACCTGCTAATAATCACAGCTGAAGTACTCTATCAAGATTGTGTGAGCGACATTAGAAAATGGAGATTGTATTGAGGAATGACGATAAAAAGCAAGAGATGAAAAACCGATATTACAGAATGTTGTTCTCTAAGGGCCAGATGTAGGTAATTTTAATTTACCACCTCTTATATACCGATTCATACCGAATCGGTATTTAAGAGGTGGTAAAATAGAGGGGGGGAGATGTAGGTATTTCAGATTCGGTAAATACCGAATCGTTAAGATTCGGTATTTACCGATTCTGTAAATACCGATTCGGTATTGCCCATTGATTCCTATGGGCCTTGCAGCCCATGGGAATCAATGGGCAATACCGATTCTGTAATAATACCGATTTTAGCAAGGGTGCAGGGGGTGTCACTTTGACACCCTCTGGCACCCCAAAAATAGGCATGTGCGCCATGTGGCACACAGACATGCCCTAAGGGCATGTCTGTGTGTCACATGGCACAGGTGTGCATGCACACCTGGATTCGGTATTTTACCACCAATTGGATTGGGTGGTAAAATACCGATTCTTAAAGCCCTGTGGCACTCTGACATGTGCCAGCTACATCTGCATTTACAGAATCGGTATTTTACCGAGTCTGTATTTACCGATTCGGTAATTTTACCGAATCGGTAAATACAGAATCGGTAAAATACCGATTCTGTAAATGCATGCCCTACATCTCAAAATCCAATTACCGGTCGGTAACGGCCGAATTCGGCCGTTACCGACCGGTAATTGGCCACCTACATCTGGCCCTAAGTGTGGTATAGCTTTATCTATTTTAATACTTTTATGTATTCTATTAGCTACTATATTCTGGTTTGTATCTCCTACACAATTGACGTCTGCACCAACTTCTCAACCTACTCTTTCTTTTTCTACTGTTTCTTCACATGAGTTTCATACGTTACCTGAACATGAACAGACACGAAGATCAGAATTTGTGAACAATTCGTTTATACAGATGTTGCACTAGCATCAGCTAGTCATAAATACCACAAATTGTTGGGTGTGTGGTCTTATGCCACATACTACAGATAAGGGAATGCCCTATTTGGTTTTGCCTTTTTCACCTAACGGGTCAGTTTGGGCACTCCAATCAATGTTATCTATGCGAATGAAGCCTCTCCTGTACGTTCCGTCAAAGACAATGCAAGTAATAATGCCTTGATACGGGGAATAGTTGATATGATTAGAGATATCGATGCGTATAACGCTATCCCTAGAGATGAGGTACGAGCATATGTCGGTTGGAATAAGACGACATATAGTGTTAGCTTGACGGAGAAAGAAAGACAACGAAGGTCCCCTCCTATTTGGATTGTACCCCACCGAGGTCATCTTTGTTTGCAAGGTAATGGTCAGAATCCGAGAGCTCAGCTTGGTAAGAGTGTGTGTGTTCACACATACGTTTATACGTCCCAGAAATCCCCTCCGTTCGTGCCAGCTAAAGGCACGTATTTTGTTTGTCATGATAGAGCATACACATGGTTGCCATCTGATTTTTCTGGCACATGTTATGTGGCATTTTTGCTTCCCCCTACATACACTGCTGTTTTCGACTACCATAAGACAAGATATGGTAGAGGTGTAATCGATGCGAAAGATACTGTCGCACAAGAAGCTGGAGACTTCTTTAAGGGTTTCCTACCCTTTTGGGGTCCTATGGCTAATAGTAGGAATATTCGTCAGCTTACGAGAGTGGTTGAGGCCACTATAAATGAGACTGCAGGTGCCCTTAGCAATATTACAGCTGAGCTTCAAGCGGATCGCCTTATGACATTACAGAACCGTTTTGTTTTAGATATTATACTTGCAGATAGAGGTGGGGTATGCAAATTGATTAGATCTAGTTGCTGCGTTTTCATACCAGATAATGCCCCGACAGTGTACCAAGCCATCTCTAGACTACATAAGATCTCTGAGTCTATTCATGTGGACGAAGGAGATTGGTCGTTGATTGGATGGTTATGGGAGTCGTTGTCCAAATGGGGATGGAAGATTCTGATGTTTCTTGGTATGACGTTAGCCATCCTTTTCTCGTGTTGTTTATGCATCCAGTGTGGTCCCGCCATTTGTAGTCTTTGTACTATGATCTGTGTGAGAAGACCAGTTCCGAGAGAAGTGAAGGATAATAAGATGATGTTACAGCAACACCTTGATGACCAGATGAGAATAGATATAGACCTAGATTCAGATTGACATGAGTTTAGGTTATTGCCTACGTAATGGCAAAAGGAGGGTCTTTGGTTCTGAAATTCTCAAACCGGTCTGCATTTTAATCTTGCCCTCACGTAGGCCAGTGCTGTGGGCCCAACGAACAAGTGGCTTTTCGTGCATATATTAATTTGGGTTTCTCTGTCTCTGAATGAACTGTAGAGAGTAACCCTTTTCACCTGGAACTGACCTTTTGTAAAACTAGTTTTGCTAGCTGATCGTTGTCTGAGTTTTTCAATTACTGATTAGGATCTTGTTAACCATTAAGTTTCCTTGCGCATGTGTTATCTGAAACAACATCTAAATGGTTTCTTTCCTTAAAGACTTTCTTTTCTGAAACTTGGGTTTTTGCTATGTGTCGTGACTGCCATCTAGTGTTACTTTTTATGTAGGCTTCAGAAGTTAGTTTGTGAGCAAAGCAGTCTGACCTGTTGTGAATCACATATACACATTAACCAGGGATTTCTTCGTGCGCTGGAGTTAATTTTAGAAGCTGGCCTTTCACCTAGGAATTGACCCTGCCAAGCCAATTTCCCTGCAAGATCGTTATTTACTTTTTCCAATCACTATTCAAGACATTTGTTAACTTTTAAGTTTCTTTACGTCTCTGTTAATCTTGCACATTATCTGAAACTACTTTTCTTTATTGTTCCTTCATTTCATGGGTTACGCTTTCAATTAAAGGTTTGTGCGGGCCTTCCAGATTATTATTTTAGATATGCCTAAATATTAACTTATGGGTTGGGACACTGTAAAATGAGCTTTACTGTATGATGCTGTGTGATGTCATGTACTTTCTATTGGTTGAATTTTGGTGCAGGGGTGTGCATTTTAAATGTACCTTTTTATGTATAAATAGGGATGTCTCGCCTTAGTAAAATTGAGCAGTTTCTTGAGTTGTACATCGTGCTGTATTACTGGGATTTCTGCTACTAGCTGCAGCTAATAAATTTGATCTCTGACGCCACCTAGAAGTATTCCGTGTCTCTGTATACCAAGGCAAGGGAACCTAGAGGACTCTGGGCGTGTCCCTGATGCCGCTTGGTACTTGAAAACCCGGTTCTTCAGGCTTGACCTAAAAAGACCAAACGACTTGTTAAATCTGCTGGTAGGAATTTTGTAATCGATCAAATTGACAGTTTAATTGTTGAATGTGAGGATTTGTTACACTTGAATGCATCAGCATCGCAAGAGATCTCAATTGCTAAGGACCCAACTTTCCCTGCCCAGCTGCATACACCAAGCATGTTTGGAAAGGCAACCACACAATCTATGGCCACGGCAGCTACCCAGGAAAAGCCTCATAGCATGGATGCACCAAATGTGCCGGACTTGACTCACTTACTTGTCACAGCTGAAATTGTTCATTGTAGCAATTGTATTTTACCATTGTCTACTCTAGTTGATGATGTTCCTGTCTCTGACCCTCAATCCCTTTCAATCTCTTCATGGAGGCCACCTTACTAGGACCCCCCAGCTCATACAAGCAAGGAGTGCATTGTTTTAGTTAACAAATTGAGAACTGAGTTGGGACAGCTAAAAACTGCTATATTGAAATTTACCTTAACATTAAATAAGATTAAATGCCCAAAAGTTACTGATGAACCAGTTACCCAGCATATTCAGTCCACTCAGACCATTTAGATTACTCAACAACCGGAAACACAGCATTCTATTGCTCCATCTGGCTTCCATCGCTCACAGGGGTCTCTTGAGACACAAGAGGTAGAAAGCAGGAATTGTAGGTCCCAATGCCACCAATCTGACCCTCAGTATCCTCAGTACTCCCAGAAAAATATAAAAGCCAATTGTCGACAACAATGGAACAATAGAGCTCCAAGTAATGCTAGTCAACTTAATTTCACCCAGCAGCAGCAACCTAATCCATCATGGTTTCTTAATTCCCATTATGATATAATTAATAGAGGGCGGAATTGTATCTCTGCCCATTGCCCCAGAAATAGGCCCATTGATTAAAAAGAAAAGTCGCTATGATCAAGGTGCCCAAATTACACTCCTACACTAAGCCTGAATCCGAAGATTCTTTGATTAATAAGGCCGTCCATTAGATTAGGCATACTATTGGCTGTCGCTCGGTTATTCGAGAAGACATTCTCTGTGCTCAGAGGAACTCTCCCAAGAATTCAACTTTTGACGTGATAGAATTCACATTAAAAGATGCCAGGATGGTAGATGACCTAGTGGCCCTAGATATTAGGACGAACCCCTCCAACAACTCATTCATCAGATTTAAGTAATGCAGATCAGGAGTTGATGCACCACAGAGTTTCAATCCAAGGCAGGGGCCTACATCCCAACTACAAGATGTGGATTGACTTAGGCATACTATCAGTTTCTCGTTCCCTACCCCTGCACCGTCTTACCCAAAATGCAGTAGTATATGCACAGTAAATCTAGATAATACTACTCAATTACAATCATACAGCAGTAGTACAAGGGACTAATCTAATTTGAATATCTTAGTTTGGGGCCAACCAGGGAAAGACATACGCCCTAGGCACCCTATGTCCGATCAAACAGCTTATGAAAGCGGTTTAATTCTTAAACCCTTGGGAGATAGTTGCACCATCCAACCCCCTACTAGTAATTTGTATTCAGCATTCAATGCCGAAACATTACTTATAACTACATTAGTATAGCCAAGGTCGCATTCCCCTTACAATCATATTCATCTACCGGATTGTCCCATTTGATTGATGACAATGTGCCATAGACACTTATGGATGTCTGCCCATACTCAACAACGAGGTAAACAATAAATTAAGCTTAATCTCTTGGAACCTTTCAGGGATCCACTCTAAGCTTCAAGACCCCAAATGGTATTTTTATATAGACAAAAATTATATCTGCATCTTCCAAGAGACTTGTGCTGTGGGCAGGGTGTAGATAAACGGCTATACCACATACAGTGTGGAAGCTATTCCTCAAAAAACAACTGGTAGGGCAAGCGGGGGACAGATAATTCTTGTAAAAATACTTTAGCCTGCAAACAGAAGCAATTACTAATAAAGTCCCAAGGCATTCTGGGGATCCAGCTTCCCTTTCTGATGGGCCTAAATGTGAGCTTGTTTAATGTCTATGCTAGGTCAGAACATACAGCAGCAAATCTCCAGTACTATCGTTGCTAGAAGATCTGATTGGAGCGTATCAAATTGACTCTAAAATCATAGTTCCTGGGGACTTCAATGCTTCCTTCGAGCCGTCTCCACTATTAAGCACCCTACTCGAAGAAGAGGATGAGGTGTGGGGTATACCTAGATTCTCCCACCATGAACGGCGCGAAAGTCCCAATCCTGCTCTTTGCAGACGATTCTTTACTTAAATCCGCAACTCCCATGGGCTTAAAAATCTTAGTGGATAGATTCATGTACTTCTGCAGGTAGAGGAGTTTGGAACTTAACGTTGCCAAAACAAAATATATGGTGTTTGGGAAAGAGCGGGGGGACTACGTGAGATCGGGATTGCACAGGAACCTCTCGAACGGATAAATAAATCTTTTTGATTACCTTGGGATAAGACTGAGTGACTCACTTAGCTGGGAACAACAGGTAGATAAGAGTTTCCTTGTCCTATGTCAGGGTTCCAAATCAATATTGAGATTTCACAAACAGTCATATACTCAATCCTTAACTTTAGCACTGGAAGTTTATCATGCTCAGGCTCAAAGTGGAGCCTTGTATGGAGCAGACATATGGGCCACACTAATATAAACAAATTAATGATCTGTGAAAAAACTTTTGCCGGATCACTAATTTCGGTACCCATTACCACACATTACAATTGATTCCTTTGTTTTGTGACCGAGTGATGAAGAGAATTGGTGATATGGCTTCATTGAAACCATTAATTTACTGGCTGCTTATGTGGACAACTCCACAGCTTCATGTTTATTGTAGCTCCATGAGGGAGGTATTGATGACCAGCGGTGCCAAAAAACTACTGTGGTTCAAACGCATCGCAGATTGGTGTAAATCAATGAATATGTTAGATTTATGGGAATGCCCAGAGAAGGCAACCAGAGGTGATCTTTCGAGACTAAAAGCCAGGTACGGGCGGAGGTGGGGTAGCATTTTGCTACTAGATCAGCCAATGGGCAATTAACAACGCAATTTTTAAATGCCAAGCAATGTCCGCAATTTTAACCCTTTTTGGATCAAATCACGCCTCCCTTTGCCAAAAGTTTATATGAAAGATTCAGATACGGCAATCTGCTCCTAAAATTCCACGGAAATTAGGCCACAGGGTTCAACAGATATCAACGGATCTATGTCCTGCATGCGCTAGAGTGAAAGAGACCAAAGAAGAGGTCTCTTTTTTGTCCTAATTAACAACTGATATGCAGGAGGTGGATACGACCAATCTGCTTAAATCTTGGAGCAAGGCAATATCATATAGCTTATAGAATTCTAAAAACTGACACATCAGTCAGTCGCTTTTTACTCTCCTTCTAGATAACTTACCAGGTTTTTTTATCTTAGGGAGCTTTGAGAAAATAATCTCTCTCGACTGTGATATGTTGCATAGTAGAATCAATGTACTGTGCACTTTATAGAAGCTTCTTTTTAATATCTATGTATGTGGTGTGGCTCTTTAGTTGGGAGGTTGTTATATTGCAGTTCACCTTTTATCCATTTTAATCTACGTTCTTATCTTGATCTCTTTTTACTGCTTATTTTAAATGTAGCTTTTGAAATGTATTCTTCTGTTTTAGACTGCAAATTGATTAATTTTTTTTATCTCTGTATACTTTGATGGTTCAAACAACCGAATAAAGTTATATATGATGAACTGAGGATTTCAATGTATATATAATGAAGCATACACTAAATGAAAGTGCATTTCATATTCCAACCTGGTAAATTACCTGTTAACCTAACACTGCTGAGGAAACTGATATGCTCCTGGCAAAAAACAATAAGGAATCAAATAGACGGATGTATGACATTACAACGCATGCTTTTACATCGCATGCCTTCACAACGCGGTATTTACAACGAATACCTTTACAACGCATAATGCTTTTGGGCGCTGGATAGTGAATAGTTTAATTTACTATTCCAACTCCAGTCCCCGTGGATAGTAGGGAAGGTGTTGGATAGTACATTAAACCTATTCCCTATCCTAGAGTGCCCCCCAGCGCAATGCGTTGTAATGGTTTGCGTTGTAAAAGTTGCGTCGTAAAGGCACTGCGTGGTAAAAGTTGCGTTGTAAAGGTTGTTCACCCAAATGGACATTATGCATTATTAAGCGAGGGGAGAGGGTGTGGTATAACGGCCGAAGCTGCGGTCTTTGGAGCCGGAGGTTTGAGTCTTGGATTCGTCTCAGCATCCATTGATTCTGGGCAAATCACTTAAACTACCATACCTACAAAAAATGTGTGCGTCCTTTTGTAATGCAACTCATGCTTATGTTCGGGTTGAGTTTGCGCTATATAAAATGCAAAAACAAAAATCATTAATTTATGACATCAAGTAAAGTTATACATAGAACTGATGGAGATGGTTTAGTTTCAAGCACCTGCTACAGAGATAATGTATTTGGAATGTAGGAGCAATAGTATCAACATAAACAAGGATAAAACATGGACTAAAATACAAAGAAGTGTTTAAATGTTGAAAGTGCTCACATTGCACTATATATTTATTTATTTAGGAGTTTGTAAAGCGCCCAGCTACCCCCAACGTAAGTGTCCCGGCGCTGAGGCAGTCGACTGATTGGATAGGTGCGGGAAGGAGCTAGATATAGTTGAAAAAACAGGTTTTAAGGAAACGGTAGAAGGTTAGTTCCATCTCCGATGGCAGGGCATTTCAGAGTTTGGCGGTCATGACCGCGAAGGCTCTGCCACCTGTCCTTGCCTTACGGAAGTGGGGAATGATAAGGAGACACAGTTGGTTGGATCTCAGGGCCTGGGCTTGGTGGTAATGTGAGTCTGTTTCTCAGATACACCGGACCCATTCCCCTGGTTGCTCTGAATGCCAGAGTCAGGGCTTTGAATTCAATGCGCCTGATCAAAGGTAACCAGTGCAGGTTCCTCAGATGGGGGGAGATCGGGTTGTAGAAAGGTATCTTGCAGATCATTCTGGCCCAGGCATTCTGAACCATCTGCAGTCTGAGAGGTAGGGAGACCCAGGTAGAGACTGTTGGCGTAGTCCAGGAGGGATGTAATAAGTGTGTGGACTACAGTTGTATGACATACCAATGGAAGAAAGTGGAGTGCGTAGCTTCCCAAAGCAAGCGGAGGAGACTTGCTGGATTTGGGATTTGCAGGAGAGTTCATTGTCGAATCTGAACCCTAGGTTTCTCTCTGAGTCGACCGGTACCGGGGTAGGATTCATTGCCTGAGGCCACCATAACACAGGGGGTAGAGGGGACTTCTGATTGAAAATGAGGACCTAGGGTTTATCCGAGTTAAGCTTGAGGCAATTCAGTGTCATCAAGCCGAGATGTTACTCAGGCAGTTTCTGAAATAGTGAAAGCGTCGTCTGAATTATCTTCGAATGAGAACACCAGTTGGGCTTAATTCGCAGACAAGACCACCCTCACCCCATAGGATTCAACCAGGGCCGCTAGAGGTGAGAGGTAGGCATTGAAGAGAAAAGGACTCAGAGCGGATCCCTGGGGAACCACACAGAGCAGGGGTTTCTTAGCAGAGATGTTTGGGCAGAGAAAGCCTTGTTGTGACCGGTTATCCAGAAAGGAGCGGATCCAGGACAGGGATACCCTGAATACCCAGGCATCTTAATCTATCAATAAGGATGGTGTGGGCAACTGTATCGAAGTCCACAGACAGGTTGAGCAGCATAAGCATAGCTGCTTTGCCCTGGTCGACCTTCTTGCATACGCTCTTGGATACTTCGAGGAGGGCGGTCTCCGTGCTGAAGCCAGCTCTGAAGCCGAATTAGGAATCATGGACAAGGTTCCTAGATTCTAAACGATTGGACAGTTGCGCCGGTACGATTTGTTTGAGGGTTTTAGCCGGTGCTGGGAGCAGGGAAATGGGTCGTAAGTTTTTTTATTGAGCGGGTTTTTTAAGGATTGGCTGGCGGAAGGCTTGTTTCCACACTGCGCTGAAAATTCCTGAACACAGGGAGGAGTTACAAATTAGATTTAATGGTGCGTTGATAAATGGTGCCAAGAGATTAAAGAACTGTGCCAGGCAAGAATCACCCGGTGACTCGGATTTGCAGGTTAATCTTTTTTGCAGAGAATCATCAAGTGAGAGTGGGTGGGATTTGGTAAGCTTGTCATTATTGTCGGGAGAGATAGAGAGGTCAATGGTAATCTGAGGGGAAGTGCAGCTAGCTTGGATTTTGTCTTAGAAAAAGTCAGACAGACCTTTGCAGAGGGAATCGGTGGGGAGAACCGTACTGGCAGTTGCAGCAGGCTTTATGAAGTCTTGGATAATTTTAAGAATGTTTTCACTGAGTTGCCAGTAGAGCTGATCTGATTAGAGAAATAGTCCCTCATGGTATGCGCTTAAGTTTGTGAAAGCTTTTTAGAGCTTTCCTGTATGCCAGTTTGGCAGTGGGGTCATAGGATTGTCTCCATGTGCGCTCCATTTCTTTACAGCAACTTTTCTCAACACAAAGTTTAGGGGAGAACCATGGGGCTGAGGGTCTCTGCCTGAAGGAGGCAATTGACCTGAAGGGGGCAACAATGTCTAAGGCTTTGGAAATCCAACAATTAAAGTTTACTGAGTCTTCGTCAGGGTTACCTGACAGCAGGAGAGGTGTAGTTGTGAGTGCAGGTGACATGCTTTTACTGGTGACATTGCGTCATATTCTCCTTTTCTCTAGGGCTTGGTGTGGTCTACAGATAGGGTGGTTGAGTTCCAGGCTGAAAGGTATAAGAAAGTGGTCAGACCAAGTGAGCGGTAAGGGGGGGCGCTGCTTTTAAATTGGGTTTATTCGGAAAAATAAGGTCCAGAGTATGGCCTACTAAATGCTTCAGGCCATTTACCAGCTGTTTTAGCTTAAGGTCATTGAACGTTTGAATAAGAAATAACAGTTGACATTGTGTACCTAGATCATTTTGACCGGAAAATAAGGAATCATACACGGTCTGTAACAAGAAAAATCTGGCTTATTTATGAAGAAATATAACACAACATAAATAGAAAGCATATTAAAAATAAAAATGTTAAGGTATTCCTATCAACAACAAAGGGAATGATAAGGAGGTTAAAAGCCTTCTTGATGAATAAGTGTGCGTGCAAAGGAACGTTTTGTACTATTGTCTAAAAACTTTGTAACAGGAGACCACAAAGTTAAACATTTCACAGTTAGAGGTAGGGGATATACTTATTTCGTATCTAATCTGTGATTATGGCATACTGCATACCACCAAACTAGTAAAGACAACTCAGTGAGGTCCTTCCAATTGTTGGTTATCTTCTGAAATGCAACTGCTAACAGTAAGTCTAGAATTCGCATATATATTGAGGGAGTGTGCTTTCCAATCACAAAACAAACTCCCGAAAAATATTTTCACAAATGAAAAAGGACCTGCAGTATGGAAAATTGAGCTATTCTGATTCCACATTTTTTCCAAAAAGTTATGAACAGAGGGACAGGTGAAAAGTACGTGCATTAAATCAGCTTGTGCTAAAGAGCATGTCCACCAAGTAGCAGGAGTATCAAAATGCATCTTGTGTAAGATCACAGGTGTTGTCAAGAGCCTATGATATATAAAGAAAATAGTCTGTGTGGTGCTGGCCAATCTAGAGCAGTTCCTTATCTTGAACCAAATCTTATTCTTATTTCCCAAATTATGTTCCATTGACAATTTTACATGTGTTTATTCCCTGTCAATAGAAGAAGAAAGTAAATACGAATAAAGAGTGGATTCTTTGGGACATGTTCACAAAAGGTTATGCCATTGACTAGTGGAGGGAGAAACGGAAGGAGAAGAAGTTTGAAAATGAGCATATGCAGTGCAAAGTGTGCTATGTAGAATGCAAAATTCAGGGCTTATTACAATGTCGGGCATACACCGTTGAGGAAACGGGACAGACTAACCTCCGATGATCTGTCCTGACCACCTAATTACAATGTGACTGCACATGGTGCAGTCGCATTTTCCCATTTCTCAATGGGAGCTTTTGTTACGGCCGTAAACCAGCTGCAACACAAGCTCCCATTGAGAAATGGGAGCCTGTGTTCATCCCTGCACCCGTGGCAGGCACCTTAAGATGCCTGCCACAAGGTGCAAGGATCTATTGTGCCCCTCGGCGCCCAACCGGAGTCCGAATACAGATGGCGGGCCTGCTAGGAGCCCCCAGAATGCTTTCTGACAGGTTTAATTGTCGGAAAGGCCAGCACGGAAACCCTGAAGGAAACCATTCAACACATTCCAGAAAGTGGAAACGCCTTCCATTTGGATTAGGGCCCGGACTCCGACTGGCAGACGGGCTCCTGAAGCCCGTCGGAAGCCAGCTGGAATGACCAGCCAGTTACAATTCTGACTGGCTCTTTCATAATCAGCCGGTTGGAATTGAAACTGACATCGTCATCGGACCCTCAGTGTGAAAAGAAGGAGGAAAGTTAAGAGGGGATGATCTTGTGAAACACATCATGGTCAAAAAGTTGATATACCCAAATCAGGCCTTTATTAATCCAAGAATCCAAAAAATGGGTTTGCTATTAACTAATATGGACTCATTATGCAAAATAGTAGAATTAAGAAAAGTTTCAAGGTCTGTGGGCATGAATGGAAGTAAAGAATTTAATAACTTACATGAGTATTTAAGAACAGGAGGAGAGAGAGATGATGGTTTGCGAGTAAAAGTTGATGGACAGAATGCAGAACAATGTCATACATTCACCCCAGTACAGAGATTTGGGCCTAAATCCATCAATTTTTGCTCACCTCACCACCCCAGTTCAAACATGGCCATATGCAAATCAGCCTTGACCCAGTGCCTCATGGGAACAGTTCAGCCCGAACAGCCAAGCCATGTCTTCCCTGGACCGGCATCAAGCATCCTAGGACCGGTTTCTGGCTATCAGCCGTCATCAGCCAGGATAGATTGACTCCAGTGGAGTGGAGAGCACAGGACTCACGTCTGAGCATACCCATCCCACTCGGGGTTACAAATGCAAAAACAACAGTTTATGGACAGAATGCAGAATAATGTCATACATTCACCCCAGTACAGAGATCTGGGCCTAAATCCATCGTTTTTTTGCTCACCACATCACCCCAGTTCAGACATGGCCATATGCAAATCAGCCTTGACCCTGTGCCTCATGGGAACAGTCCAGCCCGAACTGCCAAGCCATGTCTTCCCTGGGCCGGAATCAATCATCCTAGGACCGGTTATCAGCCGTCATCAGCCAGGATAGCTTGACTCCAGTGGCGTGGAGAGCATGGGACTCAAATCTGAGCATACCCGTCCCACTCGGGGTGACAAATGCAAAATCGATTTGTTCGCCCTAAGTTGGCACGGGATGCCCAGACGTGGGTCCCTTGCTCACTCTACCACTGGATTCAAGATAGCCTGGCTGATGAGGATTATGAATCCGAAACCAGTCCCAGGATGCTTGTTTCTGGTCCAGGGAAGACATGGCTTGGCAGTTCGGGCTGGACTGTTCCCATGAGGCACAGGGTCAGAATGATTTGCATATGGCCATGCACGAACTGGGGTGGTGGAGTGAGCTAAAGAATGGTGATGGATTATACCCAGATAGGTTGACTGGGGGTGAGTGTTTGATTTGCTCAAATGCTCCGTCCATCCTCCCCTTTGGTATCGCGTTTTCTGCATCTAAGGCAATTGCAGTAATATATTCAGATTTATGTGAAACTTTGGATAGGACATCAAAAAATACACTGGTGTTTTCAGAGATATAGCATCCTTTAACAAAACCTGATTGTTCCCTAACAAGCAATCCTGGAAGATGAGTTTCAAGTCTTGACTAGCGAAATAGGCCCATCTAAAATAGAGCCTGAAGATTTCAACAAATAATCTGAAAAAGAAGTGATGAGTGTGTAATTTTGGGAGAAGTAACTGAGCAAAGTGTGTATAAAATGTATCCATTTTAAGTGTAATCAATGCAGTATGTAATTCAATTTGTGACATATCAGATTCCAACAATGCAAAGTCAGATTGCATGTCAGAGGATTTTTGAATAGTAGAAAGATATTGAAAAATGTCAGATTCTGAAGGTAAGTCCTCCGCCCTAACTATGAACTTATAGAAACTGTACAAATTATTCTAGAATTTCTGAGTCCTTAGATTTTGGTATTTGTTTTGTATCAATAATTGACTCAATATTAGGTTTGTTGTTCTTGATTTTAAGATAATTTGATATTAATTTGCTTGACTTATTTTGCCCACCATAAAACTTTGCACAAGACTTTAATAAATATAGGGAAGCACTAACCACAGACTCCTTGTTAAATTGAAAAATCAGCATTAATGAGTTCTGATAAACACTATTTCGATTTAGAAGTATAAAAGGAATGTTTCAGTCTCTTTGTTTTTGCTAAAGGTTCAGTAGCATAAGTACATGATTTTTTCAGTTTGTTAGAAACATATATAATAATAAAATCACAAACTGTTGCTTTCAAAGCGTCCCAAACGACATGGAAAGACAAAGTATCTGTTTGGTTAAAATGAAAATACTCCTGAAAAAACATAGCAAAGGAAGGTGAAGGTGTAGGTGGGGTCACCAAGGAGTGAATTGTTGGCAGATATGCATTTATATGCTTTACGTGTGCAGGCTCAATTTTGCATTTCTGGCAGTCGAGCAGGACTCGTTAGCACCCACGCCCCTGGCGGTAGCTCTCTATCGAAAAAAACCTCACCCGACTACTGACGTGGACTTCGCTAACACTCTGCGCTGGGCGTGGCGCGAACTCCAAAGGCGAGCCCGGCTCCCACTACTATATGCGCCTGCCATCCCCTTGAAACACAACCCGATGCAGGCTTGCTTGGAGACTTGTGGGGGAGGGATATCTTTGGGAGGCACCCAGATTCACACCTTCGCCGATCTATACCCAGATGGAGTGTTCCGGGGCCCACGGGTGGAGGAGGAGGGGCAGGTACTCCCATTTTGGGAGGTATTCGCTTACCATTAGCTAAAGGCGACGTGTTGCTCCCTTTGGGAGGGTTTTCCTGACGCACCCCCTATGTTAAATGCCTTACAAAACATACTGGCCCGTGCCTCCCCGAAAAAATTAGTGACTCGACTGTACAACGAGAAGCAAGATCAGGCCCCAATTGTGATGCCTAAGTCCATGTTGCTATGGAACGAGGAGCTCGATCCCCCCTTATCTAAGGACCAGTGGTCATTCTGTTGTAAGCAGCTTTTAGAGCTCTCCCCCAATTATAAATTGCACCTCATACATTTCAAATTTCTACATAGATACTATCGGACCCCTGTTAGCCTCTATCGCATGTGCCTGCGAGATGATGCTAGATATTGGAGATGCAGATTTGACAATGCTACCTTTCTACATATAGCTTGGAGCTGCCCTCGGCTCGCTGGCTACTGGCTAGAAATATTTGATGCTCTGAATCAAATAGTCGGCAGGACAGATGACCCATCCCCACAATTAGGATTGTTAGGGCTGGTGAGCGACACTAGGCCCAAGAGAAGGAAATTACATGCCATGATTCTGCTGTATGCTAGACGGCAGATTGCTATTAGATGGGGTGGGAGAAAGTTGCCTAAATTCGATACTTCGTTATCTGATGTTAGTTATGAGCATACCCAGTTGGGTATCTACTGGGAGTTAAATGCCCACTGCATCTAGACCCCGGGACATATGGGAGCCTTTTATTCAGTGGGCTCGTGCAAGAGCGGACTCCCCTGCTTCAGACGGGATGGAGATTGTACAGGATGACACTGTGGGGTTGCCTGCTTAAAGTGAGAACTTCCGTGACGATTTGCGGAATTTTCCCCGGAGTTTTTAGGTTCCTCCCCTGGCACCTGCAGCATTCGACATGTGACGAGTCGGGGTGTATACAACTCGCTACCCCTGCACTGTAAACTTCCTCCTGCATAATCACATTGTGGGCAGTACTCTACATACTATGATTTTATACATGCTACTTTTTCAACGTTCTGTATAAAGTATATTGGTGCTCCTGTCTGGGAACGAACGATTATACATCCTAATAACTTTGCTCCTATTGTACTAGCTGATGCCGAGTTAGTTTGTTTGAATAGCTTGTTGATTTGATCATATTTTTATGTACATCTACTACCTGATATATTGCTGATTCGTACAAAATGGACTGAAATGTTGTATGTACCTAGCATTTGTCTCATGACATGTACTTTGAAAATGCCATAAACAAATAAAAAAAAACAAGGAGTGAATTGTTAATAAGCCATCATCTAGGTAAATTTAACTTGGTAAAAATGCCTAACTGGAGTAAGATAGTTGCATGGTCAGATATTAGGATGGAAACAATATCTGCAGAGCATAAAGATTGCAATATAATATGTGATATAAAAAAGTAATTTATTCATGACTGGGTCAAATGTACAGGAGAAAAGTATGTGTATTACCTCAAAGTGGAATTACATAGCCTCCAGGCATCTATGAGGCTCCTTTGTTGGATAATTTGAATAAAAAGTGTGTTTTATTTCGTATGAGGGATACAGTTACAGTCAATAAAGGGGTCTATAATTTGATTACAATCACCTGGAAGGATAAAATTGCCATCAGGATATTTAACAATTTGTTGAGTTCGGTGTGACCAAAAGTGGCAATCGTTAGTGGTTGGAGCATAAACATCAAACAAAGCAACTGGAATGTTTCCCAACTAACAATTTGATAAATAGCCATCTACCTACATCATCACATTCCTGGGAAAGCAGCTGCTCACAAAGCAAATTTATGGCACAGTGTTATACCCCATTTCTTTTACCATCACCTGGTGAGAAGAAAACCTTAACCACCCATCCTTTTTTCAATTTTAAAGACTCACTTTCCGTAAGATGAGATTCCGGAATGAAAACTTTACTAGCACCAAGCTTAGATAAATGTGATAAAACATGGTGTCTGTTAATAGGGGATCCAAGGAAAAATAAGCTAAAGAAACCAAACCTGGCATTTAATAAACTCAACATAAACCATGTAACAACTAGTATACACAAAACTACTTTAAAAAGTAAAAAGAAAAAAACAGCAAATAAGAAAGAAGAAAGAAGTAAGACAGCAAGAGAAGAGGTACGACAGATATGGAGGGGAAAAGGACCTAGAATGGAAGAACAAAAAAGACAGCAATAAGATAACAAAGAAAGAGTGAAACATACTATAAAAACAATGCTGAACAGACGGGGTGAGACCACATGGAACAGATGGTACGTTGAGACTCCACGGAGAAGGCAGGGGAAGACAGCAGCATACAAGACACAAAATGAGGTGGTGAACAAATGAGGATACGATACCTGCAAGGGAATAAACAATTGTAAGTATATAAAATCTTCAACGGTAATGCTCAAAAGAAAAACACTAAACTATTATAAGATCACCACAAAATACACATCAAGGAACCTAAACAGTAATGTGAATGTGCAATTTGAAAAAAAATTAAGAGGCAGACACTTCATAAGTGTCCATACTTTCTATCTTGCAAGCTTTGATGAAACTCTTCAGTTTGACAAGATCTTTGTACGTAGTAGTCTTGTTGTTGTAGGTAATCTTTATAGGTAACCTTGACCATGCAGGGATGAAAAAGACCAAAACGAGCCCAAGAGTATAAAGATCTGGTCTCATATTAAGAAACTCTCTACGTCTGTCAGCAGTAGTCTTTGCATAGTCTTGACAAAATTATGAAGGACTAGCTAACCAAGAAATATGTTTCATTAATTTTACCTTGGACAGAACCCTAAGAATGTCAGTAGACACCAAAAAGTACATGATGACTCCTCTCGGCCTTCTGGAGGTGGAAGCAGCGCAGATTGATGACCTAGCCTGTGGGCTCGATGTACATTGAGAGAAGTTCCTTCTGGCATGTTCAGCGGCCCATATATTCAAAGATTATTCCTCTCATTTCTATTCTCGAGAACTTCAATCTGCTTCTGAAGATATAAAACTAGAGCTTGAAGAGCATTCACTTTGAGACCAGTTGAACCAAAATACGCAATATTTTGTTCAGCAGTCTTAAGTCTTTCCTCCATCTGAGACCATCTATCAGTAAGGTGCTGTAATTTGGCATTTGTCTCCTCCATATATGGATGCATGGCACATATCTTTACAATAGAAGTTCCACAGAGACACCAGGAATAATTTCGTGGGAGATGGCGGATCCTTTTTCAAATGCTTAGAAAAAGCCTTTCCAGGAACAATTGAGGCAGAGGCTCCACTAGAACTTGATGAGGACCTACCCTTATGCAAAGAAATAATAGAATCCTCCATCTTTGAAAGTTGCAAGAAAAGAGTGGCATTTTTAATACATTTATGAGCGGAGGGCAATGATGAAGGTTTTGTCTTTTTTAATTTTTTCATAAAGAAAAGACAACAAAAAGGTCAGCAGAGTCACTATTGTTATCAAAATGGAAGCGCCTTAGCAAAGACAGATATTGCAATGATACATGAGAGAGGGATCTCATATGAAGGTCCAAACAATAGGTGAAACAGAAGGAGGGACCATGCTTGCAAGTCCAGACATCATTCCATTTTCAATAACAAAAAAGTTGATAAAATTATGCAAGAGAATGCAGCTTGACTAGAAGCCCAAAAAAGGAAATATCACAGGAGCCGTATCAAAAAAGACCAGTGTCTGCAGTGTATTTCATTCCTGGCAATGTAAATGGATGATAATGCAGAATTATTAGAAGGGACTTGCCTGGCGCTCCAAAGGGGCAGCAGGAACAATTGTACTGAAAATAAGCAGAGCGCTAGGAAAACTAGCAGAAAGACAAGAAGGCATCCTTGAAATGTCAGTGAAAGAATGCCATGGGATGGTAAAATGGGGGCCGTCACAGTGAGGTGAGCTGTGCTTGCAAGAGAAATGCACTCTACATCCTGTCAGAAAACAGTGACCCAAACCAAGGCAATGGCCGATGTTGGTAACACTTCCATGTTCAGAGAAGACGGGTCGCCAGTGGAAGCATTATTGTAATGCTGCAGACATCCCACATTATTTTGAGGAGGACTACACGGACGCCGCCACCCACCAGGGGCACCAAGCCACGCCCCCATTGCATTACTTATTAGAATAGTTAATGAATTATACTAGATAGTATGAACCCTTCCACGGTTGAATGGCACTGTATTGAGGTCAATATTGGTAGATAGTAATTTTGCATCTACTACATTGTGTACCACTACTTCAACAATGTAAAAATATCATTAATATTCTCCATACGCACTTAACCAGACTTACCTTCAGATGTAATGGTTAGGTCGCTGTAATGCTAGTAATACATTTACTTTGCTTTATAAAACATGATATATTACAGTTTGATCTATTTAGGGAAGAGAGAACACCCCTATTAGTGCTTCTAGTTCTTTCCCCTGCAATTGACACGATTGAGCATAACATTCTTACTTGTACTACATAAAATCATTGGAGGAGATGGCAACGTGCCTTACTGACAGAATTCAATTCTTTAGAACTCATTCTATCCTTGGACATAGTCCGTGAAGAGACGCCCAAGACCCTCCTTCTAAAGATAAACAAACCTTTTAAGTTATAAGTGGTTTGGGATTTAAATGTGATTCCTAATTGAATGATAGACTGCTCTGGTGGAAAGCTGCGCCTGAGGCCCAGTTAGACAGTTTTTCCAAGCAAACTCACACTCAGGTCTCCGTGTGGCAGAGAAGTTTTAAAGAGCTGCTGCAAGCTAAGTTAATAGAGTGTGACTGCAAAGACCAGTTGAAGATGCACTTCAAAGATTAGAACAAAGAGTTACTTTAGATGATTTTGTGGCAGAAATCACACCAAATGGCAGTTTCCAGACAGTTTGGGGAAATCACATTTACAAACGATTAGCACCTTTCTTGCTCAACATGTTGGTTTATCTTTATTGCACCATATTATATTATTTTAGTATATGTACTATATGCTATTCAATGAAGGATAATAAACTTATACAACTTCATATTTAATTTTGTTGCATCAACTATTTTAGATTCATTCCAAAGAAGTAAACATAGTTATGTTTTATATTTTTGCCAATTTAATGACAGCTGCACGTGTTGTGTCAAGGTCCTTCAACGATATGGAGGTTGGAGGTGGCTTTTCTATTTAATGTCTATACAATTCAACAATTCTTCCCCTAAAATGTGAATTAAAAAATATCTCTGTGAATATGGTCAACTTTTACACCTTATAACAAGACTGTGAAATTCCTCAATCTAATCTTTACTTTTCAATTTATGCGTTCAACCTACAGGGGTACTTTTACTCAACTGTGGAATGTTTTTCCATCAATAAGCAGACCACTCACAGTTATATTTGATAAGGGATGACATTTTATAACATCGGCACCATAACCACTTGTGTTTCAAAGTGATTACCAAGGACCCAGCTTATATGTTATATTATATTGATTTGTATAGGACACTAATCACCAGGGAGGTCATATAGGCCCTTGACCGAGGTGTGTAGGATTATGGTCCCAAGGTGCTTAAATGAACAGCCAGGTCCTAAGCTTCTAGCGATACTCAAGAAGTGAAGAGGAGGCTCTGAAGTGTTGAGGGAGGTTGTTCCATGTCTTGGGTGTAATGTAGGAGAATATGGTGACATTTCTGTGATTAATGACCCATGTAATATTACTAATTTATCCTTCAAGCCACATACCCCTATTCTATTTGTTATTTTCTTAGTTATTTTTCTGATTCATTGTATGCTGTTTGGCCTCTGTATCTGTCTGTAAAGCACATTCATTAAAACTCAGCCTTGAATCTGCTTCATGAAAACTAAACAAAGCAATGAAAGTCAGAGGCTTTGCAAGCCTACACCCGCTCTCCACCATTATCTGTCACAAATCCCATTTAAACAATGAAAGCCACTTTGGCACCATAACTGTTGGAAATGTATATTTGCCCATTAAAATATATACATAAAAATGTAACTTTTTTCGCTGGGTAAAATCTGCTACTTTTATGTCACTAGAACTCTTCATAAGTCAGCTTAAATGTCAACCCTGTACCACTAAGAACCCCGTGGTATCATTTAGACATTTTTCTGTAACTTCCACTATTTCTTTTAGACATAAATTGCAACCATTTTAATTCTATTAGAAGTATTAGTTTGTAATGAATGTATTATTAGTTGGGGAGGATGTAAGTCCTTTCCACATAATAATGCCCAAACCTTGTTAGCTCCATCATAGAAGTTCATGAAATAAATTTGGGCTGAACCATGGTAGCTATGCAGCAGAACAGACAGGCTTAACTCAAGCAAAATTGTGTAAAGAATTAAACAGCATCAAATCAATTAGAAAAATAAAAACAAAGCACAGTAAAAATTCATACAACCAATTTCTAAAAATAAAGAAAATGTTATTTAGAAAAATTTCACAACAATGATTAAAAACCAAAATGGGGAACCAGAGATATGGGTTTTAAAACATTTAGGGCAAAAAGCGCCATAAAAAAGTAAAGTGTCATTTAAAAGTCACTGTTGAAGTTGACCAGTACCTACACACAATTTCAGGCCTACCATGATGGAGCAGACGTCAGATACACCAAGCGTATCATCCCAGTCAAAGATCTTACCTTTTGACTAAGTCCCTGACTTGGAAGACAAAGTCCTACATTGGTGCAATGTTGCGGACTGTGGAATAAATTGGTTTGGGCAGGAACAGCTCAGAATGGAAAATTCAATTTCACAGCTGCAAAAGTCCTCTCATTAGCTGTATACTTTAAACATGTTCACTGGTCAAGCTGCCAAACTTGGTACCCAAAATCCTCCATTGGAACACGTTTGGAAGATGTATGTGACTAAGGACTTGATTTAGAGTTCGGCAGATGGTTTATTCCATCACATGTGTGATGCACATCCCGTCATGCTGTATTACTTGTGCATTATATCCAATGGCACTTGCAATATGGCAAACCGGCTATATATCACGGTTGTTACAGAATAACCCATCCGCTGAAATCTAAATCAGGCCATATTGCTCATAAGGGCCAGCTGACTCTCTGGAGGTCTTGGAAGTCAAATAATGTTCAGGCTTTCCGAAGCAATTCATATTATCTCTTCTAAGGCTCCTAAAACCTCAGGGACAGCACTAAGGGGCCAGAACTCACTGTACCAGAGGGTAGTAGTATTATCCAGTCTAGCTCCATTTGCTACTGATGAGCTGCTAATCTCAGGTAAAGGGTCTCTTGTAGCTTGTTTTGTACATGTAGCCATAGGCGGTTAACCAACTGACCATTGAAGTCCACTTTTCTCATCTGGGTACAAGTGGGAGTAGGCCCAGTCCTTGGATATCAACACAGATGAAAGACAGGAGGTCCAATCCTCTTCTGTTCTTACACAGGCCCAGAAAGCGTTCTGATGAGCTGGGGTGGCTGCCATATTTGAAGGATTCACTAGCCAGTGGAGAGGCGTGGCTTCCTGGATAGTCTCTAACCAATGAGAAAAAATTATTCAAAGGCAAGCCATCCCACTTTGCAGAACATCATGATTGCTGTTCGTCAAGCTATCCACTTTTCTGGGTTAGTTCCAACACAGCTGAACCCTTCCTCCCTTGGAAGGTGGCTGGTGTTACAGCTTGGTGTCTAGGGAAATGAGCAGTCTTTTCCTCCTCAGTCACACTAAACTGATTCTGGGACCAGCTCCCCATCCCACCATTGTGGTGTCATCCTGGATACACTGTTTTAAGGGATTAAAGAGCTACTCTTTCCCATGTTGAAGGACGTGACCCTAGGGGTCACACAGGTTACTTACATCCACCTGCTATGCCTTCCCAAAAATGAAGAGTCGGTCAGACAGAAGAGAATACAAACAGTTAGTTTATTAACATTACTCTGCAGAGGAGTCCATCATGACCTGCACCCTAAGATGTCTGCCGAGCGACTGGCCCCCCAACAGCCTACAGCGGATAAACATCATTCCTCTTGCGAAACCCCCAACCACGCCCACAATGGAAAAATACCGGCCTGGGCCGAACATGAACAAAGAGGCACAGTAGGATGAGCTAACACCTGCCAGATGGGTACACGTTATCAAGGCCACAGTGCTAGGTCTCAGCATCTCCTAACATGGGAGCAGAAACTACACATTCAGATAAGTATGGCAGGACAGAATGGCCTATTCATTAGCAAGTCAGAAAACAGCCTTGAGCAACAGAGAAAATAATAACGAGATGCAGTGTTCTGCTGAGGCAAGCAACGTGGGCAATGAGGCCTAACTCTGGCACAGTCTGAGCAGCCTAATAGGGATTACGAAAAGCAAAATGGAGTTACACTTGCTAACTGAAACCTGCACATTGCGGGGACAACTCAGTGGGTTGCATTACGTGAATGCAAATGTCGTCTATTTAGCCATGCACTACTTACCTAATATAGCATAAAACTAGTGCCTTGCAGGAATGGGGATTTCAAACCTAACTGACCATCCTTTTAGCAGAAGTGGCTAAATGCTTTATTTGGCTATCCGGTAGGGTTTTTACAATTCTAAGGGGAAGGGCAAATGCATAGATACTCGTGTAGTAATCATGTAACAATAGGGAAGAAGGCAACACACTTAATATGAAATTTCAACTAATATTCAAAAATTCCCTCATAGATGAGCATAAGGTCATGGATACCCTGCAATATCATAGTAGGGACTTTATTATTACGTCCTGAGAGCCTAGGAGCAGGGGTGAGCTTACTCACACAATAAGTGCAACATGCTGGAATGTAATAATACATAGGCAACACGTAAAGATGACACCTGCGATAGCTATTAGAACCATTAGTATCTTCCATCCCCATGATGTCAAAAGACCCCAGAGCCACCCTAAGAGAGACCACCAACCATTATCCTGGTGGATTACTGAGGCACGTCTGTGTAATTTCTGTATTACAGAGTATACAGTAGGGATGCTATCAGGGATGTATAAACAATAACTACTGCCGATGATGCGGCAGGCCCCACCCCTATCAGCCAGAATAACGTCTAAAACCATACGATTTTGAAGAGAAACGAGCCTCGTAGCTGAAGCTCGACTGTTATATTGGTCAGTATACCAGCAGTAGTATTAATGGCTCCCTCAACTACTCTGGCCAAGCGCCGAATATTACGGCTATTGAACATGGGACCCCAGAATGGCAGAATTCCTTTCATTATGTCAGTGAATTGCTGTAAAGAGGTATCTGTCTGATCAATATCGTCTGTATTGACTACCCTCTTAACAAGGGGAGCCAGGGCCCTCCTGCGCTGTAGGCGGTGAGTCTTGTGGTAGTTGGGAGGGGTTATATAGACAGGGGGAACGATGTAGGAAAGGTAACAGCTTCCAGGCCATCCTTCAGGGAGCCACACATAACCACAATCACCACAAACAAAATAAACATTAGGTGGTGGGATCAAGGGGGGACTTTTGGGCATTCTCAATATGGAAGTGGTGTTGCATCTACTGTTCCCCACCTCTGAACATAAAAAGGAACAAGGACTTCTACCACTGCCATGGGTATGGGTGTATCTTCGGTGCGGGCTTGGAAGGATTGGTAATATTCTGCTTCATTGAACTGCGAACGCATAGCTCTATCCATCTTTGTTCTGTTTGCCTTTCTATATTGATCTGCAGCCCTGAAGCAAGAATTCAAGAACACTCGGTCAAACCGTCCATCTCCAAGGGAACCCCAAGTAGGGGCCAATGATGGGAGTACACATTTCTTTGTATTATAAACAGCATGTGTTTGGTGCAACGTTTTAATAAAAACATTATCCTTGTGGGACTTCTGGTGTTCCTCTTTGTGAGGCGCTAAGGTACCAAAAATGTGTTTAGGAGGTGTTGGCGTAGAACTTATCCAAACATGCACAGTATATTTTTCTTCTAAGAAGAACAGTACCCCAAATACAACCAGCAGGGAGAGCAAAATTATCACAACAAACACTATCTTGCTCTTAGTGGACCTAGAGGACCAAACTGGCCCATCTAAAGTGGGACGCGGAGCCGCAACGGGCTGCTCCTCATCCGGGATAGGACGACCAAAGGGATACTTTTGGAAAACTTCAAGGGCAACTTACATGTGTCACAAGTAAAAGGAATATTCACAGGCTAGAGCCACAATTGCAGCAACAGCACCAGAGGGGCAAGTGCCTCCCAGTGTGCTTCTAGAGCCTCAGGCTCAGGCTCTTATTGTCCATCAACGACAGTGATTTGAAGCACTTCCACGGGGGAGCTGCGCAATTGCTGAAAAACCAAATCTTCTTTCAGGATAGGGCACTCTCCCTCCTTGGCAAGTTCCCTCAACTATCCTGCCCAAGGCAGTGCACCACTGTTGTTCACTCTAATCTAATACATGCATCCTAGGCACAGGACCTGTGTCCTAAGCTCAAGTCCTTCCCTAACTCCTAGACTGTTCGGCTGGTGCACCATCCTTCTTTTGGGGCCTCAGGTTATATTTTGTCACTCCAGGCACTGTTTCATCAACAAAAAGGGGCAGAAACTCAGGGTCAGGTGGGCATCAAGACTCAGGGTCCGGTGTATTGGAAACAGAGTGATCCGGGGCAGCCCTTATGTCCGGGGGGTCACCGCAAACAGGGCTGTGTCACTCTCTTCGTCCATCTGCACCCACCTCAATCGGGCGTCAGAGAAGGGAACAAAGCGTGGCACACGCTCACACTTCTGATCAGCGATACCGTCGTTGACCCAGCTGTCATACAGAAGCAGGAGGGCACCCGCTTCATGTGAGAGGCATGGATCCAATGCCTTCTGCCGTCTACCTTAACTGTGGTTCGAGTGACGAGTAGAACGATGACAGGTCTTTTCCAACTCTGCTCCAAACAGCTTTTTCTCTGAAAAATGTTAACCAGAACATAATCTCCGGGCTGTATGCAGTGCCCGGGCACCTCTGGTACTGACTGCAACAAGGCATGTACCTGTTGGTGAAGAGAACGGAGATCTTTATACAACTCATATAAATAGTCCACAAGTAGGGAAGCACTTGTGTCTTGGGCCACCCAGACATTAGCAGGGCGTCGGAAGACCACTTCATACGTGGACAACCCTGTTCTTGAGTGCGCTGTTTCTCTGGTAGATAAAAAGGCCAAGGGTAACGCATCTGGCCATCGCAATCTTGTGCTTTCTTGAATCTTTGTTAGTTTCAGCTTGAGAGTACCATTGTACTTCTCAACAAGGCCTGCTGGCTGGGGGTGGTTCACAGTTCAAGCCGTTGCACACCAATTCAATGACTTTTGAATTGAAGTGACTTCCATTTTCACTCCAAATCACGCGTGGAAATCCATAGCAAGGAAGAACTCTTTTAAAAGTGCCGTCGCCATAGCTGAATTCTCTTTATTGGGGTAAGCCTCAATCCATTTACTGAATGCGCAAATCACTGCCAGCACATACTTCACTTTATTGACTCGTTCTATTTCAATGAAATCCATCTGGAGAACCTCGAAAGGGAAGGAAGGCGGTGCAAAGTTACTAGCGGGTGTAGGGGTACCTTTCCAGGATTATGCTTCAAACAAATGATACAATGCTTCACTAGGTGTGTGGCTACCTTAGCGATATTATCATTCTGCCCTACTGGGTCTAGTAGCTTGCATATTCCCTTGGCACTAATATGTGTTGGGCCATGGGCCATAGTAACAACAGGGAGCACATAGTAATTAGGCGGTAACCATTGCTGTTTTCCAGACAATTCAGTCCAACACCCATCCTCATCCAGACAACCGGTTCTCTCCTTCCACATTGCCAATTCATCTAGAGTTGCCTCACCCTGAATTTCGTTGACATTTTCCAATGTGTCCTTGAACATTTCATTGTCTGAGACCCAACCACCGGGACTTGCCACAAACAATTCAATATTGATCGAGCTGTCTCCTTGGCTGTCTGGTCCGCAAACCCTTTCTGTGATGGCTTTATGAGCGCTACATTTTACTATTGCTAACTTATCAGGAAGTGCAAATGCGGAAAACAATCTGTGTATCAATGGGCTGTTCTGTATTCGCAGTCCGTACGAAGTTAAGAACCCTCTCTGCGCCCAGAGGCGCCCAACATTATGGGCCACTCCAAAGGCATACTGGTTGTCCGTGTAGATATTAACAGCCAGTTTCTCACTCAACTCATAAGCCCTGAGAAGAGCAACCAACTCTGCAGCTTGGGCCGATTGGTATGGGGTACGGGATGCCTCAACTACAGTGTGTAACGTTGTGGTTGCATAGGCTGTAGTGGTGGTGCCATCTGGTAACTTCAAACAAGAGCCATCGACATATAGTTCCCTTGGGGGTCAGATAGGGGAATATCAGTCAGGTCTACCCGTCCTTTCATTTCTTCCTCAGTTCGAAACAAATAATCATGGCCAACGTGGACCTTTTCTTCCGAAGGGAGGGGTAGTAACGTGGCTGGGTTCAGAGTGGCACATCGTTTGATGGTAATGTGCGGAGCAAACGAAGTCAGCTCATATCCAGTAAGATGTGCACTAGTAAGGTGCGTTGTTTTT
The DNA here is from genome assembly GCF_964261635.1 of Lissotriton helveticus. Taxonomy (NCBI): domain Eukaryota; kingdom Metazoa; phylum Chordata; class Amphibia; order Caudata; family Salamandridae; genus Lissotriton; species Lissotriton helveticus. The sequence goes on from NC_136058.1 coordinate 217,389,068, forward strand.
GTCTTGTTCAAAAGCCTATCCATAGCATGAGGTACCATTACTGTGAGATCAGTATCAAGTAGGAGCCCTAATGATTGCCTAAGAGAAACTGCTGTGGCAGCTCTCAGACAGCTGAGGAGAGCTCTGGCGACATTGTCAAGCATGGCAGAGAAGTAGGTGCTGGGTGTCTGCTTACCACCGAAACCCTGTGTTAGAACAGAAAGCACGCAACTGTCCGCCTCATGCACATAGATCACAAAAGGCTTCTGGTAATCAGAAGTTCCAAGCACAGGAGTAGATCAAAGTGCAACCTTTAATTGCTAAAAGCTTGCTTGTATGCAGGTGTCCAAGGCAGGGGTTCATGCACATCGTTGGTGGTCAGGTAAAGAAGGAGTTTTGTTAGTAGGGAGTAGTTAGGGATCCAATACGACAATACGAAGTTATCCCAATGAACGCACGTACCTCGCGTTGGGTCTTAGGAACAGGCATATTAGTAATAGCAGCTATGCCTTAAGGTGTTAGTCTGCGACATTCTTTCAACAGTAGGTGACCTAAGTAGGTGACTTCCTGTCGACAATATTGAAATTTCGAAAGTGACACCTTGTGTCCATGATGAGCCGAATGCAACAATAATTTAACTGTGGCTTCTTTGGAACCATCCTCAATGTCCGAAGCCACAAGGAGGTTGTCAACGTACTGCAACAGCACATTGCTAGGGGACAGCTCCAAGGAGACCATTTGAGCCTTCAAAGCTTGACTATAAAAACGATGACTTTCTGTATAGCCTTGTGGAGCACGGCAGCATCTAAAGCTCCGATCGGCTATTGCAAAACTGAACAGATATTGGCTATCTGTGTGTATCGATATGCTGAAGAAAGCATTCTTTAAGTCAATCACAGAAAATAAGTTGGCGGATGGGGGAATCATTGTCAGGATAGTGGTAATGTCAAGGACCACAGGGTAAAGAGGAACCACTATTTTATTGACCTCTCTGAGGTCTATCACAAAACGGTAAACATCAGGGTGTGCATCAGAATAGTCCACAGGTGTCTTGTTAAGGATAGGAAGAATAAGGCTATTACACACATTCACCATTGTCTCTTCAACCTCACCAGACTTAACCAAATCCTGAATTATTTGTAATAAGGCCTTTTCTCCTGCCTGCAAAATCCTATACTGGGGAATGTGTGGCAATTTGGCATTGTCCCTTATCTGAATTGAGACCGGTGGTATCTGAAGCAACCCCACATCTGTGTCCCCCATAGCCCACAATTTGCGCAGCACATCTTTGAACTCTTTAGGGAGGGGAGCATCTTTTGCAAAGCATTGTTTTGGCCGGGCCACCTGTGGTCCAATAGTCATGTATACACACACCATCAGGAGAACAAAATATGGTTGCATGCAACCATTTTCGCAAATCCAATTCCAACACATTTACCCCACAATTGGACATCAATAAAAATGGTGAATCAACTGTGAAGGGACCAATAGTCAAGGCAAGAGGTTTAGAAATGGGGCTAACAACCGGCACACCTGAGAAACCAACCAAAACATTATTTTGGCCAGGCAGAGCTGCCCCCGGGTCCAGTGAACGGGTAACAGAGCTATTCATTGTTTTGACTTATCCCAAAAATAACCAAGTCTAAAAATAACATCTAAGTTGAGTAAAGATCAGGAGAAAATTCTCTTCTTTCTGATATTAGTAAGGAGAAAAATATGCATCAAATGGGTGAAAAGTATACCTCCAAAACATAGAGAATGGTTAGCTTCAGTACAAAGAATACATAAATTAGACAGGAGAGGGCACATGGGGATAGAGAAATAAATTTTGGAACATCTGGGAAAATTACAATCTTACAAATTAGAGTGGTGAAATGCATTGTATGGTCTAATGATTAAGCAATGCAATAAAGCCTTCAGGTGGAAACTTGAAACGGGTAGTCAAAATGACTAGCTCAATCTAAAATCAATTTGCGCTGGAAACGGAAAAAAGGGGCCCAAGCACAGAGGGGAATTAGAAACTCAACACGCACATGTTGCGTTTACCCAGGAGAAGCCCCAGATGGTCGGAATAGAAGGGAAAATGAGCCCGACACCTCCAATTCCAAATATTGCTATATGAGGACAAAAAAAAACATAGCTATTCATAGCCCTTGTATCAACCAGAAACTTTTATGTGGTGCCCAGTAGATCAGCAGTAACGTAGGGTCTGCGTTCATCTATCGGCATCCGAACTGGTCCCTTGCCCTGTCCCTGGCTATCCTCGCTGTGAGAGAACCCTGTCACCTCATCCATGTCATAGTCATCAGGATAGTACTGTCGACTTCGTCAAAATAGTTCCCACTCTGCCTTTTGTATGAGGCATCCTCTGACTGCGTCCCCCCTCGGCCTCCACGCCTTCTAAACCCTCAACCTCTCGGGCCTCACCTTTCTGCAATAACTCCGGACACTCATTCCGCCAATGCCACTCCTGTTTACAATATACACATTGATTAAGACCAAGAGGCGCATTCGAAGCACCCCCCCTACTAGACCAAGGGAACCGCTGGGCTAAACCTCTGCCTCTTCCCCTCACAACCTGCTGCATCAACACCCTCGTCTTCAGATTCTTCAACTTTTTCTCCACCTTCACTTTGTCCTCATTCTCTCCATGCTCATAATACTGCGCCATACTCAAAATCACTGATGGGGATTAGGTCATCCAAGCAATTTCCAAAGCCTGCAATCTCAGGAAGCAAATTAGTGACAAATCTGTTAACAAACAAATAAACACCACCCTCCTGTGACAGGTCCTGACCACTAAATTCTAGAAACACCCCTTCAAATCTAGTAAAGAAATCAGACACACTCTCATCCTTCTTCTGACGACAAGCAGTCAACTTATCCCAATCCACTCTCTTTGGCGGGATAAGTGAGTGCATGTAGGTGACAAAACGCCACGGCAAAGCTAGGAGCTCCGCTTTCGGCTTATGACTGGACCTAGGCTCCTTTTTCCACACCTTGATCTCATCCCATGGGCCACCCAACTCCAGAGTATGGTCCTGCGTATGTACCTGTTAACAAACAAATAAACACCACCCTCCTGTGACAGGACCTGACCACTAAAATCGAGAAACACCCCTTCAAATCTAGTAAAGAAATCAGACACACTCTCGTCCTTCTTCTGACGACACGCAGTCAACTTATCCCAAACCATTCTCTTTGGCGGGATAAGTGAGTGTATGTAGGTGACAATACACCACGGCAAAGCTAGGAGCTCTGCTTTCAGCTTATCACCGGACCTACGCTCCTTATCCCACGCCTTGATCGCCACCCATGTGCCACCCAACTCCAGAGTGTGGTCCTGCATGTGTACATGCCTCCATATGTCCACCGATACGAACAGACCAAAGACCAATTCAATATCAGCTAACATCATTACTGTGGAGGAGGCGGCCTCCGTCAGTTCCTTATAATATGCAGTGGGATTTTTCCCGAGGTCTGGCAGCTGACTCTTCAGGGATAGGATCTAATTACAGTGTCTGTGGAGTCAAGCAGTTCTGGAATTTCAGGATGGTAAATTGGATGGACTTCCCTCATAGGGTAGTGTTTCCCTATTGTCGGAACCTTTAGGAGCAGTCTGCCATGGTACCCCACCAGTGTCGATACATTAGCAAATACTTCAGTAGGAGCCATACCTGTAGAGTATACCCTGCCCCGTACATTGTATATTATCTGCTGTGCCAACCCTGTAAACACTGTTCCCACAGTCCTATTAGCATGGCCGACATGTGCTTAAGAACATGTTGTTGTACAAAGGGCTCATAATCTTTCATCACACTCCACACATCTCCCACATTATAGATCGGGTTTCAAGCCCACTGAGCTGCCTGATTTGCCACCATTCGCTTTTCTTCATCACCCACAGCAGAACGCACTAACACTTTCTCCATGCGGTCTCGCGCTGCTGCTCAATCCGTTTCATGCATCCCACGCACAGGCGTTTCGACCTTTGACAGTATTTGGGTGTTCACATCCAAGGGGGAATGATCGATGCAGAGACAGGTATCATCATGTAGGGAGACAGAGTTGTTGGGGTGAATGGGAGCATAGCAGTTGAAAGGGGACTAGTAGACAGGAGAGCTAACGGCTCCCACCCCTGTAGCTAGCATGGGTGTGGAAGAAGTCGGTGGGGTGGGTCTGAATCAGTAGTTCCAGAAAGGGAAACACTAGAGAGAGTGGCACTAGGGGCCAAAGACTGGGATGTCAGTACTGTCGGATATCCGTTCAAGGGCATAAGGGGGTGAGAATCTAAGAGCTCTTCTACGAAATCATTACCTTCCTCTCTAGTGACATAACATTTATCAGTCTGTAATTGGAACTTCCTGTCTGCAAATTCTAAACCTTTCTCTACCCTTTCCTTCTCATAGGCCACTGCTTTCTAAGTTACAGTATGCGTCTGTCTCCTTCGGGGCTCTTTGTCTGCTCTCATACGGCGCTGCTTTGCTTCTTTCTGCCACACTCTTAGAGAATCAAACATTGACTGCTTGCTCTTTTGAGCAAACAATTATTTATCCTGCAAGAAATTAAATTTCTGTTTATCAAACGAGCCAGTAAGCAGCCACTGTAACTCAGCGTTGTCCCTCGTATATTTATGCCACAACGTGCTAAACATAATAGGGCCAATACCGTGTTTGACGTATACATTAAACTTTGGAGAACCCTCCAGTGGCGCAGGCTGACTCTCTTCCAATCGAGCATCAGTAGAACAACATCAACATCCAAAACATCCAAACTTACTTAAACAAGGCATCTTAATATAAGACTCATACACTGTCCCCAACGGAAAAATAGAACACCAACAAAAATAAAGAAAGAAAATAAAAAAGAGAATAATTGTCCAAAAACCAAAACAAAATGGTCCGCAAACCACTCACCACAGTCCAAGTTCAAGAAGACAGACTTCTAGCCCCAGACCTTTTACCAGGAAAAAGAAACCAAATTACCAGTTGGTCTGGCATACTGTTGGCAAACACTCTGTATCTTTCCAAAAAGGGTCCGCAAACCCACCAAGTTCAAACCAAAACAGACCAAGCCATGGCCCGTCGGCTTGTGCTTTTCAAGCAAGACAGTCAAGAGACTGTATCAGCCCGCAGGCTTGTTGCATTCAAGAATGGCACCATTAGCCCAAGAGTCAAATCGCTCACCTGGTGGACTCAGGTAGAGTCAAATTATTCTCCACTGCCGACTCTTCGGACCATACGTCAACTTCAAGGTTTCGCCTTCTCAGGACCCCAGCCGGTAACCACCAGACGAGGAGTCACCCGATCAGATGGGCGGGGCAGCTGCGAGAACTAAGCTTGGTGGTTGTGGGGTACTCCGATCCGCACGACCGACCTGATGCACCCAGACCCTGCAAATCACCTTGCGGGGTGCCTGTTCGGGTGCTAGCTGAAGGACATGGCACTTAGGGACCACGTGAGTTACTTACAACTACCTGCTATGCCTTCCCAAGAATGAAGAGTCGGTCAGACAGTGGAGAATACAAACAGTTAGTGTTAGTGACTTGGCCCTTTTTGCAGGGTCATCCCTAAACATTTTGCCTTTCTCCTAGCCTTTTCTCTGACATGGTGTTGGTGGTTTTAGGCCTCTGGGCACTTTAGCACTGCTGTCCAGAGTAAAGTGCGTGTGCTCTCTGTGTTACATATGGTTAGATTGGTCTACACCTGTTTGACCTATTTAATTTACCTGTCAGTCCCTTGTAAAGTGGTGTCTCATATACCCAGGGCTGGTAAATTAAATGCTACTGGTGGGCTTGCAGTGCTTATTGCGCCACCCACCAAAGTAGCCTTGCAAATTTATCTCAGGCCTCTGCCATTCCAGGACCTGTGCTCGCAGTGTCACTGCCACTGTGACGTGGCACCTAAAGAGTATGCCATGTCTGTGACCTCCCTTTTACTACATGTCAGTCACCCTATGGTAGGCCCTAGCTAGCCCTATGGGCAGGGTGCATAGTAGGTAAAAGATAGGACATGTACCTTAAGTGCATGACATGTCCTGGTTTCTCACTACTGTGGGGCTAGACTCCCATAGGAATGCATTGGGGATTCCCTGATAAGTGTTTCAGTGGCAATTCCTGATATGAGAGGAGCTGCGTGGTCAAGTTTAGTACATTTGGAATGGTAATAATAAATGCTGCGCAATCGTGTGAGCATATTTATTATAACTATTTTAGAAACGCCACTTTTAGAAGATTGCATTTCTGTGTGCTGTGTGTCTACCTGCCTGATGTGAATTGCATGTCTGGCTTTTGAGTGACAGGGGCTGGGGAGGTGTGTGTGGCTCCAGGAGGGGCATGGGATATCTACATTTGGAGTGGTGGGATGAGTAGTCCCCTGACCCTGAATGGGATTGTGCATGCCCTGTACAATGCTGGCTCCGCCCCCTGTGGTGTGTCTGATCACCGAGCCCACACCTGACAAAGGGGAAGAGGAGACTGGTAAACAGAGTGCTCCAATTCCCCCCTGAACCAGTTTTTGCTGGTTCCCCAAGCCCTGTACTACAAATAAAGCCAAAAGGTGGTATAAATATAGGGGCTTTTACCCCATGAAATGTGTATGCTGTTTCTGGACTTACTGGGGGTTTGCTGCCGCTGGGGGTCCAGGCAGAGCCACCGCAGAGGATTGCCTCCCTGCAGGAGTGCCCTGTGTGCTGACTTATCTGGGCACAGCTATGCCCCTTTGGACCCTGCAGTACTCTCGCGCCATGGGAGTGTTTTGCTTTACTTTTAAATTCCAAGAGAAGAGGAGCATTTATTTAATTTGCTTAACTTTGCAGTACTGGGTTGCAACTGCGTTGGGAGAGGATCCTGATGTGAGTATCCCCTCGCACTTCTTCTAATTGGAGAGGGAGCCCACCCTGCACCCATGCACCTGTGACAAGCGGGTGCCCACCTAGCATTTGGCGGTTGTTGGCTGGTGTCCACCCCTAGTTTAGTGGTTGTTGGTGGGTGCCCACCCCGCTTTAGTGTTTATTTCAAGGCAGGAGCCCACCCCGCACTATGGCTCCGAAAAGGAATCACTGCCGCAGCCCGATTGCAAACCGGAAGTCAGGGGCGTCTGCCTGTCTGTGGGCGGGGCCTTCAACATATGGCTGGAAGTCTGTGAGCGTGGGAGAGCCCTGCGATGAATGCCAAAGCAATCCCCGGTGAGAGGTGACGGAGCCTCGCAGGCTCCATTGGCGGCGTTTCAGCCTTCCCCCACGTGGAAGGGGAGGAGGAAGGCCGCAGAGATCACGGGTGACCGAGCGGAGGAGTTCTCCAGCAGCCCCGGTAAGTGGGGCTTCTCTATTGTCCATTTTTTGTGCCGATCGAGGCACAATGCAAGTGCCTAGTTTCTGAGCGGAACCGCAGGAGAGGGGCCGCTCCAACGTTGGGGAAATTTTGTTTAGAATTGGCCCGAGCGTCAATGCCCATAGTTCCCGCACTGCTGCACTACACCGGCGTGGGCAGCTGCCACATTTAGCTGCATTTGGTTGGTGTCCCAGGGTGGGGACTCCAGAGGGCACAGTGAGTGCCCGTGGTCATTTCTTTGCGGGCATTGTTATATGTTGACAGTCCCTAGGCAAAGTGAGTGCCCGTGCTAATTTCTTATGGGGCTCATCAGGCACAGTAAGTGCCAGTGCCTAGTTTTCATCACAGCTGCACCACAATTAGCGGCAGCTGCAACGTTTAGGCCAGTTCATTTTCAGGACCCCCAGTGTGGACCCAGGAGCCACAGTGGTGCCATCGCAATTGCGCACTCTGGATTCTGCTGCAGTGGCAGCCTCCCTGACATTTGGGACACTGGGCATTTGAGCCCTCTGGGAAGGCCAGTTGGCCAGAGGGTCAGTTAGGTTGGTAGGGCGCCAGGCCCTAATTTGATTTATGTCCTGATATGCTAGATGTGTTTTACGCACCATGCTTTGTGCCTCTGATGTTTATGTTTAGGAGGTTATTCCTTAATCTGAGGTTTATACGTAGGAGGTTATTGCCTAATCTGATTTCTACTTATGAGGTTACTGCACACTGTGTCTATGCTTGTGAGGTTATTGAATAATGTGTTTATACTGGTAAAGATATTATGACCTAATGTGTTTAGGTTTATGAAGTTGGCAAATAATGTATTTTACGCCTGATGTGATACTGATTGCATAATATGATCATCAACAACGGGACATCATCAACACCTCCTTCGACATCGCCACCTTCCCAGGGAGCTGGAAGCACGCCGAACTCAGCGCTCTACTCAAGAAACCATCAGCCGACCCCGCCGACCTCAAGAACTACCGCCCCATCTCGCTGCTCCCGTTTCCGGCAAAAGTCATCGAGAAGACCGTCAACAAGCAAACTGGCCGCCTTCCTCGAGACGAACGGTTCCCTCGACCTCTCGCAGTCTGGCTTCCGGGCCAACCACAGCACCGAGACCGCCCTGATCGCAGCTACCGATGACATCCGAGCCCTGCTCGACAACGGAGAAACAGCGGCCCTCATCCTCCTGGACCTCTCCGCGGCCTTCGACACTGTCTGCGCCTCAGCAACGTCGGAATCCAGGAGAAGGCACTGAAGTGGATCATCTCCTTCCTCGCCGGAAGGACACAGAGAGTCCGCCTCCCCCGTTCAGATCGGAGGCCACCGAAGTCATCTGCGGCGTTCCTCAAGGCTCCTCGCTCAGCCCAACACTCTTCAACGTCTACATGAGCCCCCTCGCAGCCATCGCACGCCAGCACAACCTCAACATCATCTCCTACGCCGACGACACCCAGCTGATCCTCTCCCTCACCAACGACCCCACCACCGCCAGAGCCAACCTGCACGAAGGGATGACAGACGTAGCCAAATGGATGTCGAACAGCCGCCTGAAACTGAACTCGGACAAGACAGAAGTCCTCATCCTAGGATCCTCAACCTCCGCCTGGGACGACTCCTGGTGGCCCCCCGCCCTGGGCACCGCACCCAAACCAACAGACCACGCACGCAACCTGGGCTTCATCCTGGACTCCTCCCTCTCCATGACCAGACAAGTCGACTCAATCAACATGTCGCTATCATCTGGCCAGGTGCCTTTGAAATGGAAGCATGCGGTAGTAATGCCCATTTTGAAAAAACCATCTCTCGACCCCACAAAATCGGAGAACTACCGCCCGATTTCGCTTCTCCCGTGGCCAGCCAAACTCGCGGAGGTGCATGTTAACACCGCCCTCACTGATCATCTGTCGCGTGCCAACATTCTGGATGATACCCAGAATGGTTTTCGGGCAGGCCACAGTACGGAGACAGCATTGTTATTTATGGTCGAGCACCTGCGGGCAGTTCTGGACGCAGGTCAAACGGCGGCGCTTGTTTTGTTAGATCTAAGCGCCGCCTTTGACACGGTCTCCCATGAAATTCTCCTGCAGCGTCTTGAGGAGATAGGGGTGACCGGTACTGCACACCAGTGGTTTCGTTCGTTTCTCAGGGATCGTTCCTTCTGTGTGGCGTCCCCGCCCTATCAGTCCAAGTGTCATCCTCTGTCTCTTGGGGTCCCGCAGGGTTCCTCGCTGAGTCCCACGTTGTTTAACATCTACGTGAGGCCGCTGGCTGAGGTTGTGAAGCTCTGTGGTATGACCATGGTGTCGTACGCAGATGATACCCAGCTAGCGGTCATGATCAGCGGGGACTCCGGGGTGGATGCCCCAAGATTCAGAGAAGGACTTCGGGCGGTAGCGGGTTGGATGACGTCCAACTGTCTCCAACTAAACGCCAAAAAAACGGAGGTGATGGTCTTTGGGAAGCGGACGGACCTATGGGGAGACACTTGGTGGCCTCCTGAGCTGGGTCCCACCCCCACTCCGGTTGCGGAGATCAAAAATCTGGGGGTTTGGCTGGACCCTTCCCTCAATTTTGTTGGCCACACCAAAAGGACGGCGGCGTGCTGCTTCGGCATCTTGCGCAATTTGAGACCTGCCCTTAAGTATTTCGATGCCGCAACTCGTCAACTTGTGGTACAAGCAACGGTTCTGGCTCGGCTGGACTATGCCAGCTCCCTTTTTATTGGGTTAAACCAGGCCGAGCTGACCCGACTTCAAAGAGTGCAGAACGCAGCGGCCAGAGCAATCGTAGGTCTTCCTAGGTTTTGCTCGGCCGGTCCAACTTTGCGAGCTCTGCACTGGTTACCCGTTAGGCAGCGGATCCACTTTAAAGTGCTGTGCATATCTTTCAAGATTCTGAAGGGCCTGTCGCCTCCCTTATTGTGCCAACTTTTGTGCCCTTACATCCCGGGTCGCACTTTGCGTTCGCTGGACCAAGAATTAGCGGTAGCCCCTCGGTTCAAACTCAGTCGGGCGGGGGGTCGCTCTTTTAGGGTGCGGGCAGCCGCACTCTGGAACGCTCTCCCCTTGAAATTCCGGACTCTTGGCGACTTGCTTTCTTTCCGCAAGGCCGCTAAAACTCTTCTGTTTCCCAGTTATGTTAAAATCTAAATCCCCCATTTTTAATAACATTTTCTGTTTCCTGTTGTGTTGTGTTCGCCACCTTGTTGATGCGCCGGGACGCTCCTTCGCTGGAGCAGCCGTGCGCAATACAAATAGCACTAACATAACATAACATAACATAACATAACGCCGTCTCCTCGTCGTGCTTCAACATCCTACGCATGCTACGCAAGATCTTCCGATGGATCCCCTCCGAGACCAGGAAGACGGTCACCCAGGCCCTCGTCACCAGCCGTCTGGACTACGGCAACTCCCTCTACGCCGGAACCACCGCCAAACTCCAGAAGAGACTCCAGCAGATCCAGAACACCTCAGCACGACTCATCCTTGACATCCCCCGCCGCAGCCACATCTCGGGACACCTGAGAGACCTGCACTGGCTCCCGGTCAACAAGAGAATCACCTTCCGGCTCCTCACCCACGCACACAAAGCCCTACACAACCAGGGCCCAGGATACCTCAACAGCCGCCTCAACTTCTACGCTCCCAAACGCCAGCTTCGATCGACCAGCCACGCCCTCGCCGCCGTCCCCCGCATCCGAAGAGCCAACACAGGAGGAAGGTCCTTCTCCTACCTAGCCGCCAAGACTTGGAACTCCCTTCCGACCCACCTCCGCCTGACCCAAGACCACCTCGCCTTCAGGAAGCAGCTTAAGACCTGGCTGTTCGAGCAGTAGCGGACCCCTCCCCCCAGCGCCTTGAGTCCCTCCGGGGGAGTAGTGCGCTATATAAATGCTTTGATTGATTGATTTATGTTGCAGGATATAATGCTGAGTGCAGTGTTAATAATTACTGGTTGTGTTCTACAGATACTATTTGTGCTTTGTGATGGTGTTGACAGTTGCCCAAATGGCCCTGTCATGCATCACAGTGGCACAGTGTATATTGTGTGATTACTATTCTAATGTGGTTATGATAATACAAAGTCTATTTTTATATATAACCTTGTGTGGAGTTCCTTTTGTGGTTTGCCTAGTGTGTTGCTGCTGTGTGTGTGTGTTGCGCAAACGCTTTGCACATTGCCTCTGGGATAAGCCTGACTGCTCATGTCATGTTACCAAAGGGGTAAGTAGGGGGTATCTTCAGTGTGTAACTCCCTTTACCTAACTAGAGTGGCGGTTTCTACCTGGCTTAGGCTCAATCCCTAGCCAACTAGAAATGCCATTTCTAACAGTTAGTTTATTAGCATTACTCTGCAGAGGAGTCCATCTTGACCTGCACCCTCACATGGCTGCAGAAGGACTGGCCCCCCAACAGCCTACAGCAGATAATCATTCATCTAGAGAAACCTCCAACCACGCCCACAATAGAAAAATACAGGCCTGGGCAGAACATGAACAAAGAGGCACAGTAGGATGAGCTAATACCTGCCAGATGGGTACGCGTTATCAAGGCCTCAAGGCCAGGGTGCTAGGTCTCAGCATCTCCTAAAGTGGGAGCAGAAACTACACATTCAGATAAATATGGCAGGGCAGAATGGCCTATTCATTAGCAAGTCACAAAACAGCCTTGAGCAGCAGAGAAAATATTAACGAGATGCAGTGTTCTGCTGAGGCAAGCAACATGGGCAATGAAGCCTAACTCTGGCACAGTCTAAGAAGCCTAATAGGGATTACAAAAAGCAAAATGTTATACTTTCTAAATGAAGCCTGCACATTGTGGGGATAACTCAGTGGGTTGCATAACGTTAACGCAAATGTCGTCTATTTAGCCACGCACTGCTCACCTAATATAGCATAAAACGAGTGCATTGCAGGAATGGGGATTTCAAACCTAACAATGTCTCCCTTCATCCTTAACTATAGATGTGCAGGACTCACCCTGTTCCCTTTCAAGTTAATAAAGTTCATGAACAATCCCCAACTGCCCTTCCCGAGCTGAAATGAAGCTACATCTTCCCTTATAAGCCTAGTGGATGGGACAATAGATGCTACAATTCTCAGGTGAAATGTTACTGCCATTGGTGTATTTTCCTTCATCATATTCTACGGCCTTTAGGAAAAATGTGATATACCAATTGAAGAATATACAATTTACCGTGCCTTAAGGGGTCAGAGAAAATGCTGTAGGAACTGGACAAAAGTAGCTGTCAGAAAACCCACACAAAAGGGGGCATGGTCAAATTAATTTTGATTACTATTTACTTTGTTATTAGCACTATTGAATCATCAAACCTCTATCACTGCACCATACCTAGAGAAGATCTTAAGCTCATCACATGACATGTGTCCACATTGTTGTAGACTTAAGGAAAGAGGACATATAAAATATCTTGCAATCATTCCAGTCGTACCCTCCAATAAATATTTATTTCATTTTGACAGTAGTTATTGTACATAGGAATTTACCTAAGGGGGGTTGATGCTTTTTTATGGGATTGGCCTTGGAGGAAAAGCTTTGAGCTAGACTTTGAGAATCAGCTTTGCTATTTATCACACAGCATTTTCCCTTGAAAAGTGCCTTAACATTAGTTTTTAGACTGGCGTAAGAATTAGCTCCAAAACTTAGCCTAATTTCCATTGTCATAGGATGTGATACAGTGTAAAATCATATCACTGTACATTTAAAAAGCCTTTCAAGCAGCAATGGGATAAAATAACTCAATAAAAAATACTTTAAAATCTTAACTTCTGCATACCGTATTAGGTAATGGGTCTGTGGGATGTTTCGTGAATGTGCATGCTCATGGACTTTGCATCTGTACCAAACATCTATTATTTAGCAATCAAAGCACATCATCACATACAGCCAGTAAAAATATGAACTTTATATCATACTTTAATAGAGTCAATGGATTGATTAGATATAGGTGCTTGAAAAACCTTCATTTGTAAATCTTTCTTCAGCCAAAAAATAATCAATCATGCCTAATTCATCAATTTAGTGAAATAAATTACCACTCCCCTAAACCATCATCTAATAATTTGAATTGTAATGGTCACCAGGTTGCACCCTAACTGTGTTGGCAGTGAAACTAAACAAACCACAGTTGCACTTTTCTTGAAAATAACCTTAGTAAGAAAAATAAGTAAAGCAATGCATACACATGCATGTTATTAATAGTATTATTATTGTTGTTGTTGATATTATACATGATAGGTTACAATAACTTCCAAGCTAAGAGATCAAAACTAAATTGTAATGAGAAAATCGCATGACTATTTTATTATAACCATCTCCTTCTGCTGTGGTATCACAATGCATTTTGCCATACGCAGTCAAAAGGTATGACGGAAGGTCACTAAGAAGATTTGTAAATGCTGCTAAAATAAAAATATAGCTAGATTTTGAGTTATCTTACTTCTGAGCTTTTTTTGCCATTTAAATCAAACAGATAGTAGGCTGAACGGAAAATGTTTTGTCTAATGGTTATTGCACTACTGTACATTTATTATGTACAAGCATGTCACTGTCCGCATGTCAACACTGATTCTAACTCAGGACCAGTTTTGAAAGCTTTTTGCATTAAACTGCTAAAATTATGTGCTTGCAACTAATAACAAGGTGCAAGTTAGTTTATTTTCACTGTACAAATTTGACACTTACGTCACAGATCTGCAATGAGAGAATCTCTTTCATACCTTGAAGCAAGCGACCAAGAATTTAATATAAGTCTGCTTGGAGAGGTCAAGCACGGGAGTATGTGTTAATGTAATATATGGAATAAACACCACTTGCCATGTGCTAAAGTTGTATTGCAAAACAGCTGAGCATTCTGACCTTACAAAAGTTTACTTGAAATATCCTATTGTGAAATGTGTGGGGCAAGTTTATCCCAGATATTATTATTATTATTATTATTATTATTATTATTATTATTATTATTATTATTATTATTATTATTATTATTATTATTATTAGGTCAAGCAAGTGAATATGCGTTAATGTAATATATGGAATAAACACCACTTGCCATGTGCTAAAGTTGTATTGCAAAACAGCTGAGCATTCTGACCTTACAAAATGTTACTTGAAATATCCTATTGTGAAATGTGTGGGGGCAAGTTTATCCCAGATATTATTATTATGATTATTATTATTATTATTATTATTATTATTATTGTTGTTGTTGTTGTTGTTGTTCTTCTTCTTATTATTATTATTAATATTATTATTGTCATTTTCGTCATTCATTTCTTGGGACTTAAAATTAACAGAATCATTGATCCCACAAAAAGATTAGCTGCACGTGTATTTGTATGTTTAGAGGCAAAAATACCTCATTCACTTCCAAGAATTCATAAGTAGACACTTGGAAGGCATGAATGGTGCTGAGGAGAAATCTATAGGGGTACATTTCATGCAAATGGTGGGAAGAGGGTATTATAAGGCATGGTTTGCATTTTAAGTTTGTGACTACCCAGAAACATGTACATTTGTGGGCATTCTCAAACTCCTGTCTCACTCCTTTTTACTTTGGAGTTGGTTGGAAAGTATCTTTGTTTTGAGGACAGGAAAGAGGATGGATGAATCATCCCCACGTTTTGGTGGGAGTGTAGGGCAAGGATTTTCTCCACGCCAAAAAATGTTTCTCAGTAGAGAAAGGAGTATCTGAAGCAGGCTTCAATATTCCTTTACTCAAATCCACATTATGAAGATTTCCCCACTGAGGGAATTGTGGCCTTAGGGAGATGTCACATGACATTCCCAGTAGTATACCGGGAAAACTATGCCTGATGTTGCTTTACCGTTGTGTTCCTGACAATGTTTGTGAACTAAAGAAAACTAAAAACTAGGTACAGGCAGAGAGGAAATTCTCCACCTGTACATGTTCATCTTTTTTCTCGAATCTGTGCACAGATATTTAGATTCCTCCTGGCAAATAGAAGTAGAACATAGTTCTGCTAGTCAAGTATTACAAGTTTTAGTGGCAGAACCAAAAATGTCACAAACACCCCTGACTCTAAAACCAGGGACATTGATTAAATCTACATTTGCAGAATAAATATGTTCTGAATGAAAACAAACTTTGAAAGAACAGCCTTACTGCTGCATTCGATAATATAGAAATGCATGATAAGGCTGTTTTATGTAGGCCCAGATAAAGACAATTTCTACAGTCTACCCTTCAGCGAATTGGGGCTGAAGCCATCAAAAGTGCAAACATTTAATGTATGGGAGGATTACATTTTTTGCACTAGTGTATCAGTTGGTGAAAGCAGTAGGATGAAAGAGCTGAGGTCTGCAGTGCTATGGGAAGCTGGGAATTAAATTTAACATGCTTTATGGTCACAGTCTGAACATGGTTCCAGTTTCTTAGTCTACGATAAATCTAACCACCCTTTGGCAACTCAGTTATTCACTTCACTCTTGTCATAGTTAGGCTTCATTCAGCAAGTGGACATCTTCACCTACTCTCAAGATCTGTGAAACCTGTCAGCGATAGTCAGCAGGCCACATCATTGGCGGCTGGTGACATTTGAAAGTGGTGAGGCGTAAACTGATAAATGTACTGCACCGTAGCGAGCGAGCGCAGCGAGCGAGTCCGAACCCCCTAAGGAGGGTTCGGGGGGAATTTCCCCCGCGAAAATTTTGAAAAAATAGTGAAAAAATGGTGCATTTTTAAGCACATTTGAGAAAGCATGAAGGTTAATAAAGCAATTGTGAAAGTGCAGGTATTACATTATCAAAGAGCTGTCATATAACATAGGTAGCTCAACCACAGAGCTTTATAACAGCATTCAAAAATACCCTAAGGCCTTGCAGTTAGTAGAAGTTCATAAAGAAGCCATAGCCACTGTGGCTACCTTGAATAATCAACTGCGAATTTCAACAGCCACAGAGTCCAAATCTGAAACATTGAAATAATAATCACTCAAAGTCCTCAACTCGATGAGGGCACCATCTCATCTGGCAGTTACCCCACAAATTACTTGAGAATGATAAAACAAGTGTGATAGGAGATGCTTTGGTTGTTGTAGGTCCTGGACTCAAGTCACAACTTAAAGCTCAATGGTTCTTGGGAGCGTTGTTTTTTGGGAATATAGTGGCTAATGTACAAACATTAGACTATCTATTGCATATCGATACCTACCAAATAACATTACTGCCCCCCCCAGCCCAAATGTAATGGTATAGTAAATATGAAAAGGGCTGTTAAAGTTCACAGGAGAGGAAACATCAAGCTCTAGTACCTCAAGCTTAGTACTGGTGAGATATGGTATGAATTTTGTTATCACCTTAAACAGTTTGTTGAACGGAAGAATAGTTACGTTTGTCCTTGGGTATGTAGTTGGGAATTTAAGTTGAAGCCAGTAGAGAGAGAAAGAGAGAGAGGGTCCCACAGCAGCAACAAAACACAAAGAAATAGGGCCGCTTAGTAGGTTGTGGGGTCGGGCACTCCAACACAGGAAGGTCTCCACAGTCAATGACTCAACACTTTTCATAATCCGTTCCAATTCACAGCACATTTTAGGATAATAACATGAAATGTCAGAGGGATACGCACAGTAGGGAGGGATAAAGATACAACCACTTGGATTAAGTGATCTGCAGAGAGGTACAGCATGCATAAGATGAAACTGGGATATTTCTTGCATAGCAGTCTGTCAAGAGTCCAATAATGGAGGAGAGCACACAAGCAGCACAGACCAGCAGGGCTCAGTACTATGGGTCCCTGCCCCAAGACAGCTTGACAAAGAGTTAATCAGAAGCAGTTGCTTCACCATACTATTTATAAGGTGGGGGTAATTCACTGCTTCAGAACTGGAAAGGAACTAAGGTAAATAAATTAGCCTCTCAAACCAAATGCCTAATTGGTAAAGGTTGCCTGGCTCTTCTGCCAACAGCTAAAAGACAGACCTGATGTTGCAACTCACCATTTCTACGCCTATACTCCATTGATTCTCAAGGCTGATTGCCATAGCCACATTAGTATATGTCACAGAACACATCGATAGCTCAGCATAATCATGAACTTTTACACCTCCTGGCCATTATAAGTGGCCTTTAGGCCTCTACTGTATGATAATCCCACTCCCAATCAACACAGCTTTATGTCACAATAGCCCCAAAGCTAAACTCACAGTTTCAAAACAAAACACCTCTATGTTCCGGATCAAACCATCAAAACATTTGCCTTAATCAGAGCATCATCAGGTGCACTCCTATCTCATGCTCTCATTCAGTGTCACAATTCTTATACAAAACAAAGTTATCAAATGCTAGGGATTAACATTGTTTGCAGAAGTACCTAGTTTATGGAGCTGTCGTTCATTCCTGTTTGTCACTGAACTCCAGCACTTGTTTTATTCCTGTCTGGTGTTGCCTCAAAACCCTGTAACTCCAAAAGCTGAATTTGAAGGTACTCTTGAAGAGGCTGCCCTCTAAGGCTGCCACCCTACCATTCCCAAAGAGCTTCGCTCTGCTTCTGTCTGCCTGTGGTGCCACCTAACAGGGCCCCAAAACCACCTTGTTTCTCCAAGGCCCACGGGGTCTACATGTGGGAGACAGAGACAGAGAGAGCGAGAGAAAGAAAGGGAGAGAGTAAAAGTGTGAAGTAGAGCTTCAAACAGAAACAATGGTGAAAGTGAGCAAGAGAGAGAGAGAGAAAGCAAAGGAAAGAGCGGGAGTAGGAGAAAGGGAGTGAGCAAGAGTTGGGGAAGCAGAGTTGAAGAGAGGTTCAGAGAGAGAGAGACTGACGGAGAAAGATTCAGATGAGAAAAAAAGAGAGTTGCCAAGATACGGTGAACGAGCCCCCCAAAAAGATCGAGTTAGCCTCAGATGTAGAAGAAGAGAGTACAATGGAAACAGACAGTGAGACGTGCACATCCATATCAGGTATAGGAATAACGCATAGTGTACCAGACGTGGATAATGCGTTCCTAAAAATAAAAGCTCAGAGGGGAAGAAAATGTATCATGTCTGGGAGTGAACACACAAACAATTATAGCACCCGCACCTGTGTGACAAATTGGACAACTTTGTACGTTTTTCTGCTCTTTTATGCCTTTACCCCAAAAATGACAGACTCTTTTGGGAGTTGTATTTGTCTGAGTATTTAAAAGACACCGAGAGAGTCACTTTGTTATTGAATGTGAAACAACATTATCTACCAAGCTTTAGATCCATGGAAAGTAGGCATTTTTACCTGTTAGAGCCCTCTGTGAGTTTATTGATTGGTCAGTTAATGGACTGCACGTGGAAATTACCATTTGTCTCCCAGAAGTCAAAGGGAGGAGAACCTTGAAGCACACTCGTGAAGCTACCCTTCATTCATTCTCCTTTTAATCAATGTTAATCACTCAACCTGCTTTACATTTGTGCAAGTTGAGGCTATTATATGATTTATAAAATTATTTGGTTGGCGCTTTGAGGAAATTAATAGAAAGAGTTGAAGCTATAGAGGGATGCCTAAGAGGTGACAATAGGGCTACCTCCAGTGAAGTCAATGTACAACCTAATATTTGTCAACCTTCTAGTTCGCTCACAAAACTACATATGATAATTCTTCCCTCAGCATAGCTCGAGTAGAAACTACGATGTTAAACTCTATACCCAGCACAGCAAAGACAGCCATACATAGACCTATTCCCTCCCTTAATAAGTTGAAAGATAATAGCGAAATTAATAAGTCTATAATGGACAAGAAGGGAGCAAAAAACAGAGCAGGGGAACATATAACCAGGCCCATGGAAACCAAAGAGAATCTAGTTTATAGCCAACTCGATCTACCACCAGCTGCTACACCATATATAGTAATATTAGCCAATGTTCCTCCCTTACATACATCAGCGTATGAACCATGGGAGGCCCTACGGAATAAACCTCTCTCTTGGCTAGGGGAAAAAAGGGGTCTAAAAGATGCACTTTTTACAAAGTTTAAAATGGTTAGACGGGTCACATGGGTAGGAAATGGTCGTAAAACCTTACAGGGTGATTGTATTGTATTGACCCATAGCGACCCCCTTCTAGTACATGCTGATTTGACAAGGGTAGGGAATGTACATATTAACGATGCTGAAATGAATGTTTTACACCAGGCTTTTATCAGCCCCCAGCTATGACCCACTTTAGAAACCAAGCAAGGGGCTCTCATGTTAATACATGGAGCTCATTTAATGTTCTGCTGCCAAATCGCTTTGAGCTGTTAACTACACTTGAAGATATAGACTGACAGTGTACAGCACCCGAGAGGGGATGACCGAATTAGTCCTGAAAATATTCTAATTCCTAGTGATATCAAACAAGACCAGATCTCTAGCACTGAAAATGATCATAATTTATTTTTCCATAAAAAATCTGAGGTCTAGGACACTATTATATACAATAATAAGTAAGTAAGCGCTAGCGTGGGAAGCAAGCCCATTATCACTGAAAATTGCGTCACAAAGTGCAGAGGCCTGCTGTCGAGTTCTCCTCGCCTGCCTACTCTCGGTTTCTCCTTCCCTTCTCCCGCAAGCCAAGCGTGTAGCCTGCCCAGTAGTGACAAAATGCTTTGGCCTATAGTTTCATTAGCCTTTAAGCCAGGGCTTCATGCTATTCCTCAAGGGGGCCCCCCAGATTGACTATGTAATGAACCATTGGCGGGAAGCACAGCAAAAACGGCAATTGGAAGCCAAGCCATCCCATTGTTTACTCAGAGACAGAACAATTACAACACACCACCTTAAGACATCTGAGTTGCACTTGCACTCTTGCAGCACTGGCTTTGGACGTTCGAACTGCTGCCCAGCTCTGTGTTAGAGAATGCCAGACCTGCTTGGCGGCAAACAGGGCACTCACATAGGCATCCCATGCCCTTGGGCCTCCTGCTTTACTGGGCACCGCACTGCGGTGATTCCCAGAAAGCACGGGGTTGTCCTGTGGCCTGCAGTCAAAGGTCTGACCAGGCGCCATGCCAGGCTTGCACAATGGCTCCTCGGAGCATAAGCTCATCTGGGGATGACGCCGAGTCCTCATATTGGGCCACGCAATGCCAGGGTCAGGCCGGAGACACTGCTGGCGACTGTGTCATAACCGGGCCTGCAGGACAATGGGCTTCCTGTTGCCTATGCCCCCACGGCCACCCTTCGCTACTGGAGAAGGCAAGGCAGCTTAGCACAAGGCCGGCCTGTGAGCCCCACGCAAGCCCCCGGACCCGCCATGCGACCCACGGGTACAGCCGGACTTGTGCAAGATGTTTTGTGATACTCTCTGGGGGCCCTCTCATGACCTCCACCTCTTTATTTTCTTCTGAGTAATACGGCCTCAGAAAGCCAACCTTCAGCCATCGAGCAAAGAAAGCAACTCTGCGTCATGTGAAATAAAACTATTTATCTATCAAATTATATTAGAACTGTGGGCATTTTACCCATATGTTTCAACTCTGTTAGTAACTGGGGTCTATCCACTTCAAAAAGGCCAATAAAGAGTTTCGAGGTTACACAAACGTCCCTCAAGTCACAGACAACACGTAGCCGAAGTGTGGGTAGCAAATACAGCCCTGTCAGCAGCAACGCAAGCTTCACTCACACCCCGACAAGGGCAGCAGGGAGAGCTAGGAAATCAAGTCAACCTCTTGCACACGACAGGGTCATCATTACACGCTTCATGCAGACACACCCGGTGCAGTACATGGAAAAGTGGGGCAAGCATTCCTCTCACATACAGACAGGGGCAGCACACAAGCCCCTGCGGCCACCGCGGCGCACAGGGGTCCCCACCACTACGGCCCCTCAGCTTTTAAGGGGGACTACATTCAGGCCTAGGCCCATGAATACCTGTGCTATAGTGTCTCGTGTGGCCCTCATTGCATTTTGCAGGCGGCCTCAATGAGCAAAGCCATAGCCAACGCTGGAATATAAATTAAAGATTGCCCGCCTGGGCCTTACCTGGTGAACTGATCGAGCTCACAGCCAGCCGAGTCCTTCCTCCTTCAACTGCCCTACTCGAGTCCAGCCAGCAACCACATAGACTACCACCTGCTGCACTCTGGATCGTAAATTAGCTGCCATGTCCTCTCTCCAAAATGCTGGCAAGTGCGGCGCGCGGGAAGCAGTGAGTCAGGTTAGTGTAATCTCAAGCCTGCGCAGACGGTCCTTGGCTGACACACCCTTCCCTCCTACCACGCCCTGTGACGAGTTGGAAAGGGGTGGTGACACAAGCTCTCCTCCACCCTGATTGACGTGGAGAGTTAGCGATCCCGGGCTTGCATTTAAAATGCCCGGGGCTAAATTAACCTCCACGCCATCAGGGGGTGGAGACTAGGCCTTCCAGCAATGTAGTTGACGAGCCGATGACATCACAGCCTTCAGGGCTCGGATGTTGACGCCCGGCAAAAACATAGCAGGCATTTTTGGGCCTGGCCGCCAGAGAGCAGAGCAATTAGTCACGTGACGTGACAGCGGAGCTGCGCGATAATGGTGAGTCGTGAGTGGGGTTGTAGAAGACTGCAGCCTCAGACAGTGCCCCGGGGCCCCGTGTTCTTTGGGAATGTTTTACATTTTTTTAAATAAATAAAATGTTATTGATGCACTTCGTAAGTACCTGGGGCGGAGCCCCTTCGCCCTAATGGAGAAACCGCCACTGGGCCACATCCACCACAGTATAAGAAAGGGTCATCAACAGACATGTAGAACAAAAAGAGAATCGGATCAACCTAACCTAAGTTTTCAACTAGATGCTGAATAGGGTAGAAGAAGTTACCAAGCTTTGAGGAACACCACAAATGATTTTGAATGCCGTAAATGGAAAGAAAAGAATGCATACTTCTTGCTATCAGCCAGGAAGGAAAGAAGGCACATTATAAGGAAAAAAAAGCAAATGTCCAAGTGGCTGCTGAAGCCAGAACGCGAAGAGGCACAAGACACAGCTGCATTTGCCGGAAAGGATGGGCTTCAACCTCTGAGCAAATACCAAGAAGCAGCGCACAGGAGTACAACAGTAGTTAACATGTTGTGATGTACACAAGCTCTAGCTAGTAATGTTTGATTTTAGGGAGATTTTTACCTCAATGTTTAGACAGTGTTCACAATGCCACCAATGAAAACTATAGAGGGAACTTTAGAGACCAATTATGTGCAAGGTAAGCTGTCTATATACTATACTAGCATACTCAATAGAATAGAAGATATTTAATGTTGATGCGTCAGAAAGACAAAATGTTGAAGGTATATACTTCTCATATATGTCACATAGGTGAACTTGTAGGGTAGGTTATACGGTTGCTTACTTTTTTTAATCATTGCCTATATTCACCTGTAATGTAAACTGGAAAATGACATTATTGTGCATATTGGCAATGTCTAAGGTTACAAAGTTGGCTGACTCGCAATTTTCAGTATTTTTCTACACTTTTTATGCTGATTTAGAGTTTGGCGGATGGGGTTAAAGTTTATCAGGGTGACAGGGTAAAGTACTCTGTTGTCCTGACTGAGTCCCCGCCTGCTAATTTCTGAGATGTTTGCTGGCCCAGCAGACATCTACAGCATTGTCACAGCGATACCTGTCAATACATTGTAGGTTTGACCAACAGCTCTGTTAAGACGACTGAGCTGCATGGCAAACTTACAATGTATAGGTTTTTTTTCCAAAACAAAAATCCAAAGTTGGATTTTGTTTTGGAAAAATATCAATTGCCCCCCTCTGTCATGGGAGTTTTCTCCCATTATGATGCAGAAATGTCACTGCCCCTTACAGACAGTTTTTACCTGAGAGTGGGAGGTTACATGGCCAAACCTTTGATGGCCCTTAAACTTTCAGGTCGGCGTAGGTTTCTTCTGGTGACGGTGAAGGAGTAGACTCTGCCGGCGACCTAATGAAGGTCTGTCCATCTCTAAGAGAGGCTGGTGGACATTCAGTTAGGCGTTGAAGGTACACTGCCACTTTTGCAATGGAGTACCCTCTCGGTCAAACTCTAATTTTCCCCATTTGTTAGCTTTGTAAAGTGTGAATCTTGGTTCAGTTCTAGCACCCCCCCCCCTTGCACTTGGGGCATTAAGTGGCAGCGGTTAGGCTACTATCATCTGCTCCGAGTCACCCCTTTGACAAGACAGTTATCTGATGTTGCTGTCAAGTCTTGACCAATGATTTTCTGCACCCAATCTCCTGCCTTTAATGGGTTGGGCATCCTGCAACAGGAAACCTCTACCACAAGCAGCCTGAGCAAGATAAACTGCCCCTTTAGTAAGTCAGGGGAAGCCCAAAAACCTTGCTTGCTTTTGTAAAGATCAAAGTTTAAGTTAAGTTTAAACTGCATTCGCCTCTAGTCTTAAAGTACAAATACTCTTCAATGTAAGAACACTATATATTTTCAAACGGCCAATAAATATTAAAATTGTCTACTTTTATAATAGGTCTTCATGAAATTCTCACATTCAATTACTGTCTAATACGGAAAACAGACTTCTGTTTGTTCAAAATATTGAAAGAGTGTGGGCCTGATGATGATTTTGGGTGGACCACTGCAGTCCTTCAATGGTTTTCATGGCGGTTCCCCCTCCATGAAATTCATGGCCCCCTGTTGAGTCTGGACCAAGGGGCACCCATGTTTCGCCCCCTGTGTTCATGCACCCTAGTACCTGCCCTGCATTGACAGCACCAGTCCATGCCATGCAGGTACTGCCTTTAACATTCCCATGGGTTTGACAGTGCGGCGGTGGGGCAGCCTGCTTCTGTACCGCCAAACTCGTAATTGGGCCCTTAGGCATTTGAAGCATCAGACCCTTGGGTATTTGGACAAAATTTCGAATTATAAATATCGACAAACACAAAAATTTAGTTTTTAAAATTGTGACACTAAAATATCGTAATGCAGAAATATCGTTGACAAGAATTTAGATTATTTTAGGTAAGTAATATTGTTTGCAAGAATATCTGTGTCTTTAATATCGTTTCCATAACAGTTGTTTAAAATATAATTTGTATTTTTTTAGTTCATATATTAATTTTATTTGTTAAATATTGTTTGTATAATTGTTGACAATATTATTAAACATAGTTTGCAATTTTAGGTTATATATAATTTTTTTATGTAATTGGTAATAGTAATTTATAGTGTCTTAGCGGGTTGTGAGGTTTGCAGAGGCACATATTTTAGTTGTGTGTTGTTTGGTTTGTAGAGGTATAGGGTGTTTATGTTTGGGGAATATGTTAAGCGCACATACAACAAATGTGTCTTGGCGCTGATTGGAGGTTGGGAGTCCTCCCGAGATATGATCTAACAATAGGCATGTGCGAACAGCCAAGTTTTCAGTTTTTTCCTGAAACCAATGTAGTCTGGCGTTAGCCTGATATCAATTGGTAGAGAGTTCCAAAATTTGGGGCCTAGTATGGAAAAACGTGAGCCACCCATTCTCTTGAGCTTGAATGTTGGAGTTGTCAGCAGTTTCATTGAAGCTGATCTTAGGTTCTGTTTGGGAAGGTACAGTGATATCTTTCTGGAGATAAATGTAGGGGCCCTACCGTGGAGTGCATTGAAGAGCATGCAGTCTGTCTTAAACATAGACCACTGAGCCAACGGAAGCCAGTGAAGCTGCTTCATCAATGGCAGTGTCTTGGTTGCTGGAAGATTAATCTGGCAGCTTAGTTCTGTATCAGCTGCAATCTATGGGTGTTATTGAGGGGTAAACCTAAATAGACAGCGTTGGCGTAATCCAGCCTGGATATTATCATGGCCAGCATGATCGCCACACTTGCTTCCCAAGAACAAAATCTCCTGATTTTCTTGAAATTCCTTAGTTGATAGATGCAGGCATAGATAGGTTGGTGTCAATTTGGATTACCCAGGCGCTTTACAGAGTTCTTAGGGATAGGTGGGGTGCCTAATGTAGCCGGCCAGTGTCCTGGCATCCAATGGTGTAGTCTGTTGTTTGAAATGACTACCTTTGTTTTATCAGAGTTCAGTTGAGGTGGTTATGACTCATCCAGTCTTTAATATATAGCATGGCGTTTCTAAAAAATGACTTAGAGTCCTCCGTCTCATCTATTGGGAAAATCAACTGTATATCGTCTGCGTAGTTATAGACCTTGGCCCTCCTGCATTGGAGGGAGTGGATATAAAGATTGAACAGGTGGGGGGATAGGGATGAGCCTTAAGGTACACCGCAAGTGGTATTGACCCTGGCCGAATTATAGGATGCCAGCCTAACAGACTGGGTGCGACCCCCCAAAAATGAAATCATCCAGTCCAGGGCCGTTCCTCTCAGGCCTGCCGCTGCCATTCTATCTGCTAATAGTATGTGATCCACAGTATCGAAAACAGCCGGCAGGTCGCGCAGGACCAGTGCCTGCGTGCACCCTTTGTCTGTTCCCTCCTTCAGGTCATCCACTACACTTAAAATAACTGATTCCGTTGAGTGTGAAGGCTGAAAACCTGCCTGATGAGGGTCCAGAAATGTTCTCTCTTCTATGAATGTTGGGGCATTAATTAAGTGAAAATGTATTATTTATTAATTTAATATTAATTATTCAATTGATTGTTAATTATTTGAATTGCATAAATATTATATTTTTTAAGCTATATTTTAGGTGCAGGTTGATGGGTGTGTAGAGGTATAGGGTGGAAAGTTAATTAAGTAATAATTGATTAATAATTAAATATTCATTTATTATCAATTATTTATTTGATTACTGTTTATGTAAATTGTGTAAATATATCTTTTAAACTTTCTTTCAGGTGTTGGTTGTTGGTTTTCCAAGGTTATTTGATGGAAAGTAAATTAAATAATAATTCATGAACAATTCCTTATGAATTTATTATTAAATATTGAATTATTTGATTTCTTATGCTTTCCTAACTATTGCACATACTGGAGTGTAAATAGTACATGTAATTCCTCCGCAGTTCTCTACTGCTGCACAGACTAGAGTGGGAGTAGTAAATGTAACCCCTCTGAAGTCCAACCCTATCCCTACTGGTGCATAGAATACAGTGTGAATGGTAAATTTAACCCATTTGAAATCTAACACTTTCTCTACAGTTGCACAGATTGGAGTTGGAATAGTAAATTTTATTTCTGCAAAGTTCAATGTTTTCCTTACTGTTGCACAGACTGGAGTGGGAGTAGTAAATTTAAACCCTCTGACGTCCAACACTGTCATTACTGTTTCACAGACTGCAGTGGGTATAGTAAGTCCACTATTTTCCTTCTATAGCAGAGACCGGGGGAGGGATAGTAAATTTTCTCCCTTTGAATTCCAGCGCTTTCCCTACTGTTGCACAGACTGGAGTGACAATAATATATTTTTTATTTTCTTATTGAAATATTTCTCTTTGATATGGTTAAAATATATAATAGTATTATGTATTTGTTTGTTTTATTTCATGTCATTTGTTTATATACAGATTATATTTTAATTTTTGTAATATGTTTAATACATTTTTAAAATTGAATATTATTTATATTTAATTATTTTAGTTTAATGTTTTGTAATTGTATTCTAATATTTTTTCTTTCATGTAAATATATACATATTCACTGAAAAAACCATAGGTTATAGACCATATATAGTTAGGAATTAGCATTTACAAAACCTTGAAAATTCACTGAAAAAACCATAGGTTATAGACCATATATAGTTAGGAATTAGCATTTAGAAAACCTTATTTTACTCACACAAAACCATTGAAATTCCATATATAGTTAGTTGCACTAACTATATATCGCGCACCCGCAATCCACTACTGATGATGTCACATATTACATCATTCATGACATGGTCAGTGACATCACTGATGACATCACTGATGACATCTCAAATGACATCACTGATGACATCATCTAGTGTCTGTGTGTTTTTGTAAAGTTTAAATACGTTTTACATATTGAAGAATGACTGGATGTATGGAAGACTGAGTGTGTGTGTGGCTGGCTGGGAGGTGTGTGACTCTGTGCATATCAATGTGTACTTGTATCAGTGATTGTATAAGAGAGTAAGTATGTGTTAGTATATGTGTGAAAAGTATGGTGTTCTGTGTTTAACTATAGATGAGGAAATCGAAGTGTGATTGATTCTTCAAGGGACTGACTAGGTGTATGAGTGCATATGATAGTGTTCTAATAATAAGTGACTGTATGTATGAGTAATTGTATGGGTGAATGAGTGAATGTGTGTGTAGACGTACGAATCAGTGAGTGCGTATGTAGTAACTGGTATTGGTGTGTCATGATGTCATCAGTGATGTCATTTGAGATGTCATCAGTGATGTCATTTCAGATGTCATTAGTGATGTCATCAGTGATGTCACTGAAGTATGGTGTTCTGTGTTTAACTGTATAGATGAAGAAATGGAAGTGTGATTGATTCTTTACAGGACTGACTTGGTGTGTGAGTAACTCCATGGATGAGTGGCAGTGTGTGACTGTCTGCATAGGTGTATGAGTGCATATGATAGTGTTGTAATAATGAGTGACTGTATGTATGAGTGATTGTATGGGTGAATGAGTGAATGTGTGTGTAGACGTAGGAATCAGTGAGTGCGTATGTAGTAACTGGTATTGGTGTGTCATGATGTCATCAGTGATGTCATTTGAGATGTCATCAGTGATGTCATCAGTGATGTCATTTGAGATGTCATCAGTGATGTCATCAGTGATGTCACTGACCATGTCATGAATGATGTAATATGTGACATCATCAGCAGTGGATTGCGGGTGCGCGATATATAGTTAGTGCAACTAACTATATATGGAATTTCAATGGTTTTGTGTGAGTAAAATAAGGTTTTCTAAATGCTAATTCCTAACTATATATGGTCTATAACCTATGGTTTTTTCAGTGAATTTTCAAGGTTTTGTAAATGCTAATTCCTAACTATATATGGTCTATAACCTATGGTTTTTTCAGTGAATTTCATTGGTTTTTTAACAGCTAATATCTGTAGCTGTAAAATGTATTCTTCTT
Source organism: Lissotriton helveticus (assembly GCF_964261635.1). Taxonomy (NCBI): domain Eukaryota; kingdom Metazoa; phylum Chordata; class Amphibia; order Caudata; family Salamandridae; genus Lissotriton; species Lissotriton helveticus. The sequence goes on from NC_136058.1 coordinate 217,417,358, forward strand.
TAAATCCAAAAATATATTTTATATGTTTATTAATAACTTTTTTTTAAATATTTTTTTTTCTTCGTTCCCGCTTCGCGAATCGGGAAGCTTCCCGTTAGCTGACCTTGATGCCGCGAAATAGACCGCAAGCCGGTAAACGTTTCTTTACCGCAACTGCCGCGTTAGAAAACAACATCGTGACGCCTCCCGTCCGCATGACGTTTCGCGTTGTCGCGTGATACGTCATATGACGTGCTACGTTAGCGAACTGGTACGCTTACCGAGTCGCAAAGCACAGGTTTCTGGAAGCAAACCGGGAGGCCCTGCAAAGCGCGTAACGTAAACACAGCAGGTCATGTGACTTGGTAATAACACTTTTCATTGGTTCATTTCACTTTTGGTTTCCTAATGATGTAAGACTAGGTCATATAATCTAAAATGAACACTTTTCATTGGTTGAGAACTATTGTTTTTCCCAAATGATGAAAATCCCTCCTTCTTTCCTCACTCTGACTTTCATCATTGTGAGAGAAAGACCCTTTGTTACCAGTGAGCAATGGCTTCTTTAGTAGCTTCAGCTGGTGCTTCCCCACCACCTCCACCACATCCAAGGAAGAGTGGACCACCTGCTGAAGTTATAATTCAGCAAGAAGAGGAAGAAGAGGAACAGGACGACGAGCACGAAGAGAGGCACTTTTTGCCTGAGGAGCCCAGGACGTCTCACCGGAAAGAAAACTTCATTTGGCAATTTTGTAAAATTCCCAAAGGTCAGAAAAAAGTAAATGCAAGATACGTAACTTGCCTTATATGTCAAGATAGACTGTCCAGAGGGACCGACAAAAAATGAAGTTTCGGAAACTACACAATGCATCGCCATATGACTAGGTGGCATCCTAACAACTACAGTGCTGCACAGTTTCGTAACGACCTAGATAATCTCCCTATTATGGCCAGAAGATCTGTTGTACCGGAAGTAACGGGACCAGAGGGCAGGGAGATGGTGCCAAATATACAAACGAGATTTCGTGAAGTAAAACAAGTCTGCGTACATTGCAGTGGATTCATTTGCTACGGAGAAAGTAGCATCACTCTGATCAACAGAGCTATTGACTATCATATGCAAGTTTGTACGAAACGCCCCAAATAATAAATTCTTTTTTTTTGTTTTGTTGCTCCTGTTGAGCCCTTTACAATGAATCGTTTTCGTTGCCCCCTCCGAAAAAAAACCCAAAAAAATATAAAACTGTTCAGAAAAATTCAAAAAAAGTAAAAAAATGTTCAGAAAAATAATAAAAAAAATATAAAACAACAAAAACAATTAAAAAAAAAGTTCTTTTCAGAACTACCTCCCCGTTATTAAAAAATTGGTACAATATTTGGAACTGTGCCAACCTCTATTTCTCTTAGTTCGCTTCCCAGTTCGCTCCCAGGTACGCGAACCGGAAGCGAACCAAAAATTTTTTTTTTTTAAAAGAACAGTAAGTATAAGGGAAGGAAACAGACAGTTATGTTAAAAGAAAGACAGCTATAGGGGAGTAAACTAGAGATACTATTACCCGTAATCCACTGCTGATGATGTCACATATTACATCATTCATGACATGCTCAGTGACATCATCAGCAGAGGATTGCGGGTAACAGTATCCCTAGTTTATTCCCTACAGCTGTGTTTCTTTTAACATAACTGTCTGTTTCCTTCCCTTATACTTACTGTTCTTTTTAAAAAAAAATGTTTAGATCAGTCAGAAACAGTGAAAGTAATGAAATATAAAAGACTACGAAGAATATGAGCACTGTATGCAACAACTTTGACACTTACAGAAGCCTCACCTTCTCCATGCCTCCTACACAGTTCTACATGTACATCATAAATGCAAACAGAACAGAATTAATTATACATGTTAAATGGTTTATTTTTGCTGTTCTCAGAATGTATCAAATTTCACTAAAACAGTGACTTGAAGGTATTCATCATATAACAGCGGGGAAAAAAAAACACAATCAAAATGATTGTGTTTAAAAAACCCATACAACATAACAAATCAGAATTCAGAACTCCTTAAAGTTAACTTACTTTCCATGACGGCCAAGGATGTCCTATGAACAGCTTACACTCTGTTGTGCTGTTATTACTTTCAACCCGCCACTTTCTGAAAGAAAACCTCCATCGTTTTCAAAAACATGTTACATACAATAAATGACTTCTCGCTCTCTACCACACGTTTCCACAAGGCCACATCGTGTCTGAGCCATTTATAACTCTTAGAATTCTTTTAAGCCAATCCCGTCATGTTGTATTTCCGCAACTTTCACAATTAAAATGTTGAACATCATTTTCACAATCCTGGACTAGTAATATCTTCCCCTTCTTGCTCAATCATGTTCTACATTTCCTATCACACTGATACTGCTTACTATGAAGCAGACTTACACTACCTTTATGACTAGTACAATTATTTAATTCTCTACATCACTTTTAATGACAAAGCAATGTAAAACAGTAGACAGCATTGCAGACTTACATTCCCTCTACTCCATGTTTTGATTGGCTGCTTCAATTAGCTTATAAAAAGAAACAGTTTTTCTGAACTCATTCAAAGTGCACGTATTTCTCCATGACGTCCAGTGTTATGGTAAGAAGTTATGTCTCTGTACTACACTTATCCTCAAGGCCAAATCGTGTAGGAGCCATTAGAACTTCTTGAAATTCCTCAGAGCACATCCCAAGATTCTTTCCCTAAAATTTTGGTTTTAAAAACACCAGGTAAGAGTTTTTAAGGTCATACGGCAATTTTTTTTTTTTAAATTAAAACAGAATCATTGCAGAATGACCAGCTATTTCTACACTTTAAATAAGCTGTATAATGTCCTGATGTTATTGAAGGACCATCATGATATATAATTGCTACAGTTACAAAAGTCCTTCCTGATATTGACAACTGTGTAGCCACAAAATTTTTAATTAAAGTTGTCAATTTTGTTCCATCAGGCCTACATCGTTGGAACTTTAAAATGACATACTGGCCATATGTTCGTATAAATAATGTGGACATCATTTCAGATTTACATTGGCTACACTCCATGTTGTGATCAGCTGCTTTTACTAGCTTATTAAAAGAGACTGATTTACTGTCTGGCAAAGTTAAATATATAAATCTTTCTGAGTCTACACTAGTAGTACTTGATACCCTACAGTTCTCGCAGTCATGCTGCCATTGATAAGAAAGCCCAAACAGGTGATCTACATCTACACCTTCATCATGCAATACATCAAGCATATACATTAAAAACTCCTGACAATCTTGCTGACTATTTTGAGAGAATTGTGTTTGGCCTGAACATCTGTCTAACAGATTTCGAATTTCAGACACACTTTCTATGTTTGTTCTATCAGTGCTACATTTCTCTAACACAGAATTTAACAAACTGCAAAATCTTTGATCAGAATTGACCACAATCTCTTCTTTTACATTTTCTAGAGAAAACAAAACATTAACCACTACATTAGCATAGCAGTTGACACCAGAACTGTTTTCAAATTGAAAACCAACAACATCTTCAACAGAATCCTTTTTGTTTCTGCTTATAATTTCAGGTTCATCGACTTTTCGTCTTTTTGCTACAACCTCCCCAGTATTGGTCACATTTCTTCATTTCCGGCCTACCACACGTTTCTCAAACAAAGGATACTGAGGCAAATGTGGCGCATACTCTCTTCTTAACCTATTGTATTCCTTAACACAATCTAGATCCGCACAAATGTTTGTGACATCACACTCAATCAAGTACAATCCCGATAAAGTTCTAACTCGTGACAATGCCACATATGCCATACCCTCCTTGAACACAGAACTGCCAATATTCACCAATGCACAGTCTACACTTAAACCTTGCGATTTATGGATTGTCACCGCATATGCCAAGCAAACAGGAAACTGCTTACGACGAACATATAAGTCTTTTACAAGCAAAAATGTAGCAGAACAACGATTGCATGGTAAGTTCGTCATATATTTTCCTCTGCTCAACGTTGAGTTGTCTTTCCAACTCTTCTAAGTTAACCGCATCCTCCTGAGCATGTGCCATGGCTCTTTCCACTTCATTCATAGCAGTGGCAGCTTCATTTTCGATAAGAGGTCCTCCTAGTGGATCCTGACTCAATGAAGCAGAACTCTGACTGTCCTGAGAACTGTCTCTGGCAATCTCGGCTGCAATCGTTGCTTCCTGCTCAATTTCCACATTCAACATTTCTACATATTTGGGAAAAGCAGGACATTCTATGGTCTCCTTGGCAGCATTGAATGAGTCTTCGTAACAAAGGAAATCTCCAAGCAGTTCCTCTTCTGCACGCCAAGGCTTAAAAAGTTGCAAAAGTGCTAAATAGAAAAACTCCTTTTTTTCAGGAGATTCGCCACTCAATTTTCGATGGTTTATCAAGTGGCATTTTCTTTGCTTGACCAGACATCCCTCACTTCCTATTACAGCATACACTCCTTTCTCAGTATCTTCTTTGATGTTCCTCTTGAATATGTAATTTTGCAGAACCTCATACAGACAAACATTCTCGAGGTGACTGCTTCGATTTGGATAATATGTATCCAACATGTTGCTCTTCAAAATGTCGGTACTGTTTGGCTCCTTTTCCGCCAAATACTCAATTTCCCGCACAGGTTTCAGAACTCAATTACGCGTTGCAGCAAGACCAACACTCGCCCAAACGATACTCCTGGACTTGGCATAGAGACTTGCTGAAGACAACCGGTCAGAACATTCGTAAGCTCCGATTTCTCGATGCGACAACATCTTCAGACTGAAACTGTACAACTTCTTGCTGAGGCTCTTTTCATGGAAAATGTCCTCCCACATATCCTTCAATTCTGTCTTCTCTTTTTTGGTGATGTAAGATGTCACATACCGAGCCACAGCCATACAGTTATCAGCCACAAACTGTATATCCATGTTAGCATTCCACATGGACAAAATCACTGGGTTGTAGTCGTTGATGTACTTAGACTCTTCGTTCCTCTTCAAATTGTATGTGTTTTTAGGTGATTTCTTCATCACATTATGTCACAGCGAAGACATCAAACTGTTCACTCTTCCTTTAGAAATCACCGGTCGTGGAAAGCTGAAACGACATTTGGTGTAGAACTTGTCTTTGTTCCGGAATTTACGACGACAGTACTTTCCACATCGATGGCTTTGGAAACGTAGAACTTTTTCTCTTAGGCTTTTTTTCTCCTTTGCGTTTGGAACAGCACACGTAGAATACTGTTCTATGAAACTCATCACTGAGTCTTCTGCATCCGTTCCAAATTTAGGTGCATCCTTGATCCACAGCAACATATGTATATGAGGAGCACCTCTTGCTTGGTACTCCTTCCTCCAGAAGAAATCCAACACCTCTCCAAGAGGTGGATTCTTCTTATTCATGATGAAAGACATCATACCTTCAAATCTATGATTGAAGTACCTACATACATTGACTGGATCCAAAGAGCACAGTTCTCCGGGTGTCTTGAATTCGATGTTTTCTACGTTAGCATTTGCCTCTCGTAGAAATTCAAGTAAGTCTTCCCAGCCATACTCAGCACAGCTCAAAGTGAGGAACCATGTGGGAGTTCCTAAGTTCCTCAGCATACATTTTAAATCACCATGACGACGGTACCAGTACTCATTAGTACCACGCTGACACGCCATGAGATTAATCAGGTGAGAATCCAAAATACTGTCTTGGACATTGACTTTATCCATAAAGTCACTTGCCGAGATGTTTTGCATGTGTATACCACTTTTCAAGATGTGGTTCACTGCATATGACAGTCCAGACAGATCGCTTTCAAACAGGAGATGAAACAAATAAGGAATGCATTGTCGAAACCTAGGATCTCCTGCATACAATCGCAAAGTCCGGTATTCAGAAGCAGGAATTTGATGAGGTCTCTCATCATATCTTCCTCCCTGACCTGTTGGAAAAAGCTGTGGGAAACACCGAGCTTCCAAACTTTCCTCCCAAACACTAATGGGACTCCCTTTCGCTTGTTTCATTTGAAACAACTCAATAGCATTCCCCATGACTTCCTTGGAATGCAAAGGATGAACACTATAATGTTCATATATTTCTTCACTAGTACAGGGTTCTACTTTCTCAATTTGACCAGCACACAAATCGCTATCCTCTTCCTCACTTACTTCCTCTTCTGCAACATATACATTTTTATAGTATTTATTATAGTTTTTTCAAATACAATGTTGCCCTTTTGACTTTCCTAACATCTACTAAATCTTGCCATATTTTCTTATTCTTTGTCGGAACCCCATTAACTAAGATAACAAGAGGTTCCTCTTCCACTTTTTCTACTCCAATTGTGTTAATGTTTTTCTTCAAATCTAGAGGCAAATAAACAACTCTTGCCTTTAATCCTCTCTGTAAATCTGATGGAGGCAATTTCCCTGTCTTTGGCTCCATTCTTACAATAGCCTGAAAGGGATGGATACTTTGAATCAAAATAGATTCATAAGTATTTAAATCCTTCAATTCAGAAGGAATCTCAACCAATTCCAGATTATTATGAACTGCTCTAGCAGGCATCTGGTTTTGATTTAATTTGTGACAACAATAAGTACACACACGTTGATCCAATCCCAAATCAAAACAATTTTCTACCATCAAGTATGTTGTAAAATCCTTCCATTCACTATTATTTTCCCTTTCACTTTTTCCATATAAATCCACTAACTTAGTCTGATTCTTATAATAAGTGCGTCGACAACACACACAAGTGAAATTTGGCCTCTCACTTGATTTCACCTCAAACGTCGCAATTTCCCTCTGGAAATTATCTGTACTGGAAACCTGTACACTATCTTCCACATTACTCTCTTCTTCTTGGTCAATTTCAACATTCTCCTCTTTACTTCCAAAGTAACAAAACTCAATTTCTTCACATATATTCTTCACATCTATTTCAGAACCATGCAAAAGAGCAGCGCATAATTGTTTAAGCATAATTGCTGGACTCTTAGCATAATACAACATTCTAACTAATTTCCTCACTTTATTATGATGCACTGCTAGCATCCTGAAATGATGAAAAACACTCTGGCATACTCTCCTGGAAAGACAAGCCAGTGAATGACCATGCAAACCTATCACTTCTCTCACTCTGCAAGGATCTAATTCTTGCAACAACTTCATTTTCTGCTTCAAACTTTTCTTATTAAATGACCGTATAAAATCACAAAGCAAATTGATGGAATCCTGTCGTACACTGCAAATACTACTACACTTCCAGGTGTACACAGGACCCTTAGGACGTCTCCCTAAAACCTCATTACCTAACACCTCTTCTATCTCTGTTGTCACAAGTTTTTCTTTTTCAACTGGACAACCATCTTTCACTTCATAAGCTCGACCACTGGTGTCAACTGCATGCACCAAATCATTATCCTGGAAATAACTCTCCTCATTAAAAAATGCCTCAGAGCTTGAACTATGCATCCATTCTCCAGAAAAAACTTCACAAAAATTACTACGATTAACTATTCTCTTCCATCTACTATTTCTTTTGAAATCATAAATTGCCTTGTTTAGCTTCCTAATTCTATTGATTGTCAAAATAAATAACTTACGTTTAATTTCAAATGCCTGATCAATAACTTTCTCAACTATTTTTTTTCTCTTATAAAAAACCACTTTCTGTTGACCTTTCTTAATATTTTTTAACAAATTGCCAATTATCCTGTTGCGGAACATTCGTTTACGAATGTCCCTAAACTGTTGTTTCCTTCTACTTTCATGCATAGAGTTATCTCTTACTCTAGCAGTAACATTTCTCATTGGCCTTTCCTTACCGTTTGAATTGCTTCTCCTTTTCTGGACTGAAACATTTTCTGTAGTAATATTTTTTTTACTAGAGATATTTCTTATGAATGTTTTTGTACTCTTACCCGGTGCTTTCTTGGTGACTTGACAAATCTTTTTGTTAGAGGACTGCTGCTTTTTTTCATTCACCTGCTGTCTTTGACGTTTTGCAGCCTTTCTCACTCTTTCTTTGCTTGGCATCCTAAAATCTTGAAATATTCTGCAGTTGAATCTGTGGTAAAATATAATAAAAAATGTTATTAACCACTATTACCCAACAGTAAATTAATAACAGTCATCAAAAACTTAACACACTACTTAACATTTTACATAGAAGAATTTTTTGTACATGGCAAATTTAGAATACAGAAATAGCAGAAAAGAAATGGAATTTATATTCATTTTACCTGTGCTGTTTTATATATGAATCTGATCTAATTTTATGACCATATTTTAATATTTTATTGAAGACACTACACATAACCTGTTTTTGAAGGTGTCTTTATTTTTAAATTAAACGGTTTACATATTTACTTTTTATTTATTATAAATTTATAAAATAAATGTTTATAGTTCTATAGGCTCAAGCACGTCAGCTTCCCATCCTATGTCATACAATTCTGACAAATCTGCATCCTCATCACGTTCTTCTTCATCCTCAGGATTGAAATCATCCAAGGGATCAACATCCACTGATGTTTCAATTACGAGTTCAATGATGAGGTCGAAATCAACTGATTGCTGATTGTCGCTCATGTTGATGTTGTCTTTATCTTTAAAGAAAGATAACAACAATGAGATGTTGCACAGTAAGAGACAAATCTCAGAGATTATAATAGTAAAATTGTTTAACAAGAGTAACATTTTGCAGCTATTATTTAACCATGTCCAACGATGCTGAGGAGCAGAGGAGGTGAAGCCTATCTCCAATTTTTGACTGAACAGGACTCATCTCTTCTTAACCTTGGATAAACCTCACCGACTCTGTGTCCCCTGCACATAATTAAATGTAAAGAGGCAGATTTATATTAACTAGCACATCCCCAGGGATGCACCAGTTAACGTGCACCGCTGCTCTGCCACCCACGGTGTGCCGCATTTCCAATCAGATAGGACAAAGCTGCATCAAAACCCTGCGCCTGCTTGAAGCAGGCATAGATCTTGACGCAGGTAGGCTGAAAGCTAAAGCAACAACTAAGTGTCGTGTGCAGAAGTTGCAAAAAAGGAAAAATGGCGTTTAAACCAGTAATGAGCCCATGCTAACTTAACACAGTGTAAAGATATCCAGGATCTACATCAGTTTGGGGTTCACGAACCTGGCAGGTACAAGGCACTGAGGCTTTGCACCGTGCATGTCTCATCCCAAATCATATGTTGTTTGTGAATGAAACAATTTCCCAGACCAAATGCTTTGGATTGGCTACTTCTAAAAAATTAAACACCCCTACTATCCCGGAGTTAGAGGAATATGATGGTTGGAGTAATTTTATTCGGTTGTCCATTAAAGATTTACAGGCCCTACTCCGTAATTCTTCCTTTAACATTTCCAGTATAAATCCAAAAGGTTGGCTGCTTTGGCAACGTGCCTTATCCACGGTTTAATAACGCTGCCTTTTGCTTTATATAAGTTTTCAAATTGTATGAAATATATACCAATAGGTCGTTATGAACCTTTAGGTAGTGGTTTTCTTCATGAGGTCTGGTCGCTTCCATACACATACAGATTTTCAAAGATGATCAAGAAGTTTATCTGAATGGAGAGGAATGCACTGAGACGCCAGATCATTCACTAATGTGTAGGCACATACAGTTACACGGTTCATGCAACAAACACCGACCAAATATGGCTTGCGTGTTGCAAGGCACACCAGTTCCTGCTATCATCCCCACGTTCAAGTTGTTGGAAAATGGTAGTTATTTGATGCTCAATAATGAAGATTGTTCTGGGTTAATTAAAAGTATTCCTTTTATCGTAACAGTAAGTGAACGGGTTATTTGCTGCAGAAATGTTCTATTTCCTCCCACACATGAACATAGGGAGTTTTCAATCTGGCCACAAATACCAACCTTGGGAGCACATTTCAACGGCATGGCAAGAATAAGAGCTCTTTTGTCTCAGAGAGAGGTGGCCTTGAGTTCGACCCGTGAAACTTTCGTGCTTCACATAGCGAACACCCGTACAGAGGTGCAGACCCTTTTAAATACTGATTCGCCTTTGCATTTCAGCGACATGGTTCGGACTATCTTTAACGCGTCCTCCACAAAGGGCCTGGCGCACTTTTTTAAAGTTGTTACCAGTGGTCTCGTGACTTCATTTGAGAAAATCTTTGGAGTCATCCCTGCTTTCTTTCATTCTATTTTTTCCACTGTGCTTGGTGGATTCCCATTTTTACTTGCATTACCAACGGACGCTCTTGTGCTTTTTTACATTTTTAAATATGGATGTCCCTCCTGTGCAAGCTCCCGCCCTGCAGCTGCTGACGCTGTTCCGCAATCGCATGCTTGAATATTATGGCACAATGCCGTTGGCGATATTAAGCACGGCATATGGATTATCTTTTCGATTCTCCTACTTCACCTGTGTCCAGCCTGTATTTCACTGCCTGACCTGTGATTTCGATTGGGCCATTGATTTGTGTCTCTGCGGACTGGTTTCTCCTGACGTCGACTTTAATCAGCTGATGACTCCTATGATTACTCACGAGTTGGTTTGTCCTGGCGAAAGGATTATGGCTGTGGCATTGATGCATGGACTAATTGGTCCCTGGAATTTACTGGCGGCAACACAGTCTTTCTTGGAACAGAGCTTTCTTGAAAACCCACCGAGCTGTCCTCTGATGGTGATAGAGGATCCGGTGCTGGGAGAGCACGTATGTTCTTTTCCGCTTTTAAATTGGATGGCTGAACTCTTTTCGGATGAAGACGGTGACTTCCTATTAGAGGCTGTTGCAGCTTATTTTGCATACACAGTTATGTCATAGACCTTTTTCATGTTTGATATGCTGAGTACTAGCATTTCATTGACAATTCATTGACTTATTTGTCAAGTTTTTATTATTTAGCTTGCCAATTGGCTTAAGCCTCGATAAAGTAGTTGGCTGTTTTATTTTTCTTTAGCATTAAATTTTGCTAGTTTTTAATGTTTTACCTTGCGGACCGTGCACATATAAAGTTGCAATCTGCTCTCATGAGATGGCACTTCTATTATCTTATTCAGTTTGTTTCCGGATCATGGGGAGGTGTCATGTAGATCCTGGATATCTTTACACCGTGTTAAGTTAGCATGGGCTCATTACCGGTTTAAACGCCATTTTTCCTTTTTTGCAACTTCTGCACACGACACTTAGTTGTTGCTTTAGCTTTCAACCTAATAGTTCATCGTGATTTACATGAGAATAATATGTTATTGCTCTACTATCTGCTTTACTTGTTAAACTATATCTGTACAGCGAGTGCTGAAGTTTCAAGAACAACACGATACAGAATTGTTATGAGGTCTGATCTCCACAACTTCATACTCATAACATAAGTGCAGCTTCTGCCAATTCTTGGCATGATGCGGGTTTTATATTGCTTTGCCGAACACACATACACAACACTTGATGCGGTTCACATGAAGAGAGAGCTGGTGTATGCTGATGTGATTCCTTCAAATCTAAGACACTAAAGTATGGGCACACCCTAAACCAACACAAAGAGACCTTCTTAGCAAATAATATAATATGTGTATTAGGGAGGGTGAGATATAAGCAGCCGCGGGCCGTGGAGGGAGTTACGGTGGGGCAGGGAGGCGGGGAGGGGGAGGGGCAGGGTGGAGCCCTCTCCACCCTGCCCCTCCCCCTCCCCGCCTCCCTGCCCCACCGTAACTCCCTCCACGGCCCGCGGCTGCTTATAAGTGTTGCTAACTCTTATTCATTTACAGCATGTTAACATACTGTCACCATTCGCTTTTTATGTACTAGTAACTATGCTGGTAATTTTGCTACTGATAATATGTGTACTTGTATTATCTAAGATACTACGCCTGAGAAGATGGCATTATTTATTTATTTATTTATTTATAGATTTCTAAAGCGCGTAGTCACCTCCAGGGGTATCCCAGCGCTGAACCTGTTACCACCAGTGGAGGATAGTCAGGAGTGGGATGGATGGATCAGGGAAAGAGTAATGTTTTGAGGGCCTTCCTAAATTTTAGAAGGTTAGGTTCTGTTCTGAGGCTCAGGGGCAGTGAGTTCCATTTTTTTCCCGTATTGACCGAGAAGCGGCGGCCACCGAACCGGGCCTTCTTCACCTTGGGGACCGTGATGAAGTTCCCATGTTCGGAGCGGAGCGCTCTTGTGGGTCGGTAGGGAGTGATCCAGTTCCGAAGAATAGGGGGGCCAGCATTGTGCAGTACCTTGTGGGCCAGACATAGGGCCTTAAAGGTCACTCTTTCCCTGATAGGGAGCCAATGCAGCGTCCTCAGGGCGGGCTTGGCAGATGTTCTTGCCGGGGTGTTTGTGAGGAGTCGGGCTGCGGCATTTTGGGCTTTTTGAAGAGTTTGGAGTGCTGCTTCTGGGGATCCTAGGTATATGGCATTAGTAAATAAACATTTCAAATACACATGTGTTCTTCTTAACTCCATGTTCTGGTTTCTAAGAAATATATAACGACCGACTGTTCATGAGTTCCACGTATCCTGAGGTACTATAAGTTCATATTCTGGATTGTCTAAACATTGAGAGTTTGTTATATCCAATGTGACACTGTACCTAGCTTGCTAAGGGGTTTTTGATTACTAAGGTGAGTTTTGGGGCACCCTAATTCGCCGAGGTTCCAATCCTCTGTCCACAGTTCTGTGTGAGAACAGAAACCCTGCGACACGGGCACCCCTGAGCCTTGCTGGAGCTTCATCACACTTGCGATACAACTCCAGCAATGCGCCACCTTTACGGCACAGATACGTCACGCATCTGTGCTGTTTTTGCCCCATGATGCGCCGCATTGTAAATGCAGCACACCATAGGTGACGGAACAGCGGCACAGAATGACTAACACATCCCTGGTGATGCGCCAGTCATCATAAATCTATCCCTATGCTTCTTATCTTGTTAGAGATGAACCGCCATATGTATCATCAAAGTTTTTTGCATTTCCTAAATAGCGAACTTTAAGGAATAAATAGCGATTCTTTACCATTCCTAGTTTGCGACGAGCTATTTGCTAATTACAAATTACCCATTCATTTCCATGCAGCAGGAGGTCCATAGGAATGAAGGTGCAATTTGCGATTAGCAATTACCTCATCGCAAATTACGAATTTTTCCGAGGGTGCAGGGGTGTCTCAAGAACACCCTGCTGCACCCCTGAAAAAGAAATTTGGGGGCATATGGCGCACATAAATTTTGAAAACATTCCTTTACCTCAAAAACGATTTTCAACTCATAATTTGAAAACACTGCACATGGGGAAATGACTTAAAATGTCCTTAAGACACATAAAAGCGTTTTTTGATTGCCTTTGCAGCATGTTTCAGTCACCTTTAACATGCCTATGTAACGCAAACATTCAAAATCTAAATTTGCCATGCACAGGTGGGAGCATATTTACAAGCAATTTGCTCCACAGACAAACTTCTTACATTGAAATGGGAAAAATAACATCAGAGACTCTCAATTACCTTATAAAGAAGCAGACACCATTATGTCCTTGTCATCAATATTAAAACCATTGCTTTTTCTCAAAAACGATTTACAAGTCATAATTTGAAAACACTCCACAGCTCCTATGCACAATAACACTCTGTCAGTACTAATACTTCACATCTTCTCCAATAACTATTTCTCAAAGAAACAAAATCTATTTGTAAAACACTTGAGACAAAGCAACATTTGAAAAACACAACTTTCTTCATAATTTTCTCCTTAAAGCACACTATTTTCTATCTAAATTAAAGAAATCTTTTCTCACCTTAGCAAATACTTTGAGTTTCAAAACAGTCTCAGAAACACACCAATTTCTCTTCAGCAGAGCAAAAGGTATGCACTCCAGAGTCTGCAGCTATCAAAAGCACAGAAATGCTGTAATTCTTCACACATATCTCTCATGTCACCCAATCAAAACTCTTCCCTCACTTTTTTTCAAATCAAAACCCTTCCCCCCTCTGCCCCCTCTCTGCTTTTTCTGCATAGCAACCACCTCTTGCAAGACCTCTGGTGTTTCCAAGTTCACACAACAATGTTGCAATTGAACTCTGAACTCTCAGTGCACCTGCATATCCAGTGCAATCTTTCATTTAATGATTTTTTCTTCGCCACTCAAAATACATCTTTCAACGAACTCATCCATGCACCCTAACTTTCTGTTTTCAGCAATCAAAATCCACCAATCACTCTTACTGCTTCATTAACACAGAAACTCCTCAGTTTTTTTCATTTTACACTCTCATTTTTTCAACTGCCATTTCATTGCCACACTTCATCTGACTGCAGGAGAACCTTCTCTCGCCATGTTTTCTGTCTGGATTGTTGGACATAGTTACATCTATTGGGCTCAGAGGTACGCTGAAAACAGGAATTTACCTAACCTCAATTTACAAGATGTGGAAATTAAGTGGTTTGGCCACAGAGGATTAAAATGTCACCAATTGATACCATTGGTGAAAACCTTTATGCATTTGCCAAAACCTGACCTGTTAATTGTGCACTGTGGAGGTAATGATTTGGGCACTTTGACTGGGGTAGGTCTGGAAATGCTTTTAAAGGACACCTTTGAGCAATTGATGGCACTTTTTCCTCAGACTGCCTTGGTATATTCAAATATATGCCAAAGACAAAAATGGAGGTGGTCGAACCAATTTTGTCCACAAATTGAGAAATCGAGGAAGCATGTAAACAAATCTGTTTCAGCTTACATGAGAGACCATGGAATGGGCTCCCTGTACAACAATAACTTGCGTTACTACATGCAAGATATCTACAGAGGAGATGGAGTTCACTTCTCAGATGAGGGCAACAGAATTTTCATTCTGAATTTAAGAATGTGCATTGGTACCTACTTATAAGTACCTAAATGTACCATAAACCCAAAAGCTCTTCTCAGAGCTACCCTACATCTGATCACTCACAATTATTATTTTACTCTAACTTTTTTCACTAATTTTCAAGAAAGTACGCTCCCCAGAACGCTTCCCGGTTCGCGAACCGGGCGCACTCCACGCAAAAAAAAAAAAAAACGATATTTTTTTTTTTTGCCCTGCGAGACCATTTTAAAGCCTCCACATCAAACCTAGGGGGTCAGGGAGGATCTACTATGCCCCCTTATGGTCATTTGCCCCTTCGCTTTGGCCTCCTCTTGTCTCTCGATCCTACCGAGAGACAAGATGGCGGCCGCTACGGACTGTTTGGAATGTTTACAGACGCCGAAGAACCAATCAGCTTCGCAAAGCTCCGTAACGCGAAAAGTACGCGAAGCGGAGCGCTGTTACAGATATATATCTTTTTTTGAACGTTAATTTCTCAAAATCCACTGGAGCACATATATTGAGACCTAGCAAAGGCACATCGGGCTACCAGTCCCTACAATTTTGCCAAGTTTCGTGCAAATCCATTCAGCCGTTCGATTATTATTATTTTTATTTTTTTTGCCCCGCGGGGCCCTTTTAAAACCTCCACATCAAACCTAGGGGGTCAGCGAGAATCTACTATGCCCCCTTATGGTCATTTGCCCCTTCGCTTTGGCCTCCTCTTGTCTCTCGATCCTACCAAGAGACAAGATGGCGGCCGCTACGGACTGTTTGGAATGTTTACAGACGCCGGAGAACCAATCAGTTTCGCTTCACAAAGCTCCGTTGCGCGAAAAGTACGCGAACCGGAGCGCTGCCCGGTCCGCTGTTACAGATATATATCTTTTTTTAAACGTTAATTTCTCAAAATCCACTGGAGCACATATATTGAGACCTACAAAAGGCACATCGGGCTACCAGTCCCTACAATTTTGCCAAGTTTCGTGCAAATCCATTCAGCCGTTCGGGCTAAAAGTGAGGCCAACAGCCCTATGGAAAACTCAATGTTAAAAACATGTTTTGGGACCCCACTTTTTTCTCGACCCCCCCTGGACGAACCCCCCCCCAATTTTCAGGGGCTGCTCAGAAACAAAATGTGCCATTTTCCTAAAAATTTCTGCCAATTCCGTCCACAAACGCCAAAGTTATTAGACATAGAATTTTCAAAAATCCCATAGAGAAAAAATCCTAACTATATATACCTACTGGCGACCGCCAGTAGGTAATATATTATATATTACTGCTTTTTATAATAGTATATTAAAAAAAAAATGGTATATAAATAAAAATATATATTTGTATAAATAGTATTACCTTACATATATAAAAATATATGTATATATAAACATGTGTGTATGTAAATGTCTAAATGTATATATATATATATGTTTGTGTGATTTATATGAGTATATATTTATACATATGTTTAAAAATTCAAAATTATTAATTTTATATTATATTATTGGTATATGTTAAAATATTTGGATTTACGATTTTAATCTCTCTCTCTCTCTACATATATATATATATATATATATATATATATATATATATATATATATATATATATGTTTATGCAAAGCTCTGGAGCTCGGGCGAGCACACAACCAATTCCCGCCATCCAGCTCTGTTAGTGCAGCCTTCCGATTGCCATCAGTTTTCGGTTAAGATTGCCAACGCGTTTCTGGGCTCGCTGGCCCCTTCTTCCTGGGCAGGGAAAACACAAGAATTAAACCTTCAGGGTTCGTTCACTAGCTTTTTATTTCCGGCATTTTCCCTCCCATGGGCGTGTCCTTACATCAGAAGAAGAAGGGGCCAGCGAGCCCAGAAACGCGTTGGCAATCTTAACCGAAAACTGATGGCAATCGGAAGGCTGCACTAACAGAGCTGGATGGCGGGAATTGGTTGTGTGCTCGCCCGAGCTCCAGAGCTTTGCATAAACACTTTCCGACACGGCGCCTGGCCGTGGGGTAGAGGCACCACAGCGTGCTGCTGAATACTTCCATCAACAGAAAGCTGGCTGTAGTCTGAACTACTCATGACAGAAACGGCACCCTTTCCGAAGTGCTGATGGAGCCTCCTACTGACATCGGTAAACTCACTCAGAGTATGAATACAATATAAAGATTAGAATCAACTGGGACAGCAAAAATGAACCTTCACTAAGAGAACATTCTTACCTACATTAGGAACTTCACTTCCCAACATGCACCATGGGCATATGATGTAAGGACACGCCCATGGGAGGGAAAATGCCGGAAATAAAAAGCTAGTGAACGAACCCTGAAGGTTTCATTCTTGTGTTTTCCCTGCCCAGGAAGAAGGGGCCAGCGAGCCCAGAAACGCGTTGGCAATCTTAACCGAAAACTGATGGCAATCGGAAGGCTGCACTAACAGAGCTGGATGGCGGGAATTGGTTGTGTGCTCGCCCGAGCTCCAGAGCTTTGCATAAACATTTTCCGACACGGCGCCTGGCCGTGGGGTAGAGGCACCACAGCGTGCTGCTGAATACTTCCATCAACAGAAAGCTGGCTGTAGTCTGAACTACTCATGACAGAAACGGCACCCTTTCCGAAGTGCTGATGGAGCCTCCTACTGACATCGGTAAACTCACTCAGAGTATGAATACAATATAAAGATTAGAATCAACTGGGACAGCAAAAATGAACCTTCACTAAGAGAACATTCTTACCTGCATTAGGAACTTCACTTCCCAACATGCACCATGGGCATATGATGTAAGGACACGCCCATGGGAGGGAAAATGCCGGAAATAAAAAGCTAGTGAACGAACCCTGAAGGTTTCATTCTTGTGTTTTCCCTGCCCAGGAAGAAGGGGCCAGCGAGCCCAGAAACGCGTTGGCAATCTTAACCGAAAACTGATGGCAATCGGAAGGCTGCACTAACAGAGCTGGATGGCGGGAATTGGTTGTGTGCTCGCCCGAGCTCCAGAGCTTTGCATAAACATTTTCCGACACGGCGCCTGGCCGTGGGGTAGAGGCACCACAGCGTGCTGCTGAATACTTCCATCAACAGAAAGCTGGCTGTAGTCTGAACTACTCATGACAGAAACGGCACCCTTTCCGAAGTGCTGATGGAGCCTCCTACTGACATCGGTAAACTCACTCAGAGTATGAATACAATATAAAGATTAGAATCAACTGGGACAGCAAAAATGAACCTTCACTAAGAGAACATTCTTACCTGCATTAGGAACTTCACTTCCCAACATGCACCATGGGCATATGATGTAAGGACACGCCCATGGGAGGGAAAATGCCGGAAATAAAAAGCTAGTGAACGAACCCTGAAGGTTTCATTCTTGTGTTTTCCCTGCCCAGGAAGAAGGGGCCAGCGAGCCCAGAAACGCGTTGGCAATCTTAACCGAAAACTGATGGCAATCGGAAGGCTGCACTAACAGAGCTGGATGGCGGGAATTGGTTGTGTGCTCGCCCGAGCTCCAGAGCTTTGCATAAACATTTTCCGACACGGCGCCTGGCCGTGGGGTAGAGGCACCACAGCGTGCTGCTGAATACTTCCATCAACAGAAAGCTGGCTGTAGTCTGAACTACTCATGACAGAAACGGCACCCTTTCCGAAGTGCTGATGGAGCCTCCTACTGACATCGGTAAACTCACTCAGAGTATGAATACAATATAAAGATTAGAATCAACTGGGACAGCAAAAATGAACCTTCACTAAGAGAACATTCTTACCTGCATTAGGAACTTCACTTCCCAACATGCACCATGGGCATATGATGTAAGGACACGCCCATGGGAGGGAAAATGCCGGAAATAAAAAGCTAGTGAACGAACCCTGAAGGTTTCATTCTTGTGTTTTCCCTGCCCAGGAAGAAGGGGCCAGCGAGCCCAGAAACGCGTTGGCAATCTTAACCGAAAACTGATGGCAATCGGAAGGCTGCACTAACAGAGCTGGATGGCGGGAATTGGTTGTGTGCTCGCCCGAGCTCCAGAGCTTTGCATAAACATTTTCCGACACGGCGCCTGGCCGTGGGGTAGAGGCACCACAGCGTGCTGCTGAATACTTCCATCAACAGAAAGCTGGCTGTAGTCTGAACTACTCATGACAGAAACGGCACCCTTTCCGAAGTGCTGATGGAGCCTCCTACTGACATCGGTAAACTCACTCAGAGTATGAATACAATATAAAGATTAGAATCAACTGGGACAGCAAAAATGAACCTTCACTAAGAGAACATTCTTACCTGCATTAGGAACTTCACTTCCCAACATGCACCATGGGCATATGATGTAAGGACACGCCCATGGGAGGGAAAATGCCGGAAATAAAAAGCTAGTGAACGAACCCTGAAGGTTTCATTCTTGTGTTTTCCCTGCCCAGGAAGAAGGGGCCAGCGAGCCCAGAAACGCGTTGGCAATCTTAACCGAAAACTGATGGCAATCGGAAGGCTGCACTAACAGAGCTGGATGGCGGGAATTGGTTGTGTGCTCGCCCGAGCTCCAGAGCTTTGCATAAACATTTTCCGACACGGCGCCTGGCCGTGGGGTAGAGGCACCACAGCGTGCTGCTGAATACTTCCATCAACAGAAAGCTGGCTGTAGTCTGAACTACTCATGACAGAAACGGCACCCTTTCCGAAGTGCTGATGGAGCCTCCTACTGACATCGGTAAACTCACTCAGAGTATGAATACAATATAAAGATTAGAATCAACTGGGACAGCAAAAATGAACCTTCACTAAGAGAACATTCTTACCTGCATTAGGAACTTCACTTCCCAACATGCACCATGGGCATATGATGTAAGGACACGCCCATGGGAGGGAAAATGCCGGAAATAAAAAGCTAGTGAACGAACCCTGAAGGTTTCATTCTTGTGTTTTCCCTGCCCAGGAAGAAGGGGCCAGCGAGCCCAGAAACGCGTTGGCAATCTTAACCGAAAACTGATGGCAATCGGAAGGCTGCACTAACAGAGCTGGATGGCGGGAATTGGTTGTGTGCTCGCCCGAGCTCCAGAGCTTTGCATAAACATATATATATATATATATATATATATATATATATATATATATATATATATATATATATATATATTAAAACAATTGCCTTGCAGGTTTAGAGTGACACATAAATTATGCAAAACAAAAAGGAGAGAACTCTGGGTAGTACCCAAGTTTAGGTGGAAGGCAGCTCCTGTATAGAGCACCCTCAACACCAGCGACACTCTAAATTTCCTCACCTCAAATGTCTGCTTTTCTATCAAAGTTTTTAAGCATAGGATTAGCGCAGTGCTATCCACGCTGAGATAGAGATGGACAAAGTCTTTAAGCATAGGATTAGCACAGTGCTATCCACGCCGAGCTCCAAAATGACAAAAGCCATTTACCGCTCCAGGTACAATATTACAGCTTTGGATTGGTAAATTACCATCCAAGCCAACCTGAAATGATTAAACGCAACCCCTGACACGTGTTTTGCTGTCATTACAGCTCTACAGAGAGGTTTAGCTTTGTCCAGACACAAGAAAGCACCCAGTATAAATCAAAACAATTGCCTTGCAGGCATAGAGGGACGCATAAATTATGCAAAAAAGAAAGAGAGAACTCTGGGTAGTTCCCAAGTTTAGGTGGAAGGCAGCTCCTGTATAGAGCACCCTCAACGCCAGCGACACTCTAAATTTGCTCACCTCAAATGTCTGCTTTTGTAACAAAGTTTTTAAGTATAGGATTAGCACAGTGCTATCCACGCTGAGATAGAAATGGACAAAGTCTTGCCATTTGTACAGCAAAGTCTTTAAGCATAGGAATAGCACAGTGCTATTCACGCCGAGCTGTAAAATGACAAAAGCCATTTACCACTCCAGGCACAATATTACAGCTTTGGATTGGTAAAATATCATCCAAGCCAACCTGAAATGACTAAAAGCAACCCCTGACACGTGTTTCGCTGTCATTACAGCTCTTTAGAGAGGTTTAGCTTTGTCCAGACACAAGGGAGAACCCAGTATAAGTCAAAAAAATTGCCTTGCAGGCATAGAGTGATGCATAAATTATGCAAAAAAGAAGGAGAGAACTCTGGGTAGTTCCCAAGTTTAGGTGGAAGGCAGCTCCTGTATAGAGCACCCTCAACACCAGCGACACTCTAAATTTGCTCCCCTCAAATGTCTGCTTTTCTATCTAAGTTTTTAAGCATAGGATTAGCACAGTGCTATCCACGCCGAGATAGAAATGGACAAAGTCTTTTGCCATTTGTACAGCAAAGTCTTTAAGCATAGGATTAGCACAGTGCTATCCACGTCGAGCTGTAAAATGACAAAAGCCATTTACCACTCCAGGCACTATATTACAGCTTTGGATTGGTAAAATACCATCCAAGCCAACCTGAAATGAATACAAGCAAGCCCTGACACGTGTTTCGCTGTCATTACAGCTCCTCAGAGAGGTTTAGCTTTGTCCAGACACAAGTGAGAACCCAGTATAAGTAAAAACAATTGGCTTGCAGGCAAACCCATAACAATTCCCCCCGTTATAGTTAGTTGAACTAACTATAACTCGCGCCCCGCCATGCACTGCTGATGACGTCACACATTACATCATTCATGACATGTACAGTGACATCACTGATGACATCACTGATGACATCACAAATGACATCACTGATGACATCACTGATAACATCATCCAGTGAATGTGTGTTGTATAAAGTTTAAATATGTATTATATATATGCCAAGGTGTATTGAAGAATGAGTGTGTGCATAAATGTCTGGGTGGAGTATTTTGTAGGGATGGGACTGACTGTTTAAGTGAGTGATTACATTACTTAATGCACGGGTTAATGACTGATACAGACATTCACAAAGTTTAGTTTGACAATTGTTGTGTAAGCGGTTTCATGGGTTCGTGAGTAGCTAAATGAGGATATATATGGGTTATTGATTGGTTGTTTGAGTATATGTATGGGTGCCTGTGTGTGTGTGTGAGAGTGTGGGGAGCCGGTGCATAAATGTTTGACTGGTCGATTCACTGTGTGTACGGGTTCAAGAGTGCATGTAGAAACAGCTGTATGAGTGTGAGTGTGTGTATGGTGTGTTGGTGAGAGAATAGATGTCTGAATGTTACATGTCCAAGTAACTACATATATAAAAGGCTGTGTATGTGAAAGTTGAAGTATACAAATGTCTATACATGAGAGTCAGTAATTGTGAGAGTCGCTGCATGGATGACTGTGTACTTGTATCAGTGATTGCAGAAAATAGTGAGTATGGATTTGTTTCTGTTTGAAGAACTGATGCTGTGTGTGTATAACTGTATAGCTAATTAAATGGAATTGTGATTGATTCTTTGAATGACTGAGTGGTGGTGTGTGAGTCTCTGTATACATGTATGAGTGTTTATGATAGTGTTGTATTGATGAGTGACTACATCAATGAGCGATTCTATGGGTGAATGAGTGTATGTGTATGTAGACTTAGGAATCAGTGAGTGTGTATGTGATAACTGAGAACTGATACTGCTTGGTAATAGCCTGACTGAATACGAGTCTCCACCCAGGAGTTAGACCGATATTGCCAGGTTGGAACCACGGATATGGTAGACACCGTGTGAATCGCGCTGCATGAACTGCTGAATTGCGCTGCACGAATGAGTTAGATTCTTGGCAGCTAGCACACTGTTTTTAAAAATTGTAATCTGAAGTTTTTTAATAATTAGACTGTGTATACCTGCTTTATTTGAACCGTTCACCGCTGCATTGCTCCCCATTCCACCGCAGCGAGTGCTGATTGTGTGGAGGGAGACAGCACGGCATAGAGGGAGCGAGCGTCCTCACTTCCTGGGGCACACCACACGCGGCCAACTTGACTGAGGCTGACGGTCTACTTGTTGGATAGGACAAAGCCCAGCCTCCTACTTAAAGCGTCTATGGCAACGACGCGCAGCGGGCGCACCAAGGGCGCACCGGAGGTGCACCAAAGGTAAGCCCGTCTGCGCCCGTCCGCACTCTGGCCGGGCGCAGGGCCAGAAACGCTGTCCGTCCGGACATTAGGGTTAAATATTGCAGAGAGAGGAGCTATCAACACTACAGGCCAGCTCCCATGCCTGTCAGCACGTATTAGACCTATGTTCATGGAAGGGCCCTGTCAGTTGTAGGGAATGCAAAAATACCTTCCCTTTCTCACAAATCTCACAAAGGTAAGCCCGTCTGCGCCCGTCCGCACTCTGGCCGGGCGCACAGATCGGTAGAACAGTGTCACAAGAAAACAGAAAAAGAAACGCAAAAAACAAGAAAAGTGGGCTTGTTAGAAACACCCTGACCCCTAGGCCTGCTCAGGAGGTCCCACAATGACCCCCAGGGCCAAAAAAAACATATATTTTTTTAAATCAGCGAGAAGTTTTTATTTTATTACTATGCATCACATATGCGTCCCTGGGACCAATTTTGAGTTGTCTTAATTTATACATCGGTTTCACATTGGTAAATTAAAAATGTAATTTTGGGCGCATATAGCCAGCAGGTTTGACTCAATATCCTCTATTGCATACATTTATAGACATCCACAGGTGCAACTAAACAAATCACCACAGATAAGTGGTTAGTGTGTCACAAGATCTCCCTGGCACCCTTGAGAGCCTGTCTTAATGCTGCCGCCAGACTGCTTACTAGCTCAAAAAAATGTCACCATATAACCCCACACCTTAAAGCATTGAACTGGCTTCCCCTCGAGGCCAGAATACAACTCAAACTGGCCTGCATTACTCACAAGGCCTTATACTCAAACTCCCCTGCTTATCTTGCACAGAAACCGGTGGTATCTGGCGGAATCAGAAACTCCCAGTCCACCAGAGACCTCTTACTCCAACCTGCACATTTCCGGAAAAAAAAAAACTTTAACCGGGCTTTCTCTGGATCCTCCCCAAGAACATGGAACTCTCTCCCGCCAGCCATCAGAAGAATCCCCTCTTTGGCACGTTTCAAAAAGGAGGCCAAAACCTTCCTTATGGGCAAATTCCTCGCCTAAATGCTGCCTTCTACCAACACATAGACTCTGACTAACCACTGACTAGCAACTCCATCGGGCTACCACGCTACCCCGTCAGGAAATCGGGGGAGCTACATGGAGCTATTTAAATGTAAACTCTATTTATTTTGTCCTCTACCTTCAATGTTTTCCTTGCCTAATGTGTTTACATGTAAAGTGCTCTGATACCCTAACGGGTCAAGTTTGCGCTCTATAAAACAATAAACAAACAAACAAACACTGAGGCCGTCACTTTAGCTGGCAAGTGCCCGCAGTCTCTGTAGGCCGCTAGGCATGACTGCACTGGACCTTCCTCTCCGGCCGCTGCTTGTCCCCTCATTGCTCTGCTGTTCACATGCACACACACCTGCAGCAGGCCTCGAGCGCTTAACTCTTAGGTCTCCCACCTGAGTTCTGAACCCTCACCCTCAGCGGTGCTGGCATTACCGGCAGCGTGACAGTTCAAGTGCACTGTCAGTGACCCTGCCCATGTGCGTTTCGGCATAGCAACATGGCAGGTAGCGCTGTACCCCATTCAAGTTGTGAGTTATAGATGCCAGAATGCAAAACCCTCTCATTTCATATAGTGGAATTACAGCGCGTCTCCCACTGCCCTGAATGTCAGGCAGTGGAAGTATCAGGATCGCCACATACACAGGACATGGCTACTGGCTTTGCTGAGTGAATGCCCCTTCACTGGAAGTTCCCTATGCAGCGCACCTCAAGTGTGCCAAGAATTGCACCTAATTCGCACCATTCCCAAATGGCGAGCTAATGATACCCACATGCACATATGTTCCTACAATGTCTACGCAAAACAGAATCTGGACGCCTTTCAACAGGACTGTTCAGCATCTGTCCCTGATTTGAACTTTTAGGTCGAGGGCAGCCTAGATATAGCCGCAGGATGCCTTCCGGCTGGCACCCCGCTGGTGCCAAAGTCAGGTCGAGCCTGTGGCCCCCGGCTGGCAGCAGCGCAGCGGTTACCCTGTCTCTGGGACGCCGGGAGCGGGGCTCATTTATTGCCAGGACCGGGATGGATTGCACAAGCGACGCCCGGCTTCTAGGGCCGCCCCCGGAGCACAGTCTGCACATTCGCACCCACTCACTGCCACGGAGCGCCTGACAGGTAGGCGCAAGATGTGAGGCTCCACTAGCTACAATTTCCCAAAACCAAGATTGGTCTCTGTATTTTAGCCGTGAATAAAAGAGTAGATTTTAGGCTGGAGACACCTAAAATAAAGCTATTTTGAGCTTTATAAATCGGGGATCTCCCACGCAAATCGGGCCTTTTGTTGGCATGTATGTACCTTTCGCAGATGATGTAAATCTTAGTATCCTCGCAGAGCGTTCATGCAGAGAACATGTATGTCGTCAAACCCTCACAGAGCCTGAATCCAGTCCGTAATATTGAGCATGGTAGTCAATATACCCTCACAGTCATAGAGCACGCATGCCACCGTGCCTTTTACTGAGCATCGACAAAAAACATTTGTTTGTGTGCCCTCTCAGAGCATGCATGTCACTGCATGCCTTACACAGCATGGCATGCCATTATGCACTTATCGAGCATGCATGCCACTGCAGCCCTCACAAAAATATCACTGTGCTCTCACAGAGCAGACCTTTCTCTCCACACCCCCTGCGGTCATTCGGCCATCAGTGCACATCCTCGGTGTGCCCACACGGACTGTGCTGGCCACGTGCTTGTATTGGTAGCAGGCCATGAAAGCATGGGGCTGCAGGTGTACACTAGCCAGATAGGATCTGATGATTGTCCCTTTGATGTCCCAGTGTGAATGGTGTGGGCTGCCTTGCAGAGAGGTTGGCCAGGTCACGCCTCTTTTTACACCTCTCTGCAACGCAGCTTTGTGGCACTTACTGGAGGTACCTGGTGGGCTAGTTGGACCCCAGGGACCCTCAGGATTCAAGGGGACTTAATCCCCCAACTTAATTCGCGCCAGGGGGCATGTTTTCACAGTAGTGGAGAAAGGGGGCATGGCCTTTGTCTACCTCTCACCAATCCCACTGCGTGGGGCTTACTGGAGGTAAAAGGTTGGCTAGTTGGCCCTTAAAGGACCCCCAGCAGTGAAGGGGACTTCAATCCCTATCCAAGAGCATGTCAGGGAGCGCGTTTGTAGAGTGATGGTCAAAGTGGGCGAGGCCTGGTACGAATACTTACCAGTGCTGCTGTATGGGACTGACTGGAGGTAATAATTAGGGAAGTTGGCCCCTAAGGATGTCCTTGGGGGCCAACTACCCCTCTTGTTACCTCCACTAAGTCCCACACAATGGGATTGCTAAGATGTCTTCGGAGGCCATGGCCCCCTTTCTCTACCACTCTGCAAACGTGCCTCGTGGCAGACTACGGGATGGGGGATGAAGTCCAATTTAGTCCTGAGGGAGTTTGGGGGCCAAGAATCCCTCCTGGTACCTCCTTTAAGTCCTACGTAGCAGAATTCCTGAGCGTTGGTTGGATGCCCAGCAACCTTTCTCCACCACTCTGCAAATGCAACTACTAGTTAAAGTAGCATATTTCTGCACCTCTGACTTAGAGGTAGTTTTAATCCCCCTGTCCTATTATGTACTAGGGTCTTACAGAGGAGGTCATGCTAATCACATGGGTACCCCAACGCATAGTGTTCCCTAGAGTATGTAGGTGTTTTCACTGTATTCTAAGTGTCTTTTAGCATTGCACTGGCTCTAGGTCGGGTTGGTCTGGGTCAGTTACCACTAGTACCTGTCTGAAGAAGTTGTGGGCACACGATGATTTTGCAACAAGGCCTCTTTCTGCTCCTCTGTTGGTTCTTTCTGCACTTTTCTTTGTCTTTCTGGACTTCTGTTGCCTCATTCTGCATTTCTTTTTCTTCTTTCTGTGTGTTTTTTCTTCTTTCTTCATATGTCCTACCTCTGTAGGCATAGTTAGAAATTAGCATTTGAAAAACCTTTGAAATTCACTGAAAAAACTATTGGTTTCAGGTAAGTTATAGTTAGAAATTAGCATTTAAAAAACCTTTGAAATTCACGGAAAAAAACATAGGTTTCAGGCGTGTTATAGTTAAACAATAGCATTTAAAAAAACGTTGCAATTGACTGAATAAAAACATAGGTTCCAGGCCCGTTATAGTTAGAAATTAGCATTTAAAAAACCTTACAAATTCACTGAATAAAACCATAGGTTTCTGGGACGTTATAGTTAGTTGGACATTTCACTCGTAAAAAAACATAGAAATTCCCCCGTTATAGTTAGTTGAACTAACTATAACTCACGCCTCCGCCATGCACTGCTGATGACGTCACATATTACATCATTCATGACATGGTCAGTGACATCACTGATGACATCACTGATGACACCTCAAATGACATCAATGATGACATCACTGATGACATCATCCACTTGAACATCTGATTCACCTCCTCAGACTGTAATATAACCACTCATATACCCATTGTATCAGTTATGTAATGTAATGTAATGTAAACAAATATTTGTACCGCGCAGCTGTCACTCCAGGGAGCATCTAGGCGCCACCACTGACCAGGAAGATATAAACACTGGTCATGCTGCTATTAGTAATTCCGCCACTCCTTCATACTAGTACTCTTGAACAGGTGTCAGGAAGCTTAAAGATCCAGGTTTTTAGTGACTTTCGGAATTCTAGTTCCCGCTCAATTGCCAGGAGGTGAGGGGGGAGTTTATTCCATGCCTTTGCCCCTAGAACTGGCAAAGATTTGCCCCCCCTTGAACTCAATCTGGACATAGGAACAAACAACAGGTTGGCATTGGAGGAACGCAAGTTACGCCCAGGGTGGTAGCGGGAGAACCTCCCTTGTAGGTACTTTGGTCCCTGAGAATGGAAGGCTCTGAATGTAATGACTAGGATCTTAAAAAGGATCCGTTTGATAATTGGTAGCCAGTGCAAGGTATTTAAAGCAGCAGATGCAGAGGATTTCTTTGGCCATTTCAACACCAGCCTGGCTGCTGCGTGTTGCACCATCTGGAGTTTATGCGTGACCACTTTAGTGGTCCCTGCATATAGGCTGTTGCAATAATCTAGTCTCGATGTCACGAGAGCGACCGTTACCATTTTCCTAGCAACCACGGGAATCAGGTTGAAAAATGTTCTTAGTCCCTTACTGACATTGAAACAGGTGCCTGCTACTGCCTGTTGTTTGAAAGACAGAGCAGAGTCGAATTTGATGCCTAAATTACGTGCCGCATTGGTGGTATGAGGCGGTACCTCTGCGTTCACCGGCCACAGGAGTTAAGGGACAAAGTCATTATGAGTGCCCATTGGTATGATTTCTGTTTTGCCTGTATTACATTTCAGATGGTTCTTCCCCATCCAGTCGAATGTAGCCGTTAGGCAGCCTTTCAGATTATCTTCCCAGTCCTGAGTGTCTTTATCAAGGACTAGGATCAGTTGAGTATCGTCCGCGTATGCCACCACATCAATACCAAAGGACGATATCAACCTAATCCGAGGGGTGGTATACACATTGAGAGTGTCGGGCTTAGACTAGACCCTTGCGGTACTCCAGTTGTAAGTGGTTTTTCCTTCGAGCAGAAATCACCCAGTGTGACCACTTATCTCCTGCCACTTAAAAAGTTCTTAATCCAATACAGGACCTTTCCAGTTATGCCAGATGTTGCTAGCCGGTCAGTCAGGATGGTATGTGAGACCGTGTCAAAGGCTGCCGACAAATCTAGAAGAATCAGGACAGCAATGCATACACATGCATGTTATTAATAGTATTTCTATTGTTGTTGTTGATAATATACATGATAGGTTACAATAACTTCAAAGCCAAGAGATCACAACTAAATTGTAATGAGAAAATTGATTGACTATTTGATTATAACCATCTCCTCCTGCTGTGGTATCACAATGCATTTTGCCATAGTCAGTCAAAAAGTATGGCGGAAGGTCACTAAGAAGATTTGTAAATGCTGCTAAAATAAAAATATAGCTAGATTTTGAGTTATCTTACTTCTGAGCTTTTTTTGCCATTTAAATCAAACAGATAGTAGGCTGAACGGAAAATGATTTGTCTAATGGTTATTGCACTACTGTACATTTATTATGTACAAGCATGTCACTGTCCGCATGTCAACACTGATTCTAACTCAGGACCAGTTTTGAAAGCTTTTTGCATTAAACTGCTAAAATTATGTGCTTGCAACTAATAACAAGGTGTAAGTTAGTTTATTTTCACTGTACAAAATTGACACTTACGTCACAGATCTGCCATGAGAGAATCTCTTTCATACCTTGAAGCAAGCGACCAAGACTTTAATATAAGTCTGCTTGGAGAGGTCAAGCAAGTGAATATGCGTTAACGTAATATATGAATAATCACGACTTGCCATGTGCTAAAGTTGTATTGCAAAACAGCTGATCATTCTGACCTTATAAAAGTTTACTAGAAATATCCTATTGTGAAAAGTGTGGGGGCAAGTTTATCCCAGATATTATTATTATTATTGTTATTATTATTATTATTATTATTATTATTATTATTATTATTATTATTATTATTATTATTGTTGTTGTTGTTGTTGTTGTTGTTATTATTACTCATATTATTATTGTCATTTTCGTCATTCATTGCTTGGGACTTTAAATTAAGAGAATCATTGATCCCACAAAAAGAGTAGCTCCACGTGTATTTGTATGTTTAGAGGCAAAAATACCTCATTCACTTCCAAGAATTCATAAGTAGACACTTGGAAGGCATGAATGGTGCTGAGGAGAAATCTATAGGGGTACATTTCATGCAAATGGTGGGAAGAGGGTATTATAAGGCATGGTTATGCATTTTAAGTTTGTGAATACCCAGAAACGTGTACATTTGTGCGCATTCTCAAACTCGTGTCTCACTTCTTTTTACTTTGGAGTTGGTTGGAAAGTATCTTTGTTTTGAGGACAGGAAAGAGGATGGATGAATCATCACCACGTTTTGGTGGGAGTGTAGGGCAAGGATTTTCTCCACGCCAAAAAATGTTTCTCAGTAGAGAAAGGAGTATCTGAAGCAGGCTTCAATATTCCTTTACTCAAATCCACATTATGAAGATTTCCCCACTGAGGGAATTGTGGCCTGAGGGAGATGTCACATGACATTCCCAGTAGTATACCGGGAAAACTATGCCTGATGTTGCTTTACCATTGTGTTCCTGGCAATGTTTGTGAACTAAAGAAAACTAAAAACTAGGTACAGGCAGAGAGGAAATTCTCCACCTGTACATTTTCATCTTTTTTCTCGAATCTGTGCACAGGTATTTAGATTCCTCCTGGCAAATAGAAGTAGAACATAGTTCTGCTAGTCAAGTATTACAAGTTTCAGTGGCAGAACCAAAAATGTCACAAACACCCCCTGACTCTGAAGCCAGGGACATTGATTAAATCTACATTTGCAGAATAAATATGTACTGAATGAAAACTTTAAGAGAACAGCCTAACTGCTGCATTCGAGAATATAGAAATGCATGATAAGCCAGATAAAGATCATTTCTATAGTCTACCCTTCAGCGAATTGGGGCTGAAGCCATCAAAAGTGCAAACATTTAATGTATGGGAGGATAACATTTTTTGCACTAGTGTATCAGTTGGTGAAAGCAGTAGGATGAAAGAGCTGAGGTCTGGAGTGCTATGGGAAGCTGGGAATTAAATGTAACATGCTTTATGGTGATAGTCTGAACTGTGGGGCATATTACCAAGAAATAGCGATAATTATCGCAATTGCTTGGTTAGAGACAAAATTTTACCGCTGAGCTGCGGCGATTTTTATCGCAGATAAACCTTGGTATTACCAAGGTTTATCGCAAATGCGATAAAAAACGGCCGCAGTGCATGAATATCGCTGAAAAGTCAGCGATATTCATGCATTACCGAGCTAATGCTCTTAGCCATGTTATCCACCTCCCATTGGATAACATGGCTAAGAACTGCTCAGGGCAGGTGTTAGCTTTTGGAGATATTCGCGCTTAGCGCGAATATCTCCAAAAGTTGGTAATAGGAGATAGCGATGTTAGCGACTGTTTCCAGTTGCTAACATCTTGGCACGCCCACTTTGCATGTCATTAGTGATAAATATCACTGACATGCAAAGTGGGGCCCAAGATGGTCGCTATCTCCTACTAGCTGTCACTAACTGGTGTTAGCGACAGCTAGGTAATAGGGAGATAATTTTATCTCCGCTTTCTTGGCTTTTAAAGCCAAAAAAGCAGAGATAAACCCCCTTGATAATATGCCCCTGTGTTCCAGTTTCTTAGTCTATGATAAATCTAACCACCCTTTGGCAACTCAGGGGCATATTACCAACCAATAGAGATAATTTTTGTCTCTAACTTGTTTAGAGACAAAAATTATCGCCGCAAATCAGCGATTTTTATCTCAGATAAACCTTGCCATTAGCAAGGTTTATCGCAAATGCGATAAAAAACGGCCGCAATGCATGAATATCGCTGAAAAGTCAGCGATATTCATGCATTATCGAGCAAATGCTCTTAGCCATGTTATCCACCTCCCATTGGATAACATGGCTAAGAACTGCTCAGGGCAGGTGTTAGCTTTTGGAGATATTCGCGCTAAGCGCGAATATCTCCAAAAGTTGGTAATAGGAGATAGCGATGTTAGCGACTGTTTACAGTCGCTAACATCTTGGCACGCCCACTTTGCATGTCATTAGTGATAAATATCACTGACATGCAAAGCGGGGCCTAAGATGGTCGCTATCTCCTATTAGCTGTCGCTAACTGGTGTTAGCGACAGCTGGGTAATAGGGAGATAATTTTATCTCCGCTTTCTTGGCTTTTAAAGCTAAAAAAGCGGAGATAAACCCCCTTGATAATATGCCCCTCAGTTATTCACTTCACTCTTGGCATAGTTAGGCTTCATTCAGCAAGTGGACATCTTCACCTACTCTCAAGGATCTGTGAAACCTGTCAGCGATAGTCAGCAGGCCACATCCACCACAGTATAAGAAAGGGTCATCAACAGACATGTAAAACAAAAAGAGAATCGGATCAACCTAACTATGGGGCATATTATCAAGGAGGTTTATCTCCGCTTTTTTGGCTTTAAAAGCCAAGCAAGTGGAGATAAAATTATCTCCCTATTACCTAGCTGTCGCTAACACCAGTTAGCGACAGCTAGTAGGAGATAGCGACCATCTTGGGCCCCACTTTGCATGTCAGTGATATTTATCACTAATGATATGCAAAGTGGGTGTGCCAAGATGTTAGCGACTGGAAACAGTCGCTAACATCGCTATCTCCTATTACCAACTTTTGGAGATATTCGCGCTAATCGCGAATATCTCCAAAAGCTAACACCTGCCCTGAGCAGTTCTTAGCCATGTTATCCAATGGGAGGTGGATAACATGGCTAAGAGCATTAGCTCGGTAATGCATGAATATCGCTGACTTTTCAGCGATATTCATGCATTGCGGCCGTTTTTTATCGCATTTGCGATAAACCTTGGTAATACCAAGGTTTATCTGCTATAAAAATCGCCGCAGCTTAGCGGTACATTTTTATCTCTAACCAAGCAATAGCGATAATTATCGCTATTGCTTGGTAATATGCCCCTAAGTTTTCAACTAGATGCTAAATAGGGTAGAAGAAGTTACCAAGCTTTGAGGAGCACCACAATCGATTTTGAATGCCGTACATGGAAAGAAAAGAATGCATACTTCTTGATATCAGCCAGAAAGGAAAGAAGGCACATTATAAGGAAAGAAAGCAAATGTCCAAGTGGCTGCTGAAGCACCTTGCTTACCAGAACGCGAAGAGGCACAAGACACATCTCCATTTGCCGGAAAGGATGAGCTTCAACCTCTGAGCAAATACCAAGAAACAGCTCACAGGAGTACAACAGTGGTTAACATGTTGTGCTGTACACAAGCTCTAGCTAGTAATGTTTGATTTTAGAGTGATTTTTACCATAATGTTTGGACAGTGTTCACAATGCCACAAAAGAAAACTATAGAGGGAAGTTTAGAGACCAATTATGTGCCAGGTAAGCTGTCTATATACTATCCTAACATACTCAAAAGAATAGAAGATATTTAGGGGTCGATTAGGATCGCGGTTTTTCCGCATCCTCGGGGCCGGCGGAAGGCACCGCCGGCCCAGAGGATGCGGAAAACCGCAGCGGACTGACCAAAGACCCACCGCCACATTAGGATGGCTGGTGGGTCCTGGTTTCCGTCCGCAGCTTTTCCGCTGCGGCTGGCTTACAACCGCGGCGGAAAAGCTCTAATATGGTGATGGTGTCTGTCAGACACCGTCCACCATATTAGGATGGCCTGTAAAGTATGCCTTTCCGCGGCGGGTTTTCCGCCGTGGAAAAACATACGGAACTTCACTGCGGGGGCCCGTTGCGGGCCCCCTTGGTGAAGGGGGGGTGGGGGGTGCACATGGGGGGTACCTATGGTACCCCCCTGCATTTGCATGCAGAAAGCGGCAGGCACCGCGCGGTGCCTGCCTCTTACTGCATGCAAATGCAATGCGTGCATTTTTAACATTGCGGCGGGTGCAGCTTGAAGCTCCACCCGCCGCAATGTTAAAAATAGAGGATGTGACCGCAACCCTTGCGGTCACATCCTAATTGCACAGGAGGGAACTCCGCATGCCATGCGGAGGTTCCCTCCTGCTCTGGGGTCGCGGACGGACGCAAGTCCGTCCGCGATCCTAATGACCCCCTTAATGTTGATGCGTCAGAAAGACAATTAAAATGTTGAAGGTATATACTTCTCATATATGTCACACAGGTGAACTTAGATATGTGTAGGGTAGGTGATACGGTTGCTTACTTTTTTTAATAATTGCCCATATTCACCTGTAATGTAAACTGGAAAATGACATTATTGTGCATTTTGGCAATGTCTAAGGTTGCAAAGTTGGCTGACTCGCAATTTTCTATATTTGTATACACTTTTTATGCTAATTTAGAGTTTGGCGGATGGGGTTAAAGTTTATCAGGGTGACAGGGTAAAGTACTCTGTTGTCCTGACAGAGTCCCCACCTGCTAATTTCTGAGATGTTTGCTGGTCCAGCAGACATCTATAGCATTGTCACAGCGATACCTGTCAATACATTGTAAGTTTGACCAACAACTCTGTCAAGACGACTGAGCTGCATGGCAAACTTACAATCTATAGGTTTTTTTCCCAAACCAAAAATCCAAAGTGGGATTTCGTTTTGGAAAAATATCAATTGCCCCCCCCTGTCATGAGAGTTTTCTCCCATTATGAGGCAGAAATGTCACTGCCCCTTACAGAAAGTTTTTAGCTGAAAGTGACAGACAGTGAAAACTGGCGATGTGTTCACCCACTCTAAATTGGGTGAGTGGATACATGCCCAAACCTCTGATGGCCCTTACACTTTCAGGTCGGCGTAGGTTTCTTCTGGTGACGGTGATGGAGTAGACTCTGCCGGGGACCTAATGAAAGTCTGTCCATCTCTAAAAGAGGCGGGTGGACATTCAGTTAGGCGGTGAGGGTACACTGCCACTTTTGCAATGGAGTACCCTCTCGG
Organism: Lissotriton helveticus; assembly: GCF_964261635.1. NCBI lineage: Eukaryota > Metazoa > Chordata > Amphibia > Caudata > Salamandridae > Lissotriton > Lissotriton helveticus. Next base: position 217,451,789 of record NC_136058.1, read on the forward strand.
TCAAACTCTAATTTGCCCCATTTGTTAGCTTTGTAAAGTGCGAATCTTGGTTCAGTTCCTAAAAAATGCTTAGGGGAAGCACCCCCCCCTTGCACTTGGGGCATTAAGTGGCAGCGGTTAGGCTACTATCATCTGCTCCGAGTCACCCCTTTGACAAGACAGTTATCTGATGTTGCTGTCTCTTGACCAATGATTTTCTGCACCCAATCTCCTGCCTTTAATGGGTTGGGCATCCTGCAACAGGAAACCTCTACCACAAGCAGCTTGAGTAAGATAAACTGCCCCTTTAGTGAAGGGGAAGCCCACAAACTTTGCTTGCTTTTGTAAAGGTCAAAGTTTAAATTAAGTTTAAACTGCATTCCCCTCTAGTATTAAAGTACAAATACTCTTCAATGCATGAACACGATTTATTTTCAAACGGCCAATAAATATTAAAATTGTCTACTTTTATAATGGGTCTTCATGAAATTCTCACATTCAATTACTATCTAATACGGAAAACAGACTTCTGTTTGTTCAAAACATTGAAAGACTATGGGCCTGATGAGGACTCATTACGAGTTTCCTCTCCGCAATGGTTTTCATGGTGGTTCCTCCTCCATTAAAATCATGGCCGCGAGGAAACAAAGGGTGCCCTATAGGGCCCCATGTTGAGTCTGGCCCAAGGGGTGCCCATGCTGCGCCCACCTGTGTTCATGCACCCTAGTACCTGCCCTGCATTGACTTCACCAGTCCATGCCATGCAGGTACTGCCTTTAACATTCCCATGGGTTTGACAGTGCGGCGGTGGGGCAGCCTGCTCCTGCACTGCCAAACTCGTAATTAGGCCCTTAGGCATTTGAAGCATCAGACCCTTGGGTATTTGGACATAATTTTGAATTATAAATATCGACAAACACAAAAATGTAGTTTTTAATATTGTGACACTAAAATATCGTAATGCAGAAATATCGTTGACAAGAATTTAGATTATTTTAGGTAGTAATATTGTTTGCAAGAATATCTGTGTCTTTAATATCGTTTCCATAACAGTTGTTTAAAATATAATTTGTATTTTGTTGTGTTAGTCCATATATTAATTTTATTTCTTAAATATTGTTTGTATAATTGTTGACAATATTATTAAACATAGTTTGCAAATTTAGGTTATATATAATTTTTTTATGTCATTGGTAATAGTAATTTATAGTGTCTTAGCGGGTTGTGAGGTTTGTAGAAGCACATATTTTAGTTGTGTGTTGTTTGGTTTGTAGAGGTATAGGGTATAGGGTGTTTATATTTATATATATATTAAGTGCACGTACAACAAATGTCTCTTGGTGCTGATTGGAGGTTGGGAGCCCTCCCGAGATATGAGCTAACAATAGGCATGTGCGAACAGGCACGTTTTCAGTTTTTTCCAGAAACTAATGTAGTCTGGCATTAGCCTGATATCAATTGGTAGAGAGTTTCAAAATTTGGGGCCTAGTATGGAAAAACGTGAGCCACCCATTCTCTTGAGCTTGAATCTGGGAGTTGTCAGCAGGTTCATTGAAGCTGATCTTAGGTTCCGTTTGGGAAGGTACGGTGATATCTTTCTGGAGATAAATGTAGGGCCCCTATCGTGGAGAGCATTAAAGAGCATGCGGTCTGTCTTAAACATAGACCACTGAGCCAACGGAAGTCAGTGAAGCTGCTTCATCAATGGCTTAGTGTGGCAGTGTCTTGGTTGCTGGAAGAATAATCTGGCAGCTTGGTTCTGTATCTGCTGCAAACCATGGGTGATATTGACTGGGAAACCTAAATAGACAGCGTTGGCGTAATCCAGCCGGGATATAATCATGGCCAGCATGATCGCCACACTTGCCTCCCAAGAAAAGAATCTCCTGATTTTCTTGAAATTCCTTAGTTGATAGATGCACGATGATGTGACCAGGCTAATCTGTGCATGCATTGATAGGTTGGTGTCAATTTGGATACCCAGGCTCTTTACATAGTTCTTAGGGATAGGTGGGGTGCCTAATGTAGCCGGCCAGTGTCCTGGCATCCAATGGTGTAGTCTGTTGTTTGAAATGGCTATCTCTGTTTTATCAGAGTTCAGTTGCGATGGTTATGACTCATCCAATCTTTAATAAATAGCATGGTGTTTCTAAAAAATGACTCAGTGTCCTCAGTCTCATCTATTGGGAAAATCAACTGCATATCGTCTGCGTAGTTATAGACCTTGGCCCACCTGCATTGGAGGGAGTGGATCAGATGTAAAGATTGAACAGGTGGGGGATAGGGATGAGCCTTGAGGTACACAGCAAGTGGTATTGACCCTGGCCGAATTATAGGATGCCAGCCTAACAGACTGGGTGCGATCCCCCCAAAATGAAATTATCCAGTCCAGGGCCGTTCCTCTCAGGCCTGCCACTGCCATTCTATATGCTAATATTATGTGATCCACAGTATCGAAAGCAGCCAACAGGTCGTGCAGGACCAGTACCTGCGTGCACCCTTGGTCTGATCCCTCCTTCAGGTCATCCACTACACTTAAAATAACTGATTCGGTTGAGTGTGAAGGCCGAAAACCTGCCTGTTGAGGGTCCAGACATTTTCTCTCTTCTATGAATGTTGGGGCATTAATTAAGTGAAAATTTATTATTTATTACTTTAATATTAATTATTCAATTGATTGTTAATTATTTGAATTGCGAAATATATTTTTAAGTTATATTTTAGGTGCGAGTTGATAGGTGTGCAGAGGTATAGGGTGGAAAGTTAATTAAGTAATAATTGATTAATAATTAATTATTCATTTATTTTCAATTATTTTAATTGACTACTGTTTATGTAAATTGTGTAAATATATCTTTTAAACCTTCTTTCAGGTGTGGGTTGTTGAGTTTCGAGGGGTGGAAAGTTAATTAAATAATAATTCATTAACAATTCCTTATTCATTTATTATTAAATATTGCATTATTTGATTTCTTATGCTTTCATAACTATTGCACACACTGGAGTGTAAATAGTACATTTAATCCCTCCGCAGTTCTCTACTGCTGCACAGACTAGAGTGGGAGTAGTAAATGTAACCCCTCTGAAGTCCAACCCTATCCCTACTGGTGCATAGACTACAGTGTGAATGGTAAATTTAACCCATTTGAAATCTGACACTTTCTCTACAGTTGCACAGATTGGAGTTGGAAAAGTAAATTTTATTTCTGCAAAGTTCAATGTTTTCCTTACTGTTGCACAGACTGGAGTGGGAGTAGTAAATTTAAACTCTCTGTAGTCCAACACTGTCCCTACTGTTTCACAGACTGTAGTGTGTATAGTAAGTCCACCATTTTCCTTCTATAGCAGAGACCGGGGAGGTATAGTAAATGTTCTCCCTTTGAATTCCAGCGCTTTCCCTACTGTTGCACAGACTGGAGTGACAATAGTATATCTTTTATTTTCTTATTGAAATATTTCTCTTTCATATGGTTAAAATATATAATAGTATTATTTATTTGTTTGTTTAATTTCATATCATTTGTATATAATCAGATTATATTTTAATTTTTGTAATATGTTTAATACATTTGTAAAATTGTATATTATTTATATTTAATTAATTTAGTTTAATGTTTTGTAATTGTATTCTAATATTTTTTCTTTCATTTAAATATATGCATATATATTATATATTAATACTTTTTATAATAGTATATTAAAAACAAAAATAAAAAAATGGTAAATAAATAAAAATATATATTTGTATAAATAGTATTACCTTACATATATAAAAATATATGTATATATAAACATGTGTGTATGTATATGTCTATATATATATATATGATTGTGTGATTTATATGAGTATATATTTATACATATTTTTCAAAATTAAAAATTATTCATTTTATATTATTTTATTGGTATATGTTAAAATATTTGAATTTACGATTTTAATCTCTCTCTCTCTCTCTACACATATATATATATCAAAACAGTGACGCATTAATTATGCAAAAAAAAGGAGAGAACTCTGGGTAGTTCCCAAGTTTAGTTGTAATGCAGCTCCTGTATAGAGCACCCTCAACACCAGCAACACTCTAAATTTGCTCACCTCAAATGTCTGCTTTTCTATCAAAGTTTTTAAGCATAGGATTAGCACAGTGCTATCCACGCCAAGATAAAAATGGACAAAGTCTTTAAGCATAGGATTAGCACAGTGCTATCCACGCCGAGCTGTAAAATGACAAAAGCTATTTACCACTCCAGGCACAATATTACAGCTGGGAGCCGGGCGTCGCTTGTGCAATCCATCTTGGTCCTGGTGTTGAAAATTAGTACGTTTTGGTGAACATTATCCGCGCCATCTTGCCTCTTCCCCTGATGCCACACTTTTGTCGTGCGCACCCGCCATTTTAAGACGCCCCGATCAGAACGAACCCTTTTGCATGCCGCTGGCCCCTGACATAGCCCTTCGCCTTCACTAAGCCTGCACGCTGACCACCCCCCCCTGCTTGCACCTGCCTTGAATCATAAACCCCTCTTCGGCGCTGCTCTGCCCCAGGCCCTCATCCTGTTCCCAGCGCGACACCTCCCTTCTTCCCTTTCATGATCCCCGGCCCTTAGATGCAAACCCCCTTTTCCCCGTGTGCCCGTTTGTCTTCCCCGTTCCCAGGCCGACACCCAGCTCTGCCGATACTATCCCTTGCCCCTCCCCGTACAATAGAAAGCTTCCCTCCTCAAAGGACCCCCGAGTTGATCAAAGCCCCCCCACCCCATGAGATCCGATCGAACCCCGCATTCCATGAATTGGCGGAATATCCAGCTGCGCGATAGTTATCACCTGCTGTGACCAGGGTGGGGATTTCTACTGTAGATATGTGTGGGAACGGACCCGAAGGGGGATTCCTGGAATGTCTTTTCGTACATCAAAGCTTTATCATATGTATGTAAACTGTAATAAAAACCACAAACACTGTATATAAGGGGCCATGCCCCAAAACGTAAGTTAGAGCACCTCAGAACGATACCTTCTGTCCGTTTTGCTGTGTTCTCCTCCGGAGAGAATAAAAACCTTGTTTCCTGCTTTCCAGTCTCCAGCGCCTGCCTCTTCATTGATTAAATACCTAGAGGGTCACAGAGGCAATACCGCCGGGCAAATATCGATTGTCCCCGACCCGACTCAGGTTTCAACAATTGGCGTCCCAAGCGTGGGGCCCATCAGCGACTCGTGGATCCAGTGGGAGAGGTCTCGACGACAGAGTGAACGACTGCAACGATCGGGAGAGCTCTTGCCCAATAGACCCTCGTCTGGCAGCCGATCATCCGAACTTCACTAGTTCCGAACAGACCTCTCTCGAGTGATCTACGGTCCTGACTGGGGACCATTAGGAGTGCCGTGAGAATTACGAGAAAAAGAGGACGATCGGGCGCTGGATTCGGAAGACAAGAAACTGTCCACATGGTCCGGGTAAGGTCGTGTAATCACGACAAGGTGCGAAATGATTGCTTGATTGTTTGATTGCTTGATTATTTATAAAATACTAGTATTACTCTTTGTTTGACCTAATTGGAGATTCACTGTCTGCACACGGAGAAACAGTAGGCTCCTTCTCTTTTGCAAACGGTGAAGGATAGGTAACGTAACCGTCGCGCCTATCTTTCTCCCCCACTGACTCTATTATTTCTCAACGGTTTTTGGGAGACTCCCCACTCCCTCACTGATTAACTGGGTTCTTTAACCCCGAACTACTGTTCACAGATTGTCTTCTGGAGATTCTCTGTCTGCAAACCGGAAACAACAGCTTCCTCTTTGCGGTTAGTGAAAGGGTAGAGGACGCAGACTTTTGCGCCCTACTTACTCTCCCCATTGTCCTTTTTCTATCCTATTTATTTATTTATTAATTGCTTGATTGTTCCGCGTTCTTGGTTACTCTTTTTTATTTTTGTTCATGAGGTATTCACTGCCTGCAAACAACGTAGAATAGGAATATTCTGTCTAGTCTTTGCACCTAGTGATAAGATAGGCACTGCTGACTTATTAGTCCCTCGTTACGAGCCGTCATGTCTGTCTTCTCCCCATTGATTGATAATTGGTTCAGCCCGGACCGTGTATTAGAGGTGGACCATATAGCTCCACTAGAAGGCACCCCTAATAAGGACATGTTCATAAACTATGGATTAGTTACCATAGCCTATAATAAATTGTGGCACAGGTATACCAAAGAAAGTCAAGACAAACAGTGGCCACTGGCAGGATCCTTTGACCTTGATAAAATAGAAACGTTAGAAATAGCCCTTCGAAATAATAAGACAACGCCTATTATGCTCGACAGTCTCGGTATGTGGCGCAGAGAGGCTATGCAACGACAGAGAAAAGACGAGGACAAACAAAGTAGAGAAATATACCGACAGGACAACCCCAGGACACCGCTACCCACAACTTATCCCCCGACACTATGCAAAAGACGACCAGACTTAGGGCCAGACCAATGCGCTTTTTGTAGATATGTCGGACACTGGAAAGCCCAATGCCCGACTCTACTGAGCGTGAGTAAAGGCAAAGGGCCGACAGGAACGACAGACCGGCAGTACGAGAAAAAGCGCGAGACAAAGAAGAACCCGACTTACATAGGCAGACCAGATAGAACCACCACGTTTGATTATGCCCGATGGCACAGATTTCGCCAGGACAATTTCAGCGGCATGCTCAAGTTCTCCTAGGTCGGGCAACGTCAAGACGGGAACCCAGCCTCGCTTTAAAATTCACAGACGGAAAGAGATAATCATGACCAATAACTGTTTTATATTCGTCTTGGGTCTTTGTATGTCGTACTTGTACTGTCCCCCGTCTGAGTTTGTGTGTATGTAATGTACGAATCTGCGTCATCCCTCTACACGTGTTTCCGTGTTACTCGACCTCTGTTAGCAGAAACTTAGCATAAAAGCAACCTGGAAAGAAAGAAATGGCAAAACAAAATCCGTAGACCATTGATGAACTTGAACTTTTAATTTAGCACAACAAACAAGGAATAATAACGGTAAAACTGTAGAAAATGAAAGTCAAACAGAACATTCACCCCCCCCCCCATTCTGGAACCTTCCAAGGTAGGGCAGGGTTACGGCTACGCCCAACCAGCGACAACCCATATAAGGCGGGCCCCGCTGCCAACTCTTGGTCAGGAAATCTTAACGTATGGGGGAGCCGGAGGAGAGGCAGGAGCCAGCAGCCTGGGCAGTTGTAGGTAGTCCCGCCACATGTCTCCTCAGCCAGCCGCAACGGGCCTGGATAGACTTAAGTAGTCCCGCCACATGTCCAGAGAAGAACGAGGCACCTCTTTCTTTTCCCTTCCGTAACAGCCGCAGCAGCTCTGGACGGCGGGATGTCCTGCACGTACCTCCACAACAATTTGTCCAAGTTGGGCTGGGAGGGAGAGGCGACGCGGACGAGCCTCTCCCACCTCCACCGATAGGAGGTCTCCCAGCCCCCGGCCCGACGCCGAACACCCCCAGTCAGGCGATGGTGCCAATACTTCCACAGCACCGAACACACCATGGTGGCACCCCAGTACTTGCGCAGCACCGAACGTGCAATGGTGGACATATTTTCGGAACACCGAACCAGCAATGACTGCACTGATACTCGTGCCGCGCCGAATGCGCGCCACAGGTGGCCATACTCCCACAGCACTGAGCACAAGACTTGGGGAACACCGGATGTGGAGAGACCTTCATGCGGGGCGATGAAAAAGAACAGCATTGAGTGCACCGGGAGAAGGAGACGGCGCGAACGAGTCTCCCTCGCCCCCCCCCAGGTGGGGGCATCACAGCTGCACCCCAGCTGAACGTCCCGCTTTCACACAACAGGGACCTCTTCCTTTCACTCCGAAGGATCTCTCCCACTCTTGCAAAACTCGACGAGAGTGGCCCCTGTAGGGCCTCAAAATGGCGTCTGGGTCCGCTGGAAGGCGGGCCCCGGCCACTAGAGTAACTTTGACCAGCAATATAACTCAAACATTTGCCCGCTGGGGCACGAGCCCCCCATCTCCGACAGCATCTCCGCAGCCTTGAAGATCCTACAAAGGTCCCCGGCGGAACCTTCGGCCTCTGCAGGTTTCCGGTAAGGGACGACTGCCTTGATCGCCAACGAAATAAACGTGACATTGCCACTCCCTCTGTTAGCATGAATTCTAGAACTGCCGAAAAGGACTCTGGTCCAACTGCCAGTAATGGGAACATTTCCCCCTGATGCTGCCTCCGGACTGAGCCGGCCCCGCCCAAGATGGCGCTGGTATCCATCGGAACTTACGAACACCTCGTGGTGTTCCTTCGCACTAATATAAACTTGATGTTCTGAGACTTTATATGATCCTTTGTACACTTGGCTAGAAAAGACAAGGAGAGCTCACTCGACGAACAGTATGAAAGGATCGCGTTACAAATGCCGATTACAAATGTACAATGTATTATATTTTTTTATAGCTGATGTATAACCTCATCTACGACGCACACATACGGTATACATATAGGAAATCTGATTGCAACTATTATGATTATGCTTCTAAATTATGAAAATAAATGCCCCCCCCCGAACCCCCAGCCAATTAATAGACGTTTTAGTTTCTTACAAATGAATGAATAAAACTTTCCGATGTTTTTATTGCTACAAACGACACCCCCCACTGTATGCACTTTAGCCATTGCCACGACCGGCCAAATACGACCGCACCCTCATAATCCACGTGCTGAAATGATTTTGCAAAATAAAGTTTTTTGAAACTATGGACGGGTATTGCATGCTTTATTTTAAAAATGTGGGATCGGTGGGAAAGTTCTTTTCCGTGCACCCTACTCTGCTCTCTCTTTAAGGTTAAAAGAAGATGGTTGCCCAGCCCTGGAGGACGGGTCGGATCGACAACACGACACCCCGCCTTCAAAAGTACGCGACTGACCCATGAACTCTCGCGTAGAGGAAGGCCTTGACTTCCAAGGATGGGTAAAACGAACGGTGTAAATGAGGGAATGTTAAAGGAGGGTAAAATGAAATGGTGTAAATGTTATAAAGTACAACGTTCCAAGGTATCAGGGAACGGAGCTGACCCAAGAACCGAAGAACCTTAGAACGCCACAGCGTTGAAAGAGGTTTAAGGATCCCGATAGTGAGATACATCCTTTTGACTAGATACCTCGTACTAGGCACCTCTGGTTTCCTTTTTACGTTTTCCCCACACACGACCTATAAGGGCACACTGCCCCCCCTCCCCTCCCGACCCCAGAAACCATACCCCAGGGGCCCTGCCCCGAGGAGGAAAGACGAGTAAGAGGTAAGTAAAGGACTTATGGATCCCTGTATCTGAATATGCGCGAATGCTGTCTCCCCCACCCCCTTTTTTCCTTCCCTCTGCAGGTTACATCAGAGATTACAGCCGAGGTGTGGCGAAGATCCGAAGCCTTGCCATGTCTAATACACGAAGCAGACTAGCACCGCAAGGTGGTGCCTAAGCACGCCTGCAAACTACTCACGTATCGAACAAACCCGAAAAATTAGCACAACCTGATAAAAAGTGAACACCCTTAAACCAGACCGGACGAATGAACCCATGTCACATATGATGCGAAACTATGAGAGAATGTGTGTGTGTGACTGAGGCGTTGACCCAACTGGTCGAAGGACCGAGAATGCGAGAAAGTGCGACAAAATGGTACCTCCTTTCTTCTTTCCTTTTTCTCAAGGCGCGTCCCCTCTACCCTGTCTAATGCTCGAACTGCATGATTACAAGATTCTAACGCAGACCCATGAATGCCCTTTACTGTGTAATGCACTAAATAGCCTTTCTTGAATACACTGCCACCCTCTCTGTTGCACGTGTACTATTTAGCCTGCCGTTGCGCTCTCTCTCTCTCTCTCTCTCTCTCTCTCTCTCTCTCTCTCTCTCTCTCTCTCTCTCTCTCTCTCTCTCTCTCTCTCTCTCTCTCTCTCTCTCTCTCTCTCTCTCTCTCTCTCTCTCTCTCTCTCTCTCTCTCTCTCTCTCTCTCTCTCTCTCTCTATTTTTGCACTCCCACTCTTCCGAGTGATTAGCCCCGAAATTGGCAGACTGCCCCCCCTAGCACACCACCTAATTGGCTTCAAATACCGTCAGTATTTGCACAAAAAAAAACAAAAAAAAACAACTTGTCTTTAATACAATCACCCCGAGACCGCGTCATTACCTCTCCTTTTCCGCTAGAAGTCAATGAACCGAGGTTGGGCCGTAAGGGAAAGGACAGGAAAGACGACAGAGGTTCCCTAATCTGGCCCGTAATAAGGGAACTACATGTCAACGGCTCCTATGGTATAAGAAAGGACCTCAGAATACGCGACCCTCCCCACCCCGACTTGTCGCAATACCCAAACAGGAAAAATGATCACCCCTGTTACATCCCCTGTATCAGCCGCCCAAAAACGGGAGTTATGAAACTACCCCTCATTTCCGGTTGTGAGAGATGGGTCGATTTACGCCCTTACCACAAGTTTCTATGTCCCTAGTCGTCTCCCACAAAACCCCTGTCTTTTCTGATTAAGTACTCAGGCCGTAGGAAGTTACGTAGGACCCAGAATGATGTTTTACAAGGTTAACTGACTAGTCCAAGGTCAATCATCGAAAATGAACCCCGTAGTAGTTGAAAAGCAGGATGCATCGATAGAAAAGAAATGTTTAGCCATGTTCGTCTCTCAGCAAATGCCTGTGTAGTACCATGTTGACAACTCACAGTACCCTTTGTAAATGTAAAACTCTAGAGAACGGCATATCTTTGCCAGGTTCGTCTCACGAAGGTGGGTCACCATCAGATGAACTGTCGTGACTGTAATAAATAATTGTGAAGGAAAGTCATAGTAGATCCAACAGGCCCGTCACCGGTCATTCATATGCCAGTTGTGAACACTAATATAACGGGCATTTTCATTCTTTGCCTGGAGCTGGGAGAGAAATAGACTTTTTGATTATCTTCATCTGCAAATTCTCTAAAGACTGTCTTTTCAAACTTGTTTAAGGGTACTGCTGTTGGAGGAGAGAAGGACCGGATGTGGGAGCACGAGGCCTGACTGCAGACTAAGGAACACCTGCGACATTAGCCAAGGCGAGACCACGACAGAAAAGAGCTGCAGGACGAGGCACTGTTTTCGACAACATGAGAAGAAAGGGCCGACCTGATGCCCCTGCTCGATGTCCAGTGTTTGCCGACAAGTCCCCGCTCTCTGAATTCGGTCACACGCCCGCCTATCTGAAGTCTCTCGTTCCCCTAGTCTGTTCCTAATTTGGCCTTGCTCCATCCCCCTTTTTTCTCCGACCTACCCTATGGACTGTTTTGTACGCTCTTCTTCCATCTGAACTTTCTGACAATCACCTCAAAGGACACAGGGCGAAAGGGACCTTTCCGACCAGAAACGCGAGGAAAGGGTCGTGCCCTGCAACGCAGAACTTAGAATAGAGCTGGACCCGTAGCTCCATCGCCGGTGCTCCACAGCGCCAACGAAAGACCACAAAGAATAATGAGAACTCGTTAACTTCGAACATTTGACATCCTCAATCACCGTTTCTGCTATGCCTCATTTCTCTCCCAGCCGCCATTGTATTGATCCTGCTCCAATCCGAATCTGAGATATGTAATAACCTGCCAGTTCACGTTATGATATGTACTTGCTGCTCTCGCTACAGAACCGTTTTTTGTATTACATTCCTATGACTTTCCTGCTGAACAAGTTTATCAAAGTTTATCCAATAGGTCCAGCTCCTAAAAACTAGAAATCTCAAAATGTATTGTTTACAACTCTTTCATCTAGGGTTCCTACCGTTTTCTTTCTCATGCCCACCGCAATAGAACCAAGTAGAAAATGAACCAGCAAGATGTCTTGAATATGTTAAAGGGAGGACTGTTGAAAATTAGTACGTTTTGGTGAACATTATCCGCGCCATCTTGCCTCTTCCCCTGATGCCACACTTTTGTCGTGCGCACCCGCCATTTTAAGACGCCCCGATCAGAACGAACCCTTTTGCATGCCGCTGGCCCCTGACATAGCCCTTCGCCTTCACTAAGCCTGCACGCTGACCACCCCCCCCTGCTTGCACCTGCCTTGAATCATAAACCCCTCTTCGGCGCTGCTCTGCCCCAGGCCCTCATCCTGTTCCCAGCGCGACACCTCCCTTCTTCCCTTTCATGATCCCCGGCCCTTAGATGCAAACCCCCTTTTCCCCGTGTGCCCGTTTGTCTTCCCCGTTCCCAGGCCGACACCCAGCTCTGCCGATACTATCCCTTGCCCCTCCCCGTACAATAGAAAGCTTCCCTCCTCAAAGGACCCCCGAGTTGATCAAAGCCCCCCCACCCCATGAGATCCGATCGAACCCCGCATTCCATGAATTGGCGGAATATCCAGCTGCGCGATCGTTATCACCTGCTGTGACCAGGGTGGGGATTTCTACTGTAGATATGTGTGGGAACGGACCCGAAGGGGGATTCCTGGAATGTCTTTTCGTACATCAAAGCTTTATAAATAATAATAATAAAGAGCTTGTAAAGCGCACAGTAATGCCATCACGGCATGTCCCCGCGCTAGAACTAGCCGTGAGCCAGCAAGAGAGAGATCCAGAGGACTATGCTGTGTATAAGTGAGTTTTCAGCAAGGCCCTAAACCGCGCTTCGCTACTCTCCAGTCTCAAGGCCAAGGGAAGTTTGTTCCACTGTTGAGCTGCATGGAGCGCAAAAGAACGACCACCTATTCTGGCCTTCCTCGTCCTGGGAACTGTCAGCAGTCCGGTCCCCTCCGAACGAAGGGTCCTGGAGGGTTCATACCGGCTGACTAGATCCTTTAAATAAGCGGGCGACCTCTCCCAGACAATCCGATGACAGAAGAGTAGACACTTAAAACGCACCCTTTTCTTCACAGGCAGCCAATGAAGCGCATCCAGCGCCTTCTGCGAATTGGCCCTCCTAGGTCTTCTCAACACCAACCTGGCGGCGGAGTTCTGGATGACTTGGAGGCGGCCCAGGCTACCCTCGGTCGCCCCCAGAAACAGTACATTTCCATAGTCCAACCGCGAGGTCACCAGTGCCTGTGTTAGAGTCCTTCTGGCCGCAAGGGGCAAGAGGTCTAACGTTTTATTTAGGGTCTTTAAAACTCCAAAACATTTGCCCACAAGACGCCTAATGTGGCCATCATACGAGAGGGAGGGATTCATCCAGATTCCCAAGTTCTTTGCTTCCTCACAGGGGGTAGGAGTAGGACCCAAGCATGAAGGCCACCACTCAGCTGACCAATTATCGCTCTTTCCCCCAACCACCAGCACCTCTGTTTTAGAGCCATTGAGTTTTAAACAATGGGAGTCCATCCATTCTCCCAGTGCCTGCATACAAGATTTAAAGTTAGTTGGAGTGTTGGAGGAGTTCTGCGACAAAGAGATCAGCAGCTGGGTGTCGTCAGCGTACGACACCAATTCCACCCCAAAAGATTGTACCACTTTTGCCAGGGAGGCCATATAAAGATTAAAAAGAGTGGGGCTAAGAGCCGAGCCCTGAGGCACTCCCTGATCTAATGGCAGCTCTGCTGAGCGACAGGTCCCTTGCTGAACCTGAAAGCATCTCTCTGAGAGGAATGACTGTAGCCAACACAGCGCTTGACCAGCCACCCCAGCTTCCTTCAGACACCGCAGCAAGATGGAATGTGCTACGGTGTCGAAAGCTGCACTCAGGTCGAGCATAATTAGGGCCATTGTGTGACCTGCATCAGCCCCTGCCCTTATCATATGTATGTAAACTGTAATAAAAACCACAAACACTGTATATAAGGGGCCATGCCCCAAAACGTAAGTTAGAGCACCTCAGAACGATACCTTCTGTCCGTTTTGCTGTGTTCTCCTCCGGAGAGAATAAAAACCTTGTTTCCTGCTTTCCAGTCTCCAGCGCCTGCCTCTTCATTGATTAAATAACTAGAGGGTCACAGAGGCAATACCGCCGGGCAAATATCGATTGTCCCCGACCCGACTCAGGTTTCAACAATGGCAGTAAATGAGCCCCGCTCCCAGCGTCTCAGAGACAGGGTCACCGCTGCGCTGCTGCCAGCGGGGGGCCACAGGCTGGACCTGACTTGGGCACCATGGGGGGCCAGCAGGGAGGCATACTGCGGCTATATCTCGGCTGCCCTCAATCTAAAAGTTCAAATAAGGGACAGATGCTGAACAGTCCTGTTTACAGGCGTCCAGATTGTGATTTACGAAGACATTGCAGAAACATATGTGCATGTGGGTATCATTAGCTCGCCATTTGGGAATGGTGCGAATTAGGTGCAATTCTTGGTATACTTCAGGTGTCCTGCATAGGGAACTTCCAGTGAAGGGGCATTCACTCTGCAAAGCCAGTAGCCATGTCCTGTGTATGTGGCGATCCTGACACTTCCTCTGCCTGACATTCAGGGCAGTGGGAGATGCACTGTAATTCCACTGTATGAAATGAGAGGGTTTTGCACCCTGGCGTCTATAACTCACGACTTGAATGGGGTACAGCGCTACCTGCCATGTTGCTATGCCGAAACGCACATGGGCAGGGTCACTGACGGCGCACTTGAGCTGTCACGCTGCCGGTCATGCCAGCACCGCTGAGGGTGAGGGTTCAGGACCCAGGTGAGAGACCTAAGAGTTAAGTGCTCGAGGCCTGCTGCAGGTGTGTGTGCATGGGGACAGCAGAGGGATGAGGGGACAAGCAGGGGCCGGAGAGGAAGGTCAAGTGCGATCATGCCTAGCGGCCTACAGAGACTGCCAGCTAGAGTAACGGCCTTAATGTGACACACTACCCACTTATCAGTGGTGATTTGTTTAGTTGCACCTGTGGAAGGCTATAAATGTATGCGGCCAAAATGACATTTTGTTTTTACTAATGTTAAACCGATGTATAAATTAAGGCAACTCAACATTGGTCCCAGGGTCGCATAAATGATGCATAATATTTAAATAAAAACTTCCACAGGTGAAATGACCCGAAACCTGTCATTATTTTTGCATGAACCCCTGGGACTTGGCCCAGCCAGAGGCTAAATAATAACAAAGGGCGGAGCCCGCACTTCGTTTTTTTTTACTTTTGGCCAAAATTCACGCTGGGTGTGCGACTCTCACTAATTAAAAAAACTAAAATGCTTTTTTTGGCCCTGGGGGTCCTTGTGGGACCCCCTGAGCAGGCCTAGGGGTCAGGGTGTTTCTACCAAGACCACTTTTCTTGTTTTTTGCATTTCTTTTTCAGTTTTCTAGTGACGCTGTTCTACCGAGGTGTGATTTGGGGAATAACGAGCTCATTTTAATCTTTACACTCAAAATAAGTGAATGCTTTTGTGAGTTCCTTGATGTAACTATCAACATTGAGAACAATCAAATGGTCACCGGTCTGTTTAGAAAGGATACAGCCGGGAACACGCTTCTACATGCACATAGCAACCATCCCACTCCACTTATTAACAGTATCCCCTATGGTGAATTCCCCGGAGGCCGGCAAAATTGTAGCTCAGAAGCAGGGTATAGGAAAGAGCGTAAAACAATGGAAGAGAGGTTTTCCCAGTGCAGTTACAGCAAGAGAGTAGTGTCTGAAGCTAAATAGAAAGTTGATCTTTCAACCAAGAATTATATATTGTTTTGATATAAACAAGATGAGAAAGACAAGGCAATGATTCCCAGAATGATCACTACTTATAACACCTGGTCCAATGGCGTTAAAAGAATTATGAAACAACATTGGGGCTTACTGGAAACTTATCCAGTAATAGGCAAACACATTGGCAGAGCCTCCCAAATAACCTACAATAAATCTAAGTAACTGAGGGACCGGCTGGTCCACAGTTATCAAGGGGTACCAGCAAGTAGTACATGGCTTGGTTCACCAAAAGGCTTTATTAGGTGCAGTACCTGCAAAACACTTAAAAACAGCAAGAGCAGAGACAAATATATTACCAATGGTTCAAGAACTAAACAGATCACCAAGTTCCTTACTTGCACAAGTGATTAAGTCATATATGCACTGGAATGTCCGTGCGGTCTCAGGTACATCGGGAGCACAAAGCTACAGCTTGAGACAAGAATTCTGCAGCACATGAGAGCCGTGACTAACCTTGACTTCAATTACCCCGTTGCTAGACATTTCCAAGAAAAACATCAAAGTAACAGCAAATTGATTGAATTTTTGGGAATCAATAAAATTATGCCACTTCCTCGGGGTGGAGAAAGAGAAAAGCAGGAACGGATAATAGAATCCAGTTATATAATTAAGCTCAATACTAAAATTCCTCATGGGCTCAATAGTGGGTAAAAACTAGCCACACATATAGGACAAAAGTAAAAATGTTTCCCCTTTAGTTTTGCAGGGTGTAATATTCGGCTAGTTACTAAGAATTAGGGTACATTTGCCCTGTAGATAGATACTCTCCTTTCTGAACCAGTATTTAGTACTATTACTTATAGTACTTACTTACAGTATTTAGTACTATAGCTTAAAATCTGGCTCTCCATTGGACCCCTGCTCAGCTAAAACACTGGCATCAGTAGCCGAGGTGATCAATACCGAGGTCAATACTGTTCTGAATCTATCCCTGAGCAGTGGCCAGGTCCCAGTCACCTGGAAACATGCCAAAATCCTGCCACTGCTAAAAAAGCCTACAGCAGACCCTTTAATAGTGTCTAACTATAGACCCATCTCACTCCTGCCTTCCATTGCTAAGGTCATCGAAAACTATGTGAACTCTGTTACTACCGAATTTATGGAGAGGAACAACTGTCTCCACGTGAGCCAATCTGGATTCCGTGCCGGTCTCAGCACCGAATCAGCTCTCCTTGAAATATCGGAATCTATCAAAATGACTCTTGACTCTGGTGGGAGAGCCGCTCTGATACTGCTTGATCTTTCTGCCGCTTTCGACACCGTGCCCCATTTGAGACTCCTACAGAGATTGAGAGAATGTGGGGTCGGGGGCACGGTGTTGAAGTGGTTCTCTTCGTTTTTAGAAGACCGTAGGCAGGAAGTTTGGAATCCACCTTTCTCCTCCCGCATGCCTCCTTTGGAGGTGGGTGTCCCTCAGGGCTCTATTTTGAGCCCATTATTATTTAATCTTTACATGGCCCCTCCCGCCCTAATAGCTCAAGCGGCTGCAGCCATGATATTATCTTACGTTGACGACACCCAGCTTCTGTTCACCTGTCAAAAAGGAGAGGCTATGGATGGTGATAAAATAAGGAACTGTTTAAATCAGGTCTTCTCCTGGTTTAGCCAGAATCAGCTTCAGTGCCACTCGGCTAAATCAGAAGTAATTCTTTTCGGAGATTTAGACCAGGATGATTGGAGACAATGGTGGCCGTCTGACATGTCCCCCCCGCAGACCTCCGTGGGAGTAGCCAAAAACGTAGGGGTCAAACTGGACAATTCCTTGAATATGAAGTCACAAGTTCAATCTGTGGTCGGCACCTGTTACGGAATCCTGAAAATGCTCCGGAGATTTCTACCACTCCTGTCCCTTTCCTATAGAAGGACCATGGTCCAGACCATAATCACCTCTAGGCTGGACTACTCGAATGCCCTTTATCTGGGCCTCCCAGAATGCCTTCTTAGTAAGCTCCAGGTCGTGCAGAATACGACCGCCAGAGCCATACTTATGCTGGGACCGAGAGTCCATATATCACCACACCTTAGGAAGCTGCATTGGCTACCCATTCGCCACAGGATTAGGTTTAAGGCCTTGTCCAATGCCTTTAAGGCACTCCATGACTTTGGCGCCACATATATTAGGAAAAGAGTGAGCTACTACATCCCCGGCAGAGCCCTCAGATCATCTCACCAACATCGGCTGAGTGTGCCTAAATTCCATCGTGCCCGTTTGGGCGGACGCTCCTTCCAAGTTCAGGTTGCGCACCTTTGGAATGAACTTCCTTTAACAGTCAGACAAGCGCCAAATATTCTGCACTTTAGGAAATTACTGAAGACATGGCTATTTCAGCAGTAACTCGGGCCCTACTCCCTTCGCTCACCCCTTTTCTACTTTTTTTAATCCGCTAGCGCCGGGACACTGATCTGAGTAGATGCGCGCTCTATAAATATGTTAAAATAAATAAATATTACACTGACAGACATGGCTGTTCTTAATGTTATCTTCACTTTTATTAGGGAGTTAAAACAAGTCTAGGTTTGTGGATCTGCGCTTATTGTTGTGGTCCATTATTAGTATATATTGAAACTTATTGGCATATAGGATCATCTGTTCCATGAGGCAGCTAATTGGGGCTCTTCCCATTATGCAAGACTGGCATGTTTATTTGTGCGGCACTCTGTTATCTGTTTATGCCTTTTCACATAACCCCTGCCTTATCACTTGGTACATACATCACACCTTGTTTGCGGGAGCACACACACAGAAAGCAGTCTCCACTGCCCATAAAACAGAGAATTTGGAAACACAATTTGCAGCGTAAATTCTAGTAATCAGGGTACATTACCCATAATATAAGTTTCAATCACTATTATTGCTCCGTATTGGGTGTTCATTGTCTTAGTGGCAATTATATATCATTTGATTGGCAATATGGCGCAGTCAGGCTGGACCCCTCTGATTGATTAGTGCAGTATTTTGGTCTAACGTACACGTATAGATGCATTGTTTATATTATTGATTTAACATTAGTCATTTATTTTTGCCTATTATAGCATGAATTAGTTTATAATATAATTTATTAACCATTGAGTATTTCTTCAGTGTCTATGATTATTAGATGCAACAATGATGTAATCGAATTGCAAGAGACAGAAGGTTTCCATAATTATTGCAAATGTATACATGTATTTATTCACATATGTTGCAATTAATTTTCCATTAAAATTTTTCATTTACGCCGCAATCACTATTCATGACTTAATAGTATGTTTTCACTGTTAATGAACTTGGAACTGTATTTCCGAAGGAGATGGAGCACAGTTCTCTAACTTGAGAAAGGCTTCGCAGAAACACGTTGGTTGTGTGCACATTAAAGTTTTTGTGTACCGTCCTTTGGTGTGCCGCTGCGTCTTCTTGATTTCCAAAATTTTTTTTTTTTATCAATATATGTGTATTTACCATCATAAATATACAAAAATGAACATGCAATGCATTTAGCTTCTCTCGTTTGGTGCATCGTAAACTCTCCATCCTCTGGTGCATGCTTGATTGAAAAGGTATCTTTCAGAAGATCCCGAAGAGTAGACAACCTGTACTCTACTGGATATGTTGGGGTATTCCAGAGCCAGATCACTGACATAATGTCGAACACACAAATACTGTGATACATACAAAAATATTGTGTCCAAAATATCAATTACAAAAATATAGGTCTGGCTACTACCACCCAGACTCAACATTAACTAATGTCCCTAACTTTAGCAAGATATGTGCCATTACAAAATGTCAGAACTGAATACTATGAAGGATTACTTTAACCACAGTATGCATACTTATTACTTTATAAAGCTCAAAGATTGTTGCACACCTATGCACGGATGTTTATACTGCAGAACATTCTGAAGGGCTCCAAAAGTAGAGGTATAGAAACCACTTTAAATAAGCAAGCAAGAGAGAGTTTGATCTCGAGATTGGTAAATTGAAACTGTATGGGTTTTTAAGAGGAAGAGGGCTATTCACAAAGTTTTCTGAAGAACATCAAGCAGTGTTCTGTAATGTAGTCTTACATGCCTTCGTGAGTTAGTCTCACAGCATCTAAAAAGAAAAGAAAATAGGAATATTCAGGGAAAATTCATATAAATTACTACAACTAGAAAGGACTGAGCCATCGTTGCAGTTATATTGTAAACGACGTGGGCATCTTAGGGTTGATCCACAAAGGCATGTTAAATTGTACTCTGTAGTACTGTTTCCCTTTCTCAAAAATGTTTTTGTGAAT
Source organism: Lissotriton helveticus (assembly GCF_964261635.1). NCBI lineage: Eukaryota > Metazoa > Chordata > Amphibia > Caudata > Salamandridae > Lissotriton > Lissotriton helveticus. Next base: position 217,471,678 of record NC_136058.1, read on the forward strand.
CTGCCACAGTATAAAAAATAATTTTAAATTGCACATGAAGTATTTTAATAAAGGACAATCAGGCACATGCATCAAGCTAAAAAGTGCTCGCAAAAATAGCGAATAGCTATTTGCGAGCTCTTTTTAGCATTTTCCAATGCATCAGCCAAAAATTACCAAATCACAAAATACCGAGTCACTAAAATAGGGAAACGAGATATTGCGATTCCTTAATAGCGATAAACCAAAAATGGGATAGCAAATAAGGAATCGCTAAAATAAATCGCAATACTATGCATAAAAAATCGCAAATAGCGATTTCCTTGAAAACCTCTATTTAGCAAGTGCAGATTAAGGAGAATCACAATCAGGTAATAAAAAAAAAAATTCAATCAGCTGCAAATCACAGAAGGCTATTTAAACTGACCCTTGAGGCCATGGAGGCCGTTCACAATGGTAGCACTCTATGTATTTGCGAGGAGGATGAGGATCCATGCAGCAGGCCAGGCCAGAAGGAGAATACAGGAGAGGATCTTCCAACTGCGCATCACTTTGTTGGGACAAACAGCATAGCAAATATATGATAAGTACAGGCTGAATGCTGCAATGATTCATTACTTAATAGCTGAATTGGAACCACTAATGCAGCACCAGACACTTAAGACCCATGCCATCCCAACTCAGGTCCAGGTGCTATGTTGCCTGCACCTGCTAGAGTCAGGCAGTTTCCAGGGGGTAGTGGCAGAAGCTGGAGGGGCATCACAAAGCTACCTTTCATGGTTCTTCAAATCCTTCCTGGCCGCCATGATGGCTATGATCCACAACCACATCACCTTCCCCACAACCCAACAGGATTTGACCCAAACTAAACTCGACTTCTACCAAGTAGCACAGGGCCATAATATCAAGAAAGGACGATACATTATCGCCACTTTTATTGGCAGGAAACTGCCAATAAAGCAGTGATAATGGGCTTGATAATATGCCCTTGTGAATTTCCATAGAAGCCCAAATTAACACCAGAACCTGGGCTTCTATGGGAATTCACAAGGGCATATTATCAAGCCCATTATTGCCGCTTTATCGGCAGTTTCCTTCCGATAAAAGCGGCGACAATGTATCGCCCTTTCTTGATAATATGGCCCCTAGTTTCCACACGTGATTGGATGCATAGATTGCACCCACGTAGCCATATGTCCCCCAGCTGACAATGAGTATATCTTCCGTAACTGGAAATCGTATCACTCCATCAATGTTCAAGCAGTGTGAAATGCGAAAAACATCATAACCGACATTGTAGCGCAATACCCTGGGAGCACCCATGATTCATACATCTTTCGACACAGTGGCATTCACACACGTCTGCTCAGGGGAGAATTTGGCAAAGGACACCTGCTAGGGAAAATTAAATACATATTCTCATTTACTGCAGTATGAAATGGCAATGCATACCTGACACTATCACTTTGCTCAATACCCTGTAGGTGACAGAGTATTCACCGTGAGGAACTATATCATGACTCCATACTTGAACCCAGCCACCCCAAAAAAACAGAGGTACAACGCAGCCCACATCAAGACACGTAATGTGATCAAATGGACATTTGCATTGCTCAAATGTCGCTTCCGCATCCTGCATAAAACTGGAGGAGCAATGTTGTACCAGCCGGAAACATGCTGTAGGATAGTGGCTGCATGTGCAATGTTTCACAATATAGCAACAAGGAGAGGTATCCCCATAGCGGTGTCTGACACTGAGGACAACCAGCCCCCGGCACACCCACGACGGGCGCATTTGGCAAGTTCAGCGGAGGGGCAAAGGAAACGTACAAACATCACCCAGCATTATTTCTGAGGTATGTAATGATGAGACACAACACTTAATTTCAGGAAAGGAAAAGTATTTACTAGCACGTGAACCACGTGTGGTGTTTAGATAAACATAGCTGGTGGCTATTAGCACAATAACTGCATGCACTAAAGGGCAAATGAGACACACAATGGACTTGATACTCAGTCACAATGAATGTCTTGGACATGGTTACGTCACCATGGAATAATCCAGAAGTCTAATTATGTTTAGCGCTTCCTCCCTCGCACACCCAAACGTCTTTCGCCTGCATCTGCATCTTCACTCAAGGATGCAGCGGTAGGTGTTGACCTACGAGTACTGCACCTACTGCCAGTGCTGACTGCGCAGAGATGCTGCTAAGGCTGGATGCCTCGCTACCCTCTTCCCCTGTAACATTGCTGTGCCCACCAGTACCAGCCTGCATCTGTTCAACAGCAGTGGTTATTTGGCCAAGTGCTTTGGCCACATCCCCACAACAATAGCCCATATTTAATTGCATTGCCACCGACCTATTTGACAGCAGTGCAGTGCTGTTGCATAACTTGTTGTTAGACCTGGTATACCCAGCCAAGCACATAATGAACTGACGATGCCTCCTCCTCTGTGTGTTGTGTCCTTCCTGCATCACACAACCCAGTTCCTGCAGTGTGTTGTTTGTCTGTCTGTTTCCTTCCACAACTTCTGTAGTCAGTTACCTCACACACTCGGCCATGACTGATATGTTCTTATTCATTTTTGTCATTTGCAGATTAATGGCTCCCATATGTCTCGCTTGCAGGCGGTGCACCCTCATCATCTGGGACTCCACGCCACCCCACACATTGGGAGTTTCTGCCTCTTGTGCCCTGATACGGTCCCTTGATCTGCGTCTTCGACTCATCCGGACATGTGCCTGAGGTGTAGTTGTGGGGCTCACACTAGGCTGGCTTGTCTCAGAAGCTGTTTCATGATCCTGATCTGTCTCCAATGGCTGCAGAGGTGTGACGGTGGCCATATGTCGTGGTGGTGCCTGGGGTATGGTTGGTGGTGTCACAGGTGTCGACACGGCAACCTCTACAGTAGCCTGTGTGCTGTCTTCACATTCACTGTCATCAGTGCCTACTTCTGCAGCACCTGTGATGTGAAACAGTGCAAAATTATTTTCTGTTGGTGCTAACATTGTGCCACATTAAATTACTTTACATTTAAGCTCTCATTGTCTCTAATCACTGACTGTAAAGCATTGTTGTGACATTTAGGCTTACAATGTTGTACTTTTACTAGCAATTTGGATCTGCAGCCTACAAGTCCCATAATGCATTTGGGTCCCTATGTAAAATGTGGACTGGACTTTATTACTGTGATTTTGGTGGTTAATTACAGATTGGGCACAATTAGAATGTACATTGATAATTATATTTTCATGCATTTTACCTTGTATAATACTGCCTGCCCCGAATGTATCCAGCTGCGTTACTCCCGCCACTGCTTCTGGCTGGATAGTGCCCTCAAACAAGTCCTCCAGGGGTGTGTTGTCTGGGACTGTTGAAGTTCCTCCTCCGGTCCCTTTAGCCTCCTTCAGCCTTTGTGCTATCCGCTCCTTGGCACGGTTACGCAGGTCGTACAATCTTTTCTTTAAGTCTTCTATGCTGCGTTGTGTCACCCCCACAGCATTAACTTTGTTCTTCATCCTGTTCCATATTCTTCATTTTTCTGCTTCAGGTACTTTTAGTGAAAGCTTCCCAATGAGCTTATCATGGCTCTTTGCCACCTCCTCAATGAGGTACTCGAGTTCCCTCTCACTGAACTTTAACTTTCTCTTCCGGGCCACTGCACCCTCTTCTGTTGTTGGTTGGGACATTTTTGCTGTCTTCAGCTGTCAGCAAACTACAGTTTGTATTTTTAACTCTCTCCCCCAGCACTCTGCTTCTGGCTCTCACTTCCTCTGTGCACAGAAAGCAGCATGAGCTGTTTGACTTCCTGGTTGTGATGTCATCAGCGTGCTCCCAATGCGACTCTGTAGTTTTACAATCTTGCAATTTGCTAGCTCGCAAATTGCGATAATATCGGTTTTCTACATTTGCGATTCTTTATTTTGAAATCACTAATGTATTTAGAGATTTTTACCGATTCTTTATTTTTTCGCATTCTGCATCATGCATAGGTAATAGCGAGTTCTTATTTGCGATTCCTTAAAAATCGCAAATAAGTATTCTCTATTTCTTTGCTTGATGCATATGCCTGTTTGTTTTAATGAGAGATGTTACTAGAAGCTATGATGAAAGGAGTAGATAAGTCAAATGCTATCTTTTGCATAATGTTGCCACAATATGTTTGAAAAGAAAAGATACATCGAGTGGTATAGAATAAGAAACCTAAATATGGTAACAGACAATATAAAAAACTAAATAGTAATCATACAGAAAATAAAAGGAAAAGAGGAAAGAGAAATAGAGAACAAAAAAATAGGTTAATGCAGTCTGCCAATTTCCTTCCACTAGATCACTGGAGGATGTGTTGGGGTATGACATAAAAAGTGATATTGCTTGGGACAATGAGAATCTATTTGAAGCCCTGGGAGCTTTCGGAGTTTGGATTGCTTCTCAAAAGTATACATGTCACATCCACTTGAAGAGGAACTGCATATGCGTCCGAAAATTGATTCTGCTCTCAGAGAAACTCTTATGATAATAGCATGTCATTTTATTCTGAAAGCTATTTTGAATGCTTCTAGTATAATGGTGAGCACTTTTTCTGTATCCTAATAGCACACCCACCTTATCATTTTATTACAAAGTATTTCCTTCCTTCTTGTGACTTTCCCTCTCGCGGTAAGGTATATTTTACACCGTAAATATGAGTTCAAATACGTCAATGCTGTTATTTATTGTGCATGATACTGATATTATTATTAATGTACAGTACAGTTAACATTCTCCACAATCCATAACCTCAATAACACTTAGTGGAGCATTAACAGTGTATTTTACCCATGACCTTTCCTTCCTTACACTTCAGAACTGGACGTGAGCACCAATCAGTATCTATTGTTCTGTACTGACTGATGATCACTGCTGTCATAATCTGTAAAATGTAGAGCTTTCTAAGAAGCACAGGAAAGAGATGTAATTGTGTTAACACGAATATCTCCACTAATGAGAAATTCTGAGTCAGACGGATATATAATGATTACTGCTGGTGCTCAGCGGAGGGCCACCAAAATTCAATACATGTTCCTTTTAAAGCCACTGTCACAAGGCGGGTTCTTTGTCACCTGAATCCCTGCCATTACCTCGAGCACAAAGTCCAAGTCTATAGCGTGTTAATTCTTTTGCTCATTTCTTAGTTGGGCGCTATGTTGAGTGATATACTCAGATCATATCGCACCATTCGTTTTTAATGTCACTTGTGTTAATTGGTTTAAGGGCTTATGCTTCATTTGCAGTGTTGTGCGCTGTCATTCCACCTGTCCATTTGGCACCACCTGCCTAGTTTAAAGTGCTTCTCTCTTCTAGGGCCAAAATTGCAGAGCACATTCCCTTCCACCATTTGAGAGCTCTGTTCCACATTTAGGTCCTTATTGTGAATGCACCTGAGTTTGGCTCAGTCGCTCCAACCTTAAAGTGACCGATACCCGAAGCATCCTCGGTAATTACGCATAGTCAAGTTACCAGGTATCAGTGGACTAGTGCTTTAAGTGGGCAGGTACTGCCCGCTACTAAGAACCTGCACTTCTTTAATCTGAAAGGGAGAGTAACCCTGCACTTCTTAGCACTGTTGCAATTCCTTGTAATGGGAGAGCCCTGGCACTTCTCAGGGCAAACATGCACTCTAATTAGTGGGCATCTGTTCTTCTCCATTTCCACTTGAAGCGCTGGAGGGAGTCCAGAAGGTGCCCTTTGAAATGAGGATTCACCAGACAATTGCATTTCTGCAACCAAGTGCTTATTTTGGGCCAGTGCTTTAAGTTGGGGCCTATTAGCAATACATTTTTTGGAACTGCGACTTATTTTGCCTCAACAAACGTTCATCCAGAGCAGGAAAAAGTGAAAGAAGAAAGAGAAAGTCAGAAAAAGAGTGTTTAAAAGGAAAAGCAGGGATCAAAAAAACCTGTTAGAGTGAAATAAAGAAGCAGGAAGTGTCTGGTGCTGAATTGAAAAAATGCACGAGGTTTGAATTAACACTATGCAGGCTCGGGCCCAGATTTTGAAAGGTGTCACAGAACACAGCACCTCAGCCAAAAATGCTGTGGTGCATGACGGGGAGAGAGCTTAAGAGCGCCATATTCACTAAGATATGGCTCTCTTCTCCCTTCGCCCTAGAACCAGCACTGATTTAAGCTGCCATGCATCAGGCACACACCTGAGCGCCAATACAAACCAATTCGTGTTTGTTTGTTATTTCTCAAATAGGTTTATTGTTGGGTTAGCATTACAAAAGTAACGCAAAACCGATGCTCAACCTTTGTGAATCTGGGTGTTGGTATTTGGTACTTCAACCTTGGTTAGCGCCTGCTGCAGGCTTATTGGCAAAAACGTTGGGCCTTGGCCTTATTCTGTTATAAATTAAACACTGTCTATCGGATTCTTCTGTTTATTCTTCAGCTCTTCTCTCTATTTTACCAACAGGCTTACTTGCTCTTCTATTGATTTCGTTATTTCGACAGGGAAGCCCTGTCACCATTCTAAGTGTTGTGTCCTGCTGGACACAGTCTAGTGTTTTACCAGCCTCTCCCACGAGGGGTGGTCCATATAACCCATCCCACACCCTTCCAACAAAGGCCTTACCAGTCAGGTGCCCCTGTGAATATAAAGGCCAGAGTGCACTGCCTGTGGCCAGTACTATGTGCCATACACCCGCTCTCTTTGTCCTTATTCACAAAGTATGTGGGCCTATAGCCCACGACATAAAATTGGCAATGAGTGGGTCTAACCCTATGCCATGCCTCTCACAGCTGACCATGATTGAGGGTTGGATCAGAATCAGCACTGAGGCTGCAGCTCTTCCCTCACTGTGCAAGTGAGGAGTGGCATGGCGATGAAGAGTGGCGAGGAGTGTGTTCTAGCCCCTAGAAGAGGATAGCGCTGCATGCTCTAAAACCACTGTGTAGGAGGAGAAAGGGTGCCACCAAGACCAATAAATATGCTGGGCGTGTACTTTGGAGAGGAGGAGCCTGCATGAACCAGTTACAGCGAGGCCTAACAGAGAATGAGATGACTCCTCCAGAAGGTTTGGCCGCAAGCCCAAAAGCGGCTAAAGACTGCATCGACCCGAAGCGCCCTCCAAATAAAGCAACAACCACATACAAGCCTCTGCAGAGCCGCTGCCACACGCAGCCAACAGACCTTCGCAGTTCCTGTACCCTCTTCCTCAACTGCCCGCTGAGATCCGCGTGGTGCAGGGAAGTAATACAGCAACATAGACGGCAGAGTGATGCATGACGGTGGTCGGCAGCTGTCTACTACATACATACACCCAGCCAAAAAAAGAGCCAGAAATAAGGCAGCACGGAGGGAAACCACACAACAGCACTCAGCTGGCATGGGTGACCTGCAGCTGAAGAAGCGGTTGCTGCCTGAAGAGTCTGCAGCCACATCTGAACCATACAGGCCAAGCATTTATTTATGTTTTGTGTGCTATCTCTTCTCCTCTCCACCTTTACTCCTTTCCTTTCCTTCCCCCCTTCATCACACCCCTCTACTTTACAGGTGGAAATAAATCCACTTATGCAACAATCAAACGCTCACCGGCTGAGACTAGTGGATTAGAGGAAGGTTGTGTCCTGCTGGACACAGTCTAGTGTATTGTAAAGTAAATTGTCTAGTGTATGGTAAAGAAGCTAACAGGAGCAGATACAGTACCTTCTCCTCCGGCCCTGGACAAACCACAGTACGATGCCATTGCTGATTTCTTTATTTCTAAGGTGGAGCGGATTCATGAAACTTTGTCTACCTCCCCGCCATCTGCTGAGTCCTTACTGGTGGCTACATCTGGTAGTCTTCCCCTCCCTTCAACGATCATCAACGACTGGTCTTTGTTTGATGACACTACCTTTTTATCGTGCCTGAACAGTATCAGGTCAGGCTCCCCTCGGGACCCTGTCCCTATGAAAATTCTAAAACTGTTGGACCTCGAGCCACGGAGAGTCCTAATGAGACTTTTGAATACATCTCTTATAAAGTCTACGATGGCACAGGAGTGGAAGCATGCCATGGTCGTTCCCTTGTTGAAAAAGACCGGCGCGGACATCACGAACTTAGCCAATTTTAGGCCCATATCCCTGCTGCCTGCATGTTCTAAAATTTTAGAACGACATGTGAAGCTTAATTTGTTTGTCGAAAATGTGGGATACCTTCATCCGTCCCAATCCTGGTTTCGCGCACATTATTCCACTGAATCCGCACTCCTTGGGGTGACGGAGAGGCTTCGGCACGGTGTCGATCGCGGGGAGACCTTTGCACTCATCCTTTTGGATTTGAGTGCAGCGTTCGATACCGTGTCTCATTCCATCCTTCTTGACTCTCTCCGCTCCCTTGGTGTTGCTGGATCTGCGCTGGCCCGGATTGCCTCCTTCTTAGGCGAACGCACCTTTCAGGTGTTTTCGACAGAAGCTGAATCTGCTGTCTATTCATCAGCATACGGCATCCCCCAGGGGTCTATTCTCAGCCATTTGCTGTTTAATATCTATATCAGACCCCTTGCCACCATCGTGGAGGACGCCGGTTTAACAATCTATTCGTATGCTGACAACACGCAGATTGTGTTCTCTCTCTCTAGCAGTGAGGGCCATGAGGTCTCTGCCTTGAAGTCTGGCCTATCACGCGTTGCTGCCTGGATGCACGACCATCTGCTCAAGCTCAACGGTGATAACACCGAGGTTGTTATTTTGGGCAAGAATAAAGATCTGTGGGGCCCTCGACATTGGCCCTGTGATATGGGTCCTCTGCCGAATCAAGCCCCCGTAGCCCGCAACCTCGGTTTTCTTATTGACGATAAGCTCTCAATGAGACAGCAGGTAACAAAGGTCGCTGCAATCTGTTTTTCCACCTTAAGATGGTTGCAGAAAATCCTATGGATGTTACCTTGCTCTACTCGGAGAACTGTCGTCCAGGCTCTTGTGATCTCCTGCATCGACTATGGGAATGTGCTTTATCTTGGGGCCGATAAGGCCACAATAAACAAACTCCAGGTGGTGCAAAATTCGTCAGCTCGCTTATTGTGCAATGTACCCCGGAGATCTTCCGCAGCTAAGGCTCTGCGTGACCTTCACTGGCTTAAGGTCCCCAACCGCGTACAATTTAAAACATTATGTCTTCTTTTTAAAATTCGGCAGGGTTCTGCTCCTAAATACCTGCAGAACCTGGTTCAAGTCTAGGAGCCTGGTCGTACTTTAAGATCTTCCACCAGTGGCAATTTCTTGGTCCCTAGAATTAAATTGGCCAAAATGGGTGGCCGCTCGTTTTCTTATCTTGGTCCAAAGATGTGGAATGCTCTTCCGCCGGCTCTGAAAGCCGAGACTGATCTCCTCTCATTTCGGAAAAACTTGAAGACTCTTTTGTTTAATTGACCCTTCTGCACTGTCTGTTTTCTTTGGGCTTTTGCTTGCTCTCCTTCTCTTGTCTGTCCCTGGCGCCGGGAAACCCATTGAGGGTAGCTGTGCGCAATACAAGTTTAGATAAATAAATAAATATTATCAGCCTCTCCCATGAGGGCTGGCCCATATACAGCACACAAGCGTCACAAGTCAGGTGACACAGGCGTCACAAGTCAGGTGACCCTGCAAATAAAAGGGCCCAAGTGCACGTGCTCGTGGCCAGTTCTACGTACCATACACCCGGTGTGTGTGTCCTTATTCACAAAGTATGTGGGCCTAGGCCCACAATATAACAGGTCAGAAACTCCCAATGCAAGGCCCCATCGAAATTATAGGGTAACATGTTATTTCACCATCAACCTGTTTAAAGTCAGTTTAAAATATTAAGCTATTTCTTTAGCTGACTGCAATATATATTTGTGTGTTGTGTGTACTGTATTTTCTGAAAAGTGTTTTAATGTTTTAAACGTTTCCTCCATTTCTGTAAACTATTTACAGCCCTTTTGATAAAAGCATGAGGCATAAAAAAAGCATGACGTAAACACTTTTAAAGTACATTAATTTTGCAAACTTTTGAATGTTTACAAATGGATATTTTGATACTCCTAGCAGCCTAGTCTGCCATTTTCCTCTTAAATCTAATAAGAAACATCCTAGAAAATAATATGAATGTATTCCATTCAATGGCCGAAACTCGTGCAGAAAAGCACCACTTATTTTACTTTAAAAGGAACATCTATACCACGAATCTTAGTCCATAGTACTGCAGGCAGAATATTATTTAGGATATTGCAACTGCCTCAGAATATCGGAATCTGGTTGTATTTCTTTTATAAAATTGTGTCAGGGTAAAGAATGACTGTGTACAAATCCCCCGGATATTACTTTATTTTTGGATGCTACTAAATTTTGGAGATGCTAGCAAAATATTTTTTTTTTTTCTACTGCATTACCTCCGCTGATCTGAAGCGTACTGATAACTAATAATATAGCGTGTAATAAAGCTTAAGGCTTAAATTAATAGGTTTGAAATAACAGCGGATTACTAAAAAATGGTAAAATATGTGCTCTAAATTTGTATGAATTAGCAATGTATTCCTGATTTTTTTTTTATTCGAAATGTTCACAGAATAGTCAAATCTTTCCAAAATGCGTAAACGCTCCATTGCTCGACTGGAGAGACAATAAAGGTACCGACATGAGCCATCAACCATATGGTATGCATTCGAATTAATAGAGATAGTATTTACCATATACTTGGATTTTGCTGTAACTTTGCTCGATCAGTGACATCGTCATTAAGACAGTGAAAAATGTTTGTCACTCATGAATACAGGTTGCATTAGGACACAATAAGACACAACCAAAACTTGCCCCATATTCTAAGACGGTGCATGAGTGGCAGACATCTTTTCCATTTAGTTCTCAGACATGTCCTCCCTGTGAGAGGGATGTATGACGTTACAACGCATACTTTTGCAACGCATACCTTTACACCGCATTTTTTACAACGCAACATCCATTATAACGCATTCTATTACAACAAATTTTTAAAAACTACCTTTGCAACGTATTCCATTACAACGCATACTACCTTTACAACGCATACCATTACAACGCATAACATTACATTGCATGTATGGTAAGTGTTGGATAGTGCAGGGCTAAAAATTACTATTCTAACTCCAGAGGGGTGCAACAGTAGGGTTTGTGTTGGATAGTGTAAGGGTAAAAATAACTATTCTAACTCCAGGAGGGTGCAACAGTAGGGTAAGTGTTGGATAGTGTAGGGATAAAAATTACTATTCTAACTCCAGGGGGTGCAACAGTAGGGTAAGTGTTGGATAGTGAAAGGGTACTATGAGTTGTAATGTTATGCGTTGTAATGGTATGCGTTGTAATGACATGCGTTGTAGTCGAATGCGTTGTAGTGTCATGCGCTGTAATGGTTGCGATGTAATGGTATGCGATCTAATGATGTTGCGTTGTAAAAGATTTGTTGTAATGGTAGTGCGTTGTCAAAGTTGCATTGTAAAGGTTGTTTCCCCTGTGAGAGACACCCTGGAGCTAGAAATGGAAAGGAGAAATCTAGACTCCTGTGATCATTGTTAAAAGCGGGGCAGGCAGTGGTGTAATGAAACGTGAGGGGGCCCCCCTGCTAAGTACATGTAGGGCCCCCTGGTCCACCACCTACCACTTTGCCCCACCACAATAAAATCAAGATTATCAGATTTACTCCTCCCAGACCCAGTAAGTGTACTGTGCTGAGGGGCCCCCTTAGCGCTCAGGCCCCTTAGCCCCATTAGCGCTGCACAGCGGGGGCTGCGGGGCTAATGTTATTCCACTGGGGGCAGGGTGAGCATGGGCGGTGCCAGGAGATGTTTTCTGGGAGGATTACCTCATTGGGAGTGGGTGCAATGGGTTGTTCCATTGCCCCTTGGGAGATTGTGAGAGTGTGAATAGGGTGGCCCAGGGTAAGTTTGAGTGGCTTCAGCAGTGTGTGGCATTGTCTGAGAGGATTCTCTCTTTGGTAGCTGATGTGATAAATTGCACCAGGGCCCCTGTGATGTTTGTGAGTGAGTCAATGGGTTGGCCAGGAGTAAGCTTGTGTGGCTTACGTGGTCTATGGGCAGGGTAGCTGAATCTGAATGGCAGTACCCAAGAATGCACGGGGGAAAGAGGAAAAGGCTACCAAGTGGCCCCAATGCCCCACTACCCTGAGTGATTTATAATTACTATTTTGTAAAACGATGATTACCTTCAGTCTAAGAGTACCTACTCGTAGTCTAGAAAACATTTACAGAGAATTCCGAGGTGTGAATATGTTGCTCTAATTGGTTTAATTTAGAGAGGAGGCCCTGAATCCCTTCTTATAAACACAGGCTATCTCCGCTGCTTTCCAGCTAGCAGGAATGTCTGCTTCCCCAAGGATTGCATTCAACAACATGTTCATATATTGGCCCCAGTTACATGGATCATCGTGGAATAAATACTCCAGGATTCCATCGGGTCCAGCTGCATTACCAAGGGCAATGCAATTAATCGTACTTGTAGTTTCTCATATATCAAGCAGTGAGAACAGGCTGTGATCTTGGGGCTCAGAGATGGAAGGGATTCTTGTAACCTAATCTGACCCATAAAGTTAGGCGAGATGCTTAAACCAGGTGCCTGAATTGATTGTACCTATTAAGTAACTCTTCCCACTCTCTCCAGTTGGATACAATGCCCCAGAATCTCTTAGTGTCCCTATTCTTTGCCGACTTTTTCCCATATTTGGGTATCTCAGATCCTGCGCACTAATACCTGAGCTTGCATATAGCTGGCCCTCTCTTGCCTAATGTCAATGGTGTTTTCTCTTTCTGTAGCTTGACACAGCTCATATTTGGCTAAGCTACAGCATTTGTTGTACCATGAGCAAGCAGTTTTAGCAGGCATTGAACCACGTATGGACTTCCCCTGAAAGTATTGACCTATGGTATTAAAGAGATTCACATGAATGGATGAAACCACAGAGTGCCTAACCTGTTGTAACCATGAGATAGCTAAATTCCCTAGGGCATCCAGGAGGACTTTGTTCATAATGGCCCTTCACTCCGGATTAATTTATATCTTTGTCCTTTAAAGTCTATGCCTATTGTTCGATGGGATCAGTCCAGTAGAGAGCGAATTCCTTAAAACACTTTTAACCTGTAATTCCAGATTAGAAAGAGTAGCTAAAGCATGTCTCATATCTCTGGAATGGTAATGATAAAATCCCCTTTAATTGTAGAGTTGGATGTAACATTACTATTTTAGAAATGCCGCTTTTAGAGAGTGGACATTTCTCTGCTTTTAACTTAGCTCTGCGTGCCTGCAGATTGTCTCTAATACATATCTAGGATGGGTAACAGCTACACTCTCTGCATTCCATCGAGAAAGCTACAAACAGAGGAAGGGTGGGTGTGACAGACGACTCATCTACATGCATATGCATTCTGATAGCCTTCCTGGACAGGAAGGGGGAGAGGGAGCTGACACATCTGAATAGGCTGTGTCCTGTTTCCACACAAGGTTCTGATATCCCATAGATAGCCTGGCAGACAAGGCTGGGATGAAAGGGGACATGTGGGCTTCAAGGGCCTGCTTTGAAGTTATCCCCCCTTCACATTCACATTTAGGTATAAGTATTGGGGCTCTGACCCTACCAAGACAATATACTACTGTTTCTGTGAACAGACTGCTGTGCTACAAGGATTTCCAGTGTTCTTGACTGACTGTTCCAAAGTACTGCTTCTCTGCTGTGCTGCCCCTGCTGCTTGATGATCACTGCCCTGCTGAGGACAAGGACTGGACCCATCTCACTTGAACCCAGAGTGATTGTAAGGGCTTGCTGGCTTGCCTCCTGTTTTCAGAATTCTCATTGTCATAAAAGATGGCTTGCAGCTCTGCTGGTGCTGCTGGACATAATCACTTTTGAGTACTACCCTAGCCTGAGGTGCCCCTGCAGTCCTAGGCTTCAGAAGTGGGGATTTTTGCAGCTTTTCCTTCATCAATGGTGATACAGCAGCGACTTTGCACTGATCGGACCCGACACATCGTACTTTGATGACGACAAAGTGGCTGCCCAACATCTGGCACGGCCCAAAGCCGACGGTCTGTGCGGCTCAATTATGACGCAGTGTCTGCATCATACAAACGGTTAGTCAACGAAGCTCCATCGATGACGCGGATCAGCGCAGATGCTCATCTTCATCCACGGATCGACAACGACACAGCACCTCCACGACTCCTTAAGTACTGTTTTTGGGTTGTTCTTCAAAAATGCATTACTCAGGTTCAATGTATTGGATTATTTGCTGATATGGTCTTGATTTACTCATAAAATTATTCTCTATTTTTCTAAACCTGTGTGAAGTTTTTTGTGGTGTTTTCCTTGTATTCCTGTGTGTGTTGAAAAAATAGTTTACACATTGCCTCCTAGGTTAAGCCTGTCTGCTCAGTGCTAAGCTATCAGAGGGTAAGCACAGGTTAACTTAAAGTGTGTCTCTAGCTTTCCTGCCTAGGATTTTGCTGCCTACTTGGACAGGGTGCAAACCTCCGACAACTAGCGACCCAATTTCTAACTGGTGTCATAAACGACCATCCTATATCAGCATTTTACGTTTCTAATAAATGGCAAGGCAAAAAAAGTAAGGGGTCAATTCAAAGAACATTTTCTGCACCCATCTCTCACACAGTTGCACAGAAGATGACAACAGCAAGCACAAACAAGAGTTGCGAATGCATAAAATCAATATCTGCAGATTTACATTCTGATAGAACTCACAGCTATACAAAATGGAGCAGAAAATTGAACATTTTGTAGCCCGTGGAGATTCAAAAACTTGGTTAATACATTTTCTCTCCCAAGATGCACTTCAAGAAAAGATGGTTTCAAGGTATGTTTTGACCAAAGGAGCACCCAGATATCTTCAGGGTTTGCTGGAAAAGGGGAGTTCATGACATGAAAATTATGCACAGTTACCAAAATAAGACACAACTCCTCAAAATACATAACTGCTCATTCGCTAAGTGTGTCCATCCGCAGGCATCAAGTTGTAAATTTACCCTCATATTTTGTGAAACAACTCCCAAGTGGTACACAAAACATAGTATTCTGAAGACAAAATTTCAGTAGTAAGCAACACACCAAAAAGAAACAAGGACAAAGGCAATTGCTCACTTTCCTATATGACGCCATCATTTACATTTGTCACACAGCAATAATCCCCATCAGGGTGAACCACAAAAGTCACAAAATTAACCTGTGCTTAACCCTCTGGTAGCTTGGCACAAAAGCAGTCAGGCTTCAATTAGAGGCAATGTGTATTTATTCAGCACACAAACAGTGATAACGTCAAAACATAGCACACCAATGTAGAAACATAGAGTAATGTTTATTAAATAATTTAAGACCAAAATGACAACAATCAAATCAATAGAACTGGAGCTATGATTTCTTTTATGTGGACAGACCTATAAGTATTCTTGTTAAGAAAACCTTTCTTCTCATGGCCAAATAGGAAATGGGGCCCTTTCCCCTGTGATCAATTTTAGCAGCCTTGAGAGAACTCCTTGATTTCTGTCGCCCACCTGCTTATTTTGGGGTGAACCCTAACCACCCTTTTAGGGGTCCCCCACCAGATACCTCTTGTTTATCCTGGTATTGATCCAGCAGTCTGCCTTCTTATCAAGCCCCATAGGGTCTTAGGGGCACATGCATCATTCATAGATTTTGCGATTCTTAATTTGCGAAAATTACCGAATCGCAAATTAAGAATTGCAAATTGCTATGCATCATTTTTTTGGCTATTGATTTGGGATTCGGTAAAAATCGCAATTTGTACCGAATCCCAAATCAATAGCGAATTCCTAAGTGCATTTTCACAAATCCCATTGATTCCTATGGGCCAAAAGGCCCATAGGAGTCAATGGGAAGGCATTTACAAATTCGCAATTTGTTGATGCATTCCAAGGGTGCAGGCGGGGGTCCAAAGGACCCCCCCTGCACCCCTGAAATGCATTTGAAAGTGCATGTTTCACACACACATGTCCTAAGGACATGTGTGTCTGTAACATGACAGTATAAAAAATGCATTTTTTTGCTTTTTGACAGATTTTCGCAAATTTGCACTTCCTGTTTCATAATTCACATTTTTTTTTTTAAATGATGCATTGCATTTAAGAAATCGCACAAATGCGATTCCTTAAATGCATTCGCATTTTTAAGAAATGCAAAAAAATGCGAATTCTGAAAAAGTGTTTGATGCATCCCAAAAACGTATTTAGGAAGTGCAAACGGCCGAATTTACCGATTCGCACCGTTTGCACTTCCTAAATAGGTTGATGCATGTGCCCCTTAGAGTTTACTATCCACAAGGTGTAGGCACTGCTCTGTAAAGCAAAGGCGGAACATGTAGTCTACGGCAATTAAAATTATGCCCTGGTCAAGCAAATGCCACAATCTCTGTCAAGGTGAATCACCAAATTCACAAAATGACCCTTTGCTTAAACCTTGGTAGCTTGGCACTTCCTACAGTCACCGACGTGGATACCTTCCTCCAGGAGTCCCTTTCACAGCAGCTACCTGACCCCAACAAAAACAATCCTATTGACTCCAAAATCCAGGTATGTCTGTGTTGTACTATTTAACCTTTGACTAGACTGTAAATATATGGTCCAGACTTCAGCTATGTGGAAAAATAGACACTGTTGCTGGCCCTTTGTTAACATCGTACTACAGCAGGTGGGAGGTCAGACAGCCAAACTCGTAATCAGACCCTAAATCTATAATTTATTTTAAGTATGTATTTGTTTGAATGGCTTTTAAACACTCCTCATATATTTGTTGGAACTTCATGTCCCCATAAAATGAATAAAAACAAAACTCAGTGAAATATGAACAGGGCCAGGAAAAACAATTGAGAGCCGTGCGAGCTGTATAAAGAACAGTTTAACATGCAGCTAAGAGGCTGTATGTACATATTTTTCATTTATGGACATAGTAAAACAGGTGTTGGAATGATACGTGCCTGTGAAATAGTGATGTAAGCATAACAGCACACAAGCTGTTTTGAAAAAAACTAGAGTCATTGAAGGGAAATGCTTTTTCAAAAAGAACATGAATTTTGGAAAGGAGTCTACAAGTTGAAATTAGAGGTTGGAGGGAGTGAGGCAGAGATAGGTAAAGAAGGGGAGATTGATAGAGACAGGCAGAGGTAGTTTGAGAGAAAAATAGTGAGGAGGGGAAGTCATTAAGATCTATTCACAAAAGTATCTATGTGTATGTAAAGTAGTAACTCAAGAAACACGCTGCAGACCCCAGCGAGCTCCAGAACTATTGTCCCATCTCACAGCTCCCTTTCCCCACCAAGGTTCTGGAGAAGGCCATCAACCTCCCAACTCACTAAACACCTGGAGAGAAACAACCTACTGAACCACTCCCGATTATGTTTCAGAAGCCAACCACAGCACTGAGACAGCCCTGGTTACTGCAAACAATGACAACCGTTTGCTACTTAATAAAGGAGAAGCAGCCGCTCTGATCCTGCTTGAGCTCGCCGCAGCCTTCAACACCATCTCCCACCATACACCAGATTAGAATCTCACACAGTGCTCTCAGATGGATGACGCAAACACAACAATTGATGGACAGAATGCAGAACAATGTCATACATTCACCCCAGAACAGAGACCTGGGCCTAAATCCATCTTTTTTTGCTCTCCATGCCATTCCAGTTTTAACACAGCTATATGCAAATCAGTCTTGATCCGGCATCTAGTGGGAACAGTCCAGCCCGAACTACCAAGCTAAGTCCTCCCTGGACTGGAAACAAGCATCCTAGGACCAGTTTCGGGGTTTCACCCTTCATCAGCCAGGATATCTTGACTCCAGTGGCATGAAGAGTACCTGACCCACGTCTGGGCATACCAGTCCTACTCAGGATGGCAAATGGAAAAACAACAATTGATGGACAGAAAGCAGAACAATGTCATACATTCACACCAGTACAGAGAACTGGGCCTAAATCCATAGTTTTTTTGCTCCCCATGCTGAGATGGATTACTCCCTTTTCACAGGATACACCCAGAAAGTCTGCCTCCCTCCCTCCACTTCACAACCTAAACAGTCAATCTGCGGCATCACCCCAGTCTCATACCTCAGCCCAATCCTCTTCAACATCTACATGACACCGCTCGTAAGACATCTTCAGATCTTACAACATCAACATCATCTTCTACACCGACAATAACCAGCTTGTCCTCCTGCTGTCATGGGACCGCACCTCAATGAAGACCAACTTCCACAACAGTATGATGAACGTTTCAGCCTGGAGAAAGGACAACTGTCCGAAGCTCAACATGGAGAAAAATGAAGTTCTGATCTTTGAAACTTGCATCACCCTCTGGAATGACTCGTAGTGACCAAAGGAACTCGGACCTGCCCCAGATCCGAAGGCCATGCCTGCAACCTCGGCATCATCCTGGACAGTGAACTCTCCATGAAACATCTGGTCAATGCTGTATTCTCAGCCTGCTTCCACATGCTCTGCATGCTTCATAAAATCTTCAAGTGGCTCCTCATCAGCACCAGGAAAACAGTGACTCAAGGCCCTCATCACCAGCACTCTATGCAGGCACCACTACAGAACTCATGAAAAGACACCAGACAATCCAGAATGCAGTGACCAGATGGATCCTCAACATGCCCAATAGGACTCACATCACCAGTACCTGAAGTACCTCCAGTGGCCCCCTGTCCAGAAGAGATGGCAATTCAAGCTTCTGACCCAAGCCTACAAAACCCTTCACAACCAAGGACCCGCCTGCATCAACCATTGCCTGCACTTCCACCTACGTCTCAGGATCCTCTGCTCCACATACCTCTTTTTTGCACAGATACCATGCATCCACCGTGGCTGCTCTGGAGGGCGATCCTTCTCTCACCTCACCACCAAATGCTGGAGGAGTATCCTGAAGGTCAGGAGGTCTTCAGTGTGCCGTAGGAGGATGGGGAGGGTGTTCCACGTCTTGGCGGCAAGGTGGGAAATGATCTGCTGCTGGCGGTCACTCTTCGGATGCAGGGAATGGTGGCACGGTCTGCGGAGCGGAGCTGGTGGGTGGGGGTGTAGCGGCTGAGTCGACTGTTGAGGTACGCTGGTCTGATGTCGTGGAGTGCCTTGTGTGCATGGGTGAGGAGCTTGAAGGTTATCCTCTTGTTGATGGGGAGCCAGTGCAGGTCTTTCAAGTGAGGTGTGATGTGGCTGTGGTGGGGGATGTCAACGATCAGGCGTGCAGAGGCGTTCTGGATGCGTTGGAGTCGTTTCAGGAGTGTGGCCAGGACTCCTGCGTAGAGTACGTTGCCGTAGTCCAGTATACTGCTGATGAGGGCCTGGGTGACCTACTTCTAGTTTTGATGGGGATCCACTTGAAGATCCTGCGAAGCATGCGAAGGGTGTTGAAGCAGGAGGAGGAGATGGCGTTGACCTGCTTTGTCATGGAGAGTGTGGAGTCCAGGATGACCCCTAGGTTTTGTGCATGGTTGATGAGTGTGGGGGGTGTTCCTAGTGCCGTCGGCCACAAGGAGTTGTCCCAGGCCGAGGGGGAGGAACCGAGGATGAGGACCTCCCTCTTGTCCGAGTTCAGCTTCAGTTGGTTGTTCCTCATCCAGTTGGCGACGGCCTTCAGTCCTTCGTGGAGGTTGGTTTTGGCGGTGTGGGGGTCTTTGGTGAGTGAGAGGGTCAGCTGGGTGTCATCGGCGTAGGAGATAATGTTTAGGTTGTGCTGTCGGACAACGTGGGCGAGCGGTGCAATGTAGACGTTGATCAGTTGACCTCAGTGGCTTTGGAGCGGAAGGGGGGAGGCGGACGGTCTGGATTCTCCCGGTGAGGAAGGAGGATGTCCAGTCCAGGACCTTATCTTGATTCCGGCGTCGTGGAGGCGTGCTCTAAGTGTGCGGTGGCAGACTGTGTCGAAAGCGGCTGACAGGTCCAGGAGGATGAGGGCCGTGGTTTCTCCATTGTCAAGCAGGATCTTGATGTCGCCGGTGGCGGCGATGAGGGCAGTTTCGGTGCTGTGGTTGCTGCAAAACCCGGACTGGGATGGGTCCAGGATGTTGTTCTCTTCGAGGAAGCTGGTTAGTTGTTTGTTGACGGCCTTTTCAATGACCTTCGCCGGGAACGGGAGCAGGGAGATGGGTCAGAAGTCCTTGAGGTCCTTGGGGTCCGCCTTGGGTTTCTTTAGTAGGGCGTTGAACTCTGCGTGTTCCCAGTTCTCCCGGAAGGTTGCTGTCTCAAAGGAGATGTTGATGGTTTTCCGGAGGTGGGGTGCGATGTTGCTGCTGGCTTTGTTGAAGATGTGGTGTGGGCAGGGGTCTTCCCGAGATCTGGAGTGAACGGTGTTCATGATCTTGATGGTGTCATCATCATTGATGTTGGTCCAGGCGAGGAGGCGGTTTGTGCGGACGATGGTCGTGGGAGCGGTGGTGTCCGCGGTTGAAGGGGTGGTGGCGGCATCGAAGCTGTCGTGGATGTCTGCTATCTTGCGATGGAAGAAGGTGGCCAGTGAGTCGCACAGGTCTTGTGACGGTGAGATGTCGTTGGTGTTGGAGCTGGGGTTGGAGAGTTCCTTCACGATCCTGAAGAGTTCTTTGCTGTTGTGTGCATTGTTGTCTATGCGGTCTCTGAAGGCGGTCCTTTTGGCGGGTCTGATGAGTGTGTGGTGTCGGCAGGTGGCGTTCCTGTGGGTTGTGTAGCTTTCCGGTATTCTATCGCGGGTCCAGTTTTTTTCTAGTTTTCGGCAGGTTCGTTCAGAGGCCTGGAGTTCTTCGGTGAACCATCTGGCTCTCTTGCTGGTGTGGGTGTTGGGGGGCTTCTTGAGCGGTGCGAGGGTGTTGGCGCAGTCTTCAATCCATTTTCTGAGGCTGCGGGCTGTGGCGCCGGGATTGGTCGGGTCCGTGGGCGGGTTCTGGGTGAGGGCGGCAGTTAGCTGGTCCTTGGTGATCTTGCCCCAGCTGTGGCGCAGCATCTGCTGGATGCGGAGGTGTGTGGTTGGTTTCTGGACGGTGAAGTGGCTGCAGCAGTGGTCGGTCCAGTGGAGTTTGGTGATGCGGTCGAAGAAGACATGGGTGCTTGCTGAGAAGATGGGATCAAGTGTGTGGCCGGCAGAGTGAGTGGGTGTTGTGACGAGTTGACTGAGTCTGAGGTTGCTGAGGTTGTCGATCAGAGTAGAGGAATTGGCGTTGTTGTTGTTCTCGAGGTGGAAGTTCAGGTCCCCGAGGAGGATGTAGTCTGTGGATGAGAGGGTGTGTGTGCTGATGAAGTCGGTGATGGAGTAGCTGAACTGCGGTCAGGGTCAGGGGGGTCTGTAGATGAGGGTGCCTCTGAGGGTGGTGTTGGGTCAGTGTGGATCTGGAAGTGCAGGTGTTTGTCGGTGCTGAGGGTGTCGTCGGCGTCTGTCGAGATTTTTAGAGTGTTTCTGTGGACGATGGCAATTCCTCCTCCTATTCCGTTGCGGGTGATCTTGTAGCCTTCTGGGATGGCCGTGGCGATGTCAGGTGCAGAGGATGGGGTCAGCCAGGTCTCTGTCAGGAAGGCAACGTCTGGGGCGTTGGTGTCGAGTAGGTCCCCCCCAGCGAATTGAGACCCTCACGGGTAGGTAGTTCGCTTTACAAATGCTATGATTGATTGATTGAATGCCCTCCCCCTTCACCTCCACACCTCACCCTTGTTTAGCCACTTCAGAAAGGGACACAAGACCTCGCTCTTCTACTAATACTTGCAGCACAGAGCCTGGATACCCCCTCTGATGATATGCCTTGCTATACAAATATGACTTGATTGGTTGATTGATTTATTGATTAATACATGAGTACTCTTTGATGTACTCTTGCCTTTCTTAATGAATCGATCCTGAAACGTCCACCTACCTATTAGTAAGAGTGCACAGTTCTTTCTATTTCTTGTTTTTGTGAATGAATATTCCTTGAATATTCCCATCTTATCGTAATTTTAGATTTTTTAGGTCCAATTCACAAAGGCATGTAAGAGTGTGTGAGAGTACTACAGAAATATTACTTTACATACTCACAAATGTCTTTGAATATGACCCAATGATGACAAAAAGAAAAAGAAGGAGTGAACATCAGTAAGGGGTATATAGCATGACAGCAAACGTGCAACAAGATCACTTGTAATAAAAGGATGAGTCTATGTACCCCATGCTGTTATGAGTTATGGTCATTATAAGCAACACACTTCTCCATTATATGATATGCTGGTGCCCATTTGCACTTTAGATATTTGATAGGGATTCTTCACAAGACATTTTTAATAAAATAGAAGATAAGTGTTTGAATAGAAGTTGGAGACATTGATATCTTTTGCTATCTGAGACTACAACATTTACAATTCAGCTCTTGAGATAGACACACCACTCACTACCAAAGCCGGCTAACAAAGAGAAAGACATACTGGAGTCTAGCAGCACACCCAATTGTACCCTAACATAAGCTTGGACGTCCTTCTCAACAAATTTGCTAACATGTGGCCCTGTTCTAAACCTAACCAAGAGGAAAGCAGTTAAGCATCCAGAAGGCTTGACGAAAAAGTGTAGAAACATGAAATGTTCATTTAAAATAAGGTTCAATTAAAAAAGTAAACACACAAACATAATAATGTATACCTCTATATGTATTTACTTAAAAAAATTAATTAACTATTACCTTTAATTTATTTTAAAAACTTAAAATATAAAAATAAAAAAATATATATATAAATAATTTAAAACATAAAAACACATTCTAGAATAAATTAAAACATTAAACTATGAAAAAATATTTAAACTTAAATTGCCCAATACAATCAGTGCAACACTAGGAAAAGTGTTGGATAGCACAATAATGAAATTTACCATTCCAACTCCAGTGAGTGGAACAGTAGGGAAAGTGTTTGATAGTGGACAGGTAAAAATCACTATTCCCACTCCAAACAGTGCAACAGTAGGGAAAGTGTTGGATAGCGGAGGGGTAAAAATCATTATTCCCACTCCAGTGAGAGCAACAGTAGGGAAAGTGATAGATAGCAGAGGGGAAACATTTCTATTCCCATTTCAATGAGTGCAATAGTAGGGAAAGTGTTAGATAGCAGCGGGGTAAAAATTACTATTCCTACTCTAGTGAGAGCAACAGTAGGGAAAGTGCTGGATAGCAAAGGGGTAAAAATTACTATTCCAACTCCAGTGATTGCAAGAGTAGGGAAAGTGAATGAATTAATGAATTTGCATTTCTAAAGCACATGGCTACCAGAAGGCCTCCCAGCACTAGGAGCAGAGTCATCACAGTACTACAGATAGGCATCAAGGAAATAGAAAGGTTTTCAAAAGTTTACAAAAAGATAAATAGTTGTCCTCAAGACGGACATAATTAGGTAGCTGGTTTCAACATTTCACTGCGTTGTATGAGAACAGGCTTCCGCCACTCCGTGCTCTGTTTATCCTGGGAACAACTGCCAAATGTTTATTCCCAGAGAACAGGGGCCTATTGGGCAATAGGAAGAAATAGTAGATCAGAGAATCGATGGACCCTTGGACAATAAAGTCTTATGGTAAATACACAGAGCTTTAAACTAAACTCTTTCCGGGACCAAAAGCCAATGGAGAGAAGCAATAGAGGGTCTTGCAGATTCGCGATTAGGGACCTGCATGATGAGGCATGCTGCACAGTTTTGTACAGTCTGACGTTTTTTTATCTTCGAACATGGACAACGTAGATAAAGCATATTGGCGTAATGAAGTCAGGAAAGAATCAAAGCTTGAACCAACAGTCTCCTAGCATTGCAAGGTAGCAGGGGAAGAATTTTCCTTATCATCTTCAGGATTCCATTACATGTACCTGCCACCTTCTGTGCATGCTCCTTAAAATTTAGATTGTGATCCAGCCAAACACCAAGGCTTTGGACCTGATCTTTGGAAGGAGGCATAACGCCCAAACACCTAGGCCAGAGTGAGCTGGTATTCAGGGTGGAGGTTTTGCCCAAGAACATCAGCTCCATGTTAGCCCCATTAAGTTTTAAAAATGAGCCTTCCATCCATGCGGAGACCCTTTCCAGACAGTCGGCCAAATTAGTTTCCGCATTATCAGATTGGTTAAGGGAAACAATCAGCTGGGTGTCATCAGCATAGGTGACAATCTGAATGTCAAAGGGCTTGACAACCTCAGCCAGGGGCCTCATATAAACATTAAGAAGTGTGGGGCTTAGGGAAGAACCGTGAGGCACCCGCATCTCAGAGGCATGCTTTCAGAGATAAAGTGATACTCAAATATTTCGAATGGTCTGCTATCTAGAAAGGACTGTAGCCACTTAAGTGCTGTTCCAGTTAATCCTACCTCTCTGAGTCTATGAGATAAGTAGTTGATGATTGACCATGTAGAACGCGGCTCTAAGGTCAAGCAGGGTAATTGCCGTGGTAATGCTGACATCCAGAATTTTTCTGACCTCTTCAACCACTACCAACAGGGCGGTCTCCATGCCCTGTTGGGTCTAAAGCCAGTTTGTGAGGAGTGAAAACGTTCATTCTTCTGCAAGATGAATGGCAGGATGGCACAGGATAGAGGAGGCTCTATGATTCTGGTGCTGTTGGATTTGCCCGCTGCCTTCAACACGGTGTCACACGAAATTCTTATCGGTCGTCTGAAGAGGGTAGGGATAGACGGATCTGCCGTGTCATGGCTGGAGAGTTTTCTCTCTGGATGCTCACAAACAGTCCGATTGGGCTCCCATTCTTCAATCTCTAGGGAGCTCACCAAGGGGGTTCCTCAGGGCTCAGGGCTCATGCCTAAGCCCCACACTCTTCAACGTGTATTTGGCCCCCTTGGCCGACATCGTGAGAGAATATGGGTTCATGCCCATATCGTACGCTGACGACACCCAGCTGTTATTTCCTTTCCAGACCCTGACGCCAGCAGTTAAACACACTTTTGCTGCGGGTATGAGAGCTATAGCCGATTGCATGACCTCCAATTGCCTACAATGCAATGTGGGTAAGACGGAGGTCATGCTTTTCGGGGAAGCTTCTCTCCTCTGGTCACCTGACTGGTGACCCCTGGAATTAGGGCCTGCTCCCTGCCCCGCACAGGTAGTAAAAAATCTTGGTGTACGCCTTGATCAATCACTGCTCTTAAAAGATCAG
This sequence comes from Lissotriton helveticus, assembly GCF_964261635.1. Taxonomy (NCBI): domain Eukaryota; kingdom Metazoa; phylum Chordata; class Amphibia; order Caudata; family Salamandridae; genus Lissotriton; species Lissotriton helveticus. The sequence goes on from NC_136058.1 coordinate 217,496,787, forward strand.
GTAACGGGATCTTGTTTTAGGGTCATTGGGCTCCTGAGGCGTGTATTTCCGTATCTAGCAGATAGCTACAGGAAAACACTGGTTCAAACGCTTGTGATCAGCAGGCTAGATTACTGCAACGGGCTTTTTCTTTCTGCCTACGAGGAACAACTTGGCAGATTACAGGTAGCCCAGAATACGGCAGCCAGACTGGTCCTTAATGTCCCAGCCAGATCCCCCTAGCGCCCTCTTTTGAACAAACTCCACTGGCTGCCCATTCGCCAGCGGGTTAAGTTAAAAATTTGTTGCGTAATCCATAAATGCCTATTTGGTACTGGTCCAAAATATCTGACCGAAAGATTTAAACTCTACGAGCCAGGTCGCTCTCTGCGCTCTAGGAACCAACTGTTGCTCCAAGTCCCGCGGATCAAAAGGGAAAGGCAGGGTGGTCGAGCACTCTCTTATAGGGGTCCCACTCTCTGGAACACCTTACCCCTTACCCTGAGACAAAACTCCAATCAAGGAGCCTTCTGGAAATTCTTAAAGACACATCTGTTCCTGACCATCTGAACCCCGCATCCTTCTTGTTTGTTTATTGGTCTCTGGCTCTTGGTTTATGGTAAGAACACAAGCGCAGAGATACCTCTTCGGGGGTCGAATTCCTGCGCTATATAAGCAAATAAATAAATAAGAAAGTGGAGAGAATGGAGTTCACATATTTTTTGGCAATTTTTGAAATCCCTGGCAAAAGCGAAATCGGCCAGTAATTCGCGAATACTTCTGGATCCGGACTTGTTTTTTTTTAGAAGGACTTTAACCATGGCACATTTCCAAAGAGAGGGAACGAGTCCAGAGGAGAGTGAATTATTAATGAGGTCCAATACAGTTGGGGAAAACATACCAGAAACCTGATTCAGGATAGTAGGAGTGGCCACGCCACAAGGGGAGCAAGATTTCAATTTGTTAAGATAGTTTTTTAGGGATTTAATATCCATGTGAGGAATTGCCTCTTGGAAGAGATCAGGTGATTGTGATTGATCCTCCAAAAGGGAGGTATTTAAAAATGCTGGAGTAGAGGAAAAAGCCAAATAAATATATTCAATTAAAAAAAGAAAGTATTTTCCCAGATTGTTGCAGCACCCTAAAATATCATCAGAGGGCAGAGATGGACGCCAACACAACCTCAACATCATCTCCTACGCCGACGACACCCAGCTTATCCTCTCCCTCACCAACGACCCCGCCACCGCCAGAGCCAACCTACACGAAGGGATGAAAGACGTAGCCGAATGGATGACGACCAGCCGCCTGAAACTGAACTCAGACAAGACGGAAGTTCTCATCCTGGGATCCTCACCCTCCGCCTGGGACGACTCCTGGTGGCCCACCACCCTAGGCAGCGCACCCAAACCAACAGACCACACACGCAACCTGGGCTTCATCCTGGACTCATCCCTCTCCATGACCAGACAAGTCAACGCCGTCTCCTCGTCATGCTTCAACATCCTGCGCATGCTACGGATGATCTTCTGATGGATCCCCACCGAGACCAGGAAGACGGTCACCCAGGCCCTCGTCACCAGCCGCCTGGACTACGGCAACTCCCTCTACGCCGGAACCACCGCCAAACTCCAGAAGAGACTCCAGCGGATCCAGAACGCCTCAGCACGACTCATCCTGGACATCCCCCGTCGCAGTCACATCTCCGGACACCTGAAAGATCTGCACTGGCTACCGGTCAACAAGAGAATCACCTTCCGTCTCCTCACCCACGCACACAAGGCCCTACACAACCAAGGCCCAGGATACCTCAACAGCCGCCTCAACTTCTACGCTCCCCCACGCCAACTTCGCTCGGCCGGCCTCGCCCTCGCCGCCGTCCCCCGCATCCGAAGAGCCACCACAGGAGGAAGGTCCTTCTCCTACCTGGCCGCCAAGACCTGGAACTCCCTCCCGAACCACCTCCGACTGACCCAGGCCTATTCCACTATAACCCACAACCTGCTACGGAACTAAAAGGGCAGAATTCTAATAAAAAAGATTGAAAACGTAAAAACTTAAAACATATATTAAAAATACAAACAATTCTTATACGTTCATAATCTTTTATTCGGTTACCACTTGTTTGCAACCATAAAAAGTACAGTTTAAGTAACAGTAAAAAGTAAAAATTATTATATATACAAACAAAAAAATTAAAAATAATTTGACAGAAACATGATAACATATTATCCATCAAGAGTTTGTCGTAACTTGATAACAGTTTTTAAAAATGTCGAATGAACTGAGTCCAGGAGTTGCAAAGAGAGAAATGCTTGCCGGCATGACCTAAGACCGAGTGAGCGTAGAAGCGGTAAGATCCAAATTTTTCGCGGTAGTTTATAGTATGTACAAAAAAAGGTGATATGTATTGTTGATTGAGTTGATAGTTCATCACATGGACAGTTCGTAATGTCACTCGACCAGTTCTGTTTCCATGAAAAAGAAACCAGGCGAAAGAAGGTGTTAAAGCGGAATCTTGTCAAAAGATATTTTTCGAAATTAGACAAGTAATACAGTAAGTAAGGTTGGATGTTTCTAACGGGTTGAATTGATTGGATTTGGATGTTGAGAGGTTTTACAATCTCGACAGAACTACGAAGTTCTCTCAGATGGGCCATGCTTATTTCCTTTAGTTCTTTTCTCGAAATATCCTCCACACTTGGTGGATCATCAAAGTATGAGCTACGGCCAATGTCTCTGAAGAAGTTCTCCACATATGCTAGCCAGGGTATCTTTCTCCAGTTCGTCAAAGCCATACAGTCCATAATCAATGAGCGGGTCAGATGACACTCTGGTTTTGACCATATGCGTTGCCATAGAAGAATTGGGAACGTATATAGTCAATAATATGGTCCATACCCAGCTCATTATGGGAGGCGTAGATGGGAGTACTTTGTGGGAGGGCCAGCAAATATTTAACAAACCTGTTCTCTACTGTTTGAATTGGCTCAGCTGGGCCGTATCCCCAGACTCCCGCACCATATGTGGCCACGCTGTGGCATTTTGCGTAATAAATTTTTAGGAGTTCTGGGGGTCCAGGTTTGCCAAGTTTTCTGGAAAAGGAGATCAAAGCCGTTGTTGCTCGCTGAAAAAGAAGTAGCCTGCCGCCAGCTCAAGGAATCGTCCACCAGTAAACTCCTCTTTGATAACCTGTAAAACTTTCTGGAAACTGGCCACCAAGATCCCTAGGTATGGATATGCAGAGGTTTTTTCCAGTCTTGACTTTTCAACATAAATTGCTTTAGGGTTCTTGACTTTTGGGCCAATATGCATGGTAAACGTTGTTTTATGTTAATGTTTAGGCCTAAAGAGCCCATAAAGGAGCAGTACTTGTTAAGTTGTTTTTGTAGTTGTATAAGTGTTCTAGCAATGATGACTGAGTCATCTGCATAAAGCAGCGTTGGTATTGGGCGGTGATTGATCTGGGGTAAGTCCTGGCTCCCTTCTAGCATAGCCAGCTCAAGTCCATTGGTGTAAAGATTGAACAAGAAGGGAGCCAGTACACAACCCTGCCTTACCCCTTTTTGAATGGAAAAAGATGGGGATAGCTCGCCGTTGACTCCAAATCTGACACACGCTGTCGCGTCCGAGTAAAGTTCTCTCAGGAAAGTAATGAGTGGTGGGTCTACCTTGAGGTCACTAAGGATAGCCCAGAGTTTGGAGTGCAGGACACAGTCAAAAGCTGCACTTAGATCAACATACACAAGAAAGATGTTACCTCCTTTTGCTGGAACATACTTCCCGATCATAAGGGCAAGATTCAAGGCCTGCTCCACGGTTCCAAGACCCTTCTGGAAGCCATATTGCAGGTCGGTCATGATGTTATTTGTCTGGGCCCAAGTTTGTAGTCGGTCCAATACCACCCGACCCGCAACTTTACCCATGGAGTCCAGAAGGGAAATAGGCCTGTAGCAGGCAGGATCGTTTTGATTACCCTTTTTAAAGATCGGAAGCAAAATAGATGTTGACCATGATTCTATCAGCCCAGTTGATGTTACAGCAGAAAGGACCTGAGTGAGGAGAGGTGACCAGAGTTCAAAGTTGTATAGGAAGAAGTCCAAAGGGACGCCATCTGGCCCAGGAGCCTTTCCAGATTTAGACGCCTTGAGGGCCTTTACGACCTCCGCATGCGAGAATGTTATATTAATCGGGTAGATGTTTTTCTCCGACATATTGTCACTTCTCTGCAGTTCTTCAAGATCTGATTGAAAAAATCCAAAGATTTTAGAAAAGTAGGAAACCCATTCATCTGCCGTAATAGCTACATCTAGGTGCTGGTCCTTCGATGTATCAGCCAGGAACGGGGATCTTATTACTTGCTAGAAAAGAAGGCTGTCCTTATTCTGGCAGCTGAGATGTAGCTGCGCCCAGAGATTGTTCTTAATTTCTCTCTTACGTTCCACTCTGGCTGCGTTATAAAGTTTTCTTAAATTAGAGATTTCCAGAGTGTCCCTCTGGGATCTACGGAGAGCAGCCTTTAGATCCGAGAGAGCCTTGCGGCATTTTACATTAAACCATCTCTCGGAATTAGATTTTTTGTTCCTCAATTTACCAGTAAACTCCTCTTTGATAACCTGTAAAACTTTCTGGAAACTGGCCATAATTATTTGCGGAGAGGAGTCAATGGATAGACAGTCAAGAACCCATGATCTGGCTTTCTCAAGAACCCGTTCCGTGATTTCGTGTGGATCAACTTTAGCCCATTTAACTGTATACCCATTTATCTTATTCATGGATAGGGAGTTTTGCGTTAACTGACTAGTGATTGTAGAATGAAGGGTGACATTTTTAGGAGAGACTGTTACACTAATGGGGAAGTGGACACTACTCACATCTGACCCTGTATAAAAGTTAATCACTTGGCCCTTCAAGCTCTGCGAGGTCAAGATATAGTCGATGGTAGTTAAACAACCCCTGCCATGAAATGTTGGAGAAAAGTCTATTGGAATTTCTAATAAGTCATTTGCAAACTCAAGTTCTAGTGAGAATAGGGACTCGTTTAATTTGTTACCGCAAGAAGAGTGTACAAAATGTGACAGCAGATTGCCGTGTTCATCCAGCAATCCACAATTCCCATTTTTATGATTGGGGCATAGTGAAAGATTAAAATCGCCACCCCAAATCACATATACTGTGGTTGGGTGAAGGTCATTTTTCAAAGAATCTAAAAAAGTGGTAATTTCGCTAAGCAATTTTATACAATCCGTTATTACGGAATTATTATAATAGTTGACCAGAATAAAAGTGCTATTTTTGTTAAAGTTTAATCGCAGTATTTGGTAGCTTGGATCTTCTTTAAGATTTTGTATTGTTACGGGAGGCAAAGTATTCGCGATGTAAACGGCCAAACCCCCCTTTGGTCTGCCCATAGCTCCCTGGGTGGCTGGAATGTGAAATGTTTTATAACCAGGTAGGTGTTGAGGAGTGATTGACCAGGTTTCCTGAAAGCAGAGTACCTGATGTTTAATAATTGTAGCCAGCCATGGTTGCAGCAATATTTTGGTTCGCAGACCTGCTACATTCCAATATAGAATAGAAATGGTCAGGTCTGTGCTTTGTATTAGGTCATGTGGCTGTGCTGTTAGAATATTGGAGGCTAAAGGAACTACATGTCGAGTAGACGAATATACGGTTGAAATCGGTTGGTTGATCTGCTTGCTATCGGTATTTCTATTCTGGTGTAAGTTTGTAGCATTTGCTTCAAGTAGAGCCTCCGTATTTTCGTCTGTCATTTTTTTTATGTAAGCACGAGAGGATTCTAACAAGGGACCAGTTTCAACTATTGTTTGAATGGGCCGTGGTTGTTGAATGGAAAGGTTATCTACAGCCCGGCATAATAATAATTCAGGACTATTGTGGGTTTCAGGAATTATTTTTTGAACCTGGGGCATAGTTGAAATGGTTACTGGCGGTCAATCCACCATTTTGAGACAATCATAGCGGTTTCTGGTTGGAAAGCCCTGCCAACCCTCCGTGGGGAAGAAAGGCCTACCAGAGGGCCTATACTGGGGCTGCCAATTCTGTGACTGCCAATCCCTGTTCCTGCTTCTGTGGCTGTAAGCCACCTGATTCCAATGCCCTTCGAAGGGTTGTTGCCAGTTGTCAGTAGGGAAATATTGATGGGTGCTCTTCGGGGGGTAGAAAAAAGAGAGGTGGTAAGCATCTATGCCTCCCCTTTTTTCCAATGATGGCCAAGAGCAAATATAGTTAACTGTAGTTGGATCTACACAGTTCACTATAACGCAGTCGCCCTGTATAGATTTTCGTTCCTCTCCTATCCAAGTTACTCTACGAACTGTGGATATTCCGCTAGAATGATGAGGCTGTAATGGTCGATTTGAACTTAACCACTGTATAATTTTATTCTTAAGGGTCCAGAAGGATTCATTGGTGCCTTCTGAAAGTTCAGGAACGCCAGTAAGAATAACTGTATAAGGGGAAGCCTCAGGTGGAAGATATACGGGGCGCCTTGGACGCGCTCCCCTTTTTACTGTCTCTGGAACTTTGATTGCCTGCGTTTTAGAGAGTAGTGGTGTCTGCTTTATATTTGCAGATTGTTTAATGCTAGTCATTGGGCCTTGAGAGGCCTGGGACGGACCAGAAGTAGATCCTATCAAAGACACACCCGTGACAGAAGTAATCTGGGGAAGTGCTATTGGAGTAAGGTGTTTAGATTGTATGTTAGATGAATTTATTAATGATAATGATTTACTGCCAGGATCCAATTGGGTCACTTGTGGGGCTTTTGTTAATGGTTTATTTTTTCCCTTCGTCTGTTTTGTGTGCTCGACATTAGACTGGATGGGTGGGTTGATTGATAGTAGTGCTATCTGTTTACCTAAATGCCTCAAACTAGTTTCCAATGGTTTTAAATGTTCAATAAGGAGTTCCCTAATAGTTGATAATAAGAATGGAGTAGTATTGCAAACTGTACAGAGGCTTTCGGTCTGCAAGATTTTTGGTGAATTAAGAATTTGGTTCTCCATAATAATGTTATTCACTAGGGGTTTAATGGCAGTTAATACATTAATGTTGGTGGTGGAAGTGGATTGGGCTAGCTGAGATAAATGAGCCCCCTCTAATTCCGATGGAGCCTCAAGGCTGGGAGAGTTACAATGTTGTTGTTTCCTATTTCCCCGTTTTGGAACGGCACCCTCCCTCATCCCACGAAGACGCTTGTCTAGTGATGTTTCCAATGTTTGGCAAAGCTCTGGGTTGGGGGTAGTCTCTAGATCCTCCAACGAGGTTAAATCGGATATAGATTGAGTTGCTGAAAGATCCACAGAACAAGGAACTGTGTGGATTTCAGCAGCAGTCATAGGTGGAAGGGTCAATATTGATGTAGTAGGGCCATGCTGGATAGGAGATGCCGCGGTGGCCAAGAGGCCCAAGGAAGATCGTTTGGCATTTACAAGATCTAGGGAAACTCTCTGCTCCAGCAGGGAGATACTCTGGTCAATGACCTCATTTGTTCGTGAGATAAATTGGTCTATCGGACCTGTAAGCTGAGTTACACTTTGGACAGTTTTTGCATTTTTCCTGGTTCCACGGGTCATTTTACACAGTTTATGAGACTAGCAACCGGTCAGATGAATAATTTCTACAGAAAAAAAAAAAATCAAGGGGGGTGGCTCGGTTTGGTCCTTACCGGTCACTAACGGGCAACAACGGGCCCGCCCTTGGCCCGGGCTTCGCCCGGGCGCTCCCGCGACGCGGGTGATGTCGATGTTTTAAGGCGCCTCCTGGCACGTGGCTGACGTTGCTGCCACTCTGCCTGCTGGGAAAGGTAGTCCCCCACTCGGCGGCCGCTTGATTGTGATAGCGGCGGCGGGGGGACTACAAGGCAGGGCCAGCGGCTACTGGGCAAAGAGTAAAAGTTTCAGTAGATACAGGCAGCAAGGGAGAAATACAGCGGAGCGCCCTGCTCCAACGCTGTAAGATAAGCAAGAAGCAGAACACCCGCTCCACCGGCGATGTCGATGTTTTAAGGCACCTCCTGGCGCGTGGCTGACGTCGCTGCCGCTCTGCCTGCTGGGAAAGGTAGTCCCCCACTCGGCGGCCGCTTGATTGTGATAGCGGCGGCGGGGGGACTACAAGGCAGGGCCAGCGGCTACTGGGCAAAGAGTAAAAGTTTCAGTAGATACAGGCAGCAAGGGAGAAATACAGCGGAGCGCCCTGCTCCACCGCTGTAAGATAAGCAAGAAGCGGAAATTCTTATACAAAAAACATACATCACATACATATAACATACACACTAAAATAATAACAATAATAAAGAACAATATTTTTAACAACTATATTAATGCAAACGATATTGAACACTTCAATATTTTTAAAATCAATATTACTTACCTTAAGTCAATATTCTTGACCACGATATTTTGCAGTTGATATTTCGGACTCACGATATTAATGATTCAATATTTGCGCAACTCGATAGTTGTACTCGATATTCTGTCTCTGCACCAAAAATTTGTGAGACGGGCAGTTAGGAATGCAAGTAAGGGTGAGCATCAAATTCTGTTCCACTTGCAGAATTATTGATATTTTGACATTTTCGCGCCCCGCAGAGACCGCGAAAAATGTAAAAATGTCTGCGATTCGCAGCATAGCCTAGATTTTTTTAATGTTCGTGCTTTGAAAGTGCGTTCTTGTGTGCGCTATCGTCTTACCGGGATCCCTGCATTCACCGATTAGTTTTCCGATCCGTTTACATGCTCCACGAGATGTTGGTAGCCGGTCACGCTATCCCGCGAGAGTTTGCGATCGCGATCATGTCATTTGCCTCGCCATCAGACACCGCGAGAGTCTGATATCACGAACACGTTATTCTCCACCGCAAGAGAAAGCGTGAGGTCGCAAACACGTCAATCCCCACCGCGACAGATAGCGTGAGATCGCGAACACGTAATTTTGGACATGCCATCGACATCCAGCGGAAGTGTGCTGAAGCTCGTGACCTCGAACACACAAAATTTTCAATCTGGAGAAGAATATTATCTCTAGCAGCATAAAACCTTCTGTAAATGATGATTTGGATGACAAAAACTCCTCAGATTGACATTTGGCTGTCCTTTTTAGTGCAATGAGTTCTTTTTTATAAAAAAACGTTTTGGGGGAGAGGGAGGAAGTGCCACAGACCCTCCAACTTCCTGCTCCTGTCCAGCCGGCCCCTCCCACTGCTTTGTCCATCTCCTGTTCATTCTGCCTTTTGGATTTTGAGCTGGAAGGATCACTCTTTGTGTCTGCTGCATCATTATCATTGGATTTGAGGACTTTTGGGATTGAGTTGCAAAATGTGTTTTTGGGGATATTTCTGTATTTGTGTGTGTGTTAAAGAAATGCCTTTGTTGTGTGTGTCTGGTGTGTTGCTGTGTACCCTGCAGACCTTGTTTTGCCCTGTGGATTTTCGTTTTTGCATTTTATTGCATTACAAAGACAAATCAGTGTGGTTTAGCATGCATCCTTTGCCTGGCTTTTTATAGGCCTTTTGCCAGTACATTGTTTACCAGGCCTCCTGCTTGTAGCTTGTGATTTGTGAGTGTCCATGAGGCTGGTGGCCTTTTCTGGTGGGAGTTATTAGTGTGCTGCTTTTGCCATATAGGCCTGCACGGCTTTCCTTTGTGGCCTAGGCTTCTTGTTGTGTGCCTGGTCATGAGGCTGGCAGCCATTTTGAAGGCAGGCAGTGTGCTTTTTTGCAATAGGCCTGCATTGTCTGTCTTCTGTTTTTTGTAGTTGTGTGGGCCTGGCCATGTGGCTGGTGGCCATTTTAAAACCCAGTACTGTGCTTTTGCCATAGGTCTGCAAGCTTGTGTGGCTTTGTATGCCACCAGGCCTTTCATTCAGTAGGCTCAGCAAGTGTGACTGTGTGTTCTGTTGAATTTAAACATCATTTAGGGCATGGATGGCACTGGATTGAGTTGCAAAATGTGTTTTTAGGGGGTATTTCTGTTTTTGGGTGTGTGTTAAAGAAATGCCTTTGTTGTGTGTGTCCGGTGTGTTGGTGTGCACCCTGCAGACCTTGTCTTGCCCTGTGGAATTTCGTTTTTACATTTTATTGCATTAAAGGCAAAGCAGTGTGGTTTAGCATGCATCCTTTGCCTGGCTTTTATAGGCCTTTTGTCAGTACATTGTTCACCAGGCCTCCTGCTTGTTGCATGTGATTTGTGAGTGTCCATGTGGCTGGTGGCCTTTTCTGGTGGGAGTTATTAGTGTGCTGCTTTTGCCGTATAGGACTGCATGGTTTTCCTATTGGCTTACTGCTTCCATCCATCCCCTTTGCCAGCAGCTGCTCCCTGAATGATGTGAGGATTAAATAATGTAATGCCAAACAGGGTCCACTTCCATTGCATTTGTATTTTGGTTGTTGTTCTTATTCTTTCCTATCCTTCCTGAGAGTGTAGTGTGTACACACAATAGTGTACCATATCCCTTGTTAACAAAGTCTCACAAATGGCTACACTATATCTTTTATTTTTTTGTTTGTACTAGTAATAAATTGAATAACCCTGGGCGTAGTTTGCGTATTAGCACTACACGTAGCCGCACGTAGTATGCCAGTTATGATAAAATAAGTATCTCTAGCTTTATATGCTAAAGAGCATATAGTACTTTCACAAAAGTGAAATTGAAAAATTAGCAAGCAGTGAGAAAGGTGATGATTTTGGGATCCTCCCTAACCTAGGGAGAGAACCAAGGAGATGCCTTGAAAACAAAAAGCACATCTTCTTGAACGATTCAGTGGTTGCCCCATCCTCTTAGGACCATCCCAAGCACAGTTATTGGCAAAAAAACTATCCCAACCCAAGGCCCTGCAAAGCATTATGGGATGAGATGAGCAGTGGGCAGTGAATATTATAGGAACCAATATCAAAATAATTCTACAAAGAGCTGCAGTTCAACTAGTCGTTACCACAGATTATGATGATTATGATGGCGAGAGAGAGACGTTCCTTCACCTAAGATAGGAAGGCACAGGTAATGAATGTCATGCATTGGACCGCGGCTCTGAGTGATTGGTGTTTGTGTTGTTGTTGTTTGTTGTGCAGAAAGGGAAGTCAAAGTGTACTAGTATTTACTCTACACACTAACAGCGACTCAAGTCAATATTTCCATTCTTGTCATTTAATAACAAAATGAGACTTCTACTGCAGGCCAATCCATTGCATTTTTGAATCTGGAATCTGGACTCAATCGGTACACTGCAGACTGAGTTGAACAACACCATCATGATGACCACAGTGACATAGGGCCCCATTAGGATGGCGGGCGTAGAGCCACCACCGGCCTGGTGGGGGCGATCCGCCCGCCATCCATGCCGAAATGACCCCCCGCCATATTATAATGGCTGAGGGGTCCACGGCGGACGGAAAGAACGTCCGCCGCTTTTTTTCGACATGTCGACCGGGCGGAAAAAGGTTCTATATGGTGGCGGTGTCTGAAAGACACCGCCAGCCATATTAGGATGTGCATTTTTCAATGCTTTTCCGTGGCAGCAATGCCGCCATGGGAAGGCATGTGGAGTCTGCTTTGGGGGCCCACTGCGGGCCCCCATGGACTCCGGGGGGTGCGGGGTGCACATGGGGGGTACCTATGGTACCCCCTGCCTTTCAAAGAACAACGAGTCAGGCACTGTGCTGTGCCTGTCACGTTGTGCTTTGAAATGCACAACATGTATTTTTACCACTGAGGCGGGCGGTGCTTTCAGCACCACCCGCCACAATGTTAAGAATACGGGATGCGCCCGCCACTGTGGTGGGCGCATCCTAATAGCCCCCACGGGACCCCCGCCCTTATGGCAGGCGGTCCCTTCCACCGCGAGGATGGCGGGAGGACAAAGTCCGCCCGCCATCCTAATGATGGCCATAGTATCTTCGCAGTCACTCAGTTCAAGGATCAGAGATGATTGATGGAATAAGTCAGGGCGTTTCATGGTAAACAAGTCAACAACAACCACAGTGGTGGTATAATTGCGGTGCATTGATTTAGTCACTTAAATTGTAAAATGCTATGTTGCTGGATATGTGCTTTGTCTAACTCTTTCAAACAATGTACGCTAAATGGAGGATGTGCAAAGGGTGCCATCACCGTGGGCCTTCTATGTCCTGTTGTTGTTGTAGGTTTATGCTGGAAACAGACTAGAGTAGACATAATGCATCCATGCCACCTCTGAAAGTTTTCTTGTTGCACTGCACCATAACGTGTGCATTTTTCTCGATTTGGTTTCTCAATATCCCTTTTGTTTTTCCATCTACAATTACAGGCCGGGCCTTACCCTGTCCTATACTTGGGAAAACAATGCACACTTACCTTACCAATGAATCTACATCTGCCAGGCAGGCAGTGACATCACCCAAGATTGATGGAGGGAGCAGCATCGATGGAAGGGAGGACCAAGAGAAATGCCGGGATGAAACTCCCCATTTTGACCAGGATAACACAGTAACAGTATCAACTTTCATCATCTTTTAAATAATTTGGTTCGTTTTTTTGTCTTCAATCATTACAAGTGTGTGTTCTTGTTATTATCATTATGTTTGCACTCTGTTTATAATTTATCCCTACAGATATTTTAAAATTTTCTTTGCTATCTTTAAAAATAAGCCTGGTACAACTGAGCACAAACTGTTTGTAATCTGGGTCTCCTTATCCTCATCATGCATGCATTTCCTTTTCTCCCTTAACAGATTGATATGGATATGGAAGCCTACAAAGATTGTGTTGTGTGTCCATGCGTACTGTTTTTCTTTGTCAAGCCTTTCCCCAGACCCCCCTTCCCAACCATTCAACAAAGCCTAACCCTCTTCCCCCGGGCTGTGTGACTTATTGACGTGTGACTAAATTAAATGTACACCGATAATTTATCACACGCTTGCTGGGGCGGATGTGGCAAAAGCAACAGTATTTAATTTCAGGGCAGGGCCAGGATCTTCCTCTGCTTGCCCACTCATGAGCAGTATATTTGTGAGGTATTTTTTTTACCAAAGGAACCTAATACATCAGCATTAATTGCTGGCATCGATTGGATTTGTTGTCATCCAACTACTCAGCCCTAATGGTTACACTTATGTCCAGTATACTATCGGCCTAGTCGAGTGACTCGACACAACTAGAGTTTGTAACTCTGTGTACTAGGCTATCCCCACCACATTAGGGGGATCATTATGATTGCGGAATTCCCGCATCCTCCGGGCCGGCGGAAGCCACCGCCGGCCCGGAGGATGCGGGAAAACCGCAGCGGAGCCTCCACAGACCCACCACCAAATTAGGATGGCTGGTGGGTCTGATAATCTGTCCGCAGCTTTTCCGCCGCGGTCGGAAGGCGACCGCGGCGGAAAAGCACTAACATGTCTGGTGGTGTCTATCAGACACCGCCAGGCATATTAGGATGTCTGCAATTCTATGCTTTTCCACGGCGGCTTTTCCGCCGTGAAAAAGCATACGGACCTTCACTTCGGGGGCCCGTTGCGGGCCCCCTGGGTGAAGGGGTGGTGGGGGGTGCACATGGGGGGTACCTATGGTACCCCCCTGCATTTGCGAGCACAATGCAGCAGGCACCGCGCGGTGCCTGCCGCTTTGTGCACGCAAATGCTGTGCATGCATTTTTTACATTGGGGCGGGTGCAGCTTCAAGCTGCACCCGCCGCAATGTTAGAGATAGAGGATGTGACCGCCACCCTGGCGGTCACATCCTAATCAGATCGGAGGGAACGCCGCAGCCCATGCGGACGTTCCCTCCTCCTAAGGGGTCGCGGACGGACTCAAGTCCGTCCGCGATCCTAATCGACCCCTAAGTTTTGTTGTATTTTTGCATATTATTGTTTGGCAGTAAGTTCTGTACTGTACTACATTCTACTACTCCTCAAAGAGTCTCTCTCAGGTGACTGACTGTCTCATTTTCTTTTTTTGCAAATGCTACTGACAGTGTCAACTACTATTACTACCACCACAACCATAGTATGTTAGGAAAGAAAACCATCATCACCATGCAACCATCGCTGTGCCTAAGTTAAACATCAAGCAAAGGTAAGAGAAGTTTGAGAGAGGCATAATTAATAATGGACGTGTTTTCATTAATTCAATTTCGCACAACCCTTTGAGTCCAGTTACAGAATGCATACCGCTCAGCCCTACACAGGGCTTGGTCGCCCCACTCACTGCTTCCGCTCTTGCCTGCCTTGTCGCCTCCTGCCTGCAGATTCCTTCGCTCGCTGCTCCTGGGACTTTCCCGCTGCCCGCTGCTTCCTGGATTTCCCGCCGCTGCCTCCCTGCGGCCCCGCCCCCCCGTGATTCCATTCGCCGCCCCGCTCCCGCCACCCAGCTGCTCCTCCCTCCTGGCTCCTTACTTAAGGGGACCGTAGGGGACCACAGAGTGTGACCGCTCAGCCCTACACAGGGCTTGGTCGCCCCACTCACTGCTGCCGCTCTTGCCTGCCTTGTCGCCTCCTGCCTGCAGATTCCTTCGCTCGCTGCCCGCTGCTCCTGGGACTTTCTCGCTGCCCGCTGCTTCCTGGATTTCCCGCCGCTGCCTCCCTGCTGCCCCGCCCCCCGTGATTCCATTCACCGCCCCGCTCCCGCCACCCAGCTGCTCCTCTGTCCCGGCTCCTTACTTAAGGGGACCGTAGGGGAGCACAGAGTGTGACCGCTCAGCCCTACACAGGGCTTGGTCGCCCCACTCACTGCTGCCGCTCTTGCCTGCCTTGTCGCCTCCTGCCTGCAGATTCCTTCGCTCGCTGCCCGCTGCTCCTGGGACTTTCCCGCTGCCCGCTGCTTCCTGGATTTCCCGCCGCTGCCTCCCTGCGGCCCCGCCCCCGTGATTCCATTCACCGCCCCGCTCCCGCCACCCAGCTGCTCCTCCCTCCCGGCTCCTTACTTAAGGGGACCGTAGGAGAGCACAGAGTGTGACCGCTCAGCCCTACACAGGGCTTGGTCGCCCCACTCACTGCTGCCGCTCTTGCCTGCCTTGTCGCCTCCTGCCTGCAAATTCCTTCGCTCGCTGCCCGCTGCTCCTGGGACTTTCCCGCTGCCCGCTGCTTCCTGGATTTCCCGCCGCTGCCTCCCTGCTGCCCCGCCCCCCCGTGATTCCATTCGCCGCCCCGCTCCCACCACCCAGCTGCTCCTCCCTCCCGGCTCCTTACTTATGATGCCCCTTGAGCGACCGCACAGCTGACGCGCGCAGCGGGAGCACCGACGGAGCGCCGAAGGTGCGCCAAAGGTAAGCCCGTCCGCGCCTGTCCGCGCCTGGACCGCGCCCAGTGCCAGGACCCCTGGCCCCCGACGATGCAAGCCCACACGACGGACCTACGATGCCGCCAGCCTCATCGCACTCAAACCCGACCGAACAAGAGCCTGCCACCGAGCCACCCCGAGACGAACCCACGGACCCATCACCTGTCAAGCCTGCAAGTTCACCTGCCTCCGGACCTGCACCACAGCTACCAAGCCGAGCACCCACAACAGCCACCTCAAGTGCATCCTGCTCAACACCCGCTCCATCCACAGACACGCCATCGAACTCTGGAACCTGCTCGACACAACCTCACCAGACGTCGCCTTCCTCACAGAAACCTGGATGAACGCCTCCTCAGCACCCGACATCGCCATCGCCATCCCAGACGGATACAAGATCATCCGGAGAGACCGCGTCAACCAGACTGGAGGAGGCATCGCCATCGTACACAAAAACACCATCCGCATCACGACCGACTCCAACGACACCTTCGCCGCCGCCGAGTTTCTCCACTTCCAGATACACACCGACCCAAAGACGACCCTCAGAGGCACCCTCGTCTACAGACCCCCGGGACCACGTACACAATTCAGCGAAGACATCACGGACTTCATCAGCCCGCACGCCCTCCGCTCCGCTGACTACATCCTCCTAGGGGACCTCAACTTCCACCTGGAGAACAACAAGGACCGCAACACCGCCGCCCTGCTGGACAACCTTGCCAACATCGGACTCAAGCAACTGGTCAACACCCCCACCCACTATGCCGGCCACACGCTTGATCCCGTCTTCTCATCCAGTAAGCACATCACCTTCAGCCACTCCACCGGACTTCACTGGACCGACCACAGCTGCGTCCACTTCAGCTTCAGAAGAACCACGACCCACCACCACCTGCAACAGGTTCCTCGCAGGAACTGTTGCAAGATCACGGCCGAGCAGCTCACCACCTCCCTCAGCCAGAACCCACCCGCCAGCACAACAAACCCCAATGAAGCAGCACGCAACCTCACGCAGTGGCTGGCCGCCTGCGCCGACGACCTCGCGCCACTAAAGAACCCGCCCAGCAGACCCAGAAGCAAGAAAGCCTCCTGGTTCACCGATGAACTAAAGGACTCCAAGATGAACTGTCGCACCCTCGAGAAAGCCTGGCTCCTCGACCAGACCACAGACAACATGACCGCCCTCAAAGACGCCACCCGCAAGCACCACCAGCTCATCCGCACCACCAAGAAGAAATCACTAAAGGAACGACTGGACAACAACGCCCACGACAGCAAGGAACTCTTCAGCATCGTCAAGGAGTTCTCCAACCCCAGCACCGGCAACTACGACATCACTCCTTCACAAGATCTCAGCGACTCTCTCGCCTCGTACTTCCACCGCAAGATCGCCGACATCCACAACAGCTTCGGCGCACCCTCCACGCACCTGACCGTCGAACCAACGCCCCCCACCGCCACCCTCCGCACCTGGACCACAGTGACCACCGAAGACGCAGCCCGCACGATGAACACCATCCACTCCGGATCTCCGACCGACCCCTGCCCCCACCACGTCTTTAACAAGGCCGACTCCATCATCGCACCCCAACTCCGGGATGTCATCAACTCCTCCTTCAACACCGCCACCTTCCCGGAGAGCTGGAAGCATGCCGAACTCAACGCCCTACTGAAGAAACAGCGGACCCCACCGACCTCAAGAACTTCCGCCCCATCTCGCTCCTCCCTTTTCCTGCCAAAGTCATCGAGAAGACCGTCAACAGACAGCTTGCAGCCTTCCTCGAGAAGAACGGATCCCTCGATCCCTCGCAGTCCGGTTTCCGAGCCAACCACAGCACCGAGACCGCCCTCATCGCAGCCACCGACGACATCCGAGCCCTGCTCGACAACGGGGAAACAGCGGCCCTCATCCTCCTGGACCTCTCTGCAGCGTTCAACACTGTCTGCCACTGCACCCTAGTTCAACGCCTCAGCAACATCGGTATCCAAGAAAAGGCACTGGAGTGGATCATCTCGTTCCTCGCCGGAAAAACACAAAGAGTCCGCCTCCCCCCCGTTCCGATCCGAGGCCACCGAAGTCATCTGCGGCGTACCGCAAGGATCATTGCTCAGCCCAACCCTCTTCAACATCTACATGAGCCCTCTCGCAGCCATCGCACGCCAACACAACCTCAACATCATCTCTTACGCCGACGACACCCAGCTGATCCTCTCCCTCACCAATGACCCCGCCACCGCCAGAACAAGCCTACACGAAGGAATGAAAGACGTCGCCGAGTGGATGAAGAACAGCCGCCTGAGACTGAACTCAGACAAGACGGAAGTCCTCATCCTGGGACCATCGCCCTCCGCCTGGGACGACTCCTGGTGGCCTCCCGCCCTGGGCACCGCTCCCAAGCCAACAGACCACGCACGCAACCTGGGCTTCATCCTGGACTCCTCCCTCTCGATGACCAGACAAGTCAACGCTGTCTCCTCGTCGTGCTTCAACACCCTGCGCATGCTCCGAAAGATCTTCCGCTGGATCCCGACCGAAACCAGGAAGACGGTAACCCAGGCACTCGTCACCAGCCGACTGGACTACGGGAACACGCTCTACGCGGGAACCACAGCCAAACTACAGAAAAGACTCCAGCACATACAAAACGCCTCCGCCCGACTCATCTTGGACATCCCCCAACGCAGCCACATCTCCGGCCTCCTGTCTCCTGAGGGACCTGCACTGGCTCCCCATCAGCAAAAGCATCACGTTCAGGCTCCTTACCCACGCACACAAGTCTCTCCACGACCTGGGCCCCAAGTACCTCAACGACCGCCTGACCTTCTACACACCCACCCGCCAGCTACGCTCTACAAGCCTCGCCCTCGCCGCCGTACCACGCATATTAGAGCCACCGCCGCAGGAAGATCCTTCACCTACCTGGCAGCCAAGACATGGAACTCCCTCCCCATCCCCCTCCGGCTGACACAGGACCATCTCGCCTTCAGGAAACAACTCAAGACCTGGCTGTTCGAGCAGTAGCGGACCCCCTCCCCCAAGCTCCTTGAGACCCTTCCGGGTGAGTAGCGCGCTATACAAATGCTATGATTGATTGATTGATTGATTGACTAGGAGAGACTGACAGTACTAGTAGGACAAGCCACTCAGTGAGGGGTGCCACATCTATCTGTTTGTGTCTTACAAAGTCAGCCAATTACTTAAATCAAACACTGGCTGTGGCCCTGCACCAGCAAGGAGTGTGATGTAAAACAGTAACCCCACCCACAAAAAATTAACAACATCATATGTAAAGTATAAATATATAATTTAATCCCCTAACAAAAATAAACTATGTAAAAAAAAACAACACCTGACCCACCCCTCTCCCTAACCCCAACCAATGACCTTAACTAAAAAGTCCAACCTAATGTCGGCGGGCGTGACTCTCCTGGAGGACATGTACTTGCAACTCTAGGCAGGCAACACAGCGCTTCAATGCCCGGCAGTTGCATCCAAAGGGGGGCAGCAGTGATGTTAAAGGAGGGGCCCAGCGGGCAGCTGCCAGACGGTGGCACCGTAACACTGGAGGGGGTGGCTGGGGCCCGGGGCATTGGAGGAGGCTGCAGCTGCTGCCACCTCCTCCTCCTCTTCTGCCAGAACCACCAGCTGACGGTATTCCTGCTGTATGGCCTCCAGCTTCCGGCGCTGGGCCTTGGCTGCCAACTCCTCGCATATTACCAAGCTATAGCGATAATTATCGCTAAGCTCCGTTAGCGGGTATTATAATATCGCTGCGCTCCGACGATTTTTACCGCTGAGATACCTTGATATTATCAAGGTTTATCTCAAAAGCGGTAAAAATCGTGGGAAATGTATGAATATTGCTGTAAAATCAGCGATATTCATGCATTATCGTGATAATGCTTTTAGCCATGTTATCCACCTTCCATTGGATAACATGGCTAAGAACTGCTCTGGGCAGGCGTTAGCTTTTTGAGATAATCGCGCTTACCGCGATTATTTCCAAAAGTTGGTAATAGGTGATAGCGATGTTAGCGACTGTTTCCAGTCGATAACGTCTTGGCACGCCCACTTTGCATGTCATTAGCGATAATTATCGCTGATATGCATAGTGGGCCCTTAAATGCCCGCTATCGCCTATTAGCTGACGCTAACTGGTGTTAGCGACAGCTAGGTAATAGGGCGATAAAATTATCGCCGCTTTAGCAGGAAAAATTCCCGCTAAAGCGGCGATAAGGCCCTTGGTAATATGCCCCTATATTCCTACCAAGGGGATGGTGGTGCTTCCACCACTGTTCAGTTATCACGATTTCGCATTTTTTTGTCTACGTTCTATGGACTTGTAGTTTTTGTAAGTGTAACTAAGTGTAACAATGTTTACTGTTTTAATCTTATGCATGTTGCTGTTGGTGCTGCTTTATAGAACAATGTACAGAACTTGTCAGTTGAAAATAAACCTGTTGAATTTACATAGACTCGGTGGTATTTGATGTGGACTTACACGAGTGAGTGAGCGAAAGGAAGGATGTGCATGTGCATTGCTTACATGACTGAGAGGTCTGCAGTGTTATGTTCTGGGTTGTCTACTCATTGGGTATCTTGGGGGGTTCGGAGAGCTAATAGTTATGAGACACTATTATAACCAGTCAGGCAGGGGATTGTGGTGGGTTCTGATTGAGATGTGAGGAAGGTCCAACCTCCCATCACCAACGTCCTATTTTCTTGTGCAAACTTCTGTATGTGCAAAATCCCTACAACAGTAGTAGTATGTCCTATCCTATCAAAATATTACAATATGATTGGGCATTTTGTTGGTGGGAATTGTCGAAAAGCCTCAAGATTAAGAACAATAGAAGTAGTAGAAGAGGACAACCCAAAGGACTAGACTCAATGGCTGGAGCTACTGGTGAATCTGAGTTTTCTTTAAAACCTTTTAAATAAAGAGTGGCCAACTGGGCAAGCTTAGCTACAGACAGACTAATAGTAGTAGTACAGAGAGTCATAGCAGAGGCAGTTAGAGGAAGGGATAACAAGAATTTGGAAACAGATAGTCTAGATCGAAGGATAATTGTTAGTAAAAAATAGCATTAGGAAACGGAAACAATAGTTTGGAAAACATACGGTGCAGTAAAAGTTAGGGAATAACAATGATTAATATTAAAAACAGGAAGACTTACTGGGATCAGAAGAAGAGCCCCCGTCCTGGTCCTCCTGTCCCTGGTGTTCAACTGCTCCCGCTGACTCTGACCCCGTCTTCTTGCCCCTGGGTGCTGATCATGAAAGATATAAGAAAGAAAGAGACAAACATCGATGATTGGTGTGAAACAAATAAAATATTTCTAAAAGAGTGTCAAAAAATTTTTATGTAAACAACAATTGCAATAAAATTGACCTATCTAATCTGGTCGACAAGTAGTATCGGGGGATTCGCGGACGGACTAGTTATTATTTATCAACACTAATCCAGTGCTTCATTCTGATTCCAGAATACTAACTAAGCCTAAGTACCACCTGACCTAACCCATCTATTCCAGGCGTGCCAATTGTTCATTAAGTATCCATTTCCACTTCTTTTAGTCCTCAAAAATGCATAAATGGAGGACACATGCCTACATCTTTGCACACACCAAATTGTTGGTTGGTTGCTGCTGATGTTCTGCTAGTGCTAAGCCTATTACCACTCACTTAACAAATTACTAAAGGTTAATACTAAGGACTGGGGTAAGCACTAGCAGCACTCAGCAGCACGTGACGTAACAGAGGGGGCGTCACGCGGATCACTAAAAAATTACAAACTCATACTAATAAGTAACTAAACCTAAGTATATATCCACCACTATCTCTTAGTGACAGGACAAAGGAAGGACTAGAGTCACTCTAGCATTACCTAAGTTAAGTTCTCTAAAATAAACTCTTACATAATCACGCTAAGCAAGCGCAAACGTAAAGTTGCAAACAAGTAAGATTAGTAGCGCAGAGCACCTGTGTCATAACAAGCACAGAAGGCTTTCAAACGTAATTTACCTCTAATGTAAGCAGCAGCATTCTAGCTAGTTGGAAAAAATATATATTTGCAATATATAACACAGAGCAGAAGAATAGACACAAAGTAGTAATAATTAAATAACTACTCACCAAACCCAGGGACCTCCACTCCTAGCAGGTCCAACAGGTTCTGCTCCCGGTCGAGGATATCGGACCACCGGTGCGTCAACTGGTTATGGGTGCGCCTGACCCCAGAGCAGTGAAACACTGCTCGGCGCACCTTTCCCCACAGCTGCCGATGCTCCTGGAGCCCGTACCCGGACCCAGGTCTGCTAAGGGGAGGGGGAGATGGCCCTACACAAAAAAACAGTGCTTTCAACTCAGCCTCCCTAAAAAAGGCCCGTGCCTCCACCCTTTGTGGGCGCGACTCTGGCTGCGACGAGCCCTGTTGTCCTTTGCCATGGTTCTGGGTAGGCGGGGGGCGGAAAAGAAAAGGTAAAAATTTAAAAAGTAAGTAAAAGAAATGAAAAAAGCAGGTAATAGAAAAAGAGTGAAAAAGTAGTTAAAAACACATAAAAAGTAGACAAAAACAAAAAATATAGAATCAAGAAAATAGAGAGAGAGATAATAAATAAAAAAGATTAAAAAAAGTTTCCTGACACAAAGGATTGAAAAGATAGAGGGAGGATTGAAAAGCAATGCCACAGAACCATAGCAATAGAGTGAAAAACAAGATGGCCGGGCCCATTGCGACCGCATGGGTAAGTTTGTGCAATATTCCCCCCCCCGAGCACGCAGAAAGCGTTGCAAACACACAATACGTATTCCCGAACAGGAAATACTTATCGTGAACGGGTGGGAGCATGCAATGCGCGACCTGTAGCAGGAAATAAGCATTGCGAGCGGGCGGGACAAGTGAAAACATGATGGCCGTGCCCATTAGCAACCGCATGGGCAAGTTGGCGACACATTTCCAACGCGATCACGCAAAAAACATCGCGAACAGGCGGGGCAAGTACTTCCGCATCTTCGCGATATTTCCGCGTGTTTGTGGAGATTTTTGGTGCTTTCGCAGAGATTTGCGTAACGCGATTATGCAAATTCCACCCACCCCTAAATACAAGTAAACCCAACGCCTCAAACCACATATGGAAAAAAATTAAAAACTTAAGGAAGTGATTCAAAAACAACTCTGAATAACGGAAAACAAACTCCGATGAGTTCTGGACAAAACTCCTTTTCGATACCAAACAAACCAACACTAGAGCTTTCTAGGAAACCGTAAATGGCATCAACAGAGATGCTAGAGTAATTAATCGCTCAAGGGTGCCAGAGAAACGTATTCACCAAGGGCCAATGAATGGGAAACCTAGAGCAAGATCAAAGCAATAACACTTGGGTTGACGAAGCAAAAGAGCTGGATACAACGAATCCAAGACTGTCTGTGCCGGGCAATTATAACTGCACAACAGCAAAGGTGACGAAAGTGATAACCGCAAAATTAAGAGACAGAGCGTCAGGCCCAAAGGGCATCCTGCAGGCCATTTACAAGTTCGACGCCGAATACTGGGCAATCACACTATTGGCATTATATAATGAATTTGAAGAAACAGGCACAATACCTAGCAGTTGGAGAAGGTCAATAATAAACCCTTTCTTCAATGGTGGGGACTGGTTCAACCCAGCCAACTACAGCCTAATTGCACTTAATGATTCAGGAGCTAAATACTATGCAACACTAATCTTGGAGGAACTATTAGAATTATCAAACACCAAAAATCATGTGTCCCTCAACCAGACAGGGTTCCGGAGAGGATTCGGAACAACCACAAACATCTTAGAACAATAGCAGACAAATGTAAGTGTTTGAAGAAAAAGCCACATCTATGCTTTATAGATTTTAAAGCAACCTTTGATCGAGTGGCCTGGGGTCTTCTTTGGGAAAAACTAAGGTTGTGGGATCTTCCTGTGTACTATTGAGTTGTACACATGTACCTGGATTCAAGTTAAGGTGGCTTATGGTACAAGACTATCAAGGACAATTCCCACAGATGTTGGCCCTAAAAAAGGGTGTGTGTTAGCTCCACATTTGTTCAACTTGTTCATGGCTGACGTCCCCAAGGCTAAATCAGATAAACTCCCACCCGTCATGACCGAGACCCTTAATCCTGACTCACCTTTCTTATGTAGACGACATAGTCTTATTTAGTCAAATAAGAGTGGGTCTGCAGAGATCACTCACAGAACTACCAGAATACGCCATGTTCAACAAATTAGAAATATTTATGACGAAAACAAAAATAATGTCTATCTGGGATTGACCTTGCACTCCACTCAAGATCGAGGTTGAAGACGAGAACCTAGAGGAAGTCAGCAGTTATAAATATCTGGGACTGTACATAGAAAAGAAATTAAACTTCCAAGTGCATAAACAGTCCGTTGTGAAGAAAGAAATGCACTGACTTATGCTTGTTGTGCTCTCGCCAAGAAGCTGGACTGTCTCTCTTTAAAACGACTACTGTCAGTTATAGCGGCTAAACTACTCCCAATGGTGGCATATGCAATTGCTATTATACACGGTAAAGACACCTCAGTTCTGGATAAACTGCAAGCAAACAAGTTTAAGCGAGTCTGCTGCAGAATTCCTCACCCTCACAAATGGAATTCCGACTCATGCATCAAACCATAGGGAGAAGCTACTCCGCTATCAAAACATGGTATAAAATACGGCAGACCAAATAAGTCCACTAATTAATGTCCTATGGCAGTCATTGGAAAGGGACCCTCACTCCATCTACAGTGAATATGTGTTATCAATCAAGGTTTTATTTAATAGCACTACTCACCCGTGACGGTGTGAAGGCTCTGGGAGATGGGGGTCAGCAGCTTCGTTTCAGTCGAATAGCCAGCTCTTCAGGGCCTTCATGAAGGTGGTCAGGGAGGGGGCCTGTCTGATGTCGGTGGGGAGCTCATTCCAGGTCTTGGCCGTGATGTAAGAGAAGGATCTTCCCCCTGCTCTGGCTCTGCGGATGCGCAGGAGGAGGAGGTTGGAAGAGCAGAGGCTCCGTTTGGGTATGTGAAGGGTGAATCTGCCATTGAGGTATTGGGGTCCGGTGTTGTGTAGGCCTTTGTAGGCCTACACAACACCAGTATCTTATAGGCCAGTATCTTGAAGGTGATTCTTTTCTTCACGGTTAGTCAGTGGAGTTTGCGTAGATGTTGGCTAATGTGTTCGTGTCAAGGGACCCCGAGGACGAATCTGGGAGCGGTGTTCTGTATTGTCTGGAGCTTGCAGAGAAGAGATTTGTTGATGCCGGCATAGAGGGTGTTTCTGTAGTTCATCCTGCTGGTGATGAGTGCATGGGTGACTGTCCTTCTTGTCTCCAGGGGGCTCCATTTGAGGAGGATGAGGAGGGTGTTGAAACAGCTGGTGGCGATGGTGTTTACTTGTCAGTTCATGGAGAGGGAGGAGTTGAGTAAGATGCCAAGGTTTTTGGCATGGTCTGTGGAAGTAGGGGGGCTGCCGATGGGCCGGTCCACCAGGTGTTGTCCCATGCCGATGGGGTGGTTCTGAGAACAAGTACTTCTGTTTTATCCGAGTTGCGTTTAAGACAGATGTTTCTCATTCAGTCCGCGACGTCCTGCATACCATCCTGGAAATTGAGTCTGGTTATGGTGGGTTCCATGGTGAAGGAGAGGATGAGCTGGGTGTCGTCATTGTAGGAGACTATACTGAGGCCGTGTTGTTGGACGGTGAAGGTGGGTGGAGTCATGTAGATGTACAGGAGGGTTGGGCTGAGTGATGACCCTTGTGGGACTCCGCAGTTGAATACTGTGGGTTCGGAGAGGAAGGGCGGCAGTCTGATGCTCTGGCTCCTGCCGGTGAGGAATGATCTGATCCAGTCGAGGGCGGTGTCTTGTATGCCGGCATCATGTAGTCTGGCTGTGAGTGTGCAGTGGGAGATGTTGTTGAAAGCTATAGACAGGTCGAGTACGATCAGGGCTGTGGTGTGGCCTTGGTCAAGGACGGTGCCAATGTCGTCAGTGGCTGCGAGAAGGGCGGTCTTAGTGCTGTGGTTGCTTCGGAATCCGGATTGAGAGGGGTCAAGGATGGCGTTGTCTCCTATGAACCTTGTCAGTTCTGCGTTGACTGTCTTCTCTGCGACTTTTACAGCAAAAGGGAGGAGCAAGATGGGCTGGTAGGTCTTGAGGTCAGTTGGGTCTGCTGAGGGCTTCTTGAGCAGGGGCCTGACTTCTGGGCATTTCCAGTCTTCGGGTAAGGAGCTGATCTCTAAGGTGGTGTTGATGGTGTGTTGTAACATGGGTGCGATAGTAGTGGTGGCTCTATGGTATATGTGGGGTGTGCAGGGGTCAGTAGGGGCCCCGGAGTAGATGCCTTTCATTGTCTCGGCTGTCTCCTCGGTTGTGGTCTGTGTCCAGGCAGAGATGGTGGCCTGGCTGAAGAAGCCTTAGTGAGGTTTGAGTGCAGGTTCAGGCGTGTGCTTGTTGAAGTTGTCGTTCTTTATCTTCAGGTGGAAGTAGTATCTGAGTTTGTTGCAGAGGTCCTGGGAGAGGGTGATGTCCGTGGCTTCTCTGTGGGGCTTGGTCATCACTGGAAGAAACAAACACAATTGACCTATGGAACTTAAACCTACCTTACCCTGCCTTTTGCCATGCAGTAAATAAAGCTGGACACATTCATTCATTCATTCATAAATGACAAGCGTACACTAACAATCCGCACACACACTTGGATGGTATTACAATCTTATAAAAACCCGAAGCCGGCAGCATATCTAAGCACGAGATACTTGGTGTACCTAAAGAGAAAATTGGTGGCAATCCAATTTGGTGTTTTGCCATCCTTGGGCGACCAACCATCATGGAAATATTACAGCTCAAAGTCATGCAGAGTATGCTGCGCCATGAAGGAAGACATCATCCACCAGATTTGCATATGTCCACTTTTAAAGAACACTCGTATTTTATTACTGAAAAACATTTTTAATGACAGAGGCATCAGAACCTGTAGGATGAACATAATAAAAGGCATTAATCCATCCGACCCTAAGATAAACTGTAAATTTATGAAATTCCTGGTTTTATAGGACAAATTATTAAAATGAAGCATTTTATTTCTGGAAACAAACTTTAATACCAGGTGTACTTGAATTTAATCTGTTAACACGTTTAGATGATTTATAGGTTTACCAGCGCTGTGACACTTTACAGACGATTATACTTATCAGTGGTTTGCATCTTATAAATCCTAGTGCACTGTATAAATAGGAAGTTCGATGGTCCATTTTTACATTAACAATAAGCAGGGTGGGACCTCGATGCGACCACAACTTCATGAAATAACCTTACTCTCAATAGGATTGTTGTTTATTTTAGTGTAGTAACCTTAAGTACAATATGACTGCTTGATGATTTATTTATTTACCACCGGCTATGTCTCAATAATACTGAGGCATTCGACTATTGTACAGTAATTAACATGAAGCCCGATGGTTCAAGTTTCAGTAACCACCTAGGATGTGTCGGACCAAGTTGTGTCTACAGTTTTAAGAAACCATTAGTAATTCTGTATCACATTACATTAAGATGGTATATGCTATTTATGAAGTCTGGTGTATATGGCAACATTCTGATGGTTTTTATTAACTTAAAATAATATAGTTTGACTACTTGTTACAATTAATCGACTTACAGAAACTGAACTACTCACTGTTGTGTAATACTTTGTATTCGTTTGCTCTTTTAGCTTTGTCAATGGTGTATTATTTATGTTCTCTATTGGTGTGCAGCCCAGTACTCAATCCATCACAGTTCTGGAACCTTAAGAATAAAATACTAATAGTGAACATAAATAATAAATTATTGGCAAGGTAAAAGAGTAAAGTATTACAAAACAATTCACAACATAGCTCACCTTCCCAACATTGAACAAATAAACATTTATAAGAAATTCGTAATTTCACACCGTAGATATTTTTATGTACAGAAGCAAAAACATATCTAGGGACACTTATATGCACACACATAATCATCTAATTTCTTTGCTCCTCTTTCAAATCGAGATTGGGTTTTAGCCACCACACATTCATCAGAACAAATAGGGCGCTTGGGTGAAACTTTGCCCCACTTCACAGGTTACAAATTATGACACATAGTAACCTTTCTCATATTCTCCACTTCCCATTCTCCAGTCATACCATGTTGCCACTGGTGGCTTCACACACACCCTCAGGGCTGGAACATTTGGTATCACCCTTACTGTGATTACTTCCAATACACACTCATTGTCAATCTTCATTGCACTTCTGAGCATAACAATCTTGATATTTTTAAAAAATGCTAAATTGTTCAATGTTGGAAAGGAGGGATGGTTTGTGCAATGCTTTGTCAACCTTTCTTCTTTAAGCTTTGCCAATGCTTTTAATATTTATGTTGACAATTAGCATTCTAGTGTTAATATTCCAGAACTGTGAAGGATTGAATACTGGGCTTCATCTGCCAGGAGTTGCGTGCTCTACCTGGGCTCTGAATAAACCTCGGGGCAGATTTACAAGCCCCTTGCGCCACTTTTGCATCACTTTTAACATGGGAAAGTGACGCAAAAGTGGGGCAAGGGGCTTGTAAATCTCCTCCATTATCTTCAACCATGAGAAATAAAGTTACAAACTGATGACTACCAAACTGAAATCTCATCAGAACAATTGCTGTTTTGTGAACTCAAACAATGTGTAGATTGTACTATGTTTTTATGTAGCTAAACTCGGGGCTAACGTGTTAATAATACCAAGTTTAACAGTTCACAGTTTGCCAAAATTGGTGGGATCGGAAACCTAGCTGGTTTTGCCAATTACAAACTGGTGACCTGCAGGCCACAACATGTGAGTTGCCTCTCTGAGCCACCAGCTGACAAAGGTGTAGTGTAGTTCCTATTATCCCAATAGGCTCTGCGCATTGGAATAATATCTTCAATAGTATAGACGTAGGACAGAGGTTAACTAGGTCTTCTACTGTCGATATTAGACTTACAGTTTAATGTTTGCCAGCTAGCTCAGAGTTCACTAGAAACTTTCTCGAATAGACAAGGAGGAGATTAACCTCCCTGGATAGACAAGAAGGGATTTAGTTTCTGACAACCATAGAACATGACAACTTTGCTCTCCCCTAATCAAGAGTGTATCTCTAGAGTCGTGTGAAAACAAAAGACAACTTATTTTACTCAGTCAGTTCAGTGCATTCTTAGTTTCACCAGATTGTAGAGAAAAGGAAGAGACGGGCGTGTTCAATAAAAAGATGTTATTTATTGATCAGTCTCTTTTCTCATACAAGAGAAATGAATCGCTATTATTGCAATACTTATAGTTAAGTAAAGTGCATACAGTAATAACAGAATTATAAAATAATACTGTAAAAGCATTGATATGGTTTCTTAGCCATATGATACTTATGATGGATAAAACAGATACATACATATAAACATTGACTAATGGTACTCAACTGGTGCTTCTAACTACGCCTACCCCAATGTACCTGACCTAAGCCTAATACGTGGGCGGGAGTAGATAAGTAGCAGTTTAAGTTAAGTTTGTTTTGCCAAGGGTCTGCTTGAAGAATTCTCTGCAAGGGGTTATTCAGTTCAGTACCTGGGATTTAGAAGGCTGGAGGGCTGGTATCTCTATCTCAGGTCTTGATATCCCAGCTGCCTGCAAGGGCGGCTGGAAGCGCCGGAGCTGGATTTCTCGGCAGGAGAAAAAGGCAGCGTCTCTCTCTCAGCGCGTCAGAAAGGAGGGGCAGCGTCTGTGGGCTTCGCTGTCAGCTGGGCTCCTCGGCAAGTCTCGCTGCTCCAATCTTGTCACCACCTCGTGTGTTTTCTTAAGGCAATGTCGGTATTATTTATACCTGAAAGGTGCCGAGATTGACGTAAGGATGGACATAAATACGTCAATAAGGATGTCATACGAACTGGTCGTTCGCACATTCTTTACTGAAGTTCTCGGTTAAATCAAAACAATGGCTGCGGGGATTTCCCAGGTCGTGGTAGGTTTGATTTGTTTTGAGAACACCGTATGCCTATTAGGGGGCTGGAGAAATAGTGCTTGCCTAATGAGATGGCATGCGCTATGACCTAATCAGATAACGGGTTTCTGTGCCGTTGTATGGCTAATCAGATAACGGGTTTTTGTGCAGTTGAATGGCTGCTAGTTAATTATTAACCAGACAAGGGTCAGAAATAGGGGGATCGATACAGTACCCATAGTAAATACATCACACCCACTCCACGTAATCTATGTCCATATTTACAAATCTAGGCATAGTAAACAAAACTAGTAGTGCATGTGTATACCGACCCACCCCAAAATACAATCAAATGCATTTGGAAAATTGGAAATGCGAAATACACGAAAAGATGAGTATAGTTACTATATGCACTTCAAGCAGTATAATAATGCTAAATCTAAACGCATATTTTGAAATCAGTATGAACGAAATGCGGAAATTACACATGAAATGGCTCTTAATGCAGAAGAAAAAATTCGAGACCATCTCATCACAAAATCATAAATACTTGTGAACATGCTAGAGGGTAGCTAATGTCTCTAGAGTAGCTAAAAATAGAAATGTTGTTCTCTAAGAATAGTTTTACTTTAAGCAGAAGATAAGTGTCCCAAAAAATCGTAAATATTTGGAAATGGAAGGGGAAAAAAATATTTCTCCCTCTCTGTAAAAACTGGTGAGAAAATTTCTTATTGCTTTATTTTCAAAGTTGAAGGCCAAATTCAGGGTGTAGGGAACGCCGTGTGCTAGTTTGCTCAAAGTCATTCTTTCTGTTCTGGTGAAAACATCATATTGTTGAGACTTTCGAAATCGTAGTGGTGAAGTCTCCACGAATGCCGTCATCAGGATTGGTAGCCGCTGGGGACAGTACAATGCATGAGCCGTTACCGGACCAAACAAAGTCTCTGCGTCCATTGGCACATCCGATTGTAGTGTCAGACAGGTGTCCAACACGCATTCTTCGCCGCATAGGAAGCACCTTAATACAGGCATAACACAACTTTGCCACATCGGTCTAAATGAAAGAAACCAAGTCATGTTCAGGTCTCTAAGCCGGGCTATTCCAAGGACTTTAGTTATGCGGTCCCTGTAGCGTATGGCTAGGATCGTTTCTTCCATTGTCGCTGGTGTCTTGTCTGTGACGTGGTTTGCCATAGCGAAGTAACAGGATCAAAAATAGGATGCCTGCCACTAGTCCCAAAAGGAGAGGAAGTCCGCCAAAGATGGAATGGACAAAATCAGGAAAAATACCCAGGATGGCTTTGAATGGGGTTAAAGCTCCCGAAAACACTGTCTTAAATACACTCGAGATTCCACTTGTATCAGAAATATTTAAGATTTCGCTCAGTATTTCTGCGAAATGTATGGGGGAATTGGTGGATAACAGTGAATGAATCTCAGCAGTTGTCCTTGCAACTTGGAGATCATACGTTTCTTTTGATGACGTTAACTGGGTTGGCGTCTGTAGGAGCACAGTCTTCATTCTGCTTAAAGTATCAATTCGAATAGAAGAAATTTTCAAACTGGGCCATAACCTTGCCTCCCTGTCTCGAGCATCGTTTGGGAACAATACCCGTTCACAGCACATGACCTTCGTAGTCACGGTTATGAGATAAGGTTTTCCGGGCAGCAGACTGCAACATCTGCGATCTACAATTAGAATGTAACTCCCGTTCGAGAGTCTCTTAAAGAATGGTTCTATTTGTGTTGCAGGTGTGCCTAGCTGGTGACATAAAAGGTTATTTGTAGTCCCTTCACAGGCTCCATGCAAATTAATACCCTGACACAGAAGTGTACCGCTTAGCGACCTTGCACAATTATTGCCACTAAGAAACACATTCTGGCCTTTATTACTAACACATGTGTGTGTATAGGGCAGGTTCCATGTTGACTTAATGTACCCTTTACCCAACCTTTCATACTGGCCTGCCTGTATATATTTTTGGCAGTATTGAAACTGGAAAGTTGTTATCGGAATATTTATTATCCCATGTATTATCCATTCAATGACAGGTCGTTCTGACATTGTCAATGGTAATCTCTCAAGTTTTTCAATGCTCAGAATTGTATAGTCAGCACCCTTCTGTGCCAAACTGATTTGTTTATCAGTAAGGTTAAAGATATTAAATAGTGACGTTGTGTTGATTAAACGCCAAGGCACATAGCCTGAACGCAGATTTTGTAACGTCCAGCCAAGTTGTACAATAGAACGCAATTGGGACTGACCGTGTTGTAACATCAGTAAGTCTTGCTCTATTATATCGATTGCTGAAGACACAATACTGTCCAGTGAATATATTCTGGAGGACAGAGTCATTAACCCATTGTCCACGACAGAAAGTGATTTTTCCAAATTAATACGGTCAATTTCCTGTTTTTTTGTCTGCTGTCTCAGTTTGAGTTACTTTCCAGGCTTCATTGTAAGCTGCATATATAGAGGCCGCTATGAAACGTTTTTGACGCTGTTTGCGTGGTCCCATAATGAAATCAAGCAAGTCAGCACCTTCTTGAAGTAAAGTTAGGTGTTGCTTAATTTCTGCCAGTGTGGATGTTTGTAGCCATTGAAGGCAGAGCTTGCCCACACTGTAAGTAGTTACTATCCCTGGATGTTGTCTTTGGGAATATCTAGGGTCTGGCCTGGTCAATTTGAACCCCTGTATTTTGTTCAGGAATCTGTCTTGACAGTTATTTGTGTCTGTGGGCCAGATCAACCATTGTTTCCAATCAGGATGTGTTCTGTTTTGGTTTAAAATATGGTTCACGTCTATCTCAACATCTATAGAGCTATTACTGTTCGTTGTTGGCTTTGGAATAGACGGTTTGTTTAAGTCTTTGATTTTGGCTAAGCCAAGACAGGTAGTTTGTTGAATAGTGTCATTCAAAAATATAATTTGTTCTGGGATCATGCAGGCTCTGAACAATGATTCTATACCTTGTACTTGCCAATCTTTTGTACCCCAAACAGTTTTTGTTTCAATGTTATTGTTCCAGAAATCAAAACCAAATGTATTTATTTGCTCAAAAAATGAATCTGAATATATCAATTTCGTGTTTGTAAGCATGGTCTTCATACCTGTCTTATTTGACAATTTGAAATAAAATGTTTCTGCATTACTTGTGTTAAACCCTGAAAAATATGAATATTTATCATAAAATGTTTTAGAACTACCCTTTGGAGGAGTAGCACAATGTTCCCATTGGTTATAATTTAAAACATTTCTAGGTTGTGCAGATTTATGGAGATAATGGTTACCATAGTGGTTGTAGCAGAACATTTGATCATAATTAGACGAACCCTGCAAATAATCATGTTCTGTAAATTTAGCAGACATTACTAGGTCAGACATCATATCATTAATACTTTCAAAGTCCCAATCATCAGCAAATGTGCTTGGTTTTACAAAGTCACTTAACAAGATCTTAAATTGATGTGGATACTTCAGGATTTCAACCGGGCCATAGATTTCATAATCAGTATTGTTCCATGCTACACCGCCTGGTATAGGATTGGCTGTGAAGTTTACTGAAGAAAGTTCTCTTTTCTTGACGTGTGAAGATGTGTGTGGTTTAAGGACCAAGTTGATTTTCTGGCTTGCTGTGTCCATTTTAGCATATTTTCCCTCAATGAAATGTCCCAAGCATAGTACCATGATGAGCCAAAGTATGAGGACAAATGCACCTAATGTCACCCAAATTTCAATCCATGGAGAAGTCAGATAGGTTCCATTTAGTTGATGAAAAAGTTCCTTTGCTTTGTCTTTAAAAGTTTTGGTTGATGGCTGTACTTCTGGTTCACTTGGATCTTCAGAAAAATCATCGAAGTTGATGAAGTAGCCGGATGCCGTTCTGTCAATTGTTCCAATTGCTTCTGGATTAATTTTTGCTTTTTGATTTTGCTTTGTTTCATTAGAAAACTCTGTAATTACATCATCTGAGAGGTAAGCTCCTGAGGCGGAAGCCGGGAGCGAGGCACTGTCCTGATAACTTGAAAGTCACAGACTGCGTGTGATTTTAACTTTTGTGTGGTGTCACTTATTTGCCTTGTATTTTTAAAAGAAAACAGACTGCTTGTTTTTTAAGGAAAGTTTACCTTTGTACTTCTGAGACCCAGTTGGTGCACGCAGCGGAGCCAGCGCTGATGCTGCACGCTGGGCAGATACTCCCCCTCGAGCCCTCCCACCACGAGCAGAGGCAACGCCCCCTTTTAGGCCACGCCCCCTACCGAATATAGCTATCGCGGACCTACTACTCAGCAAAACTGATAGGTAAGCTCCTGAGGCGGAAGCCGGGAGCGAGGCACTGTCCTGATAACTTGAAAGTCACAGACTGCGTGTGATTTCAACTTTTGTGTGGTGTCACTTATTTGCCTTGTATTTTTAAAAGAAAACAGACTGCTTGTTTTTTAAGGAAAGCTTACCTTTGTACTTCTGAGACCCAGTTGGTGCACGCAGCGGAGCCAGCGCTGACGCTGCACGCTGGGCAGATACTCCCCCTCGCGCCCTCCCGCCACGAGCGGAGGCCACGCCCCCTTTTAGGCCACGCCCCCTACCCTACCAAATATATCTATCGCGGACCTACTACTCAGCAAAACTGAGAGGTAAGCTCCTGAGGCGGAAGCCGGGAGCGAGGCACTGTCCTGATAACTTGAAAGTCACAGACTGCGTGTGATTTTAACTTTTGTGTGGTGTCACTTATTTGCCTTGTATTTTTAAAAGAAAACAGACTGCTTGTTTTTTAAGGAAAGCTTACCTTTGTACTTCTGAGACCCAGTTGGTGCACGCAGCGGAGCCAGCGCTGACGCTGCATGCTGGGCAGATACTCCCCCTCGCGCCCTCCCGCCACGAGTGGAGGCCACGCCCCCTTTTAGGCCACGCCCCTACCCTACCGAATATAGCTATCGCGGACCTACTACTCAGCAAAACTGAGAGGTAAGCTCCTGAGGCGGAAGCCGGGAGCGAGGCACTGTCCTGATAACTTGAAAGTCACAGACTGCGTGTGATTTTAACTTTTGTGTGGTGTCACTTATTTGCCTTGTATTTTTAAAAGAAAACAGACTGCTTGTTTTTTTAAGGAAAGTTTACCTTTGTACTTTTGAGACCCAGTTGGTGCACGCAGCGGAGCCAGCACTGACGCTGCACGCTGGGCAGATACTCCCCCTCGTGCCCTCCCGCCACGAGCGGAGGCCACGCCCCCTTTTAGGCCACGCCCCCCATCATCAGCTTGAATACCATAAATTATGTGCATCTTTCGGCGAGCGCAGCGGGCGCGCCGTTTGCGTGCCGACGGCGCGCCTAAGGCAAGCCGGGCGCGGTCCAGGGCCATAACCCCTGTCCGTCCTCCCAATGACCCCATAACCTACAACACACAGGCCCTATGGAACCTATGCCCGACCATAAATGAATGCTGCAGGCACAATATGGAGGTCATCTCCTCTAATAAATGCCGACTCTGCCCATTTCAAACGTGTACACAAACAGACGACAAAAAACGGACCAAGAGCCTCAGAGGAGGTCTGCTAAACTGTCGTTCCCTCCCTAAACACGCCTTGCAAATTTGGAACATGCTCCTTGAAGAGGGCCTTGACATACTCTTTCTGACAGAGACTTGGCTAGGGGTAGACTCCGACCCTGAAATCATCGAATCCCTTCCACCTGACTTTAGCATAGCTAGGGTAGATCGACCATTAGGCCGAGGAGGTGGCATTGCCGTGATCAGCAAGGCCCCCCTGGTGTGCTCTCTTGAACCTCTTGGAGTAGATAACTGCGAAGCCGGCAAATTTGCACTGAAACTTGGCCCTCAGGACTATATCTCGGGTGTCCTCCTTTATAGACCTCCTGGGACCCTCGGAAATTTTAGACCTAGCTTACAAGAACATTTCACCCAATTAGCACTAAGACATAGGAAGGTTCTCCTCATGGGTGATCTAAATATCCACTTTGATGAAATCCAGCTAAAGGAGGTCATTGACCTAAAACAGGAATTATTAAACACGAATCTGGTTCAAAAAAACCTAACACCCACACATATCCATGGCCATCTACTGGATCCGGTGTTCGCCAACTGGGAGGGCATCACCACGAGTACTCCTAACCCACTCCCCTGGACTGACCATTTTTTAGTTCCTTTTGAAATTGAAATTAACATTGTAAACAAGCCTACCCCCCTTTTGAGTGGCAATAATAGCTACCCACATCGCAGATGGAAAAAATTTTCACAACCCATCTTTAACGAGATGCTAAGCCTAGGTGGGATGCCGGGAGGCATAGATAGTGAAAGCGCCAATCAAAACTTAGAAACCCGAATCCTTGACGCCCTGAATAGGGTAGCCCCTATATCCTCGGCCAAAAAAGGAAACAGAGCCAGGAGAACGGCACCTTGGTATAATACAGATCTGCACTCGGTCAGATCAGAGTGCAAAAAGATAGAAAGACTCTGGTGCAAGGATAAGAATGATCAAACCAAGCTTCAATACAAAACAGCCCAGAGAAGCTATCTAAAACAGGTCAGAGCTGCTAAAGCGACCTTCTACGGGAAAAGAATTAGTGAGGCAGACTGCTCATCGAGGGAACTCTTTAAAATCTATAAAGAAATCTCAGTCGTCTCGCTATCCAATTCTCCGGAAATTGATTCCGTCATGGAATGCAACAAGGTGGCAGCATATTTTGCCAACCGAAACTCTCCGTCAAGGAGCTGACGCTGGACTAACCATGGCACTGGTCATGCTAGATCTGAGCGCAGCGTTCGACACTGTAGCACATATCACCTTGCTACAGTGTCTGAACAGAGGAGGTGTGACTGATAGAGCACTCGGTTGGCTTAAATCGTTTCTAACAGGCAGAAGCTTTCAGGTTCAACGGGGCTCATTTCAGTCTGAAGAGTGGGTACTGGAACAGGGAGTGCCACAGGGCTCTGCTCTAAGTCCTACCCTTTTTAACTTATATATGGCACCCCTGGCTGAGCTAGTTCAATCGTTCGGCGTAGAGATTGTATCCTACGCCGACGATACACAGCTCTTACTCACCCTCACCCAAACACCGGCTGCTGAGGCGAATAATTTCAGAGCCTGTATGCATGCACTGGCCACTTGGATGGATACGCACTGCCTTAAATTGAACGGATCCAAGACGGAAGTCTTGGTGGTTGGTGGCGATCAACGACACTGGACATGTGACTGGTGGCCTAACTGTTTAGGCGACATGCCAACACCATGTACTGAAGTCAAAAACTTAGGGATATGGATGGATCCCACACTATCCTATGAGACACACATCAACTGTCTAGTAGGCAAGTGCTTTGGAGTCCTTAAAACTCTCAACAAAACCCTAGATCTCCTTCCTTTAGAGGCCAGGCGCACTATGACCCAGGCATTAATTACTTCACGCCTCGATTATGGTAATGTCCTGTTCCTGGGAGCTTCGAGTAAAAGCATAGGACGACTCCAGATATTACAAAATGCTGCAGCCCGCCTAGTGCTTAGACTCCCACGAAGAGCCAACTCTAAAGCCTCCCTGGATGCCCTCCACTGGCTTCCAGTGAAAAAAAGAATAAAATACAAAGCACTCCTCATATGTCATCAGATCATCTGGCATAAAGCCCCCGGATATCTGACAGGTCTGGTTACCAGGTACGAACCACGCAGATCACTAAGATCTAGCGGTTCGGGCACGCTTGTGACCCACCGATACAGGAGAGAAAAAATGGGAGGCCGGTCCTTCAGAGTGACGGCTGCCACAGCATGGAATAAACTTCCCATCCATCTCCGCCTGGAGCCTTTAGAAACTACCTTCCGACGTAAACTTAAAACGTATCTGTTCTCCTTATAGCTTACCTTTGCCCTCTTGCCTCGCATTGTTTCTTTCCCCCCCTAATGAGCTTCTCTTCCTCTCTCCTGTTTTTCTTAGTGCGGGGACACGCCGAGATGGCGTATTATTATCCATGCGCTCTATAAATGTCTTTATTATTATTATTATTATTATTATCGTAGGTCGGTGTTTCTTGATGAAAAGCTTTTATTTGGGTTTTAAGAGGTTTAAGTTCCATTGCTTCATTGCATAGTCCTTGTTGTTTCACTGTAGATTGTTCAAATGTGATCAGTCTTTCAGTTTGAACCTCTGTTGATGTAGCAAACTTTGGTGTTCTGCTACTTCTTGGGAGTCCACTTGGCCTACTATTTGTTATCGGCCACATGATTGTGGTTTAACCAGGTCGATGGATATGACTCGGTTCTCCTTTTTACCAGCAAGGGGCGGTAGTACTACTGATCTTGTCCCGTTGATAGACAAGACAGGAACTGCTTTTCTGTAAGAAGGCCCAAATTCCTCTCTGACCAGATCCCCGACTTTTGGAATCCAGACAGGCCTTGCTGGGACAGGTGGTTTTTCTTCAGTGGTTGTTGGCTGCTGTTTCAACTTTATGTTGCTCAGGTCTTTTCTTGTTTCATTTAAGTCCTGTAAAATAGCCAAGCGATCTTTGATATCAAAGCATTTTTCTTTAACCACTGAAGTCTGACTATCTAAGTCCTGGATTAACATTGTAGTCCCAAACAATAGTTCGTACGGACTGAGTCCTTTCAGAGAATTTCTTGGCAGGTTATTTAGACTACGTTGGACACTTATTAAATGTTTGACCCACCCAGCTCCTGAACCTAATACCTTTGCTGTTATAGATTGTTTTATGTCACGGTTTTTTCTTTCTACGATTCCGTTTCCCTCAGGATGAAATGGACAAGAGTACCGCAATGCAATGCCCATGCTGGTCATGGCCTCCCTATAAGCTCGAGAGCTAAAAGCAGGACCCTGGTCAGAATGTAGCATGCCAATTGCGTATGTGCCGATAAAGACTCGCAAATCTTTTATAACAGTTCTGGCGTCAGCCGATCGCTGGGGCCACATCCATATGAATCTCGTGCATGAATCCACTGTGACCAAGATATATTTATAGTTACCATCCCTTTGTAATGGACCACAGTGGTCCAGGTAAACACAGGCTAATGGTTTATCTGAGATTAGAAGGGGCGTCTGTGCTGGTCGTTTCACTGTTGATACTTTCATTCTTTGACATATTTCACATTCTAGAACATAGTTCCTTGTCTGTCTTCTCATTTGTGGCCACCAGTATCTCTGTTTTAGTAATGATACTGTGGCTGAAACGGATCACTGACATAATATCGACGACACAAATATCGAGATACACAAATATCGAGTCAAAAATATCGATTGACAAAATATCGACTCCCTATCTTCAAACAGGTAAGTACCAAAATATCGACTCCAAAATATCGACTTACAAAAATATAGACTGTCAAAATATCGATTTTTTAAAATGTCTTAAAATTAAGTTAAAAGTAATATAGTAATAAATATATTTAATATAAACTTAGAAATAATTATTAAAAAAATATAATTTTAATAAATAATTTATATAATTAAAAAAATTATATCACCAAAAATTACACACACACATATATATATATATATATATATATATATATATATATATATATATATATATATATATTTAAACATATTATTAAATAAACATATATAACATTTTAGAAAATGTTTAAAATTTATTGTTACAACTATAGTGAGTTCAACATTAGCAAAAGTGTTGGATAGCGTAGAGGTAAAATTTACTACTCCCACTCCAGTGGGTGCAACAGTAGGGAAAGCGCTGGGTAGCGTAGAGGTTAAAATTACTATTCCCACTCCAGGGATGTATGACGTTACAACGCATACTTTTACAACGCCTACCATTACAACAAAACTTTTACAACGCAAAAACTTTTACAACGCATACATTTACAACGCAAGTTTTTACAACGCATATACCTTTACAACGCATACCATTACAACATAAGTATTGGTAAGTATATAATAATTTTTTGAATATAAATTAATAAAAAATATTATAATATAATTTAATATAATTTAATTTTATTAAATAAATGTAATTTAAATGTAATTTTACTTTATTTTTACAAAGTACCCCTGTACCCCAAAAACCCAAAACTGACCCTGAACCCTAAAAATACCCCTTTACCCATAAACTGAAAACTGACCCTGAACCCTAAAAATACCCCTTTACCCAAAAACTGAAAACTGACCCTGAACCCTAAAAATACCCCTTTACCTACAAACTGAAAACTGACCCTGAACCCTAAAAATACCCCTTTACCCCAAAAACTGAAAACTGACCCTGAACCCTAAAAATACCCCTTTACCCAAAAACTGAAAACTGACCCTGAACCCTAAAAATACCCCTTTACCTACAAACTGAAAACTGACCCTGAACCCTAAAAATACCCCTTTACCCCAAAAACTGAAAACTGACCCTGAACCCTAAAAATACCCCTTTACCCAAAAACTGAAAACTGACCCTGAACCCTAAAAATACCCCTTTACCCAAAAACTGAAAACTGACCCTGAACCCTAAAAATACCCCTTTACCCAAAAACTGAAAACTGACCCTGAACCCTAAAAATACCCCTTTACCTACAAACTGAAAACTGACCCTGAACCCTAAAAATACCCCTTTACCCCAAAAACTGAAAACTGACCCTGAATCCTAAAAATACCCCTTTACCCAAAAACTGAAAACTGACCCTGAACCCTAAAAATACCCCTTTACCCAAAAACTGAAAACTGACCCTGAACCCTAAAATTAAAATATTTATCAATTAATCAATTATAATTAATTACCAATTATATTTTAATTAATTACCAATTAATAATTAATTAACAATTAATTTAAAAAAATATCAATAAATAAATTAACATATTTAATTAATTATAATTAAATTACTTCCCACCCTATTCCCCTATAAACCCACAACCCGCTACAGAAAATAAATTACTAAAATTAAAATATTTATCAATTAATCAATTATAATTAATTACCAATTATATTTTAATTAATTACCAATTAATAATTAATTAACAATTAATTCTAAATTATTATCAATAAATAAATTAACATATTTAATTAATTATAATTAAATTACTTCCCACCCTATTCCCCTATAAACCGACAACCCGCTACAGAAAATAAATTACTAAAATTAAAATATTTATCAATTAATCAATTATAATTAATTACCAATTATATTTTAATTAATTACCAATTAATAATTAATTAACAATTAATTCTAAATATATATCAATAAATAAATTAACATATTTAATTAATTAGAATTAAATTACTTCCCACCCTATTCCCCTATAAACCCACAACCCGCTACAGACTTATATTACACAAAAAAAAAAAATTATTATTAACTTACCTTAAATTCGATATTTTTGTTGTCTATATTATGTCTAGTCGATATTATGTCCATTCTATATTTTTGATTCGATATTATGTCCATTCTATTCGATATTAATTTTCTCTAGTCGATATTTTTGTTGTCTATATTATGTCTAGTCGATATTATGTCCATTCTATATTTTTTACTCGATATTCTGTCCAGTCGAAATAATTGACTCGATATTATGACTGTACACCGGCTGAAACGCCAGCATGTACAGAAGCAAGCCCTTCGTGTGCCGCCATGATGAGTCCTAACCTATGTTCCATGTTTGGAATTGCCCTATCCCCCACTCCAGGGATTCGAGCAAACGGAACATTATTTGCATCAGTTATGTATGAGTACTTTACTGGAAAGCCTTTCGGGAGTGTTTCTATCGCATCTTTTACTGTAGTGCTGACAGCCTGTAATATTTCGCTGTCTATTTCTGTTTTCGACCGAGTGATGGCAGCTACGGAAGCCGTTTGCACAGCTGCCTTCGCGGCCTCATCAGCCAATGAATTCCCTGCAACGTGAACGCCATCACGTTGATGACTCAATGTATGTATCACGTGAGTCTTTTGTAGTTCTTTTTGCAAAAGAACTACTTGTTCCCAAAGCATTTTATGCTTGATTGTGTTACCTTTTGCGTCTTTAAAACCATTCAGAACCCAGATCTGCAAGTATTCATTGTAAGATTGGATGCAGTAATATGAATCGCACACTGTGAGTGTGGGGAATTCTCGATCGGTATTTTCAAGCGCCATCTTAAATGCTAGTAGTTCAGCTCGCTGAGCTGTACAGTCTCCTAGAGATTGCGTTTTAGTGACCACTGGTTTAAATTTACCTTTGTGCCAGTGACCTTTAACAATCGCGCACGCAGCACTGTAAGCTTGCTTACCCCCCACTGCGGGTTGTGCTGATCCGTCTGTATATATTATACAGCCGTAGTGTTCTAGAGGCAGAATTTCGGTCGGCGGAGGACATTCGAATTCATATTGGAGAAACTCTTGTGTTTTTAAGTTGGGATCAAATTTGTATGCCACGTCTGTTGCAGCAAGAGAATTAGCCCATTGTATCCATCTCGGATGGAGTGCTTTAGCATTTGGAATGCTTGCCTTTGTTACCGCCTCCAGGGCTGGTATCGGTGTCACGATGATTATTCGTTTACCTTGTGCTAGGGCTCGTTCTTTTGCTACTGCAGTCTGTACCGCGGTTAGAATTTTTTCCGTTGGGCTAAATTTCATTTCAGCTTTTGTGTACAAGTGTGATTTGTATGCAATTGGTACCTTCTCTCCCTCATTAGAGGTTAGGTACGTGAATCCGCATCTTCCTGGGATGACTCGAATCACAAGGTTGCGTGTGTTATCACGTGTTTGTAATTTTGTTTTAACTAACATATCTGTTTGTAAAGATCTCAAAATTTCTGTGTGTTTTTGAGTCCAAATGATTCTTTCAAAATCTGGTTTTATAAGATCATAGAGAGGTTTAACTCTCTCTGCATAATTTATAATGTAAGTTCTTCCGAAATTTAGGAAACCTAGAATTGATTGTAAGTTTTTTAGTGTTCTAGGTGCTTGGATTACAGCACATTTCTCTAGGAAATTGTCAGCCAGGCTTTTGCCTTCACTTGATAGTTCATATCCTAAAAACAGGACAGTTAGATGGGCAATTCTTGACTTTTTAAAGTTGAATTTGTAACCCTCTGCTGCGAACCCAATTATTATGGTGTTCACTCTCTTCAAGTGAGTATCCAAGTCATCATCTGTTAGATAGATGTCATCGACATAAGATAATGCCTCATCATCATATATTTGTAGTAACTCTGTTACTCTTGCTGAGAATAATCCTGGGCTATTCTTGAACCCCTGGGGCAAACGACAGAAAAAATTTTGCGCGCCATTTATTGAGAACGCGGTCAAATATCTGCTCTCTGGTGCTATATTTTGACAGAAGAATCCATTGGAGATGTCTAATGTTGTTTTGTATTTTTTGCGCACTATGTTATTCATTAGTGCAGCACTATGCGAATTTTGTACTGCAAAAGTTTTGCAACATGAGTTCAAGTGTCTGTAGTCCAAAACAAGACGATATGAATTGTCTGGTTTGGAGACAGGAAACAAAGGATTATTCATTTGTGAGGTGCAAGTTTCAATCACCCCCTGGTATTCAAGTTGATCTAGGATCTCTTTTACCCGTTTCCTAGCTTCTTGCTTAATTGGGTACTGCCTCTGTGCAGTAGGTTGTGATTTTAACTGGATTTTGTGAGGAGGAGAGTCCTCATCCCATCCCACATGGTTTTTATATAATGCAGGAGCTTGGGCTACTGCCCACTTTCTTGCAAGTGTATATTTTTTATGAATTGGAATATGATTTGAGAAGGCAGGCATAATTATTTCTTCGCCATGAGGGCACTCCCTGACAAACTCTGGTGGCCAGTCTCTTTCAGCTAGAAGGATGTCATAGCCCTTCGAGAGATTATCCCAAAAGAGACCCCTTATTTTCCTAGTCTTATCCCCCTCTATACGCAATGTTATTTCATATATTTTATGAGGTTTGCTAACTCTGGTATCTGCAGTTTCCACCTGAATGTATTAATTCGTGTCCACTGTCTCCAGATGATTCATAAGGATCTTGCGAGCTATGCTCACTTCTGCTGCGCTGTCTAGCATTGTCTGAGCCCATTCTCCGTTTTTCAGCTGTGTCCTCAGTATTCTCTGCATGGTTGATTACTTTAATACTGGCTACCTTCTTTTTTGGAAACTGTAATTTTTTATTTTGATGAGCAGGTTCCTTGTCTTTGGACTTGACGTGCTCTTCCCTGTGTTCTGACCGTCCTCTTCTTTCCGATTTCTGCAAGGAAGTCTGAAAAGATTGAGAGGGACGTGTATCAATATCTTGATAACTATCAGGTTTCTTCAGATTATCCCTATTTCTAAGGTTGTATTTTTTCTCAGAGGGCTCCCTCTGGGGAGACTTGTGTCCTTGGTCCGGAGATCTTTCTCTCCGCCGAGGAGACCTTCCTCTGGACTGGAATCTTTTTTCTTTGGGAGTGGATTGTTTATTTCCATCCCAGCTCTTTGTTTGAGTGTTTAGATTATTTTTAATAAATACCTTTTCAGGTTTTTCTATTAGTTGAGGTTTCACTGGT
Organism: Lissotriton helveticus; assembly: GCF_964261635.1. Classification (NCBI taxonomy): domain Eukaryota; kingdom Metazoa; phylum Chordata; class Amphibia; order Caudata; family Salamandridae; genus Lissotriton; species Lissotriton helveticus. The sequence goes on from NC_136058.1 coordinate 217,540,532, forward strand.
TTCCCACCCAAACTATCTCTTCCTAGTTCTTCATAGGATTTTTCTATGATTCTGGCAATTTCAAATGGTTGGTCTGCTATATCTGTCTCTTTCAACCTCTGGCGGATCGCCACATTTGCTGCTTCTCCCTTTATATTGGCTAATAATATTGCCGAGACCTGCTTGAAGTCTTTTAGTAATTTCATACCAAGAGTTAAAGCAGGTTCTGGACCGTATTCATCTTGAATTTGTTTTAGCACATCTGGTATTACTGACATGGATGGAACACCATGTGTTTTTGTGTAAATGGAAGCAAAGACTGTACCCCAAGTGTCACAGTCCTCCACATGTGGTGCGATTCCCATTGGAAGACAGATAGTCAGAATCCTGTGTTTCTCAACCGGGGTAGTATCTGGAAATACCGCCTCTATTTGAGTGATTTTTTGTGCTAACCAGAATGGAATTTGTTCCCGTTTTGCGGGTACTTTACCTAGACAGGACTGTATGTTCTGTGGTGTAATTTTATTTGTGTTCCCCTGATGAGGGATCAGCTGTGGAATTTTAATAGCTGGTTGGACTGTTGAAGTCCGCATTACATATTGGACTAATTGTCTATGTATTTTAATTAATTGTTTTAGCTGTGCTAAAAGTTCTGGTGCAGACATTTCTTCAATGTCTGGATGTGGTGTGTATCCGGATAGGACCGGCCACGTTGCTCCTGGTCTACCTAGTGGACCGAGCCTGGTGATGTGATTATTATGTTTTAGGGCGCCATTAAACCAGAACAGGTGCTCTTGGTATTTGAGTGGTATTTCCACCTCCTCGAAAGGAGTGTACTCATTAGGAGGTTCCTCTATTTTATAATAGTGGAAGTCCTTTGTTACAGAGTTTGCTGCTGGAAAGTTTATCCATGAATAGAATACCTCTGTCTGCCGATATTCGTGTGCCTCAATTACGAATATGACTGTACCACCTCTCGGTGTCAGCCCATTTTCTATAAGTTTTAAAGTTATAGATTTTCTTATGTTGACCGGGATGAGTATTGCATCCGGGTCTTGCTGTAGGAGACTATTGTCAGCCGCTAGCAGTTGAGCTGCTATTCTAGCTGTCTCCCTTTCTTCTTCAGCTTCTGACATTCTACTGTCAAGAAAGTTATTTTGTTTATTTGCAGATCAGGTTTCTATGGAAACAAAGATTAGATGCACAATATTTTGGAACAGTGTATCCTTCAACGTTGAATAAACCAAGAACCATACATAGGAGTCTCCTCCTACTAAGTTTGGCGGATTTAACCTTTCACCCACTCCAGACGTCTTTGGAGTATTATGGGGAAAAAGGGGTCTGTGTGAAAAAGCACGACTGAGTTACTCTAATGTCTTACGTTAGATTTATCGCCTATGCAAACCGTTGGGCGCCATGTAGTGTAGTTCCTATTATCCCAATAGGCTCTGCGCATTGGAATAATATCTTCAATAGTATAGACGTAGGACAGAGGTTAACTAGGTCTTCTACTGTCGATATTAGACTTAAAGTTTAATGTTTGCCAGCTAGCTCAGAGTTCACTAGAAACTTTCTCGAATAGACAAGGAGGAGTTTAACCTCCCTGGATAGACAAGAAGGGATTTAGTTTCTGACAACCATAGAACATGACAACTTTGCTCTCCCCTAATCAAGAGTGCATCTCTAGAGGTGTGTGAAAACAAAAGACAACTTATTTTACTCAGTCAGTTCAGTGCATTCTTAGTTTCACCAGATTGTAGAGAAAAGGAAGAGACGGGCGTGTTCAATAAAAAGATGTTATTTATTGATCAGTCTCTTTTCTCATACAAGAGAAATGAATCGCTATTATTGCAATACTTATAGTTAAGTAAAGTGCATACAGTAATAACAGAATTATAAAATAATACTGTAAAAGCATTGATATGGTTTCTTAGCCACATGATACTTAAAATGGATAAAATAGATACATACATATATACATTGACTAATCGTACTCAACTGGTGCTTCTAACTACGCCTACCCCAATGTACCTGACCTAAGCCTAATACGTGGGCGGGAGTAGATAAGTAGCAGTTTAAGTTAAGTTTGTTTTGCCAAGGGTCTGCTTGAAGAATTCTCTGCAAGGGGTTATTCAGTTCAGTACCTGGGATTTAGAAGGCTGGAGGGCTGGTATCTCTATCTCAGGTCTTGATATCCCAGCTGCCTGCAAGGGCGGCTGGAAGCGCCGGAGCTGGATTTCTCGGCAGGAGAAAAGGCAGCGTCTCTCTCTCAGCGCATCAGAAAGGAGGGGCAGCGTCTGTGGGCTTAGCTGTCAGCTGGGCTCCTCGGCAAGTCTCGCTGCTCCAATCTTGTCACCACCTCGTGTGTTTGCTTAAGGCAATGTCGATATTATTTATACCTGAAAGATGCCGAGATTGACGTAAGGATGAACATAAATACGTCAATAAGGATGTCATACGAACTGGTCGTTCGCACATTCTTTACTGAAGTTCTCGGTTAAATCAAAACAATGGCTGCAGGGATTTCCCAGGTCGTGGTAGGTTTGATTTGTTTTGAGAACACCGTATGCCTATTAGGGGGCTGGAGAAATAGTGCTTGCCTAATGAGATGGCATGTGCTATGACCTAATCAGATAACGGGTTTCTGTGCCGTTGTATGGCTAATCAGATAACGGGTTTTTGTGCAGTTGAATGGCTGCTAGTTAATTATTAACCAGACAAGGGTCAGAAATAGGGGGATCGATACAGTACCCATAGTAAATACATCACAAAGGTTTGTCATAGTAAATTGTACAATGAATTCAAAGTCAATCATACAGAATAAAATCCACATACAAATATTTACCTATACAAATTGATCCCATGCAAACTCTTTTCACAAAAAATCTGAATCATATAATGATTATATAGTGCTTCATACCGAACTAAGAAAGATCGAAAGTTGAGTTGGCCGTGTTAAGATTCCAAAAATCATTCACCAGTTATACAACCATCATCATCAACTCACTCAAACAATCTAACAAAAGGTAATGAATAGAAGCAGCGCCAAAGTTTACCTTGAACACTACTTAATATTTGCCCACAATTGGTGTGAAAGCTTAAAACAGCACTGCTTGGGTGAACTAGAAGTTAATCATTCCTAGTACAAGACTTTGAGTGGGGAAACCATCCATCAGTCACCAACAAGCACGCCAACCTTGTGTTCTTTAAAGGTCACTCTTAAATCATGCAATAAAGATTCTTCAACAGTAAAAATCAACAAAAGAGCTTTTCTCTATTAACTCTTAGTCCCGCATGGCTGCCCACGTTTAGTGTCCATCACCACCCCCTTTTGTACCACGTTTAGTGTTGAGCATGGGGCCTGGTTGAGGGCCAGACTGCTCTTTCGCCCCACTGTGCACAGCCAGGGGACATGTGTCACAGGGGTTGGATGCCTGATGCAGACTAGCATAAGGCAAGGGTCTGTGAGCAGCCCAGAATGTAAAGTTCTAAAGGATATGTGCATATGACAAATTAATGAAGTTCCGCATCAAAAACACATATATCCACTGAAAAAAGCTAGATAGAGATTAGTTATGGTGCAGCAAAGGCAGTCCCGGAAACCGACTAAAATGTGCCAGTTATGGTCTGCAATGTACATTGTACACCATAACTCATGCATCATGAGAGATGCTCAATGCACCACATTTCTTTCTAATGGCCCAGAAGAAAAGGTTGGCCACCGAGAGCAAAACACAGCAAGTCAAGTGAGTTGTGGTGTGCATTGCATGCCATAACTGGTATATTTGACAGGTTTTCAGGGTTTATATTCCCTGAACTATAAATAACCTTTAAATTTGTTTTTTTCAATGAGTTTGAATACATTTATTACCATACCTGGTGAATTTCATGGGCTTTCTAGATATGAATGAGGCTTAAGTTAAATTTAAAATACACTAGCGTAATTTGAGTAAATTTGGGAATTTCGTCTGATGCTTGTTATGGGAAATTCCCGACACTACCTCGACATTACGTGCAACTTCAGGTAATCATGCACCATTGTGGGAAAAATTTACTGTGAGTGTGCCATTTGTAGTAAAGATTTACTGCAAATGGGAATAGAAAACAAGCGGCTGTTGTTTGGGATGCTTTTTGTTTTTTTGGACAATTTTTTAGCACAAACTACGTCCTCGTGCAAAAACCCAGGCGAGTACCCATTTCGCACTAAAATACAGTCAGAATGATGGCATTGCATTTCACATAGTTATTCCTAATTTTGTTTATTTCTGCAGAAATTTCGCATAATTATGCAAAAGTAAATTACGTGAATTTCACAGTTTCCCTAGTTTGTATTCTCTGAACCATAGGTAACCTTTAAATATTGATTGGTTCGCCTTTGCTGTATTAACTGGTTGATTAGCTCTGCATTTTGGGGATGGGCTTCTGTCACTGATGTGTCCATTCTGAAATCACATATACTACTATTCCCAGAAATAAGATATAGTCTGGCATACATGTGCATGAGCACTTGCATGCCTGCTGGCATGGCCTCATGCATGACCACTTGTTTGACTGCTTGCATGGTGATATGCTTTCCCTTACTACTTTTTTGGCTTCAAGCTCATGCAGAGGGACTTACAAGATAAAAGCACAAATCTGTTCCTCATACATGGCTTTTATACTATCCATACATCCAAACTAAAGACACACTCTTTCATTCAAGGCAATGCCACAGAGTAGCATACTACATAGTTGAATCCTGTGTTTGTGTGTATAAGACCTCCAGTGGTCCTCAGCAGACTCCTTAAAAGTATTACATAATCTGGTGGGTCTGGCTGGGTAGGGTCAATAAAGTTTGTGACCCAGTGCATTCAGTTATGGGTTACATGCTGAAGACTAAAGACGTGCAAACTAGATCTCAGTGTGTGGCGAGGTCTGTTACCTGCTACCGGGCTGGGGAGGGCTCTACAATGGTGGCAACGTGTTTCAGTCCCTTTTCAGGGAGAAGAAGTGCTGTATTAATATAGTCACAATGCAATATGGAGGCCTGATAACTTGTGCAGAGGGATGGATGAATACAGTCATTGTGATGACTCAAGATACGTATGTGGCTCATCCCATGATAACTGTGCCATCGCTGCCACAGAAGCAGGATCAAACATTGGGTCAAATAAGCTCTGACATGTTTGCGTTGTTAAATGGACTACGACTGTGGATAAATAGGGAAATAAACAGGTGGATAATTTGGGCTGCTGTAAGGATGCTCACTTGATTTTCACTAGTTAGCATCATAGAGACTAAACTAAATGGATGATTATTGGTCTTAAATGTGATCAAACACACAACTACCATAGATTGGTATAAAATGATAACGTGTTCAGCACAAAGCTCTAACAGAAAAGCGACCAGTGGAAGACATTTAGAAAATTGTGAGCTTACATATTTGATGCATACACATTGAAAATATAAATGCATTCTAAGGAATCAACCTTTTGTCTTTTTCAGACAACATTCCTACACATATAATTTGCACAGGGGCAAGGGGCACAAAGTTAGAGAAAACATGTGGATTGCATAGTGATTTGTCTTTGCTTTGGTTCAAAAACATTTCGGGTTTATGGCATTGGTGAGGATTTGCTCACATGGAAAAGCGACATTTTATGAATTATGAAAGTAAATTTCATATGCTATATGGAAAACAGGCAGGTTCAGTATTTTTATGATGTGTCGTGTGTGCATGCCCTCACAAGACACAATAATGACTAAAACACATGTCTGCAGTTGTACCTTTGTCTTGATTAATGTGTTTTCTAAATGTAGCCTGAAGAGTTTCTACAGATGCTCAAGCTGTGTGCAATAACTCACAAAGCAATGCAGGCAACTTGGCAGGGCAATTTGTATGTTTTTATCAAGCATGCTTTAGATTCAAAGACTGGCTTTATAGTTAAGCTGAACCAATGCACTGTGATGAAACCTTAAGAGATGTGCCTGGCAGAAATTTAAATATGAAATTATTTCTAACTGGTCAAGCTCTAGAGAAAGAACCATCAGACCATGAGAAATACTGTAAAATTCAGTTTAGTCTACCAAATGTTGCTTCAGCAGTACTGTAATTTCCAGTTCTACTCTGATGACATAATGCATTCTAAACACCTGCACCTTCCAGAGTTCCTGCCATGGTCTTGAGCAGTCTTCGCAATATTTCTAAAAATAATTGGATATTTATTTTGACTACTGCATACCTACAAGATTGCAACTTTGAAGGCCCAGTTTACGAAGATAGGCATACTTTTGGAACATATTAGGCTATATTTACGTTTGATAGTAAATTTGACCTATGTTTTGGTTTCCACAAAACCTTTTAAGACGAGCAGGTGTAATAAAGGCTGGATACGTACACAGGCATAATTGAATGTTAGTAAGAAATAAAATACTTATTTACTTGTGGCATAAAAAATGCATATTTAGGTGAAAGAATTAGACACATTCCTAATTTTTGTTATTGAATAATTTCTCTACATTTAAAAAACAAATCCTCACTCATCTCGTATTCCTACATTACTTCGTGAACTGTCAGATATTTGAAGCACTTTCCCACACTCTCAGCAGCATCTTTTAGATGTAACATCAATGTGCCACAAATTATATAAAATGCATTCACATCATTGTGTGAACATCCACAAATTTACACCTTTATCTATGATTCTCACTACATTTTCATTACATTTCCTATTCAACAGCCCCGGTCCGTGTAGGTAACCGTGGGGGGGGGGGGGCGTGTAAGGGGGGAGTTCGAAGGACGATGCAGAGGAAATATTAAATAAATAATAAATTTTTCCTCTTCATCGTCCCTCGAAAATCCCCCTTACACCACCCTACTACCCCCCCCCCCCCGCTGTTACCTGCACGGACCGCAGCTGCTTACCAACTACTCTGTTTCACACCAGGAATATGAATTATGCACATTTACCTACCATGCACTTGTGTTCACAGAGTTTTATCTGTGCTTACCCCTTTATGAAGGTCTGTCCTATGTAAGCATAGGTTTAACTTTCTTTAGGCATGAGTCATACTTATGTATAGAAAAATCCCTTGTACAGCACACCATGAAGGGTCAGTCACTAACAGCGATTTGTTCGACTAAAGTAAAATTCTCACAAATAAATTAGATCTTCCATGTTCTGATTACTTACCAGTAATCTTCACTACTCTGAGTCTAAGATTTGCTCTTTGCAGGCCTGGATCTATGTGGTTTAGTCTCATCCTGGGGACAGGAAATTCCTTTGTTCTTCCGAAAAATGTTATGTAAAGTTACGTTATGTCATGTTATATTATGTTATGTTGTGTTGTGTTGCGTTGTGTTATTGTTAGAATTGGGGGTCTATAGTTGGCACAGATAGGTAGTTGTGACAAATAGGGACCCTCTCCTCTAGTCACGATAAGGGGATTACACTCCTAAAAGAACCCCTGCTCATCCCCTTGGTAGCTTGGTACGAGCAGCAAGGCTTTATCTCCGAGGCGTTGTAAGTTAAGCATTTGTGACCGCATACAGTAACCCAGTGACAACACTACAAATGGACACCACACAAGGTTTTATATCAAAAATAAGGATATTTTATATAGAGTTACCACAAGATCAATAAACGACAAAAAGAATCCACAGTACTATTAGATTTCAAGAGTTCTTGTAAAAAGGCTTTAATCAAGGTTCTGCGTGAGTCGGTAGCCTGGTCCTGCTACAGCGTTGTTGAAAATAACACAGAGTCTAGCAGATGTAGCGGACCACGTCGGTACGGGCCCACTCAAATGTCAACAGATCCAGTCACAGTACCTTTTACTTGGGGCGCCCGGCACGGATGTGCGAGCCGGTTCCGGTGATCGTCGCGGTGCAGAAAGGAAGCGTTGCAGGACGCGTTGTCCCTCGATGCGGTGCAGGCAGCGGCCCGCTGACAGAGTCGGTGGATCCAAGGCTTGCGTTGCAGGGCGAGACGGTGCTTCGATGCAGTGCTTGCAGCTTGCGGTGCAGCGAATGAGCAGGAGTTCGTGAGCTGGCGTCGATCAGTCTGGACAGTGGTGCGAGTCGGGCGGTGCGTCGCAAAGCATGCGAGGCGGTGTCCAACTCCGGTGAGGTCACAGGACTCGAAGTCAGCAGCAGTGACCGTGTCAGGCAGACCAGTTTGATTCGCTGTAGCGAGGCGTTGCTCATCGCGGTGTCTACCAGTCGCGGTGCAGGCTACGGCACGGTGACGGCGTCAGGATGGAGTCGATGAGCGCAGAGATTGCGTTGTTCGAGGCGGACGTTACTTGATGCGGTGCCTACAGGACACCGGGCTGGTCGTAAGAGTCGGTCACAGCTCCCTGCCTTTGTAGCCACTTGTTTCCAGCAGCAATTCACAAAGGCTGGTGAAGTCCACTGGTCCTGGGACTTCGGTCAGGGGGCAAGCTCTCTTCCAAGCCCTTGGAGATCTTTGCACAAGATGAAAGAAAAGTCCACAAAGTTCTTTCTCCTCTCTTTGGCAGTAAGGCAACCTCTGCAGGCCAATCCCCCAAGCAGCACTTCAGCTTGGGGATAGTCTCTCCTCAGTTTCTTCAGGTTCCTCTCCTCAGCAGAGGTTTCGTCTTGTAAGTCCAGAAGTGATCTAATTTCATGGGATCAGGGGCCAATATTTATACCCCGAAATCCTTTGTTCTCTGAGTGAAGAGGGGCCTGTGCCTAGTCCAAACCAGTTCTGAAGCACTCTGTTCACCAGACTTCTCCTTTCCTTTCACAGCGCAGGGCAGACACATCAGACGCCCCACAGGAGGCAGAGGCAGCATTGTGGAAGGCACGTACAGTCCTGGAGCACTTTGTTGACATTCTTCCTTCTCTTCTTTCAGTGTGCAGGGCAGAGACATCAGATGCACCACAGGGGGTGGAGACGGCATTGAAGATGGAAGGCCCAGCCCTATTCACGTCCCAGGTGCAACTCCTCCCTCCCATCTAGATGCAGATCTCTCTATTCACCACCGGGCTGCCCCAGCCTGTCTCCTGGAATCCCCCAGCCCTGTCACTCACAAAACCAGACAAAGGAATACACAACCTAGCAGAGGCAGGCTTAAATGGTTAGGCAAGCAAATACCTACTTTCTAAAAGTGGTATTTGCAAACACAGAATATTAAAATAAACTTCACTAAAAGATGTATTTTATTATTCTGAGTCCAGGAATACTAAACTCAAATTTCTACCATGTTCTCTAAGCCTGTTAGGATTATAAAGTGTAACAATTCAAACGCCCATTCTGGCCTATTGAGAACAGGTAGCCTTGAAATAGTGAAAAACGGAAATGGCTGTAATTCACTATTAGGACATGCCTCACACATCAGGGCTTGTCCTACTTATACTTACAATGCACCCTGCCCTTGGGCCTACCATAGGGGTGACTAATATGAAGTCAAGGGAAGGTTTAGGGACTGGCAAGTGGGTGCACTAGCCCAGTCAGCATGACAGTACCAGACTGCACGCAGGCTCTGCGATGGCAGACCTTAGACACATTTTACAAGGCCGCTTCTGTGGGTGGCACAACCAGTGCTGCAAGCCCACTAGCGGCATTTGGATTTACATGCCCTGAGCACACTCAGTGCACTGTACTAGGGTCTGACAAGTAAACCAAATATCCAATCATGGAACCCACTAATCAATACATCAATTTATAGTAGGGAGCACTCGCACTGTGGCACTGGACAGCAGTGGCACAGTGCCCAATGCATCTAACACCAGCAAAAACACATGAGGAAACAGTAAAAATGGAAGGCAGACCCACGCCAATGGTGCCAGGTCTAACACGTGTACCGTCCAGCTGAAATGTGGGAAGAACTACCCTACCTCCTGGGAGTTCTCATCACTAAGGCGGAAAAATCTGGACAGACCATCAGCGTTGGCATGTTCTGTACCAGGGCGGTGTTCCACCGTAAAGTCCATACCCTGTAGGGAAAAGGACCACCTCAACAGCTTTGGATTCTCATTTCTCATCTGCATCAACCATCTGAGAGGCCTGTGGTCTGTCTGAACCTGGAAGTGAGTCCCAAACAAGTATGGTCTCAGCTTCTTCAGTGCCCAGACCACAGCAAATGCCTCAGGCTCAATAGCACTCCACCTCTGTTCCCGTGGAAGTAACCTCCTTCTGATGAAGGCTACAGGTTGATCTAGGCCCTCTTCATTCATCTGTGACAAAACAGTCCCCACACCATGCTCTAAAGCATCTGTTTGAACGATGAACTCTTTGGAGAAGTTGGGTGCCAGGAGCACGAGCGCCGTGCACATGGCAGCTTTCAGGGCCTCAAAAGCTTTCTGACAGGTGTCAGTCCAAATCACTTTCTTGGGCTGCTTCCTGGAAGTCAGCTCTGTCAAGGGTGCAACAATGTTGCCATGCCCCTTGACAAACCTCCTGTAGTACCCAGTGAGTCCTAAAAAGGCCCTCACCTCTGTCTGGGTTTTGGGGGGTCCCAAGCCAGGATGGTTTCAATCTTGGGTTGGAGGGGCGCCACCTGGCCGCTCCCCACTTGGTGTCTCAAATACACCACAGAACCCTTCCTGATCTGGCACTTGCTCACCTTGATCGTGGGGCCTGTCTTCCGCAGTGCCAACAACACTTCCCAGAGGTGGTGCAGATGTTCCTCCCAAGTGACACTGAACACTGTGATGTCATCCAGATAGGCGGCACTGAACTCATCCAGTGCAACCAACACCTGCTTGACCAACCTCTGAAAGGTGGAGTGGGATTCTTCATCCCAAAGGGCATAACCCGGAACTGGAAATGCCCATCTGGTGTGGAGAATGCTGACCTCTCCTTTGCCCCATCAGTCAATGCGATCTGCCAATACCCAGACGTCAAGTCAAACGTGCTGAGGTACCTTGCAGCCCCTGACTGATCAATGAGCTCATCAGCTCTGGGGATAGGGTGCGTGTCGGTCTTCGTGACCGAATTGAGCCCTCGGTAGTCCACACAGAACCGGAGTTCGGGTATGGCACCCAGCCCTGCAGCCTTCGGGACCAAGACCACTGGGCTGGCCCAAGGACTGCTGGAGGACTCAATCACCCCTAGTGCAAGCATTTTTGAAAACTCCCCTTTGATGCAAGCCCTTACCCTGTCAGTTACCCTGTAAGACTTGTGCTTCACAGGTAAGCTGTCTCCTGTATCCACATCATGGACGCACCAATCTGTGATACTAGGAACCAGGGAGAACAAATCAGAGAACTGTCCCAGCAACTGGCGGCAGTCATTCAGTTGCTCAGGGGTCAGGGCGGAAGAGAGATTTACACCATCCACTGACCCATCTTGCTCTGAGGCTGACAGGAGGTCAGGAAGAGGCTCAGTCTCCTCCTCCTCCACAACCTCAAATGGACCGGTCCACTTATCCTGGAGCGCACAGGGCTCCACTGGGGCCATGACCCACACTTTCTGACCAGGTTGAAGCTCTACCTGAGTGGCATTCTGGTCATGCAACCGCTTCATCTCCTCCTGGCTGGCTTCCTGATTTGCCTCAGCGAGTTGCCTGAAACGCCTATTCTGGTTCCTGAACGCCAGCATGTAGCTATATACACCCTGGGGAGGTTTCCTGGGAGATTGCACCCAGCCTTCCTTGACCAGACTCAGAGATCCTCTGACCAGGTGCCCATAGAGAAGCTCAAAGGGACTGATCCCTAGAGATTTCTGTGGCACCTCCTGGTATGCAAACAACAGGCATGGTAAGAGGACGACCCACTTACGCCTCATGGGTTCCTCAAGACCCATAATCATGCCCTTTAGGGTTCGGTTGAACCTTTCAACCAACCCATTACCTTGGCGGTGGTAAGGAGTGGTGAACTTGTAAGTTACCCCACACTCCTGCCACAAGGACTTCATATACTTGGAAATGAAGTTGGTGCCCTGGTCAGACTCAACCTCTCGAGGGAATCCTACTTGTGAGAAAATTCCCATCAGTGCTGGTCCCACCACGGGGTCCGTCACTGTCCTCAGAGGTATGGCTTCCGGGTACCGGGTGGCATGGTCCACCAAGACCAGGATGAACCTGTTGCCCATGGCTGTCTTGGGGTCCAGTGGCCCCAGAATGTCAATCCCCACCCGCTCAAAGGGGGTACTGACCACAGGGATTGGCTGGAGAGGAGCCTTCTTCTTCCTCGTTCCACTTGCCTGGCAAGTCTGACAAGTCCTGCAATGAGTGTCCGAACTCTTGCGCATTTGGGGCCAATGAAAGTGGGTGACAAGCCTCTCAAAGGCCTTGTCTTGCCCCAAATGTCCTGCCAATGGCACATCATGAACCAGCCCTAGTAGGAAGGCTCTGAAGATCTGGGGTACCACCAGCACACGGGCTGACCCAGGCTCAGCAACCTTAGGCTCACTATACAGGAGACCATTCTCCCAGTAGATCCAGTGTGACCCAGACTGATCACCTGCTGCCTGGCTTGCAGCCTGCTGCCGCAAGCCCTCAAGAGAAGGGCATTCTCTCTGCTCCCTGCAGAATTTTTCCGTGGAGGGGCCTCATTCTTGCTGCCAATGGGTCAGCTCAGGTAGGTCCCCCAGTTCAGCTACTTGTTCCCCGGTGGGCTCCAGAGCATCCCCCTCAGGGTCTACCTCCTCCTGGGCCATGGGAACTTCGGGGGCCTGTTTCCCGCACCCCCTGCCTCTTCTCTTTAAGGCAGGTTCCTGGGCCTCCCTCTCAGGCTCCAGGTCCTCTTGAGCACCCCTACTGGCTGCCATTGACCGGGTGGTCAGGCACGCCCAGTCAGGCAAACTCACCATCCTCAGGTGAGTACTCTTCTCCACCTTCTCCCAAGGTGAGCTCTCCAAATCGTTCCCCAACAAACAGTCAACAGGCATGGGGGACCTCACAGCCACCTGAAGAGTACCAGAGACCCCCCCTCACTCAAAGGGAACCTGAGCCATTGGACAATGGCTCTCTGTGTTGTCGGCATTAACAACTCGGCAGAATGCATGTGGGACAACCTGCTCTTGAGACACCAGGTGACACCTGACAGCTGTCACACTGGCTCCTGTGTCTCTAAGAGTCTCCACCATTTGGCCATTGATGGTCACCCACTGCCCATATTTCTTAGTTTTCCTGGGTAGTTGGTTCTCTGGGACCACCTCACAGTCTCCTAAAGAGACAAGGGACATTTCTGCGGGACCCCACCCACCTTGGACTTCCATCTCCTCCCCAAAGGCTACACTAGCCATCTGCCGGGGCGGAGCACCAGTGGATGCGGGTTTACCAAACAGGCGGCACCTGGGATTATTCACCTTATGACCACCCAGGACCCCACATTTTTAACATCTCAGGGGTCCCTGTGGATCAGGATTACCTGTCCGGACCACTGGCTTTCTCTCAGGGGGAGTCTGGGAACCTTTCCGTTGGTTCCCTTGGGAATTACTTTGGGGCCCTCTGTGGAACTCCCTCTGTTTACCCTTGTCCCCCCCACTCTTCTGCTGGGGTCCCTGCCCACCTTTGGGTGAGTCTCCCATGTGACCCTTGTGGACCCTGGTACTGACCCAGCGGTCTGCCTCCTCAGCAAGCTTCCTAGGGTTATTCAGCTTGCTATCAATCAGGTGTTGGCGCAAGGACCTTCAACAAGCCACCCAAGCATTAGTCCTCTCCAGAATAGACTACGGGATCGCGACTCTGACAGGGACAGCAAAATCTCCCCTTGCCCCCTTGAAGACGACACTCAATGCAGCAGCAAGAATGGTCTCTGGAATTAAGAAATTTAAGCACATCTCTCCAGCCCTCAGAGAACTCAAAAGACTCCCAGTGGAGTTGCGAGCCAGTTTCAGAACAGCCTGCATCACGCACAAAGCCCTGCACACAGGCAAACCAGAATACCTGGCCGCCAAGCTCAACAGGGCAGGCCAGTCCAGGAACCTCCGGAGCTCCAGCTCTCTACTGCTCATCTCTCCTAAAACTCGCAAGCACAGAACCACAGCCAAATCTTTTGCTGGTAACGCTCCTAAAATCTGGAACTCCATTCCTCCCCCCATTAGAAAAATCCCCTTGTTTTCAAAATTCAAGAGGCTACTCAAATACCTCTTCCTCGACTGTACTCGAGGGAACTGACAGACTCCGGACTGCCCCCAACTGTCACTCCAGCTTTCCTAAAATGTCGAGTCTGACAACACGGTCGCAGCTCAAGATATCCTCTGGGTACAAACATTTTGATGACCCATTCTGTATGGTTGAATATCTGCCCACTATTATATATGATGTATATGTTGTGAAGCGCTCTGATACCCTTTGGTCTAGCTAGCGCTATACAAAACTACTAAAATAAAAAAAATAAAAAATAAAAAAATCCAAGAGACCTTGCACATCATTAACTTTGCTGCCCTTTACCCAACCATCCAATGCTCTGCAAAAGAAAGTGACATACATCTACCCAGGTACTATTTTCTATCTTCTTGCACTTCCTGAACCTCTGCCTATAGAGTTCAGGGGTCAAACCATACCTAGTCATGAGTGCCTCTTTCATGTGGCTATAGGAATTATGGACTTTAGAAGGCAAATCCAACAGTGTGTCCCGCCCCTCACTAAGGAACCTTCCCCAAAACCCCGCTCCCCAATCTCTCTCAGGGACCCGGTGGGAATACATGGCTACCTCATAGGCTCTGAACCCGTGCCCAATATCATCATTCTCAAAAAACTCCTATACCACATATTTGGGGATGTATACTCTACCTTCCCCAGGTGCTGATGGTATGCTGCCTCCAGAGGGAGTAATCTTTAGGCTCCTGGCTTTCAGATACAATTCCCTCAAAACTTTGTCATGCTCCAACTGTAATCTCTTTACCTCTAGAGCTAGCTTCTTGCTTTCTAGCTCCACCTCTAGAGCCATTTTCTTGCTTTCTAGCTCCAGTTGCCCATTCAATTTGAGTTTGGCCATCTCCATTTCATGCATCCTGTTTTCTTTCCTGTCTGCCAACTCTTCTGGGGACAGACCTCGGGCAGAAACACTGCTACCCACTGGGGAGGGCGCACCCCTCTTCTCAGGACCCAGTGGCCCACCAAGTTGCTGCTCTGCATCCTCATAATCCACTAAATCACCTGGGGTATTCATCGCTGCCATCCAGGCCCTCAGCGCCTTGTGGTACTGCTCCTTCCTGGTGATTCCGGTCAGGGGAATTTTAAACATTTTGCAGAAGCTCCTGAGCTGCTTAATGGTGTAGCTTTCTATTTTCTCTTCTTCCCAATCACAGTCAACAGATGCAACGGAGGTTGTCTCCTCCACGATGACTGAATCGGGCATGATTTAAAAAAAACAATGGAGATCTCTGGCAAAAACAAGTATCAGAAGTACGTGGTCGTGTTATGGTCTGCACTCACTAAGTAGTGTTCACCAATCACTGTACATGAGTCAAAAATGCTAATTCGAAATCCCTTCCGCTGACCACCAATGTTAGAATTGGGGGTTTCTAGTTGGCACAGGTAGGTACTTGTGACAAATAGGGACCCTCTCCTCTAGTCAGGATAAGGGGATTACACTCCTAAAATAACCCCTGCTCACCCCCTTGGTAGCTTGGCATGAGCAGAATGGCTGTATCTCAGAGGCGTTGTAAGTTAAGCATTTGTGAGCACATACAGTAACCCAGTGACAACACTACAAATGGACACCACACAAGGTTTTATATAAAAAATAAGGATATTTATATAGAGTTACCACAAGACCAATAAACGACAAAAAGAATCCACAGTACTATTAGATTTCAAGAGTTCTTGTACAAAGGCTTAAATCAAGGTTTTGTGCGAGTCGGTAGCCTGGTCCGGCTACAGCGTTGTTGAAAATAACACAGAGTCTAACAGATCTAGCGGACCATGTCGGTACGGGCCCACTCAAATGTCGACAGATCCAGTCACAGTACCTTTTACTTGGGGCGGCCGGCACGAATGTGCGAGCCGGTTCCGGTGATCGTCGCGGTGCAGAAAGGAAGCGTTGCAGGACGCGTTGTCCCTCGATGCGGTGCAGGCAGCGGCCATTTGACAGAGTCGGTGGATCCAAGGCTTGCGTTGCAGGGCAAGACGGTGCTTCGATGCGGTGCTTGCAGCTTGCGGTGCGGTGAACGAGTCGGAGTTCGGGAACTGGCGTCGATCAGTCCAGACAGCGGTGCGAGTCGGGTGGTGCGTCGCAAAGCGAGCGAGGCGGTGCCCAACTCTGGTGTGGTCACAGGACTCGAAGTCAGCAGCAGTGACCGTGTCAGTCAGACCAGTTCGATTCGGTGTAGCGAGGCGTTGCACATCGCGGTGTCTACCAGTCACGGTGCAGGCTACGGCTAGGTGACGGCGTCAGGATGGAGTCGATGAGCGCAGAGATTGCGTTGTTCGAGGCGGACGTTACTTGATGCGGTGCCTACAGGACACCAGCCGGTCGTGAGAGTCGGTCACAGCTCCCTGCCTTTGTAGCCACTTGTTTCCAGCAGCAATTCACAAAGGCTGGTGAAGTCCACTGGTCCTGGGACTTTGGTCAGGGGGCAAGCTCTCTTCCAAGCCCTTGCTGATATTTGCACAAGTTGAAAGAAAAGTCCACAAAGTTCTTTCTCCTCTCTTTGGCAGTAAGGCAACCACTGCAGGCCAATCCCCCAAGCAGCACTTCAGCTTGGGCATAGTCTCTCCTCAGTTTCTTCAGGTTCCTCTCCTCAGCAGAGGTTTCGTCTTGTAAGTCCAGAGTGATCTAATGTCATGGGATCAGGGTCCCAATATTTATACCCCAAAATCCTTTGTTCTCTGAGTGGAGAGGGGCCTGTGCCTAGTCCAAACCAGTTCTGAAGCACTCTGTTTACCAGACTTCTCCTTTCCTTTCACAGCGCAGGGCAGACACAGCATTATGGAAGGCAAGTACAGTCCTGGAGCACTTTGTTGACAGTCGTCCTTCTCTTATTTCAGTGTGCAGGGTAGAGACATCCGACGCGCCACAGGGGGTGGAGCCGGCATTGTAGAGGGAAGGCCCAGCTCTATTCAGGTCCCAGGTGCAACTCCTCCCTCCCATCTAGATGCAGATCTCTCTATTCACCACCGAGCTGCCCCAGCCTGTCTCCTGGAATCCCCCAGCCCTGTCACTCACAAACCCAGACAAAGGAATACACAACCTAGCAGAGGCAGGCTTAAATGGTTAGGCAAGCAAATACCTTCTTTCTAAAAGTGGTATTTGCAAACACAGAATATTAAAATAAACTTCACTAAAAGATGTATTTTGTTATTCTGAGTCAAGGCATACTAAACTCGAATTTCTACCATGTTCTCTGAGCCTGTTAGGATTATAAAGTGTAACAATTCTAACAGCCCATTCTGGCCTATGGAGAACAGGTAGCCTTGCAATAGTGAAAAACGAAAATGGCTGTAATTCACTATTAGGACATGCCGCACACATCAGGGCGTGTCCTACCTTATACTTACAGTGCACCCTGTCCTTGGGCCAACAATAGGGATTACTAATATGAAGTCAAGGGAAGGTTAGGGACTGGCAAGTGGGTGCACTTGCCCAGTCAGCATAACAGTACCAGACTGCACGCAGGTTCTGCAATGGCAGACCTTAGACACATTTTACAAGGCCGCTTCTGTGGGTGGCACAACCAGTGCTGCAAGCCCACTAGCGGCATTTGGATTTACATGCCCTGGGCACACTCAGTGCACCGTATTAGGGTCTGACAAGTAAACCAAATATCCAATCATGGATCACTAATCAATACATCAATTTATAGTAGGGAGCACTCGCACTGTGGCACTGGACAGCAGTGGCACAGTGCCCAAAGCATCTAACACCAGCAAAAACACATGAGGCAACCGTAAAAATGGAAGGGAGGCCCACGCCAATGGTGCCAGGTCTAACAGTTATGTTATGTTATGTTATGAAGATTTGTAGAGTGCACTATCACCCAGAAGGGTATCCTGGCGCTGAGCAGGTGTGAGTCTAGCCACACCTCAGGCCTAGTGGGACTGTTCAAAAAGCAGTCTTCAGCTTCTTGCGGAATTCAAGAAGCGAGGAGGAGGCTCCTATTTGTAGCATCAGATCATTCCATGCTTTAGGCGTGCTATAGGAGAAGGTTTTCCATATCTGTGGGGGTTGTGCAAGTAGGAGTCCGGATGAGCGGAGGTGTCTGGAAGGTTTGTCAAAGCAAATGGGACTGTCGAGGTATGCTGGTCCAGTGATATGTATTGCCCTGAAAGTGTGGGTAAAGAGTTTTCGAATGTGCTCGTAAGTGAATGTGAAGCCAGTGGAGCTCTTTCAGGTGATGTATGATGTGAGTGTAGCATGGGAGGTTGAGAGTCATTCCGGCAGCCCAGTTCTGAATGCTCTACAGCCCTCTGGTGGGTTTTTGTTGATCCAGGCATGGATGGTGTTCCTGTAGTCCCAAACACTTGTCACCAGGTCATGCGTGATGGTTTTCTGGGTGCTGATTGGGAGCCATTTGAAAATCTTCCTTAGCATCTTCAGGGCATGGCAGCATGAGGCGTGAATAGCATTGATGTGGAAGTTCTTGGCATGCATGTTGGGGTTGGCTGTCAGTCTTAACTCTGTTGGCCACCAGGGAGAGTACCACTGTGATATGCTCTTTAGAAATATCATGATTTTGGTCTCATTGGTGTTCAGCTTTGGACATTTGGTCTTCATCCAGTGGGTGAGTTCAGTTATGAAGGTATTGAACTTCATTCAGGTACTGGGCCTCTTATCCCAGAGGGAAAGAATGATTTGTGTGTCATCAGCATAGAAGAGGATGGTGATATTTGTGAGAGAATAATGCTGGCTGGAGGGATCATGTATGAGTCGAAGAGAGTCGGCCCCAGATGAGGTCACAGGCATCCGAGGTATGCGGTGCCAGGCTGATTTACTGGGTTCATTCAGCCAGGAAGGAACAGATCTATTGGAGTATGTCCTTAGATTCCGATATCATATAGGCATTGGATGAGGATTGGGTGGGAGACCGTGTAATGCTGTAAAGAGGTCCAGGAGGGGAGGGCCATCATGTGTCTTCTGTCCCGAGCCATGCGGATGTCATTTGTGGCAGCAATGAGGGCAGTTTCCATGCTGCGCCTGGGTCTAAAGCCAGACTCAGTGGTGTTGAGGGGTAGGTGGTTGTTGAGGTATTCTGTGAGGTGTCTGTAAATGATTTTCTTTAAGACCACCATTTGGAAATGGTAGCAGAGAGATAGTTCTGCAGCTGACAAGTTCTGTGGGGTCTACAGAGAGTTTCTTCAGCAATGTGAGGACAGTTGTGTGTTTCCATGCATCTGAGAAGGTCGCAGAAGAAGTGTAGGCATTCAAAATGGGTGTGAGCATGGCATTGATGTGTGTTTATCCTCTGGAGTATGCGTGCTGGGGGCTTGGGTCTTATGGGGCCCCTGAGTTGATGGACATTATGGTGGTTCGTGAGGTGCTTGGCAAGGTCTGCTGTGTCCGTTTTCCAGACTGAAGTTGCTGTAAATGGAGATAATTTTGTTGCTGAAGAATTGAGAGAGATTGTGTTGCAGAGATCCTGTGAGAGTTGGAGGTGGCTGGTTGTGAGGTGAAATCTTTCACAATGGCAAATATTTCTTTGCTTCTGTTTTTGCTGCCATTGAAGAGGTCAACCAGAGTGGCACATTTGGTGGTTGAGATAATTTTGTGGTAGCATCTTAGGGTGGATTCTAACATGCTCCAGTTGTATTCAGTGGAGTTTTATCAGTCTGATTTCCTCTGTGTACCAACTGGCTTGGGGTTTGGATCTTGTTGTATATTTGAAGGGGGCCAAGGAGTGGACGCAGAAAGTGATCCAATTGTTGACATTCTTGATGGCTTTTAGGGAACTGTTGCTGTGTTTGGGACAGTGAGGCCTGAGAGCTGTTTTCTGTTCCTTTTCAGGGATTCTGTTCCAGTTTTGGCAGGCTGGTCTGGCAGTGGTGCATGTGCATTGAACCAAGATGGCAATGTAGAACACGGTGATGAAGAACTTGTTGAGGGTTTGGTCTGTCTAGGAGGCTGGTGTGGGCTTGTTGTCTCGGAACTTGTTGAACTTGGTGGAAAATAGGTTCAGGAGGTTTCTTGCATCGTGGGTAGGTTCCTTTACTTGTTGGGTAAGGCCCAACCTTCCAAGGTCTTCAATCAGTGCTCTTAAGTTGGAGCTGGCATGGCCTCCCAGGTGAAAGTTCAGGTTTCCGAGTAGGATGTAATTACTCGCATTGAGGGCAGGTGGGGCAATAAAGTCTGTGATATTGTCAGTAAAGTTGGTGTGCAGTTCTGGTGGACTGTAAATGAGAGTGCCACTTAGGGTGATGTTGGCTGTCACATGGAGCTTGAATGACAGGTGTTCCATGCTAGAAGATGGAGTGTCCATAGATGTGGTGCAGCTGTTGGAGCTCATGTGAATTATGACGATTTCACTTAGAGGCTTGTGAATTCTGTCGTGCCTGGCAATCTTGTAGCCCCGGGGATTAGTGTGGTGATATCAGGTGTCGATGAAGGGTTCAACCAAGTTTCCATGAGTAAAGGTAAGTCAGTAGCATTATTGTACAGCAAATTCCAGATTTCTGTGGTGTGTTTGGTGAGTGAGCGGGTGGTGAGGAGCATGCATACAAGTGTGGAGTGTTGTGTGGATGGTGAGGAGCATGCATTCAAATGTGGAGTGTTGTGTGGGTGGTTGCTGGACTCTGTGGGTTTTTCTTGGTTTCGTTTGTTCAAATTCCACCCTCAATTTCTCAGAATGTTATTCCTTGTTCGGTTGAAGAAACGTACTCACTGAGATAGCTGTCTTGGGATTACTGGCACCCCCAGCTTATAAGAGACAACTTCCAAGGTAATCATTGAACAGCTTAGATTTTATTGCCCTTCGACAAAAGATTTCCAGTCCTTCCCATAACTACGTGGATCACATGCAATATCTGTTTGAACAATACAGTTAACATGTTGCTATAGCTCCTCCATAGACAGAGAACCTGGAAACTTCCATTTCCTACAAATATCCTGCCTTGCAAGTGAAACCAGGTAAAAGACAAGCCCCACCTTCACATCTTACGCATCATCTACTATTGTATAATCTATACCAAAACAGACCAGCTGAGGGCTTACCTTGACTTGATGGCCACTTACTTCATTGAGAGTCTTACTCATGAAATTTCAATATGATGAACCTGTGGATGTCATTTGCCTGCTATGATCCACATTTTGGGCAGGGGGGGGCCTTGCCTTTTACTTTTGCCAGTTCACCTGGAGTCCAATAAGGCACATGAAAAAAGTTATTCCTTTTGAGTGGTGCAGATTATACTACAGAGTAAAGAGTACTTAGAGATTCTTTTTTTTTATAAACATTTTTATTGTTTTGCAGCAAGAAACAAACACATATAACAAGCATGTCAGTATCAAGTCACCCCCCCCGCACCCCCCACCCCGTATCCCCCCATTTCCCTCATGGTCCAGTATCCCAGTGCCAGAGTTCAGATGTTCAACCCTTGCAGTCCTCCAAGTCCTTTTCAGCATGATCTCCCGGCCCCAAACGCCATTCCCCTTCGTGGCAATCAAACGTGTACATGTTCGTGCCTCCTTAGAGTCCTCCATCTAGTCCATGATAGTGTCTCCATTTACCCCATACTCTGCGGAACTTCTTCGGGCACCCTCATGCTTTGTATGTGACCCTTTCGGCCGCCATATAGAGGTCCATACCCCTCCTCCATTCCCCTAGCTGTGGTATATCTGGCGCCCCCCATTTCCTAGCTATGTCCCTCTTGGCCACTACCAGGGCTAATACTAGGAATATCAGCAGTGGGCGGGCTAAGTCTACATCACTGGTCATTCCCAGGAGTATGAGCTTCGGGTCTAACGGATTGTCTGTCCCCAGTACCTCACCTAATTCGGCAGTTACCTCTCCCCAGTAAGTTTGAATGTGCGGGCAGGACCAGATTATGTGTACGAAATCCCCGTTGTCATGTCTGCAGCGCAGGCAGCAGGGGTGGGACACTCTCCCCGGTATACAGCCTTTACAACGAAACTTTTACTACGAACTACCATTACAACGAAACTTTTACAACGCAAACCATTACAACGCATAGCGCTGGGGGCGCTCTAGGATAGGGAATAGGTTTAATGGGACGCTCGAGGGCAGCCATGCGCTTTATAAATTCCTTTTCATTTCATTTCATTTCATGTACTATCCAACACCTTCCCTACTATCCACGGGGACTGGAATTGGAATAGTAAATTAAACTATTCACTATCCAGCGCCCAAAAGCATTATGCGTTGTAATGGTATGTGTTGTAAAACCTACGATGTAAAGGTAGGCGTTGGAAAGTTATGCGTTGTAACGTCATACATCCACTCTCCCCATTTTATAGAGCCGCACTCTATCGAAGTAAGCCCTATGCAAGACCTTAAACTGTATTAGGCGGGGATGTGATTTAATTGCCACCTCCCTGGGGTGCATCAGTACCACACCCCAGTCTACGTCATCCATGTCCCCTACTTCTTGTTCCCATGTGGCCCGGAGGCCTTCCAGTCTGTTTGGCCTATTATTCATAATAGTTTTATATGTTAGGGATACGGCCTTTTCAGGGATCCTTTCCTGCAGCAGGCGCCTTCCAGAGGAGCGTGTTCGGGGAGCGCCTCTTGTAATGCCCCCTCTGCCCTCCATGCATGCCTCAATTGCATTTTTTTTAAAAACTGGGAGCAGTGGAGCCCAAATTCTCTCTGCAGTGAGGGAAATGACTTTAGTGTCACGCTTTTGGTCACATCTCCTAAAGTAGAGTTGCCTATGACGTCCCATCCCTGAAACCCTCTTAACTTGCCGAGTTCCTTCAGCCAGAAGCAGTCCCATAGCGGTGTCTGCTCCGTTGGTCTGTGATCCCACTCAATGGCTTTTGTCGCCCTTTTCCACGTCCTCAGTGTGATTTTAGTAGCCGGCAATAGTCTGGCCTGTCCCTTCCCTCTGTAAATGGTACTTAGAGATTCTTGACACAGACGGGCCATGTCTGTCTCTGGTATATCCACCCTCCAGACAAAAGATGGCATGAGGCACTGCTTGTCGTGAGACTCAAGGAGATCCCAATACCAGCTTGCAACTTCATTCTTTAAAATATCAGTACTCTTGATCCTGCTCTCCCACTTAGACTGTATGAGTGTCAGAGAGTGGGCTCTTGGGTAGTGTCAGTGTGGTGAGTGTTGGGTATGGGTAGGTGCAGCAGCATATGGAGCGGCAGCTTGGGTTGAGGGCATGAAGGGTTGCAGCATGGTAGCAGTGGAAAGGGGAGGACCATGGTTCCTGGTGCTTTGTGGGTTCAAGGCATGGATGTGAGCAGACAGGTTTGCCTTTGGCATGCCTTTGGTGCACCAGCAGCACATCTGTTGCACATCCACGCAGTGGGAAGAAGTTCTTTAGAATTTCAGAAAAATTCTATATACCTAAGCACCCCTCCATGTGTCTCCAAAAAGTAACTGCATCCTTTTACTTCCTGTAAAACATCAAGATGAAAAATGAAAAGTAGATGGAAAGGATCAAGGGGTTTAGGTAGATAGGGTGCAGTACTGTGAAAAGGAAGCCTTGGACTTGAGCACTGAAAATTCCATTAACTAATCAGACCATTACCACCATCCATTTTCCTTGTCACAGTTGTAACTCTAAGAGGAGGGGACATGGCCAAGCAACATGGCATATAGGACGTGAGCCTCTGAGCTCCCGGCCGGCCTCCTTGGAAAATCCTGTCTCATCCTTCTGCAACTATCCTGATAACCAGCGCAAACTTACTGGGAAGGCTCCTTTGTTCGCCCTGCTGCCTGTGGGGTCCTCGAGAGGGGGCACCTGTTGCACGAGCCGATCTGTGTTCACTGAACGACAGGGCTGCTCTAGGGCCTGCTGCATGGCTGGCTGCTGAGAGGGCGCTCGGGTGTTACTGAGCCCTCAACCCCACGGCGGAGAATGTTAGAGCCCCTCGCCTTCCTTGGTGGCAGGTGAGGCGGATGTTGTGTGCCGCTGCTGGGTGTGGCCACCTGTGTCCGTGGCCAAGAGGAATCGAGTCTGCCTCCCGGGTCGGGAGCATGGCCCAAGGTACTGAGCTGTTGATGGGCTATCGCGCCGACGTGTCCCTCGCTGTGGATGCTGGGTCCGGCCCCTCATCTCCTTTGTTGTGCGGGAGATGGAGTGTTGTGTTCCGTGGTTCAGGATCATTGCCTGGGGATGTGATGACTTGTCTGGGCTGCATGCCCTGGCTCTTGGGCTGGGATGCGGCCGTGTGAGTGGAGCTAATGCCGCTGGAGAGGTCTGTGGCCACACAGGATTGGAGATGAGTGGGGCCCTCGGCTCCTGGGGCCCTGCCAGCACCTCCCACAAGTCTCGGCCTGGACGCCAGCTGTGAAGCTGGCTGGGGTAGCAGTGGTGGGAGCCTGGCTGGGCCTCGTGCGGCCTATTTGATCTTGGGGCGGGCCCGCCCTTTGGTTCTGAACTGAGGTGTCTATCCTGCTTGTGCCAGATGGGGGGGGGGGCATGGAGGGTCACGTCTTGCCCTGCTGGGCTACCTCCCCCCGACAATAGCTTGGCTTGTGTCCTCTGCTGGTGGCCTGGCTGTGCTCTCCTTTTGGGGGCCCTAGCACTCCAAAGAAAATGGAGTATAGGTAGCAGAGGACTCAATCTCCGGGGACTGAGAAAACGTGGCGGAGGGGTTGGCTTCCTATGCTCGCCTCTCGTGTCCTGACAATGGCCTGGAAAATACTGCCCCACCCCACTCTGAATTGGGTTGGGGGGCAGTGGAGCTCTGACCTCCTACCGACTAACTGGTTGCCAATTGCGCTTTGCAGAGCTTGGGTGTGGCTCTGAGGACCCTCTGGTGGAGCTATCCACCTGTGTTGTGCACTGTGGACTGAGTCGGGGGTCCCCTCCTTGGTGTTTTCCACCTTCCTGGTGAAAAAGCTGATGGGTGTCCCTGCCCGCTTGGAGACTAAGGCGGAGGGCTGGTGTTTGCTATCCGGGCTGATTATTCCTGTGGCTGATCCTCAGGAATGGATAGTGGTGGATGGCATTGCTAACTGACGGAATGGGTAAGGACAGAGCTGCAAAACCATTGGGGCCTAATGCAATAACCCAATACACGACACCCCACCTCCACCCTCCCCCCTCAGCGCATAACAGTGTTCTAGGAAGGTTTTGAGGAACCAGATCGAGACTGTCTCTATTGATGTAAATCTACTGGGGGCAGACCTCCAAAAAATCACTGATAAGGTGATCATGGCTGAGGGCGACATTGTTGAATTCAAGGGGGAGGTGGTGACATTAAAACAACAGATGGCCCAGATGACAGAGTCTACGAGGGCCCTGAAGTGCTGCGCTGAGGACGCGGAGGGCTGCACCAGACGCACTAACATCCATGTGCTAGGTTTTCCAGAGCACTTGGAACAGGGATCGGCGGAACTGTTCCTAGAGCAGTGGATCCACAACCGGAGGTATTCATCATGGAGGGGGCACACAGGGCTCAGGTGCCCCCTCACAATCATAGCAAAAGTCTTGAATTACTGGGACAGAGACTGTAAACTACAAGTGGCTAGAAAGCAGTAAGGTTTATGCTATGAGAATAACAAAATCACCTGTTACCTGGACTTCCACAGGCAGGTCCAGGAATTGAGAAAATCTTTCCTGGGGGTCAAGAAAGGAAGCTCCAGGATCTACATGTTCTTATACCCTGCCAAATGTGCTCCCCCATTGGAACAGCGAAATCAGAGGCGGAGGTGGGGTGCCCGCTTTGGTGGGGGATTGCAGCGCAAAGCGGGACCGGCACATGGCGAAATACAGGAGCAGCGGCGGGTCACCCTGGGTACAGATAGTACCATGCAGCTGGGTACGTCTGAGGTGGAGTGCCCGGGGTCTCCCGCTGTTGCCACAGCATTGGATGCTGATGACCATTCGCAGATGCTGGGTCCCACAGTCAATATCATACCAGAGACATTGCTGAAGGAGGACTCTGGGGCCGATGGGGACTAGGTAATGGCTCTTCTGAATGGTTCATGCCCACCTACGTGCCTAATTATTTATTCGCTCCTGGGGTCTCAGCTGGCTGGGGGAGTGGGTTCAGAGCTCTGAGGGTGCCTAGGTGGGTGAGAATGATGTAGCTGAGCCCAAAATATGGGGTGTAGTGTGTGTGAATGTGTGCCCCCTTTGATTGCTCCCTAACGTATGGAACTGCTGTGAAGTGAACAATGTTTCCACAATAAATGGCTGGTTTGTCTTGGGTGGGCAGGGTGGGGTTGTTTGTTGCACTGAAGTGCTTAGTTACATGCCCCGGTTGGGCTAATGAGGAAGCTGTGCACGTCGTGGCACGAGCATGGGGCGGGCAATATTGCTAGCATTTCCGCACGTATGTTTTTCTCGGGAGGGGGGTGGGAAGTTTTGTTTGAAAGGTTATTCAATGTTGTGCACACCATGAGGGTAGTCTGTGCAGGGAATATTGATGGCGAAGGGGGGCCGACACGTGGCTCGAATTTCAAGATGAGACTGTATGACAGGGGAGGTTAGGTTCCTCAGCTGGAATGTTCGGGGCTAGGTATCGGCACAAAGCGCCACAGGGTGCTCTCCTTCTTAAAACGGCACTGTATCTCGATTGCCTGCTTACAGGAAACACACTTGGATGACTCTGGGGCTGCTAAAGTGGCCAAAAAATGGCGGGCCAGTTATTTCATTCATCCTATTCACCTTACCCTAGAAGGACTCTGGTGTGGGTGGCCCCGGAGATCCTGTTCACCCCACAGTACGTAAAGGCTGATGTTGAAGGCTGGTATATGTTGCTACAAGGCATCCTCAAAGGGCACAAGATTGCAATACTGAACACTTTTGCACCACACACTGATGTACCTGATTTTTATAAGACTATACTAGACCTGGTAGCAGCGGATCTAGATGTGCCACTTCTGTGTCTTATGGACTTTAACTGCATTCTAGATCCTGACTTGGACAGGCACCCGCCCAGGAGTGGTACCAAACCTCAAATGACTAAGAAACTGTGCACTGTGATGGGGAGTTGGGATTGCACGATGCGTGGCAGGATAGGCACCCAGCCCAGAAAGTGTTCACATGTTACTCACCCACTCACAATATGCATAGTAGACTAGATAGGGCACTAGTGTCTGGTGCCCTGGATTTCCCAGAATTGGAGGTGTCCCAATTAGCCAGATTCCTGTCTGATCATGCTGCATAGCTCAGTGGAATCCCCCCATTCTGGGTCCCCAGAGATGGAGGATGCCACTTGACATATTGGAAGATCAGGAGGGGAGGGGGACGCTTTCCTGGGCAATAATAGACTACATGATGCGCAATTGGAGTGTGACTCCTACCAGAGCCACAAAATGGGAGGTACTGAAAGCAGTGATACAGGGGGAGGCTATGGGGTTAACTTGTGGGATCAGGCACCTGTTACAACAGGAACTAAGAGAAGGGGAAGATGCCAAAGTAGAGGGTCAGTTGGGTTACCCATCGCTCACCAATGCTGATGCCACGAACGTGAGATTAGAGAACAGATTAGTGACACATGGGACAGGCCGAACAAATATACACTCAGCCTCTATCGCCAATGGCTTCACTCAAATCTGGTTGCTTACTGACCTGGATACTAAGGAGGGAGCAGACTCCACCATTACTGACCTGTCTTTGTGACTCCACTGGGGATATGGCTTACATCAGCGTGGGCATAACAGAAGTCTTTAAACAGCATGTACAGAGGGTTTACACTGCGGATCCCACCGTTTGTGTGGCCCACTATATCCCCTTCCTCCAGGGTCTGGCATGGACCCGCCGCCCTCCTGAAGGGATGAAGGAATTGGATGCCCAGTTGATGCTAGATGAAATCCTAGAGACATTGCGGGAGCTTCCTCGGGCAAAGGCCACGGGGGGACGTGTTCCCTCCGGAATTCTATCAGACCTACTCGGAGAAGCTAGCCCCGCCTCTGTTACAGGTATTTGAGGAGGCGTTTGAGTGGGGAATCCTACCCATCCATGCAGGAGGGGGAGATCTGTGTATTGAAACAAGGGGGCGCAGAACGCAACCTGGCGGCCTATCGCCCACTGACCATGATCAACGCGGATGTAAAAATCTTGTGTAAAGTATTGTCCAGGAGTCTGTACCCATACATGCCCCTCTTGATACATGAGGATCAATGTGGGTTCATCCCAGGCCACAACACGGGCATGAACATATGACGTTTAACATACATTATGCATAAGGTTAGGGATTCAAATGAGGAACTAGCCCTAGTGGCTGTGGAGCTGGAGAAAGCGTTTGATACTGTCGACTGGAAGTATTGAGATCAGTGGGGTTTGGCCCGCAGTTCTGAAAATGGGTAAAACTCCTCTACACAGACCCATGTGCCCAGGTGTGGTAGGCCCGGGCCGGCCAGAGATGTGAACGCTGGAGAGGGGAACACGCCAGGGCTGCCCGCTGTCCCCACTGCGTTTTGCACTGGCCATTGAGCTGCACACGCTCTGGACACATAGGGACCTTGGGTGTTGGACCATAAGTGTGGGACAGAGCATTCAGGTGGTTTTGTTATATGCAGATGATGCCCTGTTTATATATCTCCTCCCGTGCGAGGCGATACCTGGGCTACTTCAGCTCCTAGAAGACCTCAGTGGGTGTTCAGGTGTACCAGTAAACAAGCACAAATCTTTGCTCTTCCCGTTGGCTGCCTTGGCCACTCACCCACCGAAGTGGCTTCCGGAGCTTGGGCTGAGATGGGAAACTGATCACTTTAGATATTTGAGGGTGCAGGTCACGCATGATGACCAGCAATCTCTGCTCCTCTACGTGTACAGGGTGGTGAAGGCACTCAAGGGATCGGTGGCATTTTGGTACTCACTGCTGCTCTCTCGTATGGGCAGGCTGGTATTCGCTAAGATGGTGGTGTTACAGCGGGGCCTCTACGCTCTCCAGAAATCGATGTGTAACATTCCATGCATGTTTTTAGACAAATGGTTTCTCTGCGGCAAAATATGCAATTTAATCATCCTACCAAGACGTAGAGAGCTGCTGGGTCAGGTTGAGTGACCATCATAATATGGATCAAAAGAGGCACTGTAACCTAGTAATTAGAATTAACCATCAAGAAACATGCAGCTAAGCTGTGCTGAAGGGACATGGACCTATATACAGAAACACAGAACAAGGCCACAGCCACTAGGCCATGAAGGCTCTTCTCTAGTACCAATTAATGAATCTGAATGTATGCACCTCTCAAGCAAAACACACACTGGTAGAAGAGATGCCCAAGCTCAAAACAGAGACACTACTATGTCATGACAAGGAGACAAGTATGATGACTACCACCATTGGCAAGCAACTGTGTAAACCACATTCTATTGGCCTGTAAAGAACAAACACAGGGCCGCTAGATACTGAATTCCTCTCTAAGACCTGCACTCAATAAAAGAAGAACACAACACTATTACCTATGAATTGTGCCTGCTACCACTGGCAAGAAAGGAGCAACTGATGTGTACCCATATCGCCTCAAATGAGGACCTAGTAGAGGAACCAGTAAGTATTATAAATACATCTTCTGAGCTGAGGAAATGCCTGTGTGCTTGATTTATACAAAGATGCCATTCCATCTCCATTAGGTCCCAAAGAGAAAGGGAAGACCTGCAACACCACCAGACTCAGCGAAGACCCCTACCATTCACACAGAAACACACCAGGAGCCTCAGACCAAGTATCAATAAGGGAGTGGCAGAATCTGCTTGGACAATTAGTGGGAAATTAGGCACATTCTTAGTATCGGGAGATGTAGACATTTGTGCCATGCAGGGTGCATTATAAGAATACACTGCTAAAGTATGGTATTCTGGTAGTGTAGTGCCACAGTCACTCAGTAACATGGGGTTTATCTAAGGCTTAGTAGAGGTGTTCATGGTGCTCCAGTGTGTAGGATAGAACGTCTTGTTGCCCTTGATGAATGTCACTTAGTGCCTTTTTGGCTGAATACATTAGAGCTGGCTTCTCAAATACTCATTAAGCTCCCAAGATCTGGCCTCTCAAATACTCATCAAGCTCCCATGTTGGTACCAAGGTAGAGTAGGCTGCAGTGATGGGAATAATCGAAACAGGACCAGGAAAAAAGATGGGCCAAGAAGATAGGGCTGGAGCTGGAACTGCTGCAAGGCTTTCTCCAGGAATGAGAGAACACACAGAGGATTGTGACGCAATGAATGTCTGCAAACCCTCCCTTAAATAATACCCAAAAAAGTTAAAGGAAACAGAATTATACTAAGCCCTCCAAAACAGTATGGGATAACCTAGGAGGAACAAATAGTGTTGGTCATCTTAGATTGGTTTGTTTCATATTCTTTCAGAATTGCAAAAGTGGAATCTGAGAAGAAGATCGGCTGGCAAGCTGGTCCTGTGAGGACTTACTGCTCTCTCCAATGCTGAGGACATCCCCACTAAGGCATTATCCAGTGGGCCAAGCGCAAGGTGAGGGAAGGGAGACGCTGGCCCACTGGTGTTGGCAGAAGACTGCCGTCACTCATGCTGGCAGAAGGCAGCACATCTCACTCATCTGAGGCAATCTGGCAGGGTGCAGGTGGTACAACAAACTGTGCTCAGCATCAAACCAATAGCCAAGATATTGTTACACTAGAAATTAAAAAATGCAAAAAGAAAATGACAAGAGAGCATGGCTTCTCCATCTACGCATTCAGGAACAGAAACGATATCATGAATGAATGAATAATGGTTGCCATTGGTGCCACTCGATGCTGCTGGACCGTCTTCAGGCCATTAAAGTAACAAGGCAGGCCTTGGACTGGCTAACATCATTTTTAGCAAGGAGGAGTCAACACATTTTGATTCCTCCATGCTAGGCCACACCATGTGATGTACTTACCGGAGGCCAATCAGGACTCTGTCCTGGGCCCTACCCTTTTTAATCTGTATCTTACCACTCTGGCACGAGTAGCATAAGATCTGAGACCTAATGTGAACTCCTATGCAAATGATACACAACTGCTTTTCTCTTGGGACACGGGAGCTGAGTTGAAGGGTGCTCAGATTAAAACTTGTCTGACTGCTGCTTTTCATTGGTTAGCAATGGCTCAACTCAAATGCAATAAAGAGAAAACAGAAATGATCTTCTTTGGGAAGATCCCACCCTTCTTCTGGCAAACCTTTTGGCCAGATGGTGCTTCTCTCCCAGAACCCCAGAAAGACTCCGTTGAAAATAGGCTGTCCTTTCGGCCTCAAGTAAAATGTTGGTAGGTTCTTGTTTTGGGATTACGAGGTCCCTAAAGAAACTTCAGACTCTCTTATCCTTTTCAGCAAAGCAAATGGTCATTCAGCCACTGATAACATCTAGAATCGATTACAGTAATGAATTATATTTTGGCTTATCGGAGTACCTGAAGAACAAATTCCAAGTGACCCAGAATGCGGCGTCTCAGCTCCTCTTAAATGTTCCTATGAGAACATGGATTTCGCCACATTTGCTTGCACTCCATTGGCTGCCCATCAGGGAAAGAGTCAGATTTAAGGCCTTTTTATTAGTACATGATGCCGTAAATCAATTGGGTACCTCTTACCTCAGAGCCAGATTTGGCATTCATAACTCCACAAGAGAGCTGAGATCCACAAATCATTTTTTGGCAGAGATCCTGAGGATTCAGCATGCTAAAACAGGAGGGAGGTCTGTAGCATGCCTGGATTCAACAACTTGGAATCAGCTTCCTCTGGAACTGCGGACTATGAATAACGTTGCAATGTTTACGAAGAAACGTAAAACCTGGCTTTTTGTGCAAGCTTAAGCCTTTCTCATATTCCGACCTCTCTGCTTCGCGCTGTGACACTCCTTGGTGTAGCTGTACACAGTATAAATTACTATCATAATCATTTTAAGACTAATGCCCTCTGTTCAGAGCTTCATTGTTGTTCAGCTACATGTGTGCCATAGAAATTATTTATATACAATGTACATATTATTTTTTCTTTGTGATTTTGCCCCTGTGAGAAGGCCTCTGAGTTATTGTTGGACCATTGTCTTTCCCTGTCTGAATCTTTTCCCTTGATTTCTATTGTCATAAGGGTTAGTACCAGGTGATCTTTTGCAAAGTGTGCTGATGTAAATCAATGTAACTTCTTATAAGTGCTTCTAAAAGTCCCTGTGAACATACTCTAAGCCAAGATAGCCAAGTGTGTTCTACTATGTGGGATTGCCAAAGTGTGTGGAAGACTCAGTTTTGGTTCCTGCAGACATATCGCTATTACTACTTTGCATGTTCTGCAGCATGAGCTAGTCCACGTTGAGCAAGCCCTTGCCCCCGAATCTGTATCCAATTCTCAAACATATTCCTGTGAACTCTTGGAGTAATCCTGGCTTACTCCTGGAGTACAGGAGTAAGCCAGGGCTACTACTGGCTTACTCCTGCAATTCAGGAGTAAGATAGATTTGTGCAGTAGAACTATAAGGTTTGCATAAAAAGTGTATGCTCATTTTGTTCCAAACCTACAATATTGCATCTTGCTGCATTTCCACTCGGAATCATCTTACAAATAACAAATTCAACTCTGGCTGACTTTAATGGCTGTAGGAAATATGTCTACCCTGGTCTAATCAAATCTAGTACCAGCAGAGTAATCAAAATAGCTATGATTAATGGTAAATATTAGCGAGTGTTCTGGTTTATCAAAGATGTGATTCCAGAGTAGGCATATGCTGTTTTTCCAAAGTGTTTATGGAAATATAATTCAGATAGGAACAGATTTAGCAAAAATTAGAATAGTGAGGAGGAAGCAATTAATTCAATCTTTGCTTGAACATCAGAGGCTAGTGACTGACTTAATTGTTACAAAATAAGGCCATTTGTGAAATATCGTGTTGCTACTTTTGCTAACTTACATTTAGCACGGTTATGTAATTCAATATTTAACAACTTTTCTAAGTTCATATATCTTTGTAGTGAAAATGCCATCTGGATATAACACCATCAGGCTTGTAAGTGTATGTTGTTTAGGACCACACAATGTATCATATTGAATCACCACAACAGTAAATGGAAATGCAGAGGGGAGAGGAAGATATGCCCGTGCTTCCTACATTCAATAATTACATATAGAAGCACTTGTAAAACAGATGTTGTTGCATTTCAGTATATTATATTTCTGATAGTGTATTGAAAATGTTGGTCCTGTTTAACAAAAAAACTATCAGTCTGCAATTTGATTACATGTACAGATTTTTAGTGGTTCATGGAATGCTCGAAGAGTAAATCTATGATAATGTTAGATTTTCAAGCGTACTCTTGGTTCCTTTAGCCTACATTATTTATCACAGGGGAGAAACACCTTTGCCAAACCCTACATGGATTACCACACTGTACCACTTCCTTTTCCACCTTTGAAAACGGGTATTCCTGATCGTTTGCAAAAAATAATATTTATAAACTTTTTAAGAGTTTTCATGTATAAATGTCTGCTGATCGTGATTTTGAGAACCAATTGTGACTAATTGAGATTGTCTACTTGCAACAATCTTTCAGTTTTACATTTCTTCTGGAGTAAATCTTTTACTAAGTTCAGGACAGGTTGTGTTCTGGCAGACTCAGAAAAAGATAGTGTGCACCCACAAACTAACTATGCCCAAATATCTGTAAACTGACCCCACTTCCATTTAAAAGCAAAGGTTTTTGAACTTCAAATGCATCTGTCTATCTCACTCTTTTGATTTCAACGGGACATATGAACTTTTAAAACTAGCAGATTTGTAATATCTTCTGGGGAGGGTGCAAATCAGAATTGCATCTTCCCTGCTCATGTTGTTTAATGATGTAGCCAGCATGTATTGGCAGAGAGACTGTAATTGCTTGAGTATATTTTAGTTAAACAATGGAAATTGAGTTGAAGCATTCCCAACCAAAAATATGTTTTGCATAAAGAGGAAATGTGTGTGAGAGATTACAATGATTTGGCCCACCTTTTGTTGAAACCAAATGGGGCAGATTCACACAGAAGTACATTGATCTTCAGTCGCAGATTGACACTTATGGATGAGTGCAGATAATGATTTATGAATTTTTTTAATTCACAGCATTCCCATGAATCCGCATGGAAAGTTGAGCCAGGTGTGTTTTCATGTGAATTTCTGAAGAGGTTGAGTAAATTCCTATCTGGATAATACTCCCATATTCTGGATTTTTCAATCACAAACTTTGTATCTTCTTCCTTCACAGGGAAAATGTTTTTTTTAGTGCAGAAACACCTTCTCAAACAGGCTAGTGTGTATGGAATTCTGGGACTCACATTTGCTAATAACTTAAAAAGTATAAACAAAGAGCGGACTTAAGAACCTCACTTCTTGCTTCTGCAAATGCCCTGATAATCTTTAATTTTTGATTTGGAGCCATCGCGGTAGAGCCCATTAAAAAGGCAGTAGCAGGCAAGTGAATTCTGCAGGCTATTAATGGACCAGAATTAATTACCATTGATCAGCAAGTTAATGGAAGACACTAGAATGTCTTTTTTATAGACTCTTCTTCGTCTCCCAAAACCTCATTGATACATGCAGTAAGTCAGGTGTTGGGCCCAAATCCTGGACATTTCTAGCCTGGTCTTGAGTCTTTAGGTATCTGGTTGACATTAAACAATGTAGTAATAAGGTTAAACTTTCATCCTTAATGTTACAGTATATCATTTCACATTGGGATACATTTTTGTCACTCATTGTTGAGCTAGTAATGCACGCTGAATTGTGAGTTAATATCTTCAACATTGACGATGTGATACCCCTAAAGAAGTTAAAGAGTGCCCTTTGTGAAGGGGTAAGGGAAATCTTCATAGCTTGTGATGGAGATTACCTTGTAAGGAAGCAACCTGGAGTTCACTCCATCAGACGTGTGGGTGATGCTGAGATCTTTCCTCATTTGTTTCAGGTTATGTTATGTTATGTTATTATCATTTATATTTTGCGCACAGATGCTCCAGCTAAGGAGCGTCCTGGCGCAAGGAAAAGGTGAACACAACACAACGCAAAAGGAAACAGAAAAGTACAAACTCAGAGTGAAGAAATTAAAACAAGTAAGTTTTCCCGGCCCTACGGAATGCAAATAGATCCTCTAGCAAGCGAATTTCCAAAGGGAGGGAGTTCCAGAGAGCCGCAGCTCTCACACGAAAAGAACGACCGCCCATCCGGCTAAGCCTGAAACGCGGGATAACCGCAAGAGATTGCCCAAGAGATCTAAGAGAGCGAGTCGGGACATAGGCGGATAAAAGATTATTGAGGATCTCAGGTGCCGAACCTTTTAAGATTTTAAAAGCAAGGCTAAGGGCCTTAAAATGGATTCGACTTTTAATCGGTAACCAGTGTAGGGACCGCAGGGTATTGGAAGTGGGACAGGACCTCGGCAAACCCACCACTGCTCTCGCTGCAGCATTCTGTACTCGCTGCAAGCGGACGATCTCAGGTTGGTTAGCTCCCAGCAGGAGCGAGCTGGCATAGTCCAGCCGGGAGATAATCGTCGCTTGAATAACCAGCTGTCTCGTCGGGGCATCAAAAGATTTGAGCACCGGCCTTAGCCCACGCAGGACACAGAAACAACATGCCGCCACTCTCTTGGTATGGGTAGTGAAGCAAAGGGTATGATCTAGCCACACTCCCAGGTTCCTAAGTTCCATCACTGGTGTAGGAGCCTAACTCCGGAGGCCACCAGACGCCTCCCCAGCGGTCCGCTCCCTTCCCAACGATCATCACTTCAGTTTTTTTCGCGTTCAGCTGGAGACAGTTGTTATTCATCCAGCTGGCCACCTCTCTCAGCCCATCTCGAAACCTGGGGGCATCCTGTTCGGCATCCCCGCTGATCGTGACCGCTAGCTGCGTGTCGTCGGCATACGAGACCATGATTAGGCCCCATTGCCTGGCGACATCAGCCAGCGGCCCCACGTACAAGTTGAAAAGCGTGGGACTCAGCGAGGAGCCCTGAGGGACCCCCAGGTCCAGCTGATGGAATTTGGACTGAAAAGGAGGGGTGGCAACGCAGAAGGAGCGATCGCTAAGGAAGGAACGGAACCACTGCAGAGCAGAGCCCCAGATGCCAATGTCCTCCAGGCGGTGCAGAAGGATGCGATGGGACACCGTGTCAAAGGCAGCGCTAAGGTCTAATAAAATAAGCGCTGCCGTTTGACCTGCATCCAACACACTCCGCAGATGTTCTACCATTGCCAGAAGGGCAGTCTCCGTGCTGTGACCAGCACGGAACCCATTCTGCGTAGGATCGAGGACATTGGCCCGGGCCATATGCTCGGTTAGCGCCAGGTTGACGTGGGCCTCCATGACTTTGGCCGGCCAGGGGAGCAATGAAATCGGGCGTGTGTTTTCCGGTTTTAAAGGATCCAATGATGGTTTTTTCAGGATCGGGGAAACCACCGCCTGCTTCCACTTGGCAGGAACCGTACCTGAAGTCAAGGAAAGGTTAATCAGCGAGCACACAGCAGTACACCCCTGAAAAGAGGGATCTCTGAAGAGGGCAGGTCTAAGCGGGTCCGCAGGAGAACCAGACTTGACTCGTTGTGCCAACTTGACAAACCCATCCCAAGACAAAGTAGGGAGAGAGTGAAATGCCGGGCAGCTGCGAGGGCCATTCAGAGGGATGAGTGGCAGCGTCGTGCTGGGTCCATGACAAATGATAATGGATTATTATGTGCCAATCTCAGATAGGAATTGACTCTGGTTGGAGAATATCTGATCCAAGAGTTAATGGTTTCTGATTTTGTGATTTAAAGAATCAATATTTCTTTGCCTGTTTTCCCTTCTTGAGTGATAGGATATTCAGAAAATATGGCATTAGAACACAAAATGAGACCCAACTCAAATTTTTTTATTGCAAATACAGACTACATCTTTGATACAGAAGAGTTTCTTTTGATGTGATCTCAAGGCTCTTTACTATGACTTTTATGAGAAGAATTATTGGAGGATTTAACAGCAAATTGTTTAATATTGTTTATCCCAGTAAATTTGTATTTGTCTTAAGGTTTATTGCTATAATTTCCCATGGCCAATTATTCAAATGTGCATTGCTCAAATCATGCATTAAGATCTTTATTGTGACCATGAATACTTACTTCCAATGCTAACCACACCTTGAAACAACTTACAGCATCCATTTTTCGAACATGTGAGTGGCATTTACAGGTATTGAGAACGCTGAAATCCTGGCAGAGATCTCTGCATATGTCATGTGTTTACACCTACCAGGAATTCCTTAGGAAATTCCCGGCAGGGATAAAACAGGTAAACATATGTTTCTGACCAAATTTATTGACACGAACAGGGAACATTATGTAGATGAACAGGAACCAAAATATATTTTAGAGAAGTAGAGCACATTCTTTCATTATTCATTTATAGACAGAATTTCAAGGGTGCAAAATAAGTAAACATAATAGGAGGAAAATAATTATTTTTCCCAAACCATCTCCTAACAAAAAATCTTTCAAGCTAGGATAAATGAAACAGAGAGAGTGCAGAGCTCAGAAGACACAGAGTGTGTTGGGTGTGGGTGACAGGATTCCAGGTTTGTTTTATATTTACGCACGGCAATTGGAAGTGTTGAAAAGAGGTTGGTGGGCGTGGGTGGCAGGAAACCAGCTAACATTTTTATTTTGGCAGAGAGAGAGGAGTGGTGGGTAAAAGCAGAATGTGGTTAGGGTGAGTACAGGAGGCCAGGTTTTTTTTTATTTCGGAGAGGGAGAGGAAGCCAATACATATATGGCTTGCCATTAATCCTCTACCTCTGCATAGAGGTTCAAAGTGGGTGCAGGTGGTTTGGAGGTGACTTCATAGCATAAAATTGCAGATGTTTAAGATATATTCTGTATGACATTGTAAACAAATCAAGTTTCACACTCATTATCTAGTTCATGTCACTTAGAACATCTCAGTGAAATACTTCCCATCTATTTAACCCATCATAACTGTTAATATTTCCAATCTGTTTTTTCCGGGTTACTGCAGCTTGCTCTACAATAGGCTTAAAGTGTGAGGCAGTAGGTGGCAGTTATCTACAATACAATCCCCTATTGCAAAATCTATAGGCGCCTGACTATTTCTAGAACTCTATCAGAAAAGACATTAGTTAACCGTTACCTAACCCTAGGCTACATAACCTTTTGTGTAACTAAAGCCTTCAGAAGTGAGTTACCCCATACTGACACTATGGAGAAGCTTCAAGCTACTGAATGGATAGAAAACAAACCTGGTAGTGGGACTATTACCTATACTCCTTTTCCTGATTCTTGCTTTGAGAACACTTTGCTTTTTTTATAGCCATATCGCTATAGATCAGTATGGTATCGATTATCTGTTACCTCACTTCATGGTAGGCCAAATTCATATAATATTATAGGCCTTCCAACATTGGGCCACACTTCTGTCACCATACTGGGTGACTTCAAGCTACTGAATGGTGAGAAACCACTCAGCATATGGGGTAGCCCAATTCCTAATCAGTCAATCTGACATGGCCTTCTGTGTAGTTGCAGATCCTATCCATGCAAAGGCCCACAGTCTAGGTGCCATATTGTCTAGTGACTGCTACATTATCTTCACCCACATTGCAACAACCATTTGGTCTGACCATTACTGAATTTACTTTTCGATTTAATTCTCAACCACCATTATATTAAGGCTATTACTAACTTATCAACACTTTAACAGTCACACTCTCATTGTAACTGTATATGTGATGTTTTAAACCCCAGACAACTTTTTTCTGCCACCAACAGTTATCTTGTAGCAAAACCATTTTAGTCTTTTAAGAGTCACTCAAAATATTTGCATCACAAATCACCTTCCTTCATCACTCTAGAAAACAACCACTCGCTACCCTCTGGTGTAATTAAGACCTACAAAAATGAAACAGGCAAAACAGTTAGGAGCATCCATATGGAGAAAATGTCATCAAGTATATGATGAGGAATTTTACCTCTTCCAACAAAGAAAGCCTGAGGCATCAAGCACTCATGTCAAAGGAAATATTAGGAGAATACTATTGAACAGGCCAGAAATTACTCTTGTGGCCTCTTTAATCTAGTGTCTAGCACAATAAACCTCAATAATGATTGTGTCAATATTGTGCCTACACAGACCTAGTGTAATTAGCTTCATTCCTAGTTCATCAATAAAATGAGGACATATGGGGGGGCATGGCCATGACAGATATACTCTGTTCCTCTTTATGCACATTTGATGAAGTCTGCCTTCCTTTATGAAACCCTTGGAAGTCTCCCACTGAGCAGGTTAATCACTCTATGTGATTAGAAAAGGGTTAAGTCACCCCCTTTTAAAGAGGCTTTACTTAGCCCCCACCATCTTGTTGAATTTTAGTCTTTAATTGCATATTACAAAAGACAGCAATTTAATAGTGTAAACACTGACCTTCTTTTCTTTGGTGCATAGGGGAGGGCATCTCTAAATTTGGTATCCTATCTTGTTCTCGTCCAACAACATATTTTAGTAGCAGAAAAGGTTAAAACATAGGGGTTTGATTCTAACCATCCCACAAATGCCCTATTTATCAGTTGCTTCCACCAGCTATGTGAGCTTAGACAAATGTGGTTAGTGGTTTGCACTTCACACTAAGCACTTTTGGTGGGCTGTGACTTACGAATTGACTATTAAAATATCCTGTATGCAGACATTCACGAATCTTCTATTCAGATTTAACAAAGAGTGCAGGAGATAGCCGTCTTCTTAATCTTGGGCCTGAAGAAGAAAGATATTGTTGCTGCAGCCAGGATAAATTTCATCTCAAAGTTTGCTACCTTACCTTAAAGTGCATTATTGATCCAACAAATGACTCCTCACACAGTACAGTCAAATCTACCTAACGACCTGAGCTCTCTGAGGTAAATAATTCAAGTTTCTGGACAGACCTCACATAAAGCTGAGCTCTACAGGTGGCAAAGCATTATCCTACCAGGGCCGTAACTCTTGTACTCACTTTCACTGTAAGCTTCGCCAGGTAATACCCCTGTCCTGAGGGTGAATGATCAGTCAAGGCCTGAAGAAACATCTGTTCTATAAGTGCCAGATGACCATTTATAAGATTGATGCAAAGCAACCTTATAGATTTTGTGTGAATTCTATTTCTGCCTGTCATCCAAGGCTTGAAATTGCAGCCAATGGAGCAAGATAACACAAAAATCTCCAGGCACTTGCCACATAATCACCATGAATTACCTCTTCAGTATTAGATATCAGAGGCCTCATTTATCATAGTTTTGCATCTCCGATGCAAGGTGTTGCAGGGCGAAGCAAAACCTAGATTCAGATTTACATGGTCACACAATGCGACCCTGCATGGCTTAGTAAATTTTGTTTAACGCAAGGAAGCACAAGTCGCTGCTTTGGGTTACGCCGCGTGGTTAGGGAGTTATATTGGTGGAGCATAGGTGTTGAAACATATTCGTCATGCATGCTGACTCATTCCCGGATTTACCAACACTTGTAGACCTGGAAATGTATCCGATTTGTATGTCCTGCCACCAGAGGCGCAACGAGTATAAATATGCTTATTTCTCCTTGTTGTTTCCTCTTTCTAAGTGTGCTGCATTCTGTAGTGCACTTGGAAAGAGGAAAATGCCTCTGAGGATTGTTTTTGTGCAGGAAGGTCCCCATTCCTGCACAAAAGCAACCTGCCTACCATGCAGGCACCCATGCACCAAGGCGCAAGGTTGCCTGTAATGGCAAAGCAGCACATTGTGCGCCAGTGCAGGAATAGAGCAGGAATGCACCATATATTGGTAAATAAGGTGCATTCCTGCCCTTTCATGCAGTACAGTGCGGCAAGTTGTCTTATTGCATTTCATTACATGACAGTATGAAAAACCCTCCCCCTGGTTTGCAGGTGAATTCCTTAGAAATCATTCATTTACATCGAATGGACGACTAAATCTATAGAAGTAGATTGGAAATAATGTGGATGCTCGTGCTGCTTATATCTACGTATCAATGTTGTATCAGAATTGATGTAGGGGAGGGCCATAAATAAGAAAACCCAGTGCAAGCTTGTGTTGAAAATGGAACTCCAGTTATCAAGCACTCATTTCAATCAGTAACTCTAAGATTAATGCAACTAGTCTTGGGGCACATGATTCTTTTGGATTCGAGTAGAGTCCTTTAGAGGTTAACCTTCCTTTAAATAGATATAACATAATTCAAGGAGTTTAGAGGAAGTGAAAGTACAAATTCAACTTTTTCAACAGTGAATTATAAAAAATAAAAAAAGTTTCCACATTTGGAAGAGCAGACTTAGGGGTCGAACCATCCTGACCTCGGCGAATCTCGAATCGCCCAAACATTAAAGTGAATTCACTTATATAAGGTTCAGTGACCCTTTAATTCTGACACTTAAGATATGATCTTAAGTTTAACGATTTCCATGAATGCGTACTTCCTGGAAAACTTTCATAAAAACACGTATAATGCACCTGGACACTAATACAAGGCTTTTAAGGGATTATGTAAAATATAAATAGAAGCACCAGCCTATAACACGAAGGGAGCATGAAGCTGTGAGTTCCTTTTTCCATCACATTTCCCTTTTGTGTCTTGCTAGATAAGAGCTTCCTCTGGCGAGCATTGTATATCCACTTTGATGCCTTAATCTGGTTTGATGGATGCTGTGTATATCAAGAAGCCATTTACAGTAGGTAGGGTTTTTCGGTGTAAACATAACATTGGTTGGAACACATGTGATCACAGCTTTTCATTTGTAGGTGCAGCTTTGTGAACAATTAATCTTCCAGAAAGCGGACCAATCAAATGCCAAGAATGCAATTATCTAAAACGTTTCCGTTAGGCTTCAGATAAGCCAAATTAACTAATGCCGTAATGGCTGCTGGCGCAGTCTTGTAAGTGCTGCAAATGGCAAGGGGATTTCTGCTCCCTAAAATAAAGAATGGTTTGCTAATAGAAATAAAATCAGTCTTCATACGCGGACCTTCCGCGTTCTGGGTAAATGAAGCCTTATATTTCCTCCTCTTTCATGATCTAGGATTGGGCATGGGAAAGACATCCTACTTTCTTCTTTGGCTTTTCAATGGAGCAAAAGAATGCGGTTAATGCTCCTTGCCTCCGTCTCTGGCTGCGTGTGCACCCCAAATGGAGCAAAGAGATTTTGCATCATTTGAATTATATTTGCACTAAAGCAAAACTGGAAATACAAACTGAGTAGCAGTTGCAACAAAAAAAAATAATATATATATATATATATATATTCAGATTGACAAAGCCTGCTGCGCAGGCGAAACACGTCTCTCTTTTTATGCGGGGTCGTGGGAGACCTGAATAACAATAAAGAAGCCTTATCCATGCACACTTCGTGTACGTGCCTCTTCTTCTTGGGAGTAGGATTGTTTTCTTTGATATATATATATATATTTATTTATCTATATATATATATATATATATTTATATATATTACCTATGGACCGCCAATCCAACCTTTAGAAACATTTCCACCATAGATTACATTTTCACCAACGAAGGGCTGGCCCACAAACTTTGCAATTTCATAGTGGATGACAGAGATGAAAGCGACCACAGGCCCCTCCGCGCCACATTCAATCTGGCATGGGAACAAGTGGAATTACAAGAAGTCATTGGAACCACCACGGGCGAAGAACATCATAAAGTCCTTAAAAGAATAAAATGGTCAACCAATCTCAGCCATAGACTGTCAGATTATGTAGCCAGAAGGGAGGAAGAACCAAACCCAGCTCACACTGTGAACATCACACACCTCTGGGAAACACTGACCTCCGACATATTGAAATCTCTGGGCAACAATCACCATCCAAGAAGCGGCCAATTCCATACTGGGTCTCGCCGTTCAAAATCACGGTGCCTGATACAGAGTAAGCGTGCTCTCAACAAGGCAATTAGGGCACAAAAGAAAGGCACTCATTTGCCAGGGAGGCACTCCATTGCCACTTTGCGAACTGACTACAAAAAGAAAGTCTGGGAGCATAAAAGACTGCAGACCGAACAAAATTGGCTGACCGTGTTTTCCTTAATTAAGGGAAACAACAACAGCAGGCTTTGGCGCTTTATCAATAGTCTGACCCCCAGAGGCGTGCACAAGGAAAACAGTGTTGCCGGGAAAGTGTGGGAACTGTATGCCAAGGGGCTGTACACCTGTGAGCCAAACCAGCCCATCTCCGGAAGCCTGGCGTGGTCCAAGGTGGCGGCTGCAACAATTGAACCCGAAAGCTCCCCGACAGAAGGCCAAAGCTCGACCCGGCCCGGAAAGTTCACAGAGGCGGAAGTCCTAAAGTGCATCAAGGCCGTTAGAACCAATGGCGCTCCAGGCCCAAATGGGATTCCGGCCCAGGTCTTCAAAACAGCCTCAGCCTTTTTTGTATCCAGACTTACTCCTTTATTCAACCATTCTTTTGCCACCGCAATTCTGCCAACCTCCTGGAATGGAGTGGTGTGGCTCACTGGTTAGAGGCGGCAGACCCGGGAGCAGAGGATGGCCCGGGACCAGGGTTCAATTCCCGACGCGGCAGGGTCTTGGACCAGGGTCAACGGACTCGATAATTCTCACCTCGGTGCCTACTCTAACTAGGGATCACACTCGGCAACTCTGGGCATTAACTTGCCTCATCTCCACAA
The DNA here is from genome assembly GCF_964261635.1 of Lissotriton helveticus. Lineage (NCBI taxonomy): Eukaryota > Metazoa > Chordata > Amphibia > Caudata > Salamandridae > Lissotriton > Lissotriton helveticus. The sequence goes on from NC_136058.1 coordinate 217,584,106, forward strand.
CGGCCCCCCACATACGCCGGGGATGCCTGGTTTCACCTTGGAGATACCCAGTAGGGACCATCTCACAGGGAAAGCTAGGACGGGTTCCCCAGCGGTCTACAGCGCAGAGATACTCCTTCGGGAGTTGATTCTAGCGCTTTACAAACCCACAATCAATCAATCAATCAAAGGCTCAATCCTATTCCCTATTCACAAAAAGGGGGATCACACGAACCCGGCCAATTACAGGCTTATATCTCTCCTCGACATAGAAGCAAAGATATACGCTCACCTTCTTCTAAGGGATCTGGAGGATTGGGTGGACAAGAACGGCATTCTCCCGCCCACACAGACCGGCTTTAGGGCCAATAGCTCCACCCTCGACAACATCATAGCCCTTTCCTACCTCGCGAAGAAGGCCAATACGAGGAATAAGCTGCATCTGTTTTGCTGTTTCATAGACTACTCTACAGCCTTTGATCGAGTGAACAGAGGTCGGCTCTGGGCAAAACTTGATTCCTGGGGGCTACCCCAAGACCTACTAAAAGCAATAAAAGCGCTCTATGAGGGGACCTGGGTCAAGGTGAAACTAAGTCCCACAATAACAACTGCAAGAATCGACACCAACGCTGGCCTTAAGCAGGGGTGTGTCTTGGCCCCCATGCTTTTCAACTTGTATACTGCGGACATGGGGACAGCCCTGAAAGATGCCAACTTAGCACCCCCAAGATTGGGGAAGCTCGTCTTGGGTACGCTCCAGTATGCAGACGACACTGTGGTCATGGATCACACCAGGGTGGGGCTCCAAAGAGCCTTAAGCAGCCTTGCCACATATAATAAGGCAAATGACCTACGGATCAACTTGGGCAAGACTAAGATCGTCATCTTTGGCAAATACCCCCATAAAAAAGAAGCTTCATGGTCCATGGGGGAGCACCGCATCGTCACCGCCTCATCCTACAATTACCTGGGCACCTGGGTTTCCGAGAATGCCACTGCAGTCAAACACCTGAAGGAGCTTAAATCAAAAACAGACAAAACCATACTGTCGTTAAGACGCTTAAGTCTTCGCTTGGCCAGTCCCTCAGTCGAACCAATGCTGACAGTGCTCAGGGCAAAATTGATCCCCGCCATCTCGTATGGGCATATTCGCTACCCAGGTGCATTTGACAAAGTGGTCAATGCGGCCCAGGCGAAAGCCTGCAAGATGGTGCTACAGGCCCCCAGATATGCTAGGAAAAATAGGCTAAGGCTACAAATAGGCCTTAAGCGACCAGAGCTGGCACTACTGGGGGACCTGTTAAAATTCTATATTAGAGTATCAAAAGCGCCAGAACACACCTTAAAGTACTCCCTAAAAACAATCTTTGGTGAAGTGGGCTCCCCATGGCACTCCAAGGTGGAACTAGCCATTGATGCACTGAAAATCGAGAGGATGAGCCTGCCCCTGCACGAAATTCCATTTTCAGCCTGGGCCCAAGCCGTTAAGCGCCAAGTCCAGACTATCTCTTTTGGGCTCGACCTTGCATCCCTTCGGCAAAACCCACTAACTCAGGCCCTGGATAAATCATATATTCCTGGTAAACCCCAAACATACCTGCAAGACCCAGTATCCGCCCACGTGAGAAAGAAAATTCTGTATTTTCGCCTCTTGGCCCTCAGGATCGCAGACTTTAACCCTAACTGGGAACGAACGGATGGCGCCTTAGCCTGCCGTCTATGCAACTATCGCAGAGAATCCTGGCTACCCTTGCTGTGTTGCTGCACAAAGTTGGTCAACGACCGTCATCACTTGCTGCGTCCGACCTTACGGAACTTAGGCTACAGAACTTGTAGAGAGGCCTCGGACTGGTGCCTCTCTGTTTCCGCGACCTGTCTGATAGCCAGGGTCGGGAAATTCATACATCAGGTAAAAATGGCACTCGACTCCCACTTAATGGCCACTAATCCCTAGGGTTCTAAGTACTGGGCCGGCGCTCTACCGGTGGCCCCAGTGATGCTAGCCCACAGTTACTTTAGGGTGCCAGCAAAGCAACTGGAATTCATCGCCCCCAGTCATCTAATCTGGGTTGGTTTAAGGGCCCAACGAGGTATCCATCTATCGTCAACCGGCTTTGGCGCATGAACTGATTCTATCGAACTTTCACGTGCCTCTCTTCTTCTGTTGTGGAACAATGGAGTAACCAACACTCTCCTCCTTTTAAAAGAACTCTGTTCTGGACAACTACGCAGTTTTAACTGTCAGCATTTTAACCCAAAGTGGTATTTACTTTTTATGTGTGGATGGGGCACGTCGGGGGGGTGGGGGATGTTCATCAAGTTTTTATACTGTAAAGATTTTAAGTAATCGTGCAGTTCATCAATAAAATACAAAAATATATATATATATATTACCTACTGGCGGTCGCCAGTAGGTAGTTATAGTTAGGATTGATTTCCATAGGGAAATCGCAACATTCTATTGGGTATAACTTTGGGGCCGGTTGAGGAATCTGCCTGAATCTTTCAGCAACTTTGCCTCGCGGCTCTCCGCTCCTTCCCTGAAAGTTTGGGGGGGATCCGTCAAGCGGGGGGCGAGATAAAAGGGGGGTCCCAAAACGTGTTTTCCCCATGTTAATTTCCATAAGGCGGTCTGTTGCACTTTTAGCTCGAATGGCTGAATGGATTTTCACCAAACTTGGCAAAATTGTAGGGACTGGTAGCCAGATGTGCCTTTGCTATGTCTCAAGATATGTGTTCCAGAGGATTTTGAGTAATTTAGGTTCAAAGAAATGTATATATCTGTAAGCGCGCCCCGGTACGTGCACCGGGGAGTGCTCCGGGTGCGCCACGCGACTTGCGCACGGAAAGCTGATTGGCTCTTGGGTGTCTGTAAACATTCAAAACAGTCCGCAGCAGCCGCCATCTTGTGTCTCGGTAGGATCGAGACACAAGAAGTGGCAAAAAACAAAGGGGAAAATGACCATAAGGGGGCAGGGTACACCCCCCCCTGCCCCCCTAGGTTTGATGTGTGGGCCATAAAAGGGTCCCTCGGGTAAAAAAAAAATGTCATTTTTTTTCGATTTTCGCGGGGGGAGCGCCCGGTACGCGCACCGGGGAGCGTACCAGGGAGTGTACTTTGGTGAAAAATAGTGAAAATAGTAGTGTAAAATAATCATTTTGAGTGATTAGAGGTAGGGTAGCTCTGAAAAGAGGTTTTGGGTTCTGTGGCTGATTTAGGTACCTACAAGTACGTCCCACACACACCCACACGCACACAACCTCACACCCCCACACCCACACACTCCTCACAGACGCACACCTCCACCCACACCCAAACACCCCACACCCCCACACCGACACCTTACACATCCACACCCACACCCACACATCCCACACACCTACACTCACACACACACCTCACCCCCCAACACACACACGCACACACAGATACCTCACAGACACACCCCACACATCCCACACACACACCTCCCCCCCACACACACACACACCTCACAGACACACCCACACATCCCACACATACACACATATCCTACACACATACCCCCCACACCCACACACCTCCCACACACACCTCACACACCCACACCTCCACCTACACTCAAACCCCCCAAAATAATAAAAAAAAACAAAAAAACTATTAAATAATTATACAATATAAAATGCGTTTTAAAATTTATTATTTTTTATACCTATAAAGATTTGGTATTAAAAAACCATTGAAATTCACTGAAAAAACCATAGGTTCCACACCAGTTATAGTTAGGAATTAGCATTTAAAAAACCTATTAAATTCACTGAAAAAACATAGGTTTTACACCAGTTATAGTTAGCTGGAAGTTTTACTCGCATAAAACCATTGAAATTCCCACGTTATAGTTAGTTGGACTCACTATAACTTGCGCGTGCAATGCACTGCTGATGACGTCACATATTACATCACTCATGACATGGTCAGTGACATCACTCATGACATCACTGATGACACCATCCTTGTGACAGAGTGACAGACCTCCTTTCACTGTAATGTAACCCTTGAAACACATATTCAAAAATAGAAACTAAAATTTTCAAAAAAATGGAGATACCCATACCAGTTACAACAACCAATTCAATAATTCCACCATTTATATACACATGCACTCATTCACCAACAGTTCTATATAATCACTCATACATATACTCACTCATCATATGTTGTGATACACCTATACATCCTGTTACACACCGGCAGTCATCCAAAAGTTACTCTCACACATACTCACACATGCAAGTAAACTATTGAGCATCCATTTATTTGCATATACAGCTATACACACACTACCACCTTACTTCTAATGAAACTTACACATACTTACTCTCTTAAACAATCACTTATAGAAACACATACTTATTTAAACAGGAACTCTTACAATCTCTTACTCTCACATATACTCACTTATATACATCAATATTCACATATACTAGATTAAAACATATGTACTTACTGATAAAGACACTAGTGAGACAGTCATTCACTCACTAACACACACATATACACACTCATCCACCCATACAGTCCTGCACATATGGTGTCTTCAAAACACATACAAAGAGAGAGTCAGTCATTCATGCATCTATGTGCTAAGTAATACCCCCACCAAACCATACAAACACTCATACTGATACTAAGAAAAACATCGAATAACCCATATACATACACATGTAGCTATTCACCAACCCATGCAGCCACTTATACACAAAGTGAAACACTAATACATATATTTAAATATTTAAACATTACTCACTAATATATGTATTCACTAAGATACACTTAATAAGCCCGTTAACCAATCATTTAAAAAAAAAAATCCATGTAAACACTTATTTAAACATTTATTCTTCCATCAACTTTTACATATACATATATAAAACATATTTATTTTTCAAAAAGACACACATTCACTGGATGGTGTCATCAGTGATGTCATGAGTGATGTCACTGACCATGTCATGAGTGATGTAATATGTGACGTCATCAGCAGTGCATTGCACGCGCAAGTTATAGTGAGTCCAACTAACTATAACGTGGAAATTTCAATGGTTTTATGCGAGTAAAACTTCCAGCTAACTATAACTGGTGTAAAACCTATGGTTTTTTCAGTGAATATATATATATATATATATATATATATATTTATATATATATATCATGTGATCAAGGCACTTGTGCCGAAACGCGCAATGCTGCTAGTGCTGATGAAGATCTCGATTTATTAAAAATCTGCACTTTACCCGAGGTCTGTGCTCCATTGTCTTTTTTGAAGAAGAGTTGGAGTTTTCTCGAGATATATATATATATATATACATATATATATATATATATATATATACATATATATATATATATATATATGTACATATATTTAACAGACCGTTTTTTTGCAAATTATTTCTTATTGTAAACATAGTGTTTAACAAAAAACAAGCCTTGTTTATTATACCTTTTGAAGGTAGCAATCTGGGTTTGCACTGTGTTTGAGAGGAGGGATGTAAGCGACGGGAGTAGAGAGAGAGAGAGAGAGAGAGAAAGAGAGAGAGAGAGAGAGAGAGAGAGAGAGAGTGAGAAGGTTATTTCTTGAGTCTTAATTCCTGCAGAGAGGCTTGGATGAATAATTAATTAGAGGGAAATCACCAAATCGGTGAGTCATTGAGTTCCTCATCCAGAAGATAAACTAGGCAGAGACAAGCTGCAGAAACACATACCTTTTCTCCACAATGAAAATGGTAAATGCGCTATTTCGAGATTAACTTCTGCCGTTCTCAGTGATTCAATGTAGTGCTCCAACAGGAATGCAGTAGGCCACAGTTACCTCGCTGTAAGGGTGATGCAGTCCCCAAATCTCCTTCCACCCAGCGTTACATTGGTAACGTGGTCACTCGGGCAATGCCCAAGGGGCCGGTATCCGAGTTCCAGCTGTGGGCTGCTTTTTTGAGCAGCCTGGAGGGGCGATTTGGGCGGTTTCTGCGTTGTTCAATGCCGCCAGCGGCCCAGTGGGAGCCTGAGTGCCTTTCTGGAGGTAGATGGCCCTCAGTTACCTCCCTTTTATCAACGGGCAGAGGTCTCACTCCCTTTCTCTCGCTGGGTTGACCCATTAATATATGCATATTGAGGGGGCAAGGGGCCTGAGCAAAAGTGGCCTCACTTGTTTTCAGGTGGGTTTCACCAGTGACAACGAATCCGTGCATTTTTTTAAAGCCCCCCCCTTTTATAAAATTTCGCAGAAACAGTGTTTTGCGGGAAAGGCAATATGCAAATGTAGGACACTTTTTATAGCGTTCCCGGGCCGGTTTATAATCCCAATCCAACCCTGCTTCCACTTCGACCAACTGCTGGCTCTCCACCCAGAATAAGATCAGCAAATGGCCGGTCCTGTTTTGTGGGGTTGTTTTCCAGTCTCTGTCAACCCCAGGATTCGGTATAAGACCGAGGAAGGACCTCATTTTCATAAAGGGCAGCAACATGTAAACAAGGTGAACCCTGAGCAATCACTGTCAATACTGTGCAAACCCAGGGGCGATGTGCACCCTGCTCATCAGCATTTAGTGCTGCTGGAGTTTACCAGAGACAGAATCATATATATTCTCACTCATTTTGTTGTGTGGGAGATAGCCTCTCAGAGACCTAGAGTCCAGAAGTTCTCAGCAGTAAGAGCTCCTTTAGGATTCCCACTCCTAGAGTGAATAGGTTTGAGAAGTGCCAGAGGTTATGAAACTTGAATCTACTGAGAGGGAATAACTTGCAATGAAGGCGTTTTCTAGATCAGTTGAAATTCCACTGGTGGTCGTTTCCACTGGACTTAATGTAGAGTAACATATTGCCCTTTAAGCGATGTGGGACTTGCTAATTGGGGCAGCCAACTGCCCACAGGACTCCCAACTATACTGCATCAGAAGGCCCTCACAATGTAGAGCACACCATCATGGTAGATTTTCCTTTACATGATGGTCCGGGACCAGGCAGAGAAAATGATCAATAGTACGCACACAGATGAAGAACACTTCAGGCCCATGTTTTTTTTTTGTTTCATAAAACTAAACAGCTGTTTTAGGGGGCGGTTGTTTTTGGAAAGCAAAAAATCGACCAGTGGCCAAGACATAACATTTCTGAATGTGCTTCTCCCATGGTGTTGGTGTCACTTTTTGAATGTCAACTTGTAGAGTTATGTTTCTGTCAAGGCTTTTATCTTTATACCTTCTTTATCCTGGTTCACAGAACAAGCAGAGGGTGATGACAGCAGTCTGAACTGCAGAGGCCACCCATCAAGTCTATAATTATATTCCAGCGGCAGTGATAGAAGTAGAAACAGTCTCTTTGCTGGTCGTCAAGGATTATTACAAGGCGATCACAGTAGCATTTTCTACTTCTAGTCGCAAGACTTTGGAGATATGTAGACATTGAACACACATATCCCACAATTTAATAGCATAGTAGAAAGGCTAATATTTTCTGAGCAGTCACATGTGAAAATGAAAACCTTAATCTGTTCTCTGGTTCGATCAAGAATGTGTTTAATTTTGGACAGGGAACATTGTGGAAGGAGAGGATGTAGAGGCCTTTTAATCTATTGACCAAACATACACACAATGGCAATCTCCCAAACCCACCGGTATGGTACCAGAATATCATTGCCAAAAAATTATCTGACACAAATAATGTGTTCTTGTAAGAAAACAGCCCATTAGTTGTGTGACCTGCAAAAGTAATGGGTACAAATGTGTCATCCACTGGGAACCAAACAACCCATAGCAGTGCTGACAGGGTAGTGAAGCAGAGCAGTCCAAGGCCTACTCAAGGAGGTGGTGTGGGCAGGGGATCACCATTTGCTGGCACACAATATTTACACTCAATAAATGATTGCCCTGTCTGTGCTTTAAAAAAAAAGTAAAAGGACATTTATAACACACACTTCTCAATACTACTCAGTAATCTACAAATATACACAGGGCTGATGGAAGTACCATTTGGTGACATTGGGTCATCATTTTTGACCCCTCAAAGGGCGTTTAGTTCAATAAACCACATGTCAAACCATTAACTTGTATTTAAATGCAATCATTTACCATTACTTGGAATGAATGCAATTAATACTGGCAAAAAAAGCATGTATACTTTGATCACAAGTGGCTGTCAGATCATTATTTCAATAATCATTATTTCAATAAAGCATTTACAAGAAAACTGTATATGCATGTCTGAATGATTTGTGTACTCATAGTAGCTTACACCATGAAAAACGCAATTAAAACATAATCACATTTCTGATCACATTAGCTGCAATCATAGACTTTGCCCCTAGAAGGCATTGCACCGCATGACAATTCATGTTGTCCATCTTCAGTTCACAGGAACCTCAGCCATAGACGTTTGCCCCAAAAGGGCATTGCACTACATGAAAACGTATGTTTAACACATTCAGGCCACAGGGACTGCAGCAATAGACTTTGTCCCTAAAGGGCACTGCACTACCAGCTGAAAAGTATATGCCCCAGCCTGGGGAGTGCTTAAAAACTCCTCCTCCTCCTCTGAAATCTTGAGAAGTCAGTCTTTTGAAGTCCTACCCAACTGAGGGTGGAGACGTCTAAAATCCCTGCTGGGGGAATTTGCGCTGCTCCTTTGTGATCCTTTTGGTGGTGACCCCATCCTCCAGGGGTTACCACGAATCGCAACTGGGCATATTCCATGTCAAAAAAATCCATACCTGCAGGGCGTTATGTGGTGCTCCTTTGGGAGCAATTACATTTTATTCGCTGTTCTCCCCCTGTGCCAAGGGGAGCTCTGGTCTTTGTTTACTATGCTTTTCTGCCAGCAAGCATTGTGCCGTGCTGAATTTCCTCCTTGGTGCGGAAGCCCAATCTTTTCTCCAACTAGTCTTCAGGGAGTGTAAGTGGACCATCTTCTCTGATCGTGGGGGGAGTCCTACTGGGTCTGGGGTCAACTAAAGTCAGAGTCCTTAGTCCAGATGGCCATCAGGGTGTTCTCCCTTCCAATTGTCCATGGTGGCTGCCTCCAGTTCCAGTGTTCTGCAGAAAAGCACAACCAAGAGAGGACTCTCTCCGCTGCACAAGACCTTTTTAGTGGGGGCGGGAGGGTCCAGCAGTGAGGCATCTTTGGCCTATCCCAGTGTGCCACATCACATCACCTCTCTGTTCCTGTCCCAACCTTCTTGCACAGTCTGCTGGTACATTTCAAAATGATGTCATTCAGTAGTCATTTGCCACATCTGCTCTGGGATACTCAGCCCCACGCCTCACTGACATCAAGGGCCAGTGCCTTTTCCCAGAAAATCTTCAAAGGAAGCCCCCTCTGGTTTGGCTACAGAGGTCTGGGCTTCCTCCTTTGTCTAGTGGGTTTGGGCAGGCCCATTCCTAGCACAGAGTGACAGCTGGTTGATTGATGCAGAGCATTCTGCCCGACTCCTTTCCTCCTCAGGAGATGAAGGAAGCACTGTTATGTGGTCCCTTTGTGCGGGGAGGCCTTTGTCCCTGTGGCTGGAGAGAAATGTAATTAACTTAGCACAGCAGGGTGACAAAAAGCCTGGGCTCCGATCCTGAGCTGAGCCAGAGAAAAAGATGACCCAAAAGCTGAACAGATATGTTTGTGAACATTGCAGACTTGATTTTCTTATACAGGTTACACCCTAAATTGGCATGACTGCTGTTTGTAGGACAAGGGAAATTGAAGTTGCACTCTAAGGCAGCCCTCCTCATAGATGTACAGTGCAGTGTCAATGCAGACAAGAGAGTAAACCACACTGACTTTCTCTATGAATGTCCACTAACAATATGTGGCCCACCCAAGGTCAATACCAAATCCTGCAGAGTGCCCTTTGCACCAGTCTACCTGTGCTCAGTTACCGGGCTGCACATGACAGGAGTGTCTCACGTGCAACCCACACACATATGCACACGCATGTGCATGGGTGTTCACATGTAACTAGCCATGTGCCTCTTACTCTTGCTGCATCACAGCACCCTTATCTTAAACAGAAAGACACTGGTGGTAAACACGCGCTGTTCATTTACCATGAGTTTACTGTGGATGAGTCACACAGTAAAAAGTTGAAAACCAGTGGATCAAAAAGCGAAAATGACGGGCGGATTAGATGAGCAGAACCATCTTCTCACAGTTCTTAATGTCATTTACAAAAATATTGCTGCCTAGGTTTTTATATCAAATCTACACCCAACAGAGAAATCGTTTTGTAAATGATATTTAGGTCATGAAATTCATGTCAAATAATATTTTTGTTATCAATGGTCTGCCAAACAACCATCTCAACATTTCTGACATTACCTTTTGATAATAAAAGTTAAGGAAGAAGCACCACTAGATTACATCACAGTTCAAAGAAGAGAATTATCAACCCTCTGCATCCTCCTACATATGGTCATTCTACCACAACCCCCTTTGTTACATCAGTAAAGAATAAAGGGGCATATTAGCAAGAACCTCGTTAAAATTATCGCAGTTTTAGCTGCAGGAAATTGCCGCTAAAACGGCGATAATGGGCTTGCTAATATGCGTTATAGAATTCCATTAGAAGCCCAGGTTAGATGTGCTACTAAACTGTTTGAATTTGATAGCTAGATTCAATCCAACACCCCCCAGTTAGACCCTAATGTGGAACTTGCAGAGTCCAAGATAAAGACATGTCTTACTTCGGCTTTTGATGTCTTTACACCTGTGCATCAGGGCCTGGCCAATAAAAGACCCTCTGCTTCCTGGTTCAATGATACATTGGTTTCCGGAAAAATAAATGTTGCAAAGTGCTCGAACAAGTTTGGAGGAAGACCTATGACAAGCTTGCAAAAGAGCGATATATGAGAGCAATATATACATATTATAAAATGATTAAAAAGCTTGTGTTGAGTTCTTCTCTAATACAACTATAAACAGCAATAATCCAGCTACAGAAGATCTTTCCATTGTTAATAGTCTAATGAAACCTGCAGCCCTAGCGAAGCTGGTTGTGGCTTCTTACAGTCATTGCAATAAATTGGCAGCTTACTTCCGTCGAAAAGGTCAGCGAGATTTACTCTCACTTTTCAACAAGCGATAGACCTGAAGGAAGCAGCATTTTCTGTTCAACAGATGGGTCTTTGCAAAGGGCGGAACTCAATGAGTTATCCCTTCTTGACAGTGTTTTCCTCTATGCCTTAATTAATGAAGTTAAGATCTTGCTCTGTAAATGGCCCAATTAAATCCAACTCCCTTTTAAAACTCCAAGAATTTATTTCACAAATTTTTCTAAATATTACCAATCTCTCTCTGATTTCAGCGCTGATTCTCATGGCATGGAAGCATGCTAAAGTAACTCCCCTTTTGTAGAAATCATGCCGTGATGCACCCAAATCAGAAAATCACCACTCCATCTAACTTTTCTGGCTAAAGTGATGGCAAAACATGCAAATAGTCTCCTGACCAAGTTCATAGAGGAGATTCAAATTCTGGATGCCTCGTAGAATGGCATCGGACCCTCTAGTAGCATGGAATCTGCACTTTTAGTGGTGACAGAGACACTATACAGTGCATCAGATGAAGGCAGCTCATCAGCTCTTATTCTGTTAGACTTGAGAACCCCTTTTGATACAGTATTTTATAAGATACATCTCCAATGGCTCCACGAAAGAGGGGTATGGGATGAGGCTCTAATGCGGCACGTCTCTTACTTAAGTGATCAATCCATTAAAGTATTATCCCCTCCTCTTCATCCTCACAAAGAACTCTGCACTGAGCCCAATTCTCTTGTCTTTACCTGTTGTGTCAGGCCACTAGCAGAGGTCAAGGGTCAAAAATATGTTTATTTAGATCATAATCTTTAAACAGGTGCAAAGGCATAGCTACTAGATTAAAATATTCTACAAAAAGGTAGTAAAAATCATTACAGATAAAAATGTTCCACTATAGGTTAAAAGTCTTACACACACTTTATACATATCTTAAAAGCAGACACCGTTAAAATATCACTTTTTAAGGCAAATCCTTACCCGTTAAGAATTATTATTACATTAAAAACAACCTTTTTTCTCTTAGACAAGTTATATAGTTCATTTATTTTAAAATTCCTAAAAATTACTCCTGGCTATTTTGGAAACTCTGGTCTACCTTTATGTACTTCCCTAAAGCAATAGCGATTTCGATAGTGGGCATTTCTGTTAGAAGGTTGACCGCCTGTGCCCTTGTTCTTATATCATATTTTGGAAATATTGGGCGCAGCCCCAATTTACGCTGTTCTAATATTGTTAGGCAGTCAAGAAGGATGTGCACTAGATCTCCTTTGGTGCCCACGCTACACCTACAACACCCTTTATGGTCTAACATTTTTGATTTAAGATCTTTATTTATTAACCACGGATTGATCCCAATTCGCATCCTTAGTATCTCCTGCCTATACCAGCGATTTGGTAAGATATCTAAATAAGGGAACCAGTTTTCCTTTGACCAAGAGTGCATCATAAATTCTACTGATTTTTTCTTAGCTAGGTATCCCATGTCAGTATTTCTAGATACTTCTTGCCCGCTAAATTTCAGATCACTCTTAGTACAGACTATTTGTTGGGTTTCTTGGCACAACTCCACCTTTAGCCCTTCACAGGCCTGCACCATTCTTTCCCTACAAGCTTTTTCCCATTTTAGGTTACTGATTTGGATCTCTTTCCTACACCATTGTGCAACTTTTTGGCCTTTTGTATTTTCCAATCGTTTCCAAAATCTGATTACCGCAGCTTGTACTTGTACCCCCCAAGACTTTGTTCCTATTTCCGTTCTTATTGCTTGGGCCATTGATGATTGGGGTAGGGATAGATGGCTTTTCAGGCATTTCCCTTCCTCCAGGTCCCAGACTCCCTTACCGCTCAAATAAAGGATTTCTGCGCCATAGAGGACTTGTGGGGGTATCATTGCATTAAAAGCTTTTAGTAATGGACGGTGTGACATATCCCCATAGTCCCGGTTAAACATTTTTAGCCCACGGATTGATGTGTGTGCTTTTGCTTTTAGAGCTTCCAAATGAGTATGCCAGTTTAGTGTCTTATCAAACCACATCCCTAGGTAACGATATTCGTTTACTGTTTCTAGTTTAAGATCGCCTAAGAACCAATTAAACTTAATTGCATTTTTACCAAAACATAACTTGTCTAAGTTTACTATGAAAAATTTCCTAGCACAGTATTCATTAAAAGATTTCAACTTTCTTTGGAGGCCTGTCTCAGTCTGGTCTACTATTACCAGGTCGTCTGCATATAAAACACAGGTCACCTTTTTTCCGTCCATTCTGGGGCTTGCACTACCCTCGACCTCTAAACAGGCGGGTAGATCTGACAGGAATATGGAGAATAACTGTGGGGCCAAAACGCAGCCCTGTCTCAGGCCATTTGCAACGGGTATTTTTTGTGTTAATGACCCTTCAGTATCCCTAATTACTTGGGCCCAATTACCTCGGTGTAGTTATTTTATTATAGCCACTAGCAGAGGTTGTTAAATCCTTTTGTATCTCTCTGTTCTTGTATGCTGACAATACACAACATATCATTTCACTTTCACAAGATCCAACAAAAGGGGGCCGATTCACAGAATGAACTTAAGACTCAATCCTAAACTTACTACTATTTTGGTATTCACAGAATGCACTTTCTACTTTTGGCATTCACAGAATGAGCTTACTACTTTTGGGATTCACAGAAGTTAGGATTTTGTCTTAAGTTAGTCTTAATACAGACTTAAGACAGACTTAAGACAATATCCTAACTTCAGTCTGTCTTAAGTTTGTCTTAAGTCTGTCTTAAGTTTGTCTTAAGACAAATTTAAGACAAAATCCTAACTTCTGTGAATACCAAAAGTAGTAAGTTCATTCTGTGAATACCAAAAGTAGTAAGTGCATTCTGTGAATGCCAAAAGTAGTAAGTGCATTCTGTGAATACCAAAATAGTAGTAAGTTTAGGATTGAGTCTTAAGTTCATTCTGTGAATCAGGCCATTACTCAATTGCCAAAGTTGCATGCTCACAGTTGCCAGTTGGATGGAAGACAACTGCCTAATGCTAAATGCCAATAAAACTGAGATTCTCCTGCTGGGGAAACATACTCTGACTTGGCGAGGTCATTGGTGGCCGGAAGATCTTGGACTTTCTCCAAGCCTAAACCGGTCATAATAACATAGGAATATGGTTTGATGACACACTTTCCTTCGAGACTCAAGTTTGAACACTAGTGGGCATCTGTTTCGGCCTCCTGAGAGGACTTTAAACCAATCATTGGTTTCTTCCATCATCAAATATGGCAGATAATAATTCAGTCTCCAATCATGTCTCGCCTAGACTACTATAACATTCTCTATCTGGGTGCCAAAGATCTGTTATCAAAAGGATACAGATTGTCCAAAATGTTCCTGCCAGACTTCTTTTCTCTCTTCTCAAATGTTGCTCTGCCACTCTTCTCCTACATGAGCTTCATTGGCTTCCCATTGAGAAACACAAACAGTTCAAAGCCTTGTGTACTGCTCACAAGCTCATGAATGCGCTAGGAGCTCTTATACTCTGGGGACTAATGCAACCTTATTTTCCCATTAGAGCACTCCGCTTGGCTGACTGGAATCTGGCTCTTTTTCCGTGGTTCAAGAGATTGAGATCAGGAGGCTGCCCGTTTCAAGCCCTGGCTCAGGCCCTTTGGAAAAACCTGCCTCTACACCTCAGGAAAATTCAGAACCGTCATAGCTTTCGGAAGCAGCTCAAAACTTGGCTAGGTGCAGTTTAGACTTTTTGTTGTTGTTTCTTCTGTTCTCTTGCCTCCCTCTTTTATTGCCGTTTGTTATAGCAGCTATGTGCTCTATCAATCCTTTTAGCATAACATAACAAACTAATTTAGAAAGAGAGAGAGAAATGTAACATGAGTTTTGAAGCAAAACAAACCGATAAAAAGTAAAGCACCAAAGTCAATGTTCAGTTTGCAGGACCAGGAACTAGGTGCGATTTCAGACCAATTAAAATGGAGTGTAGGCCAGAATGCCAAATGGGGTACACCGCTCAAGGTTTTTAACTTGGTACTTCAAAAAAGCAAGCTAGGGTCACAGAGTTTTATATATCTTTTTGAGCATCCTCTGAGATGGCCCTGGGAAAGAATGGTAGTAGTTTTGCATCTCCAAGTCAAGAGAAGAGCTATGAAAGCTGCTCTTTGCTCTTTCATCCAAATGGTTAATCCCTTATTAGTGACCACTTGTTGAGAACATCATGCCTTCCTAGGCCCAGAGTTAAAGCAATTGCCTTCCGTCTGAAGGATTGTTAAGACATAGTCAAGTGTTTGTTGGGCCTCTAGACAGCTGAGAGGCAAACCAGTTGTAAACTGGTTTTCGGGCAGCACAAAGGGCACTTTATTAAAGTCACATTTCCACTAAAGTCACCAACAACTACATTTCGCTATTGAATTAAGTAAGTGAAAAATAGCTATTAAGCATTGTTCAAGAATTTTCCCTGGTGGAGATATCAAATAATGATTTTAATCAAAAACGTCCTGTTGTTGAAAAATGCAGCTTTACCAACAAAGTGAAAACAGCTTTTGAGTTCACTGTAATGGCATACTATCCCCAGTGTGTAGTAATGTGGTAAATAAATTATTTACACTATCATAATTTCTATAAATGCAAAAAAAGGGTCAAATATAAATGAGGAGCAGAGTCCGTGGTGTTAGAGTCAATGGGCTTTATTGCATTAACTCGAGTTAAGGGAGAGCTCCAGCACCAAGCAGGCACAGGAGTGGTCTGAGCTTTATTCACAGAGTACAATATTTATACATTCTTTGCATACATAGGGAGGAGCCCTCCAAGCAGAAGGAAAGAAAAAGATATGAGCATGTAGGCGTTCACTGTAATGAGTCATAGGTGGGTGGGTGCATAGAGGGGGCAGCAAGGTTAGCTAAAACTCGCACTGCCTGTTTGCGTAACTTTATCAGACTTTTCCACAAGGGCTGTTTCCTTTCTGTTGGTCAGGGAGGGCCCTGGGTGTCAGAGTGACTGGCATGTCTGGTCTTATCTCTAGCTCGGGGCAGCATGCAGATTGCTCTCATCTGTAGAAGTGTTGCTGCTTCATACTAGCAAATTGGATTGGCCCTTCCTGTCCACCCCTTGTGTAACTGTCTTGGAGGTTTCCCTTGACATGGGCCCCACTTATCTCTGAGAGCCGACAGCAAAACTGGGCCTTATCTCTGCAGAGGGGCTCCTGCTCGCCTCCTGCTCAGGGCCGGAATGCAGCTTTATCAGGTCGACCCTTGTTTGACACTGTTAAGACACCCCGGGCTGGGGCTCTTCTCCGTGACTGCTCAGCAAAATATCTAATGTGCTGCAGAGAAATGTAACGTGTGCCTTTTTCAGGGTCTGGCATGGAGGGGCCTGGTGACAGAGAAATAAGGCCTCTGAATGTGAAGTAATGCAGGGGTTTTTATTCAACATGGCAGATGGTGAGAGGGTAGCGCATGGGGGCACAAATACATATAAATATGTAATTTTCTTCATTCCCTCCTTGTCCCCAAGCGCACCCCTCTAATACACCTCTATTTTCATCAGGCCGTTAATGTATTCTTGCAACATGATCTTTTCATTTTTTCTGCTCTGCACGTGTGGACGGGGAATGCAGGCAGTGGCGCACAGACCGCAGATGGCCGGGCCGCATTGGATGCAGAGACAACAACTGAAGATGATAAACAGTATTGATCCTACTACAGTCAACACTTTCCATCCCCATGTTGATACTAATCCCCACAACCAGCTGCTTAAGGACCATTCTCCTTTATCCATGTCTAGCTGACTTGACATCTTGTGTAGCTTGGCAATGGCCTGGTATACCGTAGGTGCGTTATTTGGAATAAACACACAACAACTCGTGGAGATCAATCTGCATACACCACCACGGTCAGCCAGAACGATGTCTAAAACAATGCGATTTTGTAGGGTCATGAGTCTATCCGCGACCACCTCGGCTGTGAGATTAGAGAGGGCACCTGCCGTTGCATCTATCGTATTTTGCACCACTCGTGTGAGGTGGCGGATGTTCCTGCTGTTTACCATTGGACCCCAAAATGGAATGACTCCGGCAAAGAAGTCTCCCGCCTCCTGCCCTGCTGTATCTTCTGTATCTATGACACCCCTTCGCCATCTGTTATAGACAGTCAGAGGCTCAATTTCATGATAGTCCGCAGGGGCAGTGTAGGTGGGGGGAAAGAGAAAAGCAATGTAACAAGTGCCGGACCAGCCCTGTGGGAGCCATGTATAACCTTTATCCCCACATATGAAGTAGGTGCCCTGTGCGGCTATAAGCTGTGTATTGTTTGTTCCATGCAAATTTACTGTGTGATTGCAGATGCTATCACCCATACGTATCTTTCCTTTACTTTGGACACAAAAAGGGGCTTTCGTTGATGCCACAAAAACAGGTGAAACGGATCTTTTTCTCCTGTCCATATACTGATAATATAACTTATTAGATCTGTTACCGTGGTCAGCATAGGCTTCCTGCTCTAGTGGGGTACCACATGCCCTGTTCTTTTCACCTCGCCAACACAAATGTATAGGTGATATCGGAGCTGAGACTGCTCTTTTGTGTCCGCGTTGGCCATATAGGAAGCTTTGTTTGTTTCCCACCAACCAGTACAAGAGCCTTCATAAGAAAAAGGGAGAGTGATGAAAGGCATGCCTTTGGCAACTGTGTGGGGAAGAAGACCGCACACCCAGCAGTTGGATGTGTTTATGGCCAGTTGATGTTGTTGTAAAAGGGTGATGAAAGTATTGTTCTTAAATTCATTTCTTCTGTTCTCTAAGTGTACTGGGAGCTCAACATGTGAGTGTACTGTGGTGGCGTTCTGTGAGACAGCAGGTGGATAGAGAACATGTAAGAACCAGCCAATACTTATTACCACAATGCTCATAAAAATTACAATAATCAGAGACACTATACATCTGCTGTGTAATAGCTTGCAGTATTTCTCTCTCATATTAGTCCTTTTTTCTTTACTGTTCACTAGTTTATTCAAGTCAGACATCATGTTCAACCGCTTCACCACCGAGTGGACTTAGACAATCAAACGTCGACTGACCTTCTAGATC
Source organism: Lissotriton helveticus (assembly GCF_964261635.1). Classification (NCBI taxonomy): domain Eukaryota; kingdom Metazoa; phylum Chordata; class Amphibia; order Caudata; family Salamandridae; genus Lissotriton; species Lissotriton helveticus. Next base: position 217,602,214 of record NC_136058.1, read on the forward strand.
TCAGTTTGGAAGTGTACTCTTGCTGGGGAGTCTTTTCCAAAAAGGGGGGCTCAAAGTCTGTACTGTCTTTGTTTTTAGCAAATGTTCCGGTAGTCCCAAAGTATTTTTTACAGTGACTGGCATGCAGCCACCCCTTTCTTCCCTCGACTTTGATGGCCGTCCTCGTCGTCAGCAGGACTAATTTTGGTGCCTTCCACCTGGGTTCCAGAGGGCTCGTCCGGTCGAAGTTCCTCACTAGCACCCAGTCCCCTGGGGCTATGGCATGGTCCTCGACCTGGGTGTTGTCAGGGAAGGCAGCGGCAACCTGCGAACGGCAAGAGAGTAGTGCAGACATCAAGGAAGCCAGGTAATCTGTGAGCATAGTACTGTCAACATCAGTTATTCTTTTAGGCATTGGTGTACCCCACATATTCGGCGGTCTTCCAAAGACCACCTCATATGGGGATAGGCCGGTTCTAGAATGAGCTACCATGCGCATGTAAAAGAGGGCAACCGGTAAGGCTGCCATCCAATCCACGCTCTTTTCTGCACAGACTTTAGCTAATTTTGTTTTGAGGGTCTGGTTATGTCTCTCTACTAGACCTGCTGCTTGGGAATGCCTTACACAATGGAACTTCCAGGTATATCCCAACAGAAGGGACACCTGTTTCATGAGCTCAGAGGAGAAGGGCTGGCCATTGTCTGAGTAAATGACACGTGGCAACCCGTATCTCAGGAAGAACTCCCTCACTAACTGTTTGGCTGTTGTAACTGCAGTATAATCTGGGACTGGGTAAGCTTCTGTCCATCTGGTTAGGGCACACACCACTACCAGGACGTACTTGTGACCTCTACATCTGTCCATTTGGATATAATCAATTTGGAGAACCTCAAAAGGGTGATCAGGGGGATGAAATCCACCCTGTTCCACTGAGATGCCTTTTCCAGGGTTGAATTGGCAACAAATCATGCAAGTCTTCACTTTCTGTTTTGCTGCTGCTCGCAAGTGTTTGTTAAACCAGATATTCTGCAGGCCATCCAACATTCCCTTCTCTCCCAAGTGTGCCGGGCTATGCGCTGTCTCTATTATCACCTGTACCATAGAATCTGGGAGAAACCATATCTTTTTGTTTTTAGTCATCCAACCCTGGTCAGTCTGGACCCCTCCTTGTTCAGTCCATTTCTTTATTTCATCTGGAGTGGCATGGGTCTGTATATCTTGTACATCTTTGGAGGGATCCCTGACTGTCATAGTCCTTGTCAGTGGTAATACCTGTGAGTTTGTTATGTCAATTGGAGTCTGAGCTGTCTGTTTAGCAGTTCGGTCTGCCAGGTCATTACCTTGGGAAATGACATCTGTGGCCTTGGTGTGTGCTTTTCATTTCAGGATCGCTATGGCTGTAGGTAGGTGTATTGCTTCTAACAAGGCCTGTATGAGAGGGCCATGCTGTATCTTGGCCCCGTGTGAGGTCAGAAAACCTCTCTCCCTCCATAGTACCCCAAAGTCATGAACTACCCCAAACGCATATTGTGAATCAGTGTAGATGTTAACCCTTAACTGTTTTGCTCGTTTACAGGCTTGCGTCAAAGCAATGAGCTCTGCTGCTTGTGCTGACAGGATATCTATTCTTTGTGTCTCTATGATCTCATGGTCAGTAGTTACGGCGTATGCTGCCACTAATTCTCCTGCCCCTGTTCTCATGCATGATCCATCTACATAAAGCGTTATGTCAGGGTCTGGGAGTGCAACATGTGTCAAGTCTTGTCTTGGCTTCGTCACTACATTTATTACTTCCACACAGTCATGGGGTGTGGTGCCATCTGTGCTTGAGGGTAAAAGAGTGGCAGGGTTGAGTATGTTACATCTTCTAATCTCTATGTGGGGTTGAAATAGTGTCAGCTCATATCCTGTCAATCTTGCTACAGTCAGGTGTTGCGTCTGTGTCCTATTTAGGAGAACTTCCACTGCGTGTGGTACTTGTACTGTCAGAGAGTGTCCCAGCACTATCGAGTCACTTTGTCTTATGGCCAAAGCTGTGGCCGCAACAGATTTCAAGCATGCTGGCAGAGCCTGTGCTACAGGGTCCAGTGTACTAGAAAAATAAGCACATGGCTTGTGTTTCCCTGCTTGGTCTTGTGTGAGAACAGATAGTGCTGTTCCATCCCGCTCTGTCACGAACAGGGTGAAGTGTTTCTTGTAATCAGGAGTGGCTAAAACTGTCGCTTGACATAATGCCCGTTTTAGTTCCTCAAATGCTAGGGTGTGCTCTGATGTCCAAGGGAGGACGTTAGAGGTGGCCGCCTCCAATGTAGTCAATTGTATGAGTGGCTTGACTATGTGGGCATACTGGGCAATCCATTGTCTGCAATAGGAAGTAAGACCAATGAATGCACGTACTTCTTTCTGTGTTTTGGGTTGTGAAATGTTGGAAATCAATTTAATTTGTTCTTGTGTCAGCTGCCTACCCTCCTTGGACAGCAAGTGCCCTAAGTAAGCCACTTGCTGTTCACAGAACTGTAACTTCGAAGGGGACACCTTGTGCCCCTTGTCCACCAGAAAATGAAGGACCGTGAGGGAAGCCTTTTCACAGTCAGTTTCTGATCTTGCTGTGATGAGAATGTCATCCACATACTGTATTAATGCTGTGTTGGTAGGCATACTAATACTGTCAAGTTGTCTCTTTAATGCCTGACTGTAAACACTTGGGCTTTCTGTAAAGCCTTGGGGAGCTCTTGTAAATTTGAAGCTGCGTCCTTTTAAACTGAATCCGAAAAGATATTGACTGTCAGGATGTATTGGAATGCTGAAGAATGCATTCTTCAGGTCAATGACCGTGAAAAATGTTGCCTCAGAATCAATGGCAGTAAATAATGAGGAAATGTCTGGGACCACTGGGTATTGTGGGACCACACATTTGTTCAGTTCTCGAAGGTCAACTACTAGTCTGTAAACTGGGGGTGCTTGAGGGTCTGTGCGTTTAAGAACAGGGAGGACGGGGGAGTTACACACATTCGAGTCTGTCTCCACCACCACCCCCTGTTCAATGAGTTCTTGAATTATTTTTAATAAGGCTGTTTCAGCCTCAGGTGGAATCCTGTACTGTCGTATTCGGGGTAGGAATATAAATGAGGAGCATAGTCCGTGGTGTTATATCCATGTAACCTACGTCAGTCGAACCTTGTGCCCATAGATACTGTGGGACATCCTGAAGTCTGGGACCAAAATCTCGAACCGTGAAATGCCCTTTGAAATCACGCAAAAACAGTCTTACTCCTTCTGGTGAGCAACCGATAACTGCTCCCAGTTCTTTTAGGGTCTTTATACCTAGTAAATTTTCTGGACATGTTTTAGTGAGTAGTAGGTCTGTGGTGCGTGTCAGTGGACCCACCCCTAAAGAGACTGGTTCTGATACTTTGTTGACAATTGGCTTTCCAGAAAATCCCAGGGACATATTCTGTGAGCCCAAGAGAGGTGCCCCTGGGACCTCGTCATGACTGATGGTAGTCCTGCTTGCCCCTGTGTCAATCAGAAACTTTCTATCTTTCCCCAGCAAACGAGCATGTACATAAGGACCCTCTTGGTCCACAGGAACTGGGATAAGGGGCAAGCGATCTTCCCTCTCGAGGCTGTTTCATGAAAAAGATTGGTATTCTGGGTAGTCTGACTGCGTGTACTGATACATTTGAGGTGCAGCGGCAGCAGGCGTCTGGACCTGCTACGGGGTGGGGGCTTGTGTCTGCTGAGTGTTGTACTGTCTAGGTGTATAGGGCCGTTCCTTTGTTTTACCTGTGGCTATATTGTGCGTTAGGACGGGGCATTCCCTTACAAAGTGACCCTGTTGTTTACAATAATTGCAGGTCCCTTTAGTGGGCGCGGTACCATTCTTGTTCGTGTTTGCAGGTACTGTTTGGGCAACTAGCACCTTCATTTTTGTATCCTTCATGCGCTTCTTTTCTTGTTCTTGCTCTTCCCTTATTCTATTTTGGTGGTATTGCAACATCTGTAAGATTTGTGAGGGGCTATTTAGTTGCCAAGTACTCTCAACCTTCAGCACCCTATTCCTAATCTGAGGAAGGGCGTTATCTACCAGTTTGGTCACAAAAAGGTGGGGATAGGTCTCACTACTGTGTTTTAAACCACTGTTGACAGTGAAACATTTCTCCAACCTAGTGTAGTAATCGCTTGTGTCTTCCTCTGGTTTCTGTTTACATGCTGAAATTGCATCCCAGTCTTCCTTTTTGGTCGTCAATAGTCTTGGTAAAATTTGTATAAGGAGTTCGGGGAGCTCCTTAATTTTTTCACCAAGGCCATCCCCCGGGGCCCTCCCTGCATCTTCCGCTTGCAACTCTGCCCATTTCAACATTTAATCTCCCACATCCCAGTCTTTCTCTTTAAGTTTCTCGTAAATGCCTGCTGGTAACAAGACCTTTAGTAACCTTAGGATATCAGGGTAAGTATAGTCTCCTATACGGAGTATATCTTTTATTTCTCTGTGAAACCCCCCCGGGTCTTTATCATGGGAAGGTAACAACCTCTTCATTTCCAGTATTTCTAGCTTGGTGAGAGGGGTGTAGACATATACCCGCTGGACAGAGCCATCTTGTTTTCTTATGGGGTGGACCTCTCGCAGAGGGTACTGTCCTCTGGGGCGAGGATCGGGTGTCATTGAGGCGGACAGGAATTGTTCATATTGGAGACGCAAGTCTAAAATGGTGTTAATCAGTTCTGGGCCCTGTTTCATCCATCTATCTAGTATTACCTTTTCCAGTATTTTATATAATTTGCCTGGGTGGTGATATTGGCTCTCATACAACGTGATCAAGTGTTGGACCATATAGATGCTGGCCAGGCGTTGTTCAAATGGTGGGAGGCTCAGGAACATCTGGGCCACTATGTCGGGATTATATACATGATATTGGGACACCCACTGGGTGGCCGACCGAGCCAACTCCCTCTCATGTGGCGTGAGGGGTGGCTCGTCGTCCATCCAATGGTCTAGGGCCTTTTCAGTTGTTTGAAACAAATCCTCAGGAGAGATGTGTGTTTCCTGGTTAACCCTTGTTTTCTGAGGTCGATGGTGTTTGGCGCCATTACAGTGCCGTGCTATGCCCAGAAAATTAATTTTGTCTGCCGGCTCGTTGTTATCCCCTTCCTCTGACACACTATCCCTGCCTTCCTTCTCGACGTTGCGTACTGCTAGTATTTTCTTTTTAATCTTGTTCGTCATTGCTTCTGTCTGCGCTGCCTTATCATGTTTACCGTTATTGATGTTGTCGCTCCACTCTATTAAACTAGCCTCCACGTCCCCATCACCCCCATCAAGTTCCCTGATCAGACAGTTGATAATAAAACGGAGGATGTTGTTCTTAGCTTTTACTTTTCTATTTTCCATAGCTTGAGCTACGCATTCATGGTTCCGTCCTGTTCTGATGAACTCATACAAGGCATTTAAATGTGTATTCATATCAGGCAGTCCATCTAGCTCTGTGATGGCTTGCCTTACTCGTATTGATATGGCGCGCATTGGAACAGTAATACCTGGCTGTAAATCATTTATACATCTAGGGAGTTCGACGTCATCCTTTATTTCCTTATCCCCCCGCCCCCTTCCGCACCCCCGGAAGCCTGTTGTTGGTTCTGGACTGGCTGGGGCACGGCCTCTGGTGGGAGCGGGGGAAATGGTGCGTCTATGTAGGCTGGGGGTGGCTCTGCTAGGTAGGCGGAAAGGAACGCCTCTGGTGCCGTTGGTTTAATTTTAAGGGGTACATCTTGGGGAACTTCCTCCTTGATCTCCTCTGAGAGTACAGGGTAGATACCAGTAACAAGAGCGTTTCTCTCCCTATCCATCTGTTCTGATCTGACCTGTTCACCCTCATCTTGTAACTTCTGTTCTTTAGCCTTTTCTGACATCTGTCTACCTTTCTCAGCTTTGTTGAGTTCTTTCTGGGCTCTCCTATTCGCTTCTTTGCGCCATAAGTCAATGGCTTCTTTTTGAGAAGGCCTTGATTTCCTTTTCCATAGTTCCTCTTCTACTCTCATGATACATTCTGCATCCCAGGTTCCCGTAACAGGCCATCTATACATTGCCTCTAAATCCTTTGTATAATCTACCCAGAGATAAAGGTATAAAACGGCGCCAATGCCATGTTTGTTATACATAAAATGGCCGGGGGTATCTCTTGGCGGGACATGAACTGCCTCTTCTAATATTCCCTTTTTAGTGCCTATTTTACGCAATTTTGAAAACAACGGCATGCTGGAACCTAACTAAAACAATTTCAAACTCAAAACATATACAACATATACTTATGTACTGAAATACAGTACAACCATACCGGTCTCGTGAAGGAGACACGTCTTTACCGTGTTCATTAAATGAACCCGTCTTTATGCGTTCTCAGTGGTACTCACCGGGAAGCAGAACTTGAAGACCTGGTCATCGGACGCTTGACCCTTGCGCAGGAATGGCGGACCTCTGAAGACCTCGGACTCGGCTCTCTCACGGGTTGGGCTCTGGGTCAGGACGCTCCGCAATCTTCCTCACCGCCTCGTGTAGATGTCTGGTCGTAGTCCGCCTCCTCCGTGGGCCTGAGGGAGTTGGCGGGAAGTCCCGCTGGCGTGTACACTTGAAGTCCGTCTAGGCTGTAGAAGGGGGCAGGGGCCAGACCTACATCGCCGGCGCGTGGGAAAGGGGATGCGTACCTGTTCGGGCGCCAGAAAATGTGGTAAATAAATTATTTACACTATCATAATTTCTATAAATGCAAAAAAAGGGTCAAATATAAATGAGGAGCAGAGTCCGTGGTGTTAGAGTCAATGGGCTTTATTGCATTAACTCGAGTTAAGGGAGAGCTCCAGCACCAAGCAGGCACAGGAGTGATCTGAGCTTTATTCACAGAGTACAATATTTATACATTCTTTGCATACATAGGGAGGAGCCCTCCAAGCAGAAGGAAAGAAAAAGATATGAGCATGTTTGCGTTCACTGTAATGAGTCATAGGTGGGTGGGTGCATAGAGGGGGCAGAAAGGTCAGCTAAAACTCGCACTGCCTGTTTGCGTAACTTTATCAGACTTTTCCACGAGGGCTGTTTCCTTTCTGTTGGTCAGGGAGGGCCCTGGGTGTCAGAGTGACTAGCATGTCTGGTCTTATCTCTAGCTCGGGGCAGCATGTAGATTGCTCTCATCTGTAGAAGTGCTGCTGCTTCATACTAGCAAGTTGGTTTGGCCCTTCCTGTCCACCCCTTGTGTAACTGTCTTGGAGGTTTCCCTTGACATGGGCCCCACTTATCTCTGAGAGCCGACAGCAAAACTGGGCCTTATCTCTGCAGAGGGGCTTCTGCTCGCCTCCTGCTCAGGGCCGGAATGCAGCTTTATCAGGTCGACCCTTGTTTGACACTGTTAAGATACCCCGGGCTGGGCCTCTTCTCCGTGACTGCTCAGCAAAATGTCTAATGTGCTGCAGAGAAATGTAACGTGTGCCTTTTTCAGGGTCTGGCATGGAGGGGCCTGGTGACAGAGAAATAAGGCCTCTGAATGGGAAGTAATGCTGGGGTTTTTATTCAACATGGCAGATGGTGAGAGGGTAGCGCATGGGGGCACAAATACATATAAATATGTAATTTTCTTCAGTAAGAACAATTGTATATATTAATTACTCAGCTTTGTGAGTTTACATTACACATCTTAGGGGTTACAGCTAACATAAAAATGTTTTTCCTACATTCCAAAATTCACTTTCCTCTGCCATGTGTCATTTTATTGTTTATAACCGACAGTTGAACCAGAGAGCAATGGTGCTTCCTGAAACCATATATTTTTGCCATGTAAATGGCTTACGGCAACACTACATCAACACTACAGCTCACATATAACAAATAATTAATTAATAGCAATTAATCTCCATGCCACTAGTGCAACTTCTGAGTATATTTTCAATGGCCATTTTGGAAAATACACCAAATGGGTGAAAGTAATCTTACAGTAGAATTTTATAAATAAAGCACACATGCTGTAGCACTTAATAGCAGTGCCACAGAGTCATAATAAAAGAAAAATAAGGTACACAAAACATTTTAAAAATCCAAGGTGCTTACATAGAAAACACAGTTCTAGGTATCCACTGCTCCAGACCAGTAATATGGATTACCTTAAGTAATAGCTGAAGGATCTCATGTTTCCTCGGGAGGTGCCCTTACAGGGTATAAAATCTGGTTACAAAATTGAATCACAGGTCATGCTTATTTTCCATCAATGTTGGACATTACTTTTTTCCTTCCGGGGGTGGGATTTAGGCATTGGCAGAGTCCTATTCATCCATTGCAAAATTGACAACGAAGGCATGAGTCTGCAAGTCTTAAATTTGTTTACATTGAAGGGAAAGACAAATGCAATAACTGTGCCTTGCACAATGTATATCTGACCCCACCCTCAGATACTGTGAGTGCCACATTGTAAGCACCACATTCAAGAAGGTGGGATCTTTCAGGTGTTGTTGAGAAAGCTGACCTGAACCAAGAGTGTTAAAATGGAGGATCTTTGTGTGTGTTTCCCCTAATCGTTCCTTGCATTCAATTCAAAATTTTAAGTGATGTATTTATATATTTGTGCCAAGTTGAAGGTCTAATGCAGTTCATGACTGATGGTGATACACTCTAAAAGCAGCTCAAGAGATACATAAATAGAAACATGTTAGGTATGGGTGCTGTAAATCATTTTTATGGACAGTCATGATATCGTTTATCTGATCTCTCTGAATTCACCCAGGAAAAATGATTTATGACAATAATTCACGGATATGACAAGTTCAAGTTCAATACCACTTTATTTCGATTAATTAAAATCATAAAAAGTACAGTATACAAATCGATTTGGGGGTACATAAGACACATTAAAAAAGACACAATTTAAGACATTTTTTTAAATATTTACATTACAGGTTTAAAACATTGTTTTGTCAGTATGAATTCATTTATCTACACCAACAGTGTCATTAAGGCCCATCATGCTACGTTTCCTGCGGCGAATGGAAGCTACAAAGAAATTTGCCACTCCAAACATTATAAACGGGGACTCCATTAGCTTTAGGAATAGCAGCGCAGGTTTGGCTTGCTCAAACCCCTTACCCTTTAGTAAAGGAATAATGAACTTTTTCCTGGGCAAACTGTAATAGGAACAAAAAAAATTAAAGTGCATTGTATCCTGCAGGGAATAACCGTGACACTTACATGGGGCCGCATCCACCGGCCTACACCAGACATTAGAGTTGGTTAGCAGCAAATGGATTTGGTTGAATTTGAATTTGGTCAAAACCCAACGATGGAACGGGATCGTCACAACGGTGAGGTACGGTTGAATAGATAAGGATGAAAGTAATAAGTAGTGTTCCCTTACCGAGGACTTCCTTAGTTGTACCGCCTCCCGCTCCAATTCTCTATTCTTAATAAAGTTGGTTTTGACCCAGCCCAGATCTGCTTTTACCAGGCCCTCTGGATTAGTGAAGATTTCTGGGCGCCCCAGTTCCCTAGAAATGTTTTTAATATAGGACATCCACACTGAATACTGTTCATACTCTCCAAGTTCATACAGTCCTTAAGAATCGCATGATTAAGAGAGAGGTGAGGATTCAGCCAAGTTTTTATCCACAGCAGGATAGGGGCCATATTTATAATGTCTCTAATGTAACCCCTCCCAAGCTCCTGATGGGTGCCGAAAGTGGCTGCCGATTGGGGTAAACCTAAGAGTGCACATAGGAATTTATTCTCCTCTCTTTGAATAGCTTCAGGATGTTTATATCCCCATATAGTGGCCCCATATCTTGCAATTGCAACTGTTTTGGCTCTGTATATGGATAAAATGGCTTCAGTTGGTTTCCCCCCTAGACGTTTAGCAAAGCCCAATAAGGCAGCTGAGGATCTTTTCATCGCATTAACCTTTGCCGAAAGTTGGGGGGCCTAGGTACCTCTATCATCAAATACCACCCCTAAGTAGGTGAAGACCTTAACTCTTTAAATTGCTGACTCATTACAGTAAAAGGCGTTGACATTGTTTTTCCTTCCACCCACTACCATAACATGCGACTTTCCAGTATTTATCATTAGATAAAGTGAAGATATAAAGTCACCAAAAGAGGTCAATAGTCTTTGTAAGCCTAAGGGAGTTTGTGCCAGTAAGACGGCATTGTCCGCGTAGAGGAGTACTGGTGTCGGAATTCCTCCAAAGCGCGGTATATCTAGAGTAGCCTTACCCAAAGATTCTTCCAGGTTGTTTATATTAAGCGTGAATAGCATCGGGGCTAGTATACACCCTTGGCGTACCCCTCTACCAGACTTGAACTTTGCAGTACAAACACCCTCTTGTGTCATTCTTATGGAAGCATGTAAATCCCGGTGTACCTCAGCCAGAAAGTGCACCAAGGGTTGGTCTAACCCTAGGTCCAGGAGCATAGTCCACAGCCTGGTCCGATTTACAAGATCAAAGGCTGTGGACAGGTCCATGAACCCAAGGTAGACCGATCCCCTTGATGCCACCGTGTATTTATTCAAGATAAGGATATGACAAATGTGCGTCGAGTTATCATGCTTCAAGAACATGCACGAAATGAAGTTTGATCTAGATACTGCATCATAAAAGCATGCAAATGTTAGATGTAGATTTGTGATGACACCTAACCACAGATGAAACTAATGATAAGTTTAATAAAGCTATTGGTATATGTATTCTTTAGACATAAATGAACAATAACAGACAAACGATAACATAGAATTCCTTATATGTGTATGAATAAAGCTGTTTTAGGTATTTAAAAATGGACATTAACATTAGAATGTGTAATGGGAGCACTGATATTGATGAGAAAACCAATTGCTATAGTAATTTGTGCTTCCTAAAGGTTTCATTTAGCTATGCTTCGAAATTCTGAATGGTATTGTAACATGAGAAGAGCGTTGAAAAATTAATATGAAAATTGACTCTGAGGTGTTATGAAGTGTTTAATTTTTTATAGGAATTTCATACTTATATAACATAGGTGATATTAGTAATTGACTTAAGTGAAGAACTAATGAATTGTTTTCAATGATGTGAAATTCACATTTTTAGCACAAACTTAGCATGCACAAGCTGCATTTCGTATAGGCCTCAAGCTTCCTTTTCCTTCCAAACAACAAGAAAAATGCCAGTACTGATCCATTAACTGAATTAATTTGACAACAGGTGCATAGACCACAAAACAATACATCTAAAAGTTCATTAGTAGCTTTTATTTCAATAGCATAAATGTTTTTTTACAAAGAATACATAGCTACCAGTGATGCCCAACCATAAAATATGAACACATTTGAACACAAAAACTATTAATCCATCCAAGTCACAAACATTTCCGTCCCAGCATGAACTAACAAACTGAATAGTCTGAAGCCTATGAGAACCTTTCGTAAAGTTTCTACTTGTGCTCTAACACTCGATATTTCCTTACACGCTTGTAGCTTACATGACCAGACTTGCAACAAATTTGCAACAAATTTGTGACATCCTAGAGTATATGGGAAAGGACTGACATAGATTGAGAGCATCGACTTGCTTGTCATAACCAATCGTATGAATAAAATGCAGTGGTCTTCTGGAAAATGCAAAGTAATGGCTAAAGGCCTCTTACTTTGAGGAAAAATTTCCTCAGCAGCCAACTCCCCCCGTGAAACATCTCTAATTGTAAAGAAATTACTGAGAGCCCCTTCTCTCCCCAATACTCCCTTAGCTACGGACCAACGTTGCCACGAACTTGCAGAATATTTTCATAACAAAATTCAAACGATCTACGCATCCTTTGCCCCAACCGATAGTTACACTATCCCTCATCCTGAGGATTCCGACACAGGGAGTAAGGAACACTCTCTAAAAACCTTCCCCTTGATGAACTATAAATCACTTCAGACCACCGCTGTACTCGTTAAGAGCTGGTCGTCCAGAGACCCTGCCCTGCCTAAGATTTTGAACCAGGTGGCAGAGTCAGTTGGTCCAGTCATTCTGGATTTGATCAACTACTCCATCTCCACCGGGGTGGTCCCCCCCTATGGAAAAAAGCCATGGTCAAATTCCTTTTGAAAAAAACTATCCTGGAACCAGACTGTCTGGGCAGCTACCGACCTATCTCGTTCCTCCCAGGTATTAGCAAAATACTGGAGAAATATGTCAATTCGGCGCTTTCTGCTCACCTGGAATCTAATCATTTTCTCCATCCCTCTCAAACTGGCTTTCGTCCCCGCCAAGGTACAGAAACGGCTTAATTAGCAGACGTGGAAGAATCCAAAAAGATTCTCGATGCCGGAGACTCCTTTGTCATAATACTTTTAGATCTCAACACGACCTTTGACACGGTCAACCACCTCATTCTGGTCCAACGACTTAGAAATTTTGGTGTGTCTGGAGTAACCTTAACCTGGCTGCAATCCTTTCTGGAGGGAAGATCTTTCCAGGTGTTCGAGGGTGAGGCTGCCTCGAAAACCTGGCCCCTCCACTGTGGGGTTCCTAATGGATCTTCCCTGAGCCCCACACTTTTTAACGCCTACATGGCACCTCTTGCGGATATTGCTCTTCCCTATGGGGTGCAAAGTGCGACCTATGCTGATGATACCCAAGTGGTCGTTGCACTTAACCACTTAGACAGGACCTCGACCTGCCACTGTACCTGCCTTGAAGAAGCAGCCAAGTGGATGAAACACTCTTATCTAAAATGAAATGGCGAGAAAACTGAGCTCACGCTCCGTGGCAATCCTTCTCTTTTTAAGGCAGACATTATGTGGCCAGCCTTAATGGGCTCGGCACCTGTCCCCAAGTCAGAGATAATAAGCCTGGGCTTCTGGCTGGATTCAGACCTTAGCTTTAAAATCCAGGCCTGAAAGGTGGTGGCCTCTTGCTTTGGCATCATAAGGATGCTGCCTAACGTGCTTCCTCTGCTCCCCTTTCAGGCAAGAAAGCTCATGGTCCAGGTGCTTATTCTTTCACGCCTGGACTACGGCAATGCCTTATACCTTGGAGCCCCGAGTTCGGCCCTAGCCAAACTTCAAACAGTAGAGAACTGCGCTGCAAGGATCCTCATGGGGACTCAGAGCAGGCAGTCTGCAAAACCCGCCATGAAAGCTCTCCATTGGCTCCCCGTCCAGGAGAGAGTCCACTTTAAGGCCTTATGCATTACCCACAAGCTGATAGGATGGAAAGGACCAGTGATTCTCTCCTCTATGGTCAAACCCTATCGAGCTAATAGTTGACTGCGCTCAGATGAGCAATACCTGGCAGTCGTCCCCAGAATTAAGAGAGTTAGAAGTGGTGGCCGGCTATTCTCATATAATGCTGCCAAACTATGGAACTCCTCTTCAGCTATGAAGGGAACCCAATCACCTGGCCATCCATAAGCTGCTGAAAACATGGTTCTTTCCTAAGTCATTCTTCGAAGCTTCACTTATTCCCCAGCGCTGGGATGCCTACAGGTAGCTATGCTATCTATAAATGCTGCTAAATTCATCCATTTATTCACTAATCTTCACTATTTGTGTTCTTTACCTACTACATCATCTCATGCTATCGAAACAGACCAATGGGACAGAATGGTCTGATCAAATTGGTGACATCAGAGGGAGTAAACCAGAAATTGATGGAGTATGATTGCCTAAAGTGCGGACTGGGCAGTTCTTATCTTGCCCACCTTCTTGACCCACCGTATGGTACAGACTGATGATTTGAACTTCCAGAAACTGACACGAACTGAGAAGTACTACTGCATTTGCTGCTGGCTGGTATGCTGGCGTAAGTAGAATCTTTCCGGCTGGAAGGTTTCAGACAAAGAGCTGCGGCATTGACGCTGCAGTGCGGACAGGGGAAGACACACTTGTTCATGAACCGGAACTGGCCATTTGGCAATTCCTGAACTTATATCTATCAGGTTTGTATGAAGTTATATGCTTCAAAGGACTCATTTCTCATAATATAATCTCCCTCAGCTGAGGAAGAATTTTCCTTTCAAACTTGATTTCTCACAGCTTTATTAATGCTTATTAAGTCTCAATAAGTCGGAAATTAATTTGGCATAAAACTTTCTTCAAGTGCGTTAAAGATATTAACTGAGATCGATTCTGCTGAATCTGTTTCATTTGTTTAATATATTTCCAAATTCGTTAACCTAATGGTTTTTGTCTGAGCAAATTCATTTGGTAAGGAATATATGCTATTATCTTATTCCAGGTCCTCATAAAAGTAGTTCATCCCCTAAATATTCCAGTCCCTTTCAGCACAGAACAAGATCCATCGCAGGACCTTATTAGTTAAAATGTGGTAGCTGAGGTTTTTCTGGGAAAATGTATTCTGTAATAGAGATTAATGTGACTCCCAACACGTTTATGCTGCAACAGTTTTTCCAGTCATCTATAAACAATAATTTAGCTGGGATCTGCATACGGTTTAGTATTACTAAATAATCAAGAATTCTATTTGTATATTGCAATGCCATAATCTAAGTATTTAAACAAGGCTTCCTTTTACGACTTACATCTTCTTCAATGCCTTTCTTTTTCTCTGATTCCCACAAAGCATTGTATTTGTATCTGCAGTTGTTTAATCTCTCCCAGATTACAGCAACATCTTTGCCTGCATCTGTAAAAGCTCAACTGAGAACCTGCAAAGAGTTCAAAACGGAGCAGCAAGGTTTATCTGCCGTGTCGGGTATGTAGATCACATCACATTTGCCCTGGGATCTCAATTTAAAACCCATCAACCGACTCTGGGTTTACAATCTAGGAACTTTAATCTAGAGTCTGTTCCCTATAACCAAGTCCCAATCTAAAGGGAAGAGGTTCTCAGTCAAGGGTTTAAACTATATAAACTCTTCCTCAGAGTAAATTTACTCAGCTCCATGCTGTTCTGTATGCTCAAATGAAAGCCTTTATTGTTAGCATTTAATGATAACATCGGCTACATAGTACTACATAGTACTACTATTACTACTACTACCAATACTACTACTACTACTAATATTATTATTATCATTATTGCTAGTACAATGTTAATGGTAGAAAATTAATAACACAACCACCTCTAAAAATAATAATAATGTAATAAGCACTGATTTTTCTTATTATATCCATGAAAAAGTTCATTCACGTTTTCAAATTCCAATGTAAGACAAACAACAATGAAGGTTGTAGGGGCAGACGAAGCACTGCAAATGACTTGCCTGTGGGAGGAGGCAGCTTGAGAATAGCTGTAATATTAACTCACCTCGCTTTGCTTAAGGGTGCAGGAGTACACATATTGTGGGTGTACCCTGCTTGCTCAATAGTCCTGCATCCATTCTTACGTTGTCGTCCACAATAGAGGGTGTATAAAATGGCACCTGACCTCAGCTTTTCTAGCCAGAGGACAGGGGTGTTTGGGCACCTTCCCCCTGTCTTAACCATAGGTTGGGGCATTTGTTCCCCCGTTTCCCAATGACTTTGTCAAGGCGTGAAGGGCTTTTTGTCCCTTCCCTCTTCCTTTGCCAAGAGATTGAGCAATAATCCAAACATACCAGTTATGCCACACTCTGTCTTTCTCAAGGGCGGGGAAGATTTTTCTGGTTCCCCACATTGAGGGTAGGGGACCTTTGTTCAGTCTTCCTCAGACTTTAGCGATGGCTAGGGGTGTCTACTATCTCCACCCACCAAACCTTGCCGACAGTAAAGTTAACCATTGCCACAATGAACTGTACATATCTGTTCTTATCTGAGAGCAGGATATGGGCCAGCTGTCCTGAAGAAACAATCAATGCACAGCATTTTTTTAAAAAAAGAGGGTACCTCACTTGGTTCGTCAATAAAGCTCTACAAAAAGAGGATAAGCCAAGACGCAAGAGAAACATGTTAATTGTAATGACTCTATTAGGCAGAGTGAAAATTCGCCGCTGCTATTAAATATATAATTTACAAACTGAATATAATATGACAGACCTAGTGGATATAGTGATCTACAAATGTCCACTATTGCTAAATGACAAAATAATGCTGAGCTTCTGAAAGAAAGCAGTCAACAAACATTACCAAATGGAGCTGAAAGTTTATACCATATAGCATGCACTGAAAAGCATGCAAGAATGCCAATAATACATATGAGTAAGAACGATCAGGTAAACAAATAAGCAAATACAAAAGTGCAAATCAAATGTGTACCAGTGATAGTGCCATAATTGACCTCGGCACGCAACTTGAGAAATTATGGACAATGCGATTTTTGAAAATTTATAGACTATTAAAAACTGTGAACCTACATACCTTGTGGCCAGCAATGTAGAGATTGCCCATGATAATCATGACTCAGAATCTTGGCAAGTGTGAAAAGGTGGATACGTTGAGAAGTGTGAATCCAAATATACTCCTTTGCTTTTACAGATGAGGAAGCCCATGGGGACAGCTCAATGTGGTATCAGTAACAGTATGAAATAAATGCCTAGGTGCTACTGTAATGTTGAATGTATATATATATTTTTTTAAATGGGTTGCTATAGTGTTGTTCCAATATTTAACATCATTGACTTGACAAAAAAGTATGTATAAATTAACTGTAATGTATAACGGTTAACTGTGAATTGGTCAGTGCAGCCGTTCAAGCAGAATCACCCTCATAATATGTTTTTTTTATGCCAGCATCACTCAAACAACAAATGATGCTTCCTATAAGTGATTATTCTATTTTATTCTATTCTACATTCATATATATGTAGCTACACACACACACATGTATTCACTGAAAAAACAAAGGTTAAAGTGATGTTATAGTTGGGTGACAATGACAGCTTAAACATACTGTTTTAAACTACAAGGCCACTGAAATTCACCAGTTATAGTTATCTCCAATAACTATAACTTAAGCCCTAAAGTGACTATAACTCCCACCCTCGCCATGCATTATGTTGTCATCTATTATGTCATTTCAGATGTTACAGTCCTGTTATCAATAATGTCATAGAATATTGTAATGTAATATGGGAGATAATTCGCTGTGCATGGCGAGAGCATGTGTTATAGTTACTTTAAGTTACTCTTTTTTAAACATTTCAATGTGTCATGTTATAAAAATATACATGGTATTTTATACTACCTTGTGACTTTTTGACAATAACAATAGGTCTGATTTATAAAGAGCTTCACTGTTTACAGTGTAATTTCAGGTGTCATCAATTTTATCAGAACAGTCATAGATCATGTCAGGAGGGATGTAATGTGTGAGGTCATAAGCAATACATGCTGAGGGTGTGAGATATAGTTAATTAAATTTAAAAAACTGGTGGTTTTTAGAGTTTAAGATGTTATGTTTTAACTGACGTTTTCACCTAACTATAACGTCATTTTAACCTTAATTTTTTTTCAATGCATTTCTATGGTGCTTTAAACATAAATTAGGAATTTTGTTACCATACCTAACTTTGCCGACCCATTCACAGCTCATGGCTCTTGGAGCCTATCCTGTGGTCTGGCTCTGTGCCCAAACCCCAGAGGGCTGACAATCCCTGTCATGCATGGGCTTGGGTCATGAGCAGAATGGGATTGGCCCCAGGACCATACCATAACAATTTAAGGGGCTGTCTTTATAAATTAGACAGACGTAGTTGTTTTGTCAAAGTTTTAAAACATCAATAATAAAAGTCAGGCCTATTGGCTTTGTCAAAGATTCAAAACATCAATATACAAAAGGCATGTATTTTTGCTTTGTCAGCAGGACCGTCAGAACATCAATATATCTATGAAGCAGACCTATTGGCATCTTTATAGGCCCCCCTATAATAAATTAGCTACTTGTCATAATTTACCATTGAAACCAATGGAATAACCACAACCCACTGTATTCATTATCAAATCACAGTTATCAATATTTATTATTAGCAAATGTCATTAAAGTATTTCAAATAAAGCATTTTAATAAATGTAAACATATACATTGTAGTTACATCCTTCGGGTCACAAAATACAGCCATAGAACCAACCACAAGGGGCCCCTATACTCCAGCTATGGAGCATATAGCTATAGCTCAGAGCGCTTTGAAGATGATGGTATGCTGTCCTGAGGTCAGGCATTCAATGACCCAGGAGACTTACTGTGATATTTTTAATATTTTGGGATTTCTGCTATGTGTCCTACAACACCCCACAACACTTCCATTTAGATTTAGAGTTGGTTGTGCCCCTTCCCTTCCTTGGCACCACAAAACCATCAATATTTAAAAGCAAAACCCACACAGAGCATTATTTGACATACCCAGGAGGGAGCAGTGATAATAATTAGGCAGCCTCATTGCTTCATTGCGAGTGTGTGACTATTGGTAACGTTTATGTATATCTTTTATTTTCACTGATTTTATTTTTACATATATAAATATGTATTATAAACTAACAAAACCACTGAAATTCACCAGTTATAGGTATGCCAAGTAAGTGTACCTCATGCCCTAAATAAACAATATCTAGCGCCCCCGCCATGCACAGTCTTGTCATCAATGATGTACTGTAATTTCTGAGATTGCTGTGGTGTTATCAGTAATGTCATAGTTCATATTATTAGTAATGTAATATGCGGGGGAATTAGCAGTGCATGGAGCGGGTATGAGTCAAAGGTACCTTAGTGCAAGGGTTACAGTATATATATGTATATGTGCTGGTCTTTCCCCAGGGCACACACAGCCTATCTTTGGTTTTCTAAGTGGCAGCACAGGGAACCCAGTCCTGTGCTGCTGTGCCACTTTTCTTTCATTTTTTGGAGTCCTCTGCTTCCATCCAGGGCACTCTGAGCCTTTAAAAAAAATTATAATAGTAGTGCGGGGAGCCCACTCCCTTATTGCTGAGCTGGACCCCACCTGCAGCGCAGCCTCACACAGGAAATGGTACAAAAGGGGGTGGTGATGGACAGAGCATCTGAACCAATCAAACACTCACACCCAGTCAAAGGATCTGGGTTTAATCCATCACCGTTCTTTAGCCCACTCTGCCACCCCAGTTCAGACATGGCTATATGCAAATCAGTCTGACCCTGTGCCTCATGGGAACAGTCCAGCCCGAACTGCCAAGCCATGCCTTCCCTGGACCGGAAATAAGCTTCCGAGGACCGGTTTCTGGCATTACAGCCGTCTTCAGCCCGGCTTGCTTGAATCCAGTGGCAAAGTGAGCAAGGGACTCACGTCTGAGCATACCCTGCCACACTTATGGCGGCCAAAAGCGGTAAAAAAGGGGGTGGTGATGGACGGAGCATCTGAACCAATCAAACACTCACACCCAGTCAAAGGATCTGGGTTTAATCCATCACCGTTCTTTAGCCCACTCTTCCACCCCAGTTCAGACATGGCTATATGCAAATCAGTCTGACCCTGTGCCTCATGGGAACAGTCCAGCCCGAACTGCCAAGCCATGCCTTCCCTGGACCGGAAACAAGCTTCCGAGGACCGGTTTCTGGCATTACAGCCGTCTTCAACCCGGCATGCTTGAATCCAGTGGCAAAGTGAGCAAGGGACTCACGTCTGAGCATTCCCTGCCACACTTATGGCGGCCAAAAGCGGTACAAAAGGGGGTGGTGATGGACGGAGCATCTGAACCAATCAAACACTCACACCCAGTCAAAGGATCTGGGTTTAATCCATCACCGTTCTTTAGCCCACTCTGCCACCCCAGTTCAGACATGGCTATATGCAAATCAGTCTGACCCTGTGCCTCATGGGAACAGTCCAGCCCGAACTGCCAAGCCATGCCTTCCCTGGACCGGAAACAAGCTTCCGAGGGCCGGTTTCTGGCATTACAGCCGTCTTCAGCCCAGCTTGCTTGAATCCAGTGGAAAAGTGAGCAAGGGACTCACGTCTGAGCATACTCTGCCACACTTATGGCGGCCAAAAGCGGTACAAAAGGGGGTGGTGATGGACGGAGCATCTGAACCAATCAAACACTCACACCCACTCAAAGGATCTGGGTTTAATCCATCACCGTTCTTTAGCCCACTCTGCCACCCCAGTTCAGACATGGCTATATGCAAATCAGTCTGACCCTGTGCCTCATGGGAACAGTCCAGCCCGAACTGCCAAGCCATGCCTTCCCTGGACCGGAAGCAAGCTTCCGAGGACCGGTTTCTGGCATTACAGCCATCTTCAGCCTGGCTTGCTTGCATCCAGTGGCAAAGTGAGCAAGGGACTCACGTCTTGTGGTAAATAAATAAATAATTACCGGTACTATTTTTCTATGCATTAACTGAAAAGGATAGCTCAATAAATAAGAGGCAGAATCCGTGGTATCTGAGTCATACGGGCTTTAATCAGATGGCTTGAGCCAATGGACCATCGGGTTCCATCACCTGCAAAGGTTCAGGAAGGGACAGACACAGGACAAAGGGAACAGGCTAAAAAAAGGGACAGCTAATATCACATTAACATCATACAGTATATATAGTAAAACAGTACAATTGCATTGAATACAGTAGGCGTAACAAGTGACAAACGGAAGATAAGAACATATGGGCGTGAAAAGAAGGCGTGCACAGGGCGTGCACGGAGACATGTGATGTAAACGTCACAGAAGTGTCATAAGTGGGTGGATACATGGAGGGGGCTTCATGGGCAGCTAGAACCTTTAACCTACTGGTGCGCGCAAACGGGTCATGACGTATAACTGGGGAGAGCTGGGGGCCGCTGACTCCTAGCACTAGAAGAGGAGACTAAAGTCTAGGATGTCAGAACGACCTGTACCTATAGCTTATCTGATATCTTGTGTTTAGAGTACATGTTGCTTGATTCTAAAAGTCATCAGGGCAAAGGCTACTTGTCACTAAGGCTAGTGCATGCATATATTTCCTCATGTATTGCGTGTGCTATGAATCTTTTATGGATATTAATTCAGTAATTCTCTTGCATGGAGACAGGAAGACTAGACTATAAATGAAGATATTTATGCGGTTCGTTAGCTAGGAATGTGAAGCCGGGGAGCTGAACTGATAACTGTAGGCATAACATATTCTTGGCAGACAGGCAGACTAGGCCGAGCCGGGCACCGCGTTGCTTGGCAGGAAGTAAGTGAAGGGTCAGAGATGCGGGCGGGGCTGCATCTCTCCTCGGAGTGGTTCAGGAGACTTGAGGCATGAATCTAGTGTCCGGGCCCTGTGAGGCCTAGAAACGGGTGTATCTCGATGATTTAACGTGCACAATGTAAAGACGTTGGCAACATAGGTCTAAAAGCCTAATTCACGTTGCTTTTACGGGGGACTGGATAACTGACATATTAACGTTGGACACAACTGTAAATGCGTCTTTATTCGGTCAAGGGGGTAAATATGCGTATTTATCATGCACATATAACATATGATGGGGAACACGTAGGGACACATGACAAGGCAAAATTCAATTTTCCTCATTCCCTCCTTGTTCCCTACGTTTCCTTCAGGAAACATCAATATTCATGAGACCATCTATCTGTTCATAGAGCATCATTTGCTCGTCTTTAATCTTCTGGGAATGGGACTTTGGACTTGGAATACAAGAGGTAGCGCACAAGCCGCAAATCGCAGGGCCACATTGTAAACAGAGACAACAACTGAATATGATCATTACTACTATTCCCAGGAATGACAGTACTTTCCATCCCCATGCAGATATTATACTCCAGAGCCAACCGGACCATGTCCAGGTGCCTGGATTCTGGTGTAGCTGATGGGCTATTTTATGAAGTCTAGTTATTGCTGAATATACAGACGGTGCGTTATTAGGAATGAAAACGCAACAACTAGATCCGATGACTCTACAAGCTCCGCCCCTATCGGCCAGTATGACGTCAAGAACAAGGCGGTTCTGAAGAACGACAAATCTCATAGCAGATTGCTCTTCTGTTAAGTTACCTAGAGCGGAAGTAGTCTCATTCACTACTGCTTCAAGGGTTCTGGTTAACCTACGTATTAATTTACTATTCTGGATAGGTCCTATGAAGAAAAAGAAACCTTTATTGAAGTCTGTATACTGTTCTAATGCGGTTTCAGTTTGATCGACAATCGGGGACTCGATCTCCCTTCTACGTCTGACGTGTACTAGATGTGTATTTCTGTGATAATCGGATGGGGCTAGGAAAACTGGTGGCAGTAGGAAGGCAATGTAACATGTTCCATCCCAATCTAGGGGCAGACGTACATATGCGGTCTGACCACATAGAAAATATGAATGACGTGAGGCTTTGAAAGTAGATTTCCCACTGTCAATATACTCGACCATAGTAATACAATCACTGTGTCCTAGATGTACTGAACCATTCTTTCTGACACATAATTCGCCTTTCACTGGTAGAACTGTTATAGAAGGCAAGTCTGGAGTAGTCTCGGACTGAACATTCAAAACCATAAGGTTGGAGGAAAAATTACCTAGATCATATACTTCATTTTCGAGATCCAACCCTGTCCTATGGGAAAGACCTTCCTTGTCTGGGAAACATGTTCTATTCAGAAGGGACTTATCGTCTAAGGATGATGTTATCGTAAACCATGCTCCACACGAACCATTGTGTGAGAACGGATAGGGAAAAAGTGGCAGAACTCCCTTCGGTGTCTGGTAAGGGGGGAGTCGACCACACACCCAACAATTAGTGGCATTGCTAGTCTGGTGTGAATAGTGTAACATTCGTATAAAAGTATTGTTGCGCATGGCAAGTCGATAGGATAACTCGTGAGGGGGTAGTTCACTAAATGTGTGCTCTACTGTCTTATTAGAGGAAAGATGTACATGTGAATCAAGAGGAGGAAAAAATACATGTAAAACATAACTTATGCATGTAATCATAAGACTCAGAAATAACATAAACAATAACGTAATCACGCATCTGCTACGCAGATTTTTACAATAACGTATTTTCTTGGAGTTTCGTCTAACTCTCTCACTATGGGGGTCTATCTCATACATGTCAGGAACCTGTCTAACCGCTTCACCCGAGAGGGACTTAAACAATTAAACTGTCTGACTTGCTAGACCTCAACTTGATTTTATACTCCTGCTGCGGAGTTTTCTCTAACAGGGGAAGTTTAGAGTCAGTATCGGGGCAGTCCTTGAGAAAAGTCTTTGGACGGAGTCCATGAAAACGCTTGATGTGGCTGGAGTGTAGCCAACCCTTCCGGCCCTCCAATTTCACCGCGGTCCTTGTGGTCATCAGAACGAGTTTCGGCTCTTTCCAGCGGGGCTCCAGCGGACTTGAACGATCAAAGTTCCTCACAAGTACGAGGTCGCCTGGAATGACCTCGTGCGGTTTCACTTGAGTGTTGTCTGGAAAGGCAGCCGCGACCTGTGAACGACAAGAGAGTAGTGCAGACATCAAGGAAGCTAGGTAATCTGTCAGCATATTACTGTCAACATCGGTGATTTTACGTGGCATAGGTGTACCCCACATGTTTGGGGGACGACCAAATACAACCTCAAACGGTGACAGACCTGATCGGGAGTGGGCGACCATTCTCATGTAAAAAAGGGCGACTGGCAGGGCTACCATCCAATCTACACCTTTCTCGGCACAGACCTTTGCAATGTGGATTTTCAGAGTTTGATTGTGTCTCTCAACGAGGCCAGCTGCCTCGGGGTGTCGTACGCAGTGGAACTTCCACTGGTACCCTAACAGAAGGGATACTTGTTTCATGAGTTCGGAGGAGAATGGCTGTCCGTTGTCTGAATACACGACCCTGGGCAAACCATAGCGTGGGAAAAACTCACGTACCAACTGCCTGGCAGTGGTCGCGGCAGTGTAATCTGGGACTGGATATGCTTCTGTCCATCTGGACAAAGCGCATACAACTACGAGGACATACTTGAAACCTCGGCATCGATCCATCTGAATATAATCCATCTGGAGGACTTCAAAAGGGTGGTCAGGAGGATGGAATCCACCTTGTTCCACCGGAACACCTTTACCTGGATTGAACTGACAACAGATCATGCAGGTACGCACTTTCTGCTTCGCTGCTGCTCGTAAATGCTTGTTAAACCAAAGGTTCTGGATACTGTCTAACATAGCTTTTTCTCCTAAATGTGCTGGACTATGTGCTGTATTAATAATGACTTGAACCATAGAGTCGGGGAGAAACCATATGGCTTTTCCCTTCGTCAACCATCCCTGATCTGTCTGGACCCCTCCTTGTTCAGACCATTGCTTGATTTCATCTGGGGTAGCATGTGTCTGTATGTCTAGTACATCTTGTGTAGGGTCCTTAACTGTCATACAAGTCGTCTGAACTGGAACGTCTGTCTTTGTCGTGTCAACTGGAATGTCTGGAGTCTGAGCTGTAAGCTTGGCTGTTCGATCTGCCAGATCGTTACCTTGGGAAATGGTGTCAGTGGCTTTCGTATGTGCTTTGCACTTCATAACGGCAATGTCTTTCGGTAAATGTATTGCTTCTAACAGAGCTTGAATGAGGGGGCCATGCTGAATCTTGGCTCCATGAGAGGTCATGAAACCTCTTTCTTGCCAAAGGACTCCAAAGTCGTGAACGACTCCGAATGCATAACGTGAATCTGTGTATATGTTTACTTTCAGGTTCTTGGCTCGTATGCAGGCTTGGGTCAGAGCAATGAGCTCTGCTGCTTGAGCAGACAGGGTGTCAATACGATTTGTTTCTATAACTTCAGTTTCAGTAGTCACTGCATACGCGGCTACTAACTCTCCTGTACTTGTTCTCATACATGAACCATCCACGTAAAGTGTCAGGTCTGGATCAGGTAATGCAATGTCTGTCAAGTCTTGTCTTGGCTTTGTCATGGTGTTAATAACTTCCACACAGTCATGTGCTGTAGGGTTTGGAACAGTCGAGGGTAACAGTGTAGCAGGATTTAATATGGTGCAGCGTCTGATTTCTATGTGTGGCTGAAACAGTGTCAGTTCATATCCTGTCAATCGTGCAATTGTCAAGTGCTGAGTCTGTGTTCGGTTTAAAAGAACTTCCACGGAGTGTGGAACTTGTACTGTCAGGGAGTGTCCTAACACTATGGAATCACTTTGTCTGATAGCTAGAGCTGTGGCGGCAACTGACTTGAGGCACGCAGGCAGAGCCTGGTCTACTGGATCTAATGTGCTAGAAAAATAAGCACAAGGCTTGTGTTGTCCTGCTTGATCTTGTGTGAGAACAGATAATGCTGTACCATCACGTTCAGTGACAAAAAGTGTAAAAGGCTTACTGTAGTTCGGTGTCGCTAAAACAGGTGCATTACATAGAGCTTTCTTACAACTACGAGGACATACTTGAAACCTCGGCATCGATCCATCTGAATATAATCCATCTGGAGGACTTCAAAAGGGTGGTCAGGAGGATGGAATCCACCTTGTTCCACCGGAACACTTTTACCTGGATTGAACTGACAACAGATCATGCAGGTACGCACTTTCTGCTTCGCTGCTGCTCGTAAATGCTTGTTAAACCAAAGGTTCTGGATACTGTCTAACATAGCTTTTTCTCCTAAATGTGCTGGACTATGTGCTGTATTAATAATGACTTGAACCATAGAGTCGGGGAGAAACCATGTGGCTTTTCCCTTCGTCAACCATCCCTGATCTGTCTGGACCCCTCCTTGTTCAGACCATTGCTTGATTTCGTCTGGGGTAGCATGTGTCTGTATGTCTAGTACATCTTGTGTAGGGTCCTTAACTGTCATACAAGTCGTCTGAACTGGAACGTCTGTCTTTGTCGTGTCAACTGGAATGTCTGGAGTCTGAGCTGTAAGCTTGGCTGTTCGATCTGCCAGATCGTTACCTTGGGAAATGGTGTCAGTGGCTTTCGTATGTGCTTTGCACTTCATAACGGCAATGTCTTTCGGTAAATGTATTGCTTCTAACAGAGCTTGAATGAGGGGGCCATGCTGAATCTTGGCTCCATGAGAGGTCATGAAACCTCTTTCTTGCCAAAGGACTCCAAGTGTCCAAGGTATACCACTTGCTGGACACAGAATTGCAGTTTCAAAGGGGACACCTTGTGCCCCATCTCTGCCAGAAAATACAAGACTGTCAGTGACGCACGTTCGCAGTCACGTTCTGTACGGGCTGTGATCAATAGATCATCGACATACTGGAGCAGGGCAGTGTCAGTTGGCATGTGAATACTGTCTAGTTGTCTTTTAAGTGCTTGACTGTAAATACTAGGACTTTCTGTAAAACCTTGAGGTGCACGTGTGAATTTATAGCTTCTTCCATTTAAACAGAATCCGAAAAGGAACTGGCTGTCTGGATGAATGGGGACACTAAAGAATGCGTTCTTGAGATCAATAACAGTAAAGAACGTAGCTTCGGAATCAATGGCAGTCAATAGGGAAGAGATATCTGGAACCACTGGGTACTGGGGTATGATACATTTATTAAGTTCTCGAAGGTCAATCACTAATCGATAAACTGGGGGTGCATTTGGATCAGTACGTTTAAGAATCGGAATGATAGGAGAATTACATACATTGGAGTCAGTTTCTACAACTACTCCTTGAGCAATGAGCTCGTCAATGATTTTCGATAAGGCTGCTACAGCCTCAGGTGGCAACTTGTATTGTCGGATTCGGGATAATACAACTCCTTGTTTCAGAGTGACACGATATGGTGTAATGTGCATACAACCTACATCAGTTGGGCCTTGCGCCCATAAATACTGTGGTACATTCAGTAATCGTGGATCAAAATCTCTTAACACATAATGTCCTTTAAAATCACGTAAAAACAATCTCACTCCTTCTGGAGAACAACAGATTACTGCACCTAATTCTTTCAATGTTTTAATACCAAGTAAATTTTCAGGACATGATTTAGTAAGTAACAAGTCTGTGGTTCGGGACAAAGGACCAACTTCTAGGGAAACTGGTTTCGATATTTCATTTACAATCGGCTTTCCTGAAAATCCCAGGGAAACATTTCTTGAGCCTGAGAGTGGAGCCCCTGGAACCTCGTCATGACTGATGGTAGTCCTACTTGCCCCTGTATCAATCAGAAACTTTCTGTCTTTCCCTAATACTTGACTGTGTACATAGGGACCCTCTTGATCTACAGGAATCTCGATGAGAGGCAAGCCAACCTCCCTCTCTAGGCTGTTTCATGAATACTGCTGATATTCCGGGTAATCTGACTGTGCGTACTGGTACATCTGCTGTGTAACGTGTTGTGTGGCAGCTATAGGCTGCGGTACTGTAACTGTCTGTTGTGCGTTCTGCGGTGGTTGCGAATTCTGCGGAACATGTTCCTGTCTAGGAGGACGCGGTCTCTCTTTCGTCTTACCTGTAGCTATGTTGTGTTTCAGAACTGCACATTCGTTTATATAGTGACCTGGCTGTTTACAGTAGTTGCATGTCCCTTTAACGGGAGCTGCAGAATGACTAGTCTGATTCGTACCCCTCTTCTGACTGTCTGATGGAACAGACTGTGCAACTAGTACTTTCATTTTCGTGTCTTTCATACGTCTCCTTTCGTGTTCTTGCTCTTCCCTGATTCGATTCTGGTGATACTGTAACATCTGTAGCATTTGGGACGGGGTATTAGCTTGCAGGTACTCTCGACTTTCAATACTCGATTTTTAACTTGTGGTAAAGAATTCTCAACTAGTTTGGTAACAAAAAGATGTGGATACGACTCACTACTTGTTTTCAAACCGCTATTAATAATGAAACATTTCTCAAATCTGGAATAAAAATCACTAGTGTCTTCGTCTTGTTTCTGTTTACAGGCTGAGATGGCATCCCAGTCTTCCTTTTTCGTGGCTAGTAATCTTGGCAAGACTTGTATTAGCAGTTCGGGCAACTCTTTGGCTCTATCCCCAAGACCAGTACCTGGGACCCGTGCATTATCTTCGTTCTCTAACGCGGTCCAATCAATCTTTTTCTCTCCCACCTCCCATTCTTTTTCTTTGAGTTTTTCATATATGCCCGCTGGCAACAGGACCTTTAACATTTTGATGATATCAGGGTACGTGTATTCTCCCATACGGAGCATGTCTTTTAATTCACGGTGGAACCCTGCTGGATCTTTATCATGACAGGGCACTAACTTTTTCATTTCCAATAGTTCTATTTTCGTTAAAGGGGTGTAAACAAATACTCGTTCGAGATTACCCCCCGTTCCCTTAACAGGATGCACTTCTCGCAAGGGATTCTGTCTGTCTATGTAGAATGGGGGTGGAACAGGAACAAAATGTGGAGTCAGGAACGTTCTGTATTTGTGGCGTTGTTCTAGAATGACATTAATCAGGTCGGTACCTAGACCTTTCCATCTGTTTGGGAGTAACTCGTCCAGTACATTATATAAAGGACCTGGATCAGAATGCTGACTCTCGTACAATGTAATGAGGTGTTGGATCATGTACATACCCACCAGTCGCTGCTCGTCTGGGGGAAGCTTCAGAAACATTTGGGCCACTATTTCGTCTGAAAACGTGGTAGAATCACTAGTCCATCGAACTGCTGTTCGGGCGAGTTCTTGTTCATGCATGGTACTAAGCTCACTGTAACCTATTCGCTGCTTCAGTACTCTATCGGTAGCCTGGAATAATTGTTCAAGGGAACACTGTTCTGGTACGGGAGGAGGAAAAACTTTCTTGTAGTCTAGGCGTGTGTGTCTATCGGAAGGTCTCGTCCTATCTACATACGCTATTCTGGTGGGATTCTCGTTGTCTAGAACTTCGTCTGAAGAGACATTCTCTTTCTCGGCCACTCTCATTGCTTCCTCCTTTTGGTGTATACTTATAATTTCTTTACAAATCTTTCTGTACATGGTTTCTATACAATTTTGTGTTCTGTGTTTTCCTTCTGCTATATTGTCACTCCATCTGGTCAGGACTTTCATATCTTCTTTGTTTTTATCAGGGTAATCCTGTTCTCTTATTAAACAATTTATTAAAAATTGTAAAATCATGCCTTGAATCTCGACTTTTCTGTGTACCATAGCTTCGTGAATACTTTCTGGTTTCTCCCCTGTATGAATGAAGTGATATATTCTGTCTAGATGTTCCATATTTGATATGGTAACCAAGAAGCTTGCAACTCGTCGTAATCGTATGGAATATATTATCATACTATCTTCGCCTGGCACTGGGTCATATCTACAATCAGTAAGATACCTTTTGAGGGCTTCGTACGTAGCCACCTTTGGCGTGCGCTGTAACGCTGCATCTCTCAGCGTCAGTCGTTTTGTTTGAGGCGGGGTGATAGGAATACCTCCCCCTGCTCCTCCTGAACTAGAATCTTCAATTAATACTGAATGTGCGGCTGCTGGTAACGTGACTGGCAAAGTAGGGGTACGTAATGTGGGTTGATCCTGGGGTGCTGGCACATTAACAGGACCAACGACTGGAGGCACAGTAATTACATTATTAACAGGAGGTGGAAGTTGAACTGGCGGAGGATTCGTATTAGCATATTCTGGGACAGTGTCGTCCAAATAGGAAGAAAGGAAAATTTCAGCCGCGGTCGTTTTATGACGTAGCTTAGTCGGGACCAAGGGTGGCGGTAAATTACAGGGTGTTTCCGGGGTCGCTTTAGGCAAACCCTCGGCGAGAAGAGGATACATACCTTTAATGAGGGCATTTCTCTGTCTGTCTGACTGTTCTGCTCTAACTCGTTCACCTTCTTCTAGTAATTCCCTTTCTTGGGCTTTTTCTGAGGATTCTCTACTTAATTCTGCTTTTCTGAATTCTTTCTCTGTTCTCTTATGGGATTCTTTACGCCACAATTCGATGGCGTCTTTCTGGGACTGTCTGGCTTTCTTTTTCCATAATGCTTCTTCTACTCTCATGATGCACTCGGCATCCCATGTTCCTGAAACAGGCCATCTATATTTCTCTTCGAGGTCCTTCGTGTAATCAACCCATAGATCTAGATACAGTATGGCATCTAAGCCATGCTTATGATACATGAAGTGTCCAGGACTGTCCCTGGGAGGGACAGGAACTGATTCTTCGAGTAACCCTTTTCTGGTTTTTATCTGACGTAACTTAGAAAACAGCGGCATATTTGAACCGTACTTGAACTTGAACACAATACACAATGAACACAGTAATAAATAGCAGACAATCACTCATACCACGACATCAAAAACACATTAATAACAGTTCGAACAGGTACTACCTAATACATTGAAAACACAATACTTCGAAAACATAATACTGGAACTTCTCGAGAAACTATACCAGAGAACAGACTTACTAGAATTACTGGATGCACTGCTAAAACAGTACAGAACATACCGGTCTCCTAAAGAGACACGTCATACCGTATCCACCTAGGTGAACACGTCGGACCGGATCTGTGTACCCAAACCCGTCGGACCGGGCACAAATTAATGAACCCGTCTAGATACGTCCCAGCAACGGTACTCACCGGGAAGCAAAACTGAAGGCCTCGGACTGGACTGGACAGCTACGACGTCTGGTTACTGCTACGCACTACGCATGCACCTCGGGCTTCGGAAACAGGTGGGCCTCCGGATACCTCGGACCTTGCTCTCTCGGCTTGGGCTCTGGTCGGGACGATCCGCCTTCCTCACCGCCTCGTCTGGATGCCGGAACGCAGTCTCCGTCTCCTCCGTGAGCCTGAGGGAGACTTGAAGCAGAAATATCTGCACGTGCACGGTAGGGTTCCGTCACGGCTGTAGAAGGGTCAGGGGGCCTGCGTTACATCGCCGGCGCGTGGGGAAGGGGCTCGTCCCTATTCGGGCGCCATTATGTGGTAAATAAATAAATAATTACCGGTACTATTTTTCTATGCATTAACTGAAAAGGATAGCTCAATAAATAAGAGGCAGAATCCGTGGTATCTGAGTCATACGGGCTTTAATCAGATGGCTCGAGCCAATGGGCCATCGGGTTCCATCACCTGCAAAGGTTCAGGAAGGGACAGACACAGGACAAAGGGAACAGGCTAAAAAAAGGGACAGCTAATATCACATTAACATCATACAGTATATATAGTAAAACAGTACAATTGCATTGAATACAGTAGGCGTAACAAGTGACAAACGGAAGATAAGAACATATGGGCGTGAAAAGAAGGCGTGCACAGGGCGTGCACGGAGACATGTGATGTAAACGTCACAGAAGTGTCATAAGTGGGTGGATACATGGAGGGGGCTTCATGGGCAGCTAGAACCTTTAACCTACTGGTGCGCGCAAACGGGTCATGACGTGTAACTGGGGAGAGCTGGGGGCCGCTGACTCCTAGCACTAGAAGAGGAGACTAAAGTCTAGGATGTCAGAACGACCTGTACCTATAGCTTATCTGATATCTTGTGTTTAGAGTACATGTTGCTTGATTCTAAAAGTCATCAGGGCAAAGGCTACTTGTCACTAAGGCTAGTGCATGCATATATTTCCTCATGTATTGCGTGTGCTATGAATCTTTTATGGATATTAATTCAGTAATTCTCTTGCATGGAGACAGGAAGACTAGACTATAAATGAAGATATTTATGCGGTTCGTTAGCTAGGAATGTGAAGCCGGGGAGCTGAACTGATAACTGTAGGCATAACATATTCTTGGCAGACAGGCAGACTAGGCCGAGCCGGGCACCGCGTTGCTTGGCAGGAAGTAAGTGAAGGGTCAGAGATGCGGGCGGGGCTGCATCTCTCCTCGGAGTGGTTCAGGAGACTTGAGGCATGAATCTAGTGTCCGGGCCCTGTGAGGCCTAGAAACGGGTGTATCTCGATGATTTAACGTGCACAATGTAAAGACGTTGGCAACATAGGTCTAAAAGCCTAATTCACGTTGCTTTTACGGGGGACTGGATAACTGACATATTAACGTTGGACACAACTGTAAATGCGTCTTTATTCGGTCAAGGGGGTAAATATGCGTATTTATCATGCACATATAACATATGATGGGGAACACGTAGGGACACATGACAAGGCAACATTCAATTTTCCTCAGTCTGAGCATACCCTGCCACACTTATGGCAGCCAAAAGCGGTACAAAAGGGGGTGGTGATGGACGGGTATGCTCAGACGTAAGTCCCAGGCTCTCCACACCACTGGAGTCAAGCTATCCAGGCTGATGAAGGCTGATAGCCAGAAACCGGTCCTTGGATGCTTGATTCCGGTCTGGGAAAGACATGGCTTGGTAGTTCGGACTGGACTGTTCCCATGAGGCACAGGGTCAGAGCTGATTTGCATATAGCCAGTGTCTAACCCAGGGTGGTGTGGAGTGCAAAAAATGATGGATTTAGGCCCAGATCCTTGGACTGGGGTGAATGTATGACATTGTTCTACATTCTGTCCATCAACTGTGTTTTTTGCAATTTTCACCCTGAGTGGGCTGGGTATGCTCAGACGTGAGTCCCAGGCTCTCCACACCACTGGAGTCAAGCTATCCAGGCTGATGAAGGCTGATAGCCAGAAACCGGTCCTTGGATGCTTGATTCCGGTCTGGGAAAGACATGGCTTGGTAGTTCGGACTGGACTGTTCCCATGAGGCACGGGGTCAGAGCTGATTTGCAAATTGCCAGTGTCTAACCCAGGGTGGTGTGGAGTGCAAAAAAACGATGGATTTAGGCCCAGATCCTTGGACTGGGGTGAATGTATGACATTGTTCTACATTCTGTCCATCAACTGTGTTTTTTGCAATTTTCACCCTGAGTGGGCTGGGTATGCTCAGACGTGAGTCCCAGGCTCTCCACACCACTGGAGTCAAGCTATCCAGGCTGATGAAGGCAGATAGCCAGAAACCGGTCCTTGGATGCTTGATTCCGGTCTGGGAAAGACATGGCTTGGTAGTTTGGACTGGACTGTTCCCATGAGGCACAGGGTCAGAGCTGCTTTGCATATAGCCAGTGTCTAACCCACGGTGGTGTGGAGTGCAAAAAAACGATGGATTTAGGCCCAGATCCTTGGACTGGGGTGAATGTATGACATTGTTCTACATTCTGTCCATCAACTGTGCTTTTTGCAATTTTCACCCTGAGTGGGCTGGGTATGCTCAGACGTGAGTCCCAGGCTCTCCACACCACGGGAGTCAAGCTATCCAGGCTGATGAAGGCTGATAGCCAGAAACCGGTCCTTGGATGCTTGATTCCGGTCTGGGAAAGACATGGCTTGGTAGTTTGGACTGGACTGTTCCCATGAGGCACAGGGTCAGAGCTGATTTGCATATAGCCAGTGTCTAACCCAGGGTGGTGTGGAGTGCAAAAAAACGATGGATTTAGGCCCAGATCCTTGGACTGGGGTGAATGTATGACATTGTTCTACATTCTGTCCATCAACTGTGTTTTTTGCAATTTTCACCCTGAGTGGGCTGGGTATGCTCAGACATGAGTCCCAGGCTCTCCACACCACTGGAGTCAAGCTATCCAGGCTGATGAAGGCTGATAGCCAGAAACCGGTCCTTGGATGCTTGATTCCGGTTTGGGAAAGACATGGCTTGGTAGTTTGGACTGGACTGTTCCCATGAGGCACAGGGTCAGAGCTGATTTGCATATAGCCAGTGTCTAACCCAGGGTGGTGTGGAGTGCAAAAAAACGATGGATTTAGGCCCAGATCCTTGGACTGGGGTGAATGTATGACATTGTTCTACATTCTGTCCATCAACTGTGTTTTTTGTAATTTTCACCCTGAGTGGGCTGGGTATGCTCAGACTTGAGTCCCAGGCTCTCCACACCACTGGAGTCAAGCTATCCAGGCTGATGAAGGCTGATAGCCAGAAACCGGTCCTTGGATGCTTGATTCCGGTCTGGGAAAGACATGGCTTTGTAGTTCGGACTGGACTGTTCCCATGAGGCGCAGGGTCAGAGCTGATTTGCATATAGCCAGTGTCTAACCCAGGGTGGTGTGGAGTGCAAAAAAACTATGGATTTAGGCCCAGATCCTTGGACTCGGGTGAATGTATGACATTGTTCTACATTCTGTCCATCAACTGTGTTTTTTGCAATTTTCACCCTGAGTGTGCTGGGTATGCTCAGACGTGAGTCCCAGGCTCTCCACACCACTGGAGTCAAGCTATCCAGGCTGATGAAGGCTGATAGCCAGAAACCGGTCCTTGGATGCTTGATTCCGGTCTGGGAAAGACATGGCTTGGTAGTTCGGACTGGACTGTTCCCATGAGGCACAGGGTCAGAGCTGATTTGCATATAGCCAGTGTCTAACCCAGAGTGGTGTGGAGTGGCAAAAAATGATGGATTTAGGCCCAGATCCTTGGACTGGGGAGAATGTATGACATTGTTCTACATCCTGTCCATCAACTGTGTTTTTTGCAATTCACACAGGAAATGGCAGCTACGAGCTCAGGAGTGCACGTGCCACAGGGAGTGCGAGTGCATACCGCAGTGTGGGGGAGGCTGTGTGGCAGTGCCCCAACAATTCTGTGTGTTTTGGGGTCCCAAGATTCCTTTGAATATGTGCTGAGCCCTGGGGAGATGAGAGCCCTCAGGGGTAGACTAAACTTCAGGGAGGGGCCCCAAGCGCAGCCCTGGCCCAATTTATTAAAATATATATATATATTAAGTGTACTGTCCCTCGGTCCTGGCCCACCCCAATGAGCTTTTTATTAAAAGATGGCATCTCACCCTTTTTATACTATTGTTCCTGTTGTTCCATAGTAGTACCATGGTAATAGGGTACTGAAAACATTTGTTTTACATTCTTGACTCTGGAACTCACTCACAAGGCCTAGGGGGTCAGGGAGTCCCTACCCTGTCTCCTTACATTATTTTGATTCATTTTTAGAAAACGGGACTTAGTCCTGATTCTATAAGTGGCTGCCCAGCATCTCTGTGGATGTTGAGAGCAGTCAGGAGTCAAGCCACATCACATATTTATAAAATTGTAATCTTAACTAAACTGATTTTCACCAAATTAAAAAACTGTAATTTCTTGGTAACGATCAAGCTTTCTGCCTAAATTGAGCTCCAAATTTATGAATATTTCATGCCATGCTTCCACTACAGAATTGAAGCAGTGGGCCTGTGAGCTTAATCATACATTGGGATAGGGTGGACCCAACCTGAAGGAAAAGCTACAGCTGCTTTTCTTAGAACTTGCAACTCCCAGATTCCAATTAAATAAAGGAAAATAAGATATAAGGTGGCAAGGTAGGAGGTACACTGATCTCCCTGTGCCAAATTAATAAAAAAAAATTAACTGAGATGGCTGCCCTCTGGAGGGTTCAGCAGAGGGCCTGGCTAGAGGCCAGGCCCTCAGCCCAAACCTAATCCAAACCTAATCTGCACAAGGCCAAAGGCCATGCCCAGCAGAGGGGGGTTGGTCACCCATAGTGGTTTGGGTGCAGAGCCTGATTGAAGGCCAGGACCAGCACCCAACCCCACACCACGCACGGCCTAAAGCTGTGAATGCAGTGGGTTTGGTGGCTAACCCCATGCCAACTCTACACCCTGCACGATGAGGGATATCTTACATTATGTTAGATAGACCATAAAAATTCACTGAAAAAACAAATGTTAAAGTGACATTATAGTTAGGAATTGTAAAAATATCTTACTTTCCATTTAAAAAAATTAAGAAATTCACTTAAAAAAACAAAGGTTAAATGAAGAATATAGTTAGGTGAAAGTGTCAGTTAAAACATAACATTTCAAACTAACAAAGCAACCGGAATCCACCAGTTATAGCTATCTCAAGTAACTATAACTCATGCCCTAAAGTGACCATGTCTCATTCCCTCTAAATGCACCTCTAGCATCCTCACATATTACATCACCCATGACATGTTCAATGACTGCATTGATAATATCACTAATGACACCTGAAATTAGACATAGATAACACCACCGTGGAGATAAGTGACAACAGTGATGGATAAACGAGAGCAATTTTATTTTCCATTATTTTGAGGTTGAACGAGAGACTTAATAGCAAAGCCTTTCAAATAGTTTCTTTATGTGTGCATTCCACATAGAGTTTTGGGATAGTACCATATCAAGTGGTGCCTAAATCTGTAGCTTAATGTAAAAACATGGCCTGAAGAGGAGCATTCAATGTCTATGGATGCTGTTTTAAAGATTCACCAGTGTGTGGTTTTAATAATGCATAGTTCCCACTATTCAGAGATTTTATTTTTTAAAGTCCTTTTTCGTGTACTACGTTTCTTCAGGGCCTCTTCAATGGTTAAATCTGATTTCATCTTACACTCCATTCCAGGCTGCTCATTAGTAAATGGTCGAACAGGTTTTGTGGTTTGGATGACAAACATATTCAATTGCAAATCTTTTCAGTGTGCCATTTAAAATCCAATAAAATTACAATGTTTGTTTTTCTAACCATCCTTCTCTGTCTTCTTTGTACAAGAATGTGGTCAAAGCTTTCATGAAACCTGACCATATCAGTGAATTCCCTTGGCAGACTCAACCATTATTTGCAAACTTTCTTTGATCGTTTCAGACTCTCATATCCAATCACTTGTAGGCTTGGCCTCACATCGCATTAGGCAGTAGCCTAGAGAGGGCTCCTCCTCATATGACCTTAGTCACTTACTAATTCTCCTTGTATACTTGTGTACATGTAGAATTTACACAATTTCATGAAATGATAAATAATTTGGCCTCCTCATTGTGAAACACATTTTAATTGAGTAGGCAATGTTGTGGCACACTGACTGTCTTTGGATATTTATTTTAGATTTCGATTTGGAACATGTAGAAAGATTTTCTTTTATCTTTATTACCATTGTTAATAAATTAGTACACTCAGGGCCGCGCTAGGCATGGGCAGCATGGGCAGCATGGGCAGCTGCCCAGGGCCTCGCACTCAGCCCACCAGCATGGGGCCACGCACTGGTGATGTGTCCTGTTGCTTCCCTGGCGATCTATTTCAAAGAAAGGTGTTGCCTTGCAATTTAGGTCCTTCGGAGAGGCCACCCTTCCCGGGCCTCTCAGGGATGGTGTCTGGAGGCATAGGGGAGGGAGAAGCTCCCTTCAATTGCAAGGAGACCCATTCACAGACACTGTGGGAGGCCCATTATCCAGCATTTTTTTCGCCCCCACAGTTTTAACTTTTAGCCCACAAGCAATTCTCACACCTATCAACTGAAGGAAGGTGTGAGAAATGCTTGTGGGCTGAAAGTTAAAAGTGTGGGGGGGCGCCAAAATGCTGGACAATGGGCCTCCCACAGTGTCTGTGAATGGTCTCCTTGCAAGAGGCCACTTATCTACATTAGAGGGGCCTCGCACATTCCATTTTAGCCCAGGGCCTCGCAAATCCTAGAACCGGCCCTGAGTACACTAAAGGTTTTCAACGTTGTGCTGGGTCCTAGTGCCCGTGACAATCCTTGCTTTCCCTCAAGCAAGTGTCCTCAGGGCTGTAGAAATTTAGCATGTTCAGGAATTCCTTTATATTAATGTTTTATTGAGAAAGGGGCCGATGTCATAACAAGAAAGAAGAAACTGAAAGGACCTTGTGTAGCTGTCTTTAATACCACTGCCTGTATTGCACAGGAGAACTCTCACATGAACAGGGAAGGTCAGGACTCTTCGAAATGAAAATTACTGTTATCTTTACCTTCTTAATGCAGAAGTGATCAGCCCTCATTCGCCAACTATGGCACCACCAGGAGCTTCCCTTCCAAAATATTATTCTTCACAGATGTAGTAAAAAATGACCAGGTGGCCGCTCCACACAGTTTCACCAAATGACCTCACAGAGCCTATACAAAGAAGAATAAACCTTAGGGAAGCAAAACATACGGAACGTCATTTTGCCACCTGATGAATCTTTACTAAAAGGATTTCATCTAGACAAATGAAAGATGCGTGCTTTATATCCAAAGTGTGCAAGTTCTAACCTACACAAAAAGAAACCTGCACAACAACCGCAAGAGATCACCTCTCCATGATCAACAGAGTAACAAATACTGCACCAAGATCCCTGCATGCATTATAGAAACAAAGCACCTGGAAAAACTGAAGAAAGGGTGGGTTAAAAGCAAATATTCCTAGATCACCTAAGCAGCATGCAGAACCTGCTCTCATATCAATAGGATTGAATAGGACAAAAAGTCCGAATATGCCTTTTTGTGAGTTCATACAGTAGAATGGCAGAACTTGTGCTGGCAAATGAGTAGTAAAGATGCCATGTTCTTCATGCAAACCCACTGATGGCAAAGTCCCTGATTTCTATACTTTGCGTCTTTAAAGTTGCCACTTCCAAGTATTGTGAAATGCTTCCGGAAAGAGATCCACCTTCACTTGGACATTCTTCTAGATTGCAGCAGTGCGTCAGCCATTTCCTGTAAAAAAAAAAACGCTTCTCCTTAGCCCAAGCCATCAATTACCAGGCTGAGTGATGGTGTTGTCACACCATCAGTGGGGTGTTGGAACTGCTTCCAACATTCACATCAATGACACAACATTTGCTTTGGACTCGGCAAGCCAAAACCTTCAGAACTGAACCACCATTATCACTGCAACCCTCTTCACTCAGATTCTATGGGAATCAGATGGGGAAGAAAGGCAATGGGCCATCAAAAAAGGGACAAGCAAGAGCATCCATGGCCATACTCAAGAAAACAGACTAAGCATTGCATTCACCCATACTCATGAAATGTCAATGAAAACAAAGATAGCTGAAAATGAAAGTCATCTTATGGATTTCAATTAATATCTATCAACAAAAATCAAAGATGAAAATAAAATAAAAGTAGTAGCCAATCTAAGGTACAATCTCAGCCACAGCCATAACCTGTAAAGAATACAATCATTTTAAAGAAGCAACCAAATCGTACATTTCAGATGCATTGCATGAAGGAGAAAACAGGAGGTCAATTAGTCCAGCATGGAAATAAAGGTAAGGCTGATTGTTCAGAGGATTAGAAACCAATCCCAATAATCAAATCTGCATCTAATATTAGTAAGAAAATTGTTTGTCACTGCATACAAGTAAAATTTCGAAATTATTATGTGATTGCTCAATTGTATGTTCCTTCTTTTGTTGATATTTTATTGTTTATGTTTGTTAAATTAAGCAACACAAATATAAAACTCTCTTACTCTGCGAATATGCATGCAAGAAAGAAGGATACATTGAGCAGCAGACACCAAAATGACAAAAATCAAGCAAGTGGAACAAGAGAGATAATGTTTTTAAGCAGATTTAAGACAAAGCAGCTGCCAAAAAACAGTAAAGTACCACTCAGAGGTTAATGTTTGTAGTTGACCAGGACCTGGTAGTGATTTCAGGCCAACTTCAGTTGGAGCATGAGTCTGATACACCAAGTGGATCAGATCAAAGGATTTAGCCTTCTGACTTGGGCCTGATTTTGACTATGGGGGATGGAATACCCCATCACAAATGTGACTGATATCCCTTCCACCTTATTACAAGTGTAATAAGATATACTATACTTGTAATATGGCAGATGGGGTATCTGTCGTGTCTGTGACAGAGTAAGCTATCCACCAAAGTCTAATTCTGGCCCTTATTTTCTGAAATTGAAATCAAAATTCTCCAGCTTGTCAAGTTTTCTTGCTGTATCTAACAAAGTCTGTTTGGAGGGATGTTGAACATGGCCTGCAGAACCTATTGGTTTTCGTGGGAAAAGCCATCATCAGGAGAAATTAACGTTTTGCAGCTTCCAATGTCCTTCTTTATGGCAGCTACTTTTTGCACCTTCACCCGGTCAAGATTTCTACCTATAGGCTTAGAGCCTGATTTACAATTTGATGGATATATTCTGTACATCAGGATGAAGCAGGGCATTATCTCGGTAATCCTGACGGACTACCATCTGTTACATTTATAGATGACCACTGGCTCAGCACTCAACATTTCGGTGGATGCTGCTTTCAGTTTTAATGAACATTCAATAAATGTCTTTGATTGTTTTGTTTTTCCGAAATAAGATTATTAAAATATTTTAGCATAAAATAATATCTATCTATCTATCTATCTATCTATCTATCTATCTATCTATCTATCTATCTATCTATCTATCTATCTATCTATCTATCTATCTATCTATCTATCTATCTATCTATCTATCTATCTATCTATCTATCTATCTATCTATCTACCTACCTACATGTCTGTCTGTCTGTCTGTCTGTCTGTCTGTCTGTCTGTCTGTCTGTCTGTCTGTCTGTCTGTCTGTCTGTCTGTCTGTCTATCTATCTATCTATCTATCTATCTATCTATCTATCTATCTATCTATCTATCTATCTATCTATCTATCTATCTATCTATCTATCTATCTATCTATCTATCTATCTATCTGTCTTTCCAGATAGATAGATAGGTATATAGAGGAAAATCACAAAAACCCACAGGTTACAGGGATGATATAGTTAGGTTGAGAATCTACTCACATAGAACCATAGAAATTCAGCAGTCATAGCTATCTCAATTATCTATAACTCATGCCCTGAGGTAACTATAACTGGCGCCCCCGCCATGCACAGTTTTCTCATCAATAATTTTACTGCAAATGTTGCATTGACATTATCAATGATGTCACAGACGATGTCATTAGTGATATAATATGTGGAGTAATTAGAAGTGCATAGCAAACGTGTGAGTTATAGTCACCTTAGATCACGGTTTATAATTACTTGAATTTCTATAGTTTCTATGGTTTGTATGTGCAAAATCTGAACCTAACTATAACATCCCTGTCACCTTTGGTTTTGTAGTGAATTTCTAATTTTTTAAAATTCTATTTCCTAATTATAATGTCCCTGTAACCTTTGTTTTTTCAGTGAATTTCCACAATTTTTTAACAATATTTCCTAACGACAATGTCCCTGCAACCTTAATTTTTGTCAGTGAACTTCTACAGTTTTCAATGCTATTTTCTAACTATAACATCCCTGTAACCCGGGTCTGTAAGTGGGTGTAAGAATGGCTATGGGGGTATAAGTGGGTGTGCGAGTGTGTGGTGGGTGTGTCAGTGTGTGTGTGTGAGACTAGCAGTGTGAGGGTGTGAGCGGGGTGAGGATCTATGAATGGGTGTGTGAGTGGCTGTATGGGTGTGTACATGGGTATGTGAGTGCCTCTAGGTCTGTGAGTGGCCATGTGGGTGGTTGTCTGGGTCTCTGAGTGGGTGTGTGATTCACTGTATGAGTGTGCATGTGGGTGTGTGACTGGTTTTCTGGGGCTCTGAGTGGGTGGGTGAGTGTCTGGAGGGGTGTGTGTGTGTGTGTGTGTGTGTGTGTGTGTGAGAGTGGTTGTGTGGGTATGTACGTGGGTGTGTGAGTGGCTGTACAAGTGTGTGAGTGGTTACATGGATATATGCCTGGTTGTGTGAATGGGTGTGTGAGTGCCTGTGTGGGTGTGTGAGTGGCTCTCTTGGTCTATGAGTGAGTGTGTGAGTAGCTCTATGGGTCTGTGAGTGATGTTCTGGGTCATTAGTCGGCATGTGAGTGGCTATATGGATGTGTGAGTGGACATTTAAGTGGTTGTGTGGATGTGTAAGTGGGTGTGTGAATGAATGCGTATTTTTTTCTGATTGGTATCTGGATCTGCGGATCCATCACAAATTCACATGGCGGGGGCACATTGAGCGCCAAGTGTATCCGCGAATCCTTGTGCAACCAAAAAATAAAATGTTTGGACAATATCTTGCCCATAAGGGGTCCCTCACAGACCCCTCCTTCAGTCCCATGGGGGTCAGGATACCGTTAACCTATCCCCTTAAATCCTATTTACACTTTATTTAATTTTTCACAATGTGGCTGGAATTATTCTTGCGAAAATATAAATAGAATCTCTAGATTGAATTGCTATTGTTTTGGATTGCTTTTTCAGTTGAACTTGACGAAACTTTGGAAAGTGGTTGGAAACCTTTTCATTTTACATTGTAACCAAATCACAGTGAACGGTTTAGTGTTTTTTTTAATATTCTATTGTATTCATTCTTTCCCATTATACTTTTAGTTTGTGGTTCGTTTGTATCTTCAGGTTTGCAAATTTATTTAAGACAAAGAACTGATCTTTTTATGAACTATATAGGCATCCTGTAGCATTTCAAATGAAGGTTTAGTTTGGTTTGTTGAGGAACTTATCATGATTTTTATGTGTATATGACATATACCATCTTGGAATGTTGGTCTATTAGTGTAATTCATAATATAGTGAACTATTTGCTACAAGACCTTTTGAATATAAGTTACATTACTGTATTTGTTATCCCCAATCTCATATTTTACATTCTTATTCACCTATTTGAACTTGATTCTTCTTTATTACTTTTTATCTTTGTCTGCTTTCTTTCACTAAACTTACTTTTTCTTCACAACTTAATTCAATTTTATTTTGATTGTTTCCTCCTTTTCAGGGTTTCTGATGGTCGTTGTGTCTGTATCCTATATTAGGCTTTTGTTTCAAGCGCTCCAGAATATGTTTTAGAACATCATTAATTAGGCTATGAAATTTGTAATATGTTCATATATCTTTTTTATTTAATATTTGCTCAAGTGCGAACAGTAGGTTTTACTATTACATTCTTTGCAGCCCTGAAGAAGTGGAGCGTGTCAGCGAAACACATGTTGCCATCTCCAGCTTCTTTGTATCACAAATTTGTACTGTTAAAACTTCAAGCAATATAGTATTATAGATTATGTGATAT
Organism: Lissotriton helveticus; assembly: GCF_964261635.1. Taxonomy (NCBI): domain Eukaryota; kingdom Metazoa; phylum Chordata; class Amphibia; order Caudata; family Salamandridae; genus Lissotriton; species Lissotriton helveticus. The sequence continues at coordinate 217,644,722 of NC_136058.1, forward strand.
TTTCAAACTGAATGTAGCTGGTGATTATGTAATATGTTTGAATTGAATGGGTTTATCAATGAAAAAAATACAAATTAATAACAGAAGTACAAATTATAAAAAGCTGGTGAATTTTGCTATGACTTAGTATTTTTTGCTACAACTGTCTCCCAAAATTAATGGAATTTATACGTTAGATGTATAACTGACTTTGTGGGTGAGTGCACATGGCCTTCTCCTTGTATTAATCATTGTATGTTTCAGTGCTGGAAAACTAGTTCTGAAAATGTTGGCAAGATCCATCAAATGGTGCCAAAGTTATTACCAAAACACAAAAGGCTCCCCACGCCGCCCGCGCAGCTCCACCTGACTGCGCCTTGTGTGTTCCTGTGCTGCTGATTCGGATCTGTGGGTGTTCGAGGCCCACCTCCACCCGCAGGCTTCCACCTGCGCCTCATCCCTGGTGGCTAGTGGGCCTGAGGTTTGTTGCCGCTACCTGTTTTCTTTTCTGTGCCCTTGTACCCCTGTTTTTGTGCCCCAGTTCGCTGCATTATTTGTGACTGGTTTTGTTGCCTGTGGTCTCTTTGCTCTGCTCGCCTGTTGCCTTGCCCTAGGCTTATTTCCCCTTGCCCGTTCCCGCCGCTGCGTCCCTGTGGCCCCGCCCCCCACAACATTGGCTCCCTCGCACCTGCCAGCTGCTCCTCCCTCCCACCTCCCCTTCTTATGGCGGCCGCGGCGCGGACGTGAGAGCGACCCTTGACCCTGCCTTCAGGCAGGTCGCTCCCCACGCCGCCCGCGCAGCTCCACCTGAATGCGCCTTGTGTGTTCCTGTGCTGCTGATTCGGATCTGTGGGTGTTCGAGGCCCGCCTCCACTCGCAGGCTTCCCTGGTGGCCAGTGGGCCTGAGGTTTGTTGCTGCCACCTGTTCTCTTTTCTGTGCCCTTGTACCCCGCCCCTCGCCCTCTTGGCTTCCTCCCACCTCCCAGCTACTCCCCCCTCCCACCTCCCCTTCTTATGGAGGCTTCGGTGCGCCAAAGGCAAGCCCGTCTGCGCCCGTCCGCGCCTGAACCGCACCCAGCGCCAGGACCCCTGAACCCCGCGCCCCCCACAACACCAGACTGCACTACGACCCCAGCACCCCCCACGCACTCAACACCGGACGAGACCACCCCTGCTACCGGGCCACCCCGAAGCGCACCCAAGGGCCTTTCACCTGCCGGAACTGCAGATTCACCAGCATCCAGCCCTCCAAACCACCAGCCAGAGAACCCAACCACCTCCGCTGCATCCTCCTCAACACCCGCTCCGCTCACAAACACGCCATCGAACTCTGGGACCTCCTAGTCTCCACCGCTCCCGACGTCGCCTTCCTGACGGAGGCCTGGCTGAACGCCACCTCAGCACCAGTCATCGCCATCCCACGGGGCTACAAGATCTCCCGCAGGGACCGCACCAACAGAGTTGGAGGGGGAATCGCCATCATCCACAAGGACACCCTCAGAGTCTCGACCAACACCAACGGCACCCTCACCACCGCCGAGCACATGCACTTCCAGATCCACACCGACCGCAACACCACCCTCAGAGGAACACTCGTCTACAGACCACCCAGACCACGACCAGAGTTCTGCGACACCATCGCCGACCTCGTCAGCACCCACGCCCTTGCCTCCACGGACAACATTCTCCTCGAGGACCTGAAATTCCACCTCGAGAACAACAACGACACCAACTCCACCGCCCTGATCGACAACCTCGCCAACCTCGGACTCAAACAGCTCGTGATAACACACACCCACGCCGCTGGACACACGCTTGACCCCATCTTCTCCACAAGCCCCCACGTCTCCTTCAACCACACCACCGAACCCCACTGGACCGACCACAGATGCGCCACTTCACCTTCAGGAAACCCACCACACACCACCGCACCCAACAGCTACCACACCGCTGCTGGAGCAAGGTCACCGAGTACAAACTGACTACCACCCTCGCCCTGAGACCACCCGCCGACCCCACCGACCCAGACACCACCACGACCAACCTCAAACAGTGGATCAACGACTGCGCCAACACCCTCGCCCCTCTCAAAACCTCCACAACCAACCACACCAACAAGAAAGCCGCCTGGTTTACTGATGACCTCCGGATCTCCAAGCGCACCTGTCGGAAGCTGGAGAAGAAATGGCTCCACGACCGAACACCAGACAGCCACACCGCCCACAAAAGCGCCACCCGCAGACACCACCAACTCATCAGGACCGCCAAGAGGACCGCTTAGACAACAACGCACACAACACCAAAGAGCTCTTCAGCATCGTGAAAGAACTCTCCAACCCCAGCTCCAACACCAACGACATCCCACCATCACAAGACCTGTGCGACTCCCTGGCCACCTTCTTTCACCGCAAGATCGCCGACATCCACGTAAGCTTCAACTCCGACACCCCCGCACCCACCACCGTGTCCACGTCCCCTGCGGTCACCGCCCGCATCAGCCGCCTGACCTCCTGGTCCCACGTCAGCGACAAAGACACCATCAAAACCATGAACTCCATCCACTCCGGATTTCCATCCGACCCCTGCCCTCACCACATCTTCAACAAAGCCAGCACAACCATCGCACCCCACCTCCGGAAAACAATCAACAGTTCCTTCGAGACAGCAGCCTTCCTGGAAAGCTGGAAGCACGCTGAGATCAACGCCCTCCTGAAGAAGCCCAAGGCGGACCCCAAAGACCTCAAAAACTTCCGACCCATCTCCCTGCTCCCGTTCCCGGCAAAAGTGACAGAGAAGATTGTCAACAAACAGCTAACCCGCTACCTCGAAGACAACAACATCCTGGACCCTTCCAAATCCGGTTTTCACAGCAACCACAGCACCGAGACCGCCCTCATCACCGCCACTGATGACATCAGGATCCTGATGGACAAAGGAGAAACAGCCGCTCTCATCCTCCTGGACCTATCAGCAGCCTTTGACACAGTCTGCCGCCGAACCCTATCAGCACGCCTCCATGACGCCGGAATTCAAGAGAAGGCCCTGGCCTAGACCACATCCTTCCTCTCTGGCAGAACCCAGAGCGTCCGCCTCCCACCCTTCCGCTCAAAAACCACCGAGATCATCTGTGGCGTCCCACAGGGATCCTCCCTCAGCCCGACGCTGTTCAATATCTACATGACACCGCTCGCCCACGTCGCACAACAACATAACCTCAACATCATCTCCTATGCCGACGACACCCAGCTGATCATATCCCTCACCGAAGACCCCCACACCGCCAAAGCCAACCTCCACAGAGGAATGAAGGCCGTAGCCGACTGGATGAAGGACAGCAGACTGAAGCTGAATTCAGACAAGACGAAGGTCCTCATTCTCGGACCCACCCCATCAGCCTGGGATGACTCTTGGTGGCCCACATCGCTAGGCACAGCTCCGGAACCCACAGACCACGCACGCAACCTGGGGGTCATCCTCGACTCCACCCTCTCCATGACCAGGCAAGTCAACGCCTTCTCTGCGTCCTGCTTCAACACCCTCCGAATACTCCGCAGGATCTTCAAATGGATCCCCCCGACACGAGAAAAACCGTCACCCAAGCCCTCATCACCAGCAGACTCGACTACGGGAACGCCCTCTACTCACGAACAACAACCAAGCCCCTGAGATGACTACAGTGAACCCAGTGAACGACTGATCCTCGACGTCCCCCGACGCAGCCCCATCACACCCCACCTGAGAGGCCTGCACTGGCTCCCCGTGAACAAGAGGATCACCTTCAAACTCCTCATCCACGCACACAAAGAACTACACAACACCGGACCCACATACCTCAACAACCGACTCAGCTTCCACACCCCCACCCGAAGCCTCCGCTCAGCCAACCTCGCCTCAGTTCCTTGTATCCGCCCGTAAGACCTGGAACACTCTCCCTACCAGCCTACGACAGACTCAGGACCTACCGGCCTTCAGAAGACTTCTCAAGACCTGGCTCTTCGATCAGTAGCAGCCCCCCCACCCCCCACCGCAGCACCTTGAGACCCTCACGGGTATGTAGCGCACTTTAGAAATACAATGATTGATTGATTGATATATATATATAAATATATATATATATTCACTGAACAAACCATAGGTTTCAGCCACGTTATAGTTAGGAATTAGCATTTAAAAAACCTTAGAAATTCACTGAAAAAACCATAGGTTTCACACATTTTATAGTTAGCTGGACATTTCACTCATACAAAACCATTAAAATTCCCCCGTTATAGTTAGTTCAGCTAACTATAACTCGCGTGCCCGCAATTTACTGCTGATGACGTCACATATTACATCACTCATGACATGGTTAGTGACATCACTCAAGACATCACTGATGACATCTCAAATGACATCACTGATGACATCATCCAGTGAATGTGTGTCTTTCTGAAAAATAAATATTTTTTATATATGTATATCTAAAGGTCGATGGAAGAATAAATGGGTAAATAAGTGTCTAAATGGATGTTTTTTTGTAAAATTGATTGTATAACTGACTTATTGAATGTATCTTAGTGAATATATGTATTAGCATGTAATGTTTAAATATGTAAATATCTGTATCAGTGTCTCACTTTGTGTATAAGTGGCTGCATGGGTTGGTGAGTAGCTACATGAGTGTGTATATGGGTTATTAGTTGGTTTTTTGAGTATCAGTATGAGTGTCTGTATGGTTTGGTGGGGGTATTACTTAGCGCATAGATGCATGAATGACTGACTCACTGTTTGTATGTGATTTGAAGACAGCATGTGTGCAGGACTGTATGGGTGGATGAGTATGTGTATGGGTGTGTTAGTGAGTGAATGACTGTCTCAATAGTATCTTTATGAGTAACTACATATGTTTAAAACTAGTATGTGTGAGTATTGATGTATTTAAGTGAGTATATGTGAGAGTGAGAGATTGGAAAAGTTCCTGTATAAATAAGTATGTGTTTCTATAAGTGATTGTTTAAGAGAGTAAGTATGTGTACGTTTCTGTAGAAGTGTAGTGGTGTGTGTATAGCTGTATATGCAAGTCAATGGATGTTTGATAGTTTATTTGCATGTGTGAGTATGTGTGTGAGTAACTCTATGGATGTGTGTTGTTGTGTAACAGGATGTATAGGTGTATGAGTACATATGATGAGTGAGTACATGTATGAGTGACTATATAGAACTGTTGGTGAATGAGTGGATGTGGATGAAGATGTTGGAATTACTGAATAGGTTGTTGTAACTGGTATTGGTATCTCCCACAAGTCCCACACACATTACACACACACACATTATTGGTATCTCCATTTTTTTTGAAAATTTTAGTTTCTATTTTTGAATGTGTGTATCAAAGGTTATAGTACGGTGAGAGGAGGTCTGCCACTCTTTCACAAGGATGATGTAATCAGTGATGTCATCAGTGATGTCATTTGAGATGTCATCAGTGATGTCATGAGTGATGTCACTGACCATGTCATGAGTGATGTAATATGTGACGTCATCAGCAGTTTATTGCGGGCGCATGAGTTATAGTTAGCTGAACTAACTATAATGGGGGAATTTCAATGGTTTTGTATGAGTGAAATGTCCAGCTAACTATAACATGTGTGAAACCTATGGTTTTTTCAGTGAATTTCTAAGGTTTTTTAAATGCTAATTCCTAACTATAACGTGGCTGAAACCTATGGTTTTTTCAGAGAATTTCAAAGGTTTTGTAAATGATCATTTTTAAATGTATTAATTGTTATATTTTTTATACTGATTTACAACATTGTTTTAAAGTATTTATTTTTAGATATTTTATTTTTTAAATTACATTACATATTTTTAATATAAATTGAAAAAAAATGTTTTTAAAAATGTTGAAATTGTAATATATATATATTTTTTTATATATATTTTATATAGCAGGCAATGATATCCTATGGAAGGAAATTCAAGTTACTGGTAAGTACAGTTAAAATTACTTTTCAGGATCAGTACTGGGCTGAAAGATGCAGCACTGAGGTCTCACCTGATAACAGGTGAGTAAATCAGAATTCGTAGTTCGGCTGATTTTAGAGGAATATTTTAAAGTTCCAAAACTCCACACTTATAAGAATTTCCGAATGCAACCAGTCAATGTTAGCCTATGGAAGGAAATTCAATTTACTTTAAGTATGGTTAGAATTACTTTTCAGGATCAGTAGTAGACTGAAAGATGCAGCACTGAGGTCTTTCCTGATAACAGGTGAGTAAAACGGAATTCGTTGTTCGGCTGATTTTAGAGGAATTTTTTAAAGTTCCAAAACTCCACACTTAAAAGAATTTTCTAGTGAAACCAGTCATTGTTAGCCTATGTAAGAAATTCAAGTTACTGTAAGTACAGTTAGAATTACTTTTCAGGATCAATAGTAGGCTGAAAGATGCAGCACTGAGGTCTCTCCTGATAACAGGTGAGTAAATTGGAATTCGTAGTACATCCAGTAAGCGCCACAGAGCTGCGTAGCTGAGAGATGTAAAAAGGGGCACGGCATGTACCACCTCTCAGCAACGCAGCGCAGTGGCGCTTCCTGGAAGCACCTGGTGGACTACTTGGCCCCCATGGTCCCTCAGGTTTGAAGTTGAATTTTTTCCCCAACTTAAAACGTGCCGCAGGGCGTGTTTGCACACATCACGTCAGGCCCCGTCCCCTCCCTTCAGCACTGTGTAAACGCGCCCTTTCACGGTTCTAAGTTGAGAGATTAAGTCCCCTTCAATCCTAAGGATACCTAGGGTCACACTAGCCCACTAGGTACCTCCAGTAAGCACCAGAGAGCTGCATTGCAGAGAGGTGTAAAAAGGGGCGTGGCCTCTGAACACCTGTCTGCAACGCAGCTCCCTGGCGCATACTGGAGATACCTGTTAGGCTATTTGGGCCTCAGGGACCCTCAGTATTGAAAGAGAATTAAATCCCTAACTTAATACGCACCACGGGGCACGTTTGCACACTGATGAAGGAAGGAGGCCTGTGTTTTAAGTTAAGGAATTGATTCCTCCTCAATCCTATGGGTCACTGGGGGCCAACTAGCCCACCAGATACCTCCAGGGGGCTGCGTTGCAGAGAGGTGTTCAGAGGCCACGCCCCTTTTAACAACACTCTGCAATGCAGCTCCGTGGCGCCTACTGAAGGTACCTGGTGGGCTAGTTGGCCCCCAGGGACCCTCAGGGTTGACAAGGAATTAATTCCCCAACTTAAACCACGCCACAGGGCGTGTTTGCACACATGTGAACTCAGGCCCCGCCCCCTACCTTCACCACTGTGCAAACGCGCCCCGTGGCGTGTTTTAAGTTGGGGGATTAACTCCCCTTGAATCCTGAGGGTGCCTGGGGCGCAACTAGCCCACCAGCTACCTCTAGTAAGCGCCACAGAGCTGTGTTGCAGAGAGGTGTAAAATGGGGCATGGCCTTAGAACACCACTCTGCAAAGCAGCCCCCTGGCGCATACTGGAGATTCTTGGTAGGCTAGTTGGCCCCCAGAGACCCCCAGTATTCAAGGGGAATTTGTTCCCCCTATGCAAACGCGCCAGGGGGCGCGTTTGCAGAGTGCTCAATGAAGGGAGCGTGGCCTCCGGCTCAATGCCGGTGTTTTTTTTTTTTTTTAAGAAGGGGGCTGTGTAGCCCCCCTTCTTTTTTTTGGGGACCTGGGGACACCTTCCCCCAGGGCTTGCCCCCAATTTTTTTATTTTTTTTCCTGAGGCTTCTTTTAGCCCCGGGGACTCCATCCCCCGGGGCTCTGCCTCGTTTTTTTAAATACATTTGTTGGGGAGGAGGGACCCGTGGCCCCCGTCCCAGGCCACTTCTGACCCCGGGACCCCATCCCCGTGGCCTGCCTGCCTCCTTTTTTAAATGTTTTTTTATTTTTGGCCACTTCTGGCCCCGGGGACCCCATTCCCCGGGGCCTGGCCTCTCGTTGGGGACTGTGGGGGGTCCCCAATCAACCCCCCCACGGTCCCTGCCGGGTCCCCGCATCCTGGGGGAGCCAGCATTGCTTTTCTACATGGGGAGCAGCTAACATGCTCCTGCTCCTGCTCCACCATAGCAAACTACAGTGTCTCGGAGGTAGGCACCCTGAGACACTGCAGGAGCCGACCCTGGGGGGTGGTGGTCCCCAGGGCCACCACAAGGCTCCAGGAGGGGGGCCGTGTGGCCCCCCTCCCAACATTTAAAAGCCCCGGGGAGGTGGTGGTCCCCGGGGCGCGTGGGGGGCTTGAGCCCCACACACAGGTTTTTTTTTTCATTTAAAAAAAAGAAGCCCCGGGGGTGGCGGTTCCTGGGGCTGCGGGGGGCAGTGTGCCCCCCCTGCAATTTCAATTTAGTAGAGCCCCGGGGGTGGTGGTCCCTGGGGCTCGGGGGGGCCTTAGCAGCCCCCCATCATTATATGTGCCCCCCACTATTATAATACTTTGCCCTGGGGGGTAGCGGTCCCTGGGGCAGCGTGAGGGGAGATTGGGACCCCCACACTTTATTTTTACATTGCCCTCGGGATTTGGCCCCCCTGGGGGCTAATTAGCATAAAAGCAGCCTTCAGGTTTTTTTTGCAAAAAGGTAGAGTTTGATTTGCAGATCACGCTTTTTGTTAAATGGTGTAAATCCGTGCAGTAGTTCCTGAGAAAATCAAAAGTAAATTCATAGATATATCTATGGACGAAGTAGGGTACGCGTATCCTCCGAGGATCATACGCGTACCCTTACGAGGACGAGCTGCATGCTAATTGGCTGTCAACTGTCTGTCAACTCTCCAAACCAGGAAGTGTTAGCAGCCATTTTGTGTCTCGGTAGAACCGATTCACAAGAAAACTGAAAAACAAGTGAGCAAAAGACGCAAAGGGGCCAGGGTAGTAAGACCCTGACCCCCTAGGCCTGCTCAGGGGGTCCCACAAGGAACCCCAAGGCCAAATAAATATATATATATTTTTTGAATCCCAGGATGCGCGTAGTATACGCGTATCGCGTCGAAAAAAAGTTTGCTATGGGAGGGCGGGAGCCGCAAGACTTCCGCCTTCTTATAGCAAACAGCAGTGTCCCGGAACCCGAAACACTGCAGGAACCTGCTCTGGGCGTGGCGGTTTCCAGGGCTCTCGAGGGTACCAGGTGGAGGGCCACGCAGCCCCCCTCAAACAATACAGAAATCTCTGGGGGTGGTTGTTCCCGGGGTTTGAGGGGTGTCATTGAGGCCCACACACTTTTAATTTTGTAGGGGGGGCCTTGGACACGAAAGTGGCGCAAAGGGGTTGTGAATTTGGTACACAGTGTTTTGTTTTACTTTGCTTTCCTTTCTGTCTTGTAGAGGATCCAGGGTAAATATAACAGTTTTTGTACATCTAGTACCTTTCAACTCTACCCCCAAATGGCTTTCTGCCTGTTACCATAGTAACAGTTCATGGAACACTTACGTGAGCACAGAGGTTAGAAGTTCATCACACTATGTTGCTAATGGAAAAAGTTACTGTGCTGGAGTTTTAAAACTTTTCCGTAGGAACCGTTAGTCATAGCTATAGACTCTGGTACAGATCTGGTAAATAGTTAGTCTCAGAATTATACTTCAAATTATAAATATCATTTCTATTGGGGACTGCTACCCTCCCCAAAAAAAAGACGTATATACTTTTTTTTAATTAACTTTTATTAAAACAACAATAAATAACTGGAAACGTAACTTAAAGATAACAATACAATAAAGAACTAGAAACAGAACTTTAATAAAACAATATAATAAACAAAATGTGATGTGGACTCCAATAGACGTACGGTAGGTAATCTGCAAAACAAAAAAGAAAATTAGTGTTTAAAATTAGATCGATGTGACTAAATGAGGTCAAACATCACAAGTCAAGGTAACACTTGATGATATTTCCTTATTTTTATGTGTGCAGTGTGCCTGGTACATTTCACTTGTGTTATAGGCCCGCGTTCAAGCGGTGTCTGTATGGAAGTCCCTACTGCGTCAGGTTTACATTACAGATCAACAGGTCTTTAAAATGATTCAGAGATACTACAGAATTAGATGAGATTAAGTCATTATGCAGGACAATATTCTTTAGGGCTTATTTACAAGACTCTTGCAACAGTTTTGTGTTACTTTTCCCATGTTGGAAGTGACGCAAAAGTGGAGCAGGGGGTTTGTAAAAAAGCTCTTATTTCTAATGCATTTAATTGGAGGCATTGTATATCTAGGCCACTCGGCTTACCTTGTGTAAACACTGAGACCAGCAGAATTCACCACTTGAATTCAGCTTTGGTTATACACGGCAGAGTGGACAGCAGCATTCATTATTTTAAAAGAGAAATGATGTGAGAGAGAGTGAGAAAGAGAAAGAGAGAAAAAACGACATTAAAACGTGGGAGAGAGAAAGTTATAGATGGAGCAGTTAATACTGGAGAAAATACTCATAGCTCACCTTTTGCCTCCGTTGTGTGTCCACGGATGTGGTGCTTCATAGTGCACCCTCCAGTTTAGTGATCTGAAAGATAGTATAAAGAGTTAGTGATAGCATAGTCCATAAAATTGCACACGTATATTTTTGCTTTATTTTTTTGTACACTCAGGATACTATATTTCAACAAGGTCCACTGTAAGGAGGTGTCTGTGCGCTGTTTTTCTTCCAAAGTAGTATATCCCATGCACTCCTACTGCATAGTGGTGAGTTCTCAATATTGCGTATCTACACTGTTGCACTCGATTGACTCGCAGAGTCTGGAGGTGAGTGTTTTTCTTGAGTAGTCAGAGGCAGATTTGCAAGCTCCTTGAGCCACTTTTTCCATGTTAAAAGTGACACAAAAGTGGCGCAAGAAGCTTGTAGATCTGTTCCTCAGACTGTTGTAACCTATCTATTCTCACTGCTCAGTGGTAATTGTATATTTCTATGCAGTGAAGGTGCTGCACACTACCCACTCTCTCCTTTCACAGATAACTTGTCTTTTTTTTGGAAACAAGCTTCTTTGCTCACCTTGTGCCACTGGCGTGATTCAAAGAGGGTGCACTACGTGTTGAAGCAGGCTTCTCAGTCGTTGTTACAATGGTCACGCATCATCACAGAATACACGAACGTAGAGCTTTTTAGGTTTTTTTGGGGGGGTGACGCCAATTTGTGAAACACAACCTGTAAGATAAAAAGGAAGTTAACATTGTGTGTAATTTTTTTATCAAAGGAGAGAGGAAGTGAGAGAGTGACTGCAAAGGATATTCGCAGCTCAACTTTCTGTCACCAGTGTGTTTTTCACTACGTGCCGGGACATAATGCACCCTGAAACTCTACATCTAAAAGATAGTAAAAGAAAGGTGTTATGATTGGTAATTGTTACTATCTTAATGTGGAGTTGAATAACATCGCCCTTTCATGCACGTTCCTTCTCACATTTAAAATAACTATTTGTATAGTTTATATTCCGGACGTTTGAGCGATTATAAAAACGTTCCTGCTATTGGAAAAAAAATATATACATGTAATTTGATACACTATATAGGAGTGTGTTCGTCTAAATCACTGCGTCGCCTTTTTGTATCCAGTCTGCTGCAGCCCATCGACTCCCTCCGATGCGCACCGAGGCCTCACTGCTCACCTTTTCGTGGACAGGACACCTTCTACATCATGTAGGGCCGAACTGCCACTAAGAAGTCTCACACATGATGCTGAGTCTTGATATCTCTATGACTAACGGCATACTCGTGCTCCCATCCTCATCATCGCAGGTTCTTCACCCGCTCAGTCCTTGCGGTACCTCTAACTCAGTGACCAAAGAGGCCACGCATATGGTAGTGGGCCCCCTTGTTCGGTAGTTTGCGCCTAGATGAAGCTTTCGAAGCACCAGGACGGACTATCAAAGCGGTTGGGATGGGAGCAACTCTAAAATGGCAAAGAGCACGTGTGCCCCGTCTTTTTTATAGGTAGGGTCATGTGTGTAGTGACGTATGCGCTGGATGAGTGTGGTGTGGGTGTATACCAGCCATGAGGGAGTGTGTGTGGCGTTCTGACAACTAGACCTGGAACTAAGATATCACTACATTGGAAATCTGGGCCATGTAGTGTTGTTGTGTTTTCCTGGTAGCGTAAGCGGAGTGGGCTGGCCTGACGTACACCAGTGCTGCGCGAGGCTCTGAAGCATGATTCCGGAGCTAGGTGCATGATTCCGTCGTGAGCTATATGAAAAATCATGTGATTCGGGTGTCCGTTTTGTAGTGCTGACGTCACCCGGGTCTTAAAAGTAAATGTGTCACTATATCTATAAAGTTCCACAACTTGGCCAACATGGAAGGTACGGGGTATCACTGACTGTATATTCGTTCATAGTTGCACACATAAAATATGGTAGACATGACGTATTTCTGCGATTATGAATGTTTATTGTACATTCAGTGGAGTGTTGTAGCTGTAGTAATATAGGGCTGTGAAAGGTTTAAGTTGTAGTTTTTGGCACATGAAGCGCAGTTAATTTATATACATATGTTCTCATTCAGGTACACTGTACAACTTGATGCTGGAAATCAGTTTTCAAGTCTCGGAGTTGCATGCATATCCTGTTATTGTAGAGTAATGACATAATGTACGCGTACCCCGTGAAATAGGAAAAAAAACAAAGCATGTTTTATTGTTAATTAGCCCCTGGGGGGGCAAATCCCGGGGGGCATGTACTTATTTTTATGGGCCCCCCTGCCCCGGGGTCCGCCACCCCCCGGGGCTTCTTTTTTTATAATAATGGGGGGCCCAGAGGGGCCCGCCAGCCCCGGGGACCACCACCCCCCCGGGGCTTTGACATTATGTATGCGGGGGCTGGAGCTCATGGCTCCCCCGCAGCCCCGGGGACCACCGCCCCCCGGGGCTTCTTTTTAAAAAAAAAAAATTAAAACCTGTGTGGGGGGCCCAAGCCCCCCACACGCCCCAGGTACTGCCACCTCACAGGGGAACAAGATTTTTTAATTGGGGGTCTGGGATGGACCCCCATCCCTGGGTACCACCACCCCCTGGAGCTTTTAAATGTTGGGATGGGGGCCGCGCGGCCCCCCTCCTGGAGCCTTGTGGTGGCCCTGGGGCCCGCCACCCCCAGTGTCCCGGGGTGCCTACCCCCGGAACACTGTAGTTTGCTATTGTAGGGCGGGAGCCTCGCGGCTCCCGCCCTACCATAGCAAACTGCTTTGGTTTTGGAAGAGAGAGCAGGAAACCTGCTCTCTCTTCCAAAAACCAAAGTCTGTTGCTTTTCTACATGTTGAGCAGCATGTTAGCTTCTCCCCATGCAGAAAAGCAATGCCGGCTCCCGTAGGACGCGGGGAGCAGGCAGGGACTGTGGGGGATGGGGGACCTCCCACGGTCTCCAACGAAGAGGGCCAGCCCCGAGTCATGGGGCCCCCGGGGCTAGAAGAGGCCCGGGAAGGGGGCCACACGGCCCCCCTCCTCCCAAAATATTTAACTTAATGGCAGTTTTTTTTTAACGGAAACATTAAGATACGCGAAAGGAGTAATATACGTTAAAAGTAAATAAATACTATTTTCATGATTATCTCAGATAATGTCTTGCCTTAATATTTTCATTAAATACATAGATATATCTTTTTAAACATTAAGAAACTTTCGCAGAGTATGCGTACGGTGCGCCGTACAAACGTACATGACGTCACGCAGAAGCACCGATGCGACGCGTAACGTCAAAACGTATTCGTAACGTATGCATGGGTACGCGTACAGTATGATTACGGTTGTGAAGGATGGTGCGAGGACGGTACGCCTACCTTACTTTTACCACAAAAAATGCAAAAACATATATGTAGAAATTAATTTTAATATATGGAAAAAAAATCGTTTTTGAATTTTGTTTTTTTATTATTTTACATTAAAAATATGTAATGTAATTTAAAAAATAAAATAGCTAAAAATTATTATTATAAAAAATGTAGTAAATTAGTATAAAAAAATATATAACAATACATTTAAAAATTGGCATTTACAAAACCTATGAAATTCACTGAAGAAACCATAGGTTTTATTCCTGCGGGGAATCTCTCGGCCAGGAACTGAAATAGGGCAATATTAGGGAATTTTGCTCTTTACTTAGTGCTTCCACCCCGGCCGAGCATGGTTCCCTTGATACTCAGGCCTTGAGCATGACTCACTGGCTCGAATCAGCCAGCGATACTGTTGCGCCGTTTAAATGCATTAAACTAAAACGCCCCCACGATGCTCAGAGATGGTTCTCAGAAGAACTGAAAGTAAAAAAACTCTTACTCCGGCAGTCTGAGCGCAACTGGAGGCGAGAATATGCCCCAAAGAAAAAATTGCTATTCAGGGCCCAGCTCAAAGATTACAAGCAAGCCATCCTTCAGGCAAAAACCTTGTACTTCTAGAAGAAGATCATAGACTCTGCTACCAAGGCCAAAGACATCTTCTCCATAGTAGAAGAACTCTCACACCCAGATAGGGTGACTATTAAACCCCTCCCTTCTCAAGCCCTATGCGACTCCCTTATTCCTTTTTTGTGGAGAAAATTGCCAGAATTAAAAACAGCATTCCTCGTCGCACGCCATCCCCTACATTTACATCTACCACTACCTTTGTCCCCAGAAACCTCCACACAGTAGAACAGATACCCCTGATCTCTGAGGATGAATTTTTGGCTTTGTTAAAAAAGGTGGGGTCGGGCTCGCCCACAGACTGTTGTCCCCCTCACATTCTACGAGAGGCCTTTACAGCTTGTCCCGAGCCTCCTTTGACACTCCTCAATAATTCCCTCCGATCGGGTCTGGTCCCTGAATCTTTTAAAACTGCCGAGGTGGTACCCATCTTGAAAAAACCTAACGCCGGCCCTTCTTTGATGAGCAACTTCTGCCCGATTTCCCTGTTAACTTACCTTAGTAAGCTGTTGGAGGCCCATGTTACTACCTTTTTGAGCTCCTTTATCGAACGCACCCAGTTCCTTGATCCCCAACAGGCTGGCTTTAGACCAGCCCACTCAACTGAGTCAGTCATTTTCTCAGTGATGGAGGAGCTGCGGCGAGGAGCGGACCACAAGATCAGCCAGGCCCTGGTGCTCCTGGATTTGTCGGCCTCCTTCGACACGGTCGACCACGAGATCTTGGTCGGACGTGTCGGAGAGGCCGGCATCCAGGGGTCGCCCTGGAGTGGATTCGCTCTTTTTTGAGCAACCGGAACCAGGCTGTCCGCCTTTCCAACTTTTCAGGAGATAGGTTTAAGTTGACTTGTGGCGTCCCTCAGGGTTCTTCCCTTTCTCTCCTTCTTTTTAATTTGTACTTGACCACCCTTATGCGGTCCCTGCAGGGCAGTAAGGTCACTGCATTTAACTACGCTGAAGACATCCAGCTGGTTTTTGAAATTGACCCCTCTGATCAATCTATCCATAACTTTCAGTCCATCCTGTGTCTCATTAGCAACTGGATGGGCGATAACCATTTAAAACTCAACCCCGACAAGACCGAGGTGGTCTTGATCGGGGGTGCTTCCAATCCTTGGAGTTCTAATTTTTGGCCTTCCTGCCTTGGTTCTCCTCCTTGCCCTGTTGACTCTGCCAAAAGCCTTGGAGTCATCATTTGCAAGGATCTTTCTATAAAGCCTCACATCAACGCGGTGGTCTCCTCTAGCTTTTTCCATCTCCGGAAAATCCGCAAGTTTTCCTGTTTTTTTACTACGGAGGCCCTCACCCTGGCTCTTTTGGTCCTAGTAGTATCTAGGATTGATTATGCCAACTCCCTTTATGTCGGTATCCCCGCGTACCAGCTAAATCGCTTACAGCTGGTACAGAATCAGGCTGCGCGGCTAATCTTTCATCAGCCTAGACATCATCATGTTCGCCCCCTACTCAAAGCCCTTCACTGTCTCCCGGTGGCCAAGCGCTGCGAATTTAAATTAGGCTGCATTACCTTTAAAGCACTGGCAGGTCAAGGTCCGGTGTTTATTTCTTTCCTTCTTCACTACTATTCCCCGTCGCGTAACCTTCGCTCCTCGCATCTAGCCTTGCTCACTACCCCCACCTTTAATCGTAAACGACATGGTGGCCTTAGATTCTCGTTTCTTGCCCCTTCCTGTTGGAATGCACTCACCCTGGAGCTAAGATTAACCACTTCTTACTCTCGCTTGAGGTCACTGCTGAAAACTCTACTGTTCCGTAAAGCCTATGAATGAATATCTTTTCTGTTACCACACTGCTGAAATGTCCATTCTCCCTTTGCCCATAGCACCATGAAACCGTTGGGTGTAAGTGCGCTCTATAAGAATTTTTAACATAACATAGGTTTTAGGCACATTATAGTTAGGAATTAGCATTTAAAAAACCTTGCAAATTCACTGAAAAACCATAGGTTTCACACATGTTATAGTTAGGAATTAGCATTTAAAAAACCTTGGAAATTCACTGAAAAAAACATAGGCTTCACACATGTTATAGTTAGCTGGACATTTCACTCATACAAAACCATAGAAATTCCCCCGTTATAGTTAGTTCAGTTAGTGCAGTGATTCAAGGAACAAGTTGAGCCTTACGCAGCTGCTTGTGTGCCTTCCAAACTGTGTGTGTCAACCAGGAGCTTCATATTTTTGTGGCTGCACGGCCTTCGGAGTGGCACCACCCCGTGAACACTGGGGGCCATGGGGCTTGGTATATACCTACCTGATCATGGGGCAACTGTGCTGGATTGAGGACAGCGACGCTTGTGGGGGCTCATTCAGAGCTTACAAGAAATTTGCATCCATCTGAGGATTCATTTCGAGCACTCCATCTCCCAGAAATCACCACAGTTCCATTCGGACAGCCCATCTGGGCGTGGCAGATGTTGAAAAGACGTTAAAAGCGATGGGGGAGTGTTCATCATGATATTGCCTTTGAAAAAGTGAATAAACGAAACGCGTCAGGCAAAGAAGTGATTTGCATTTATTTCTGCTTGCAGGCGGATGCTGCCCATACCAGTGATTCAAGGAACAGGTTGAGCCTTACGCAGCTGCTTGTGTGCCTTCCAAACTGTGTGTGTCAACCAGGAGCTTCACATATATATATATATATATTACCTACTGGCGGTCGCCAGTAGGTATATATAGTTAGGATTTTTTCTCTATGGGATTTTTGAAAATTCTATGTCTAATAACTTTGGCGTTTGTGGACGGAATTGGCTGAAATGTTTCTGAGTAGCCCCTGAAAATTTGGGGGGTTTTCATCAAGGGGGGGCCGAGAAAAAAGGGGGGTCCCAAAACGTGTTTTTAACATTGAGTTTTCCATAGGGCGGTTGGCCTCACTTTTAGCCCGAACGGCTGAATGGATTTGCACGAAACTTGGCAAAATTGTAGGGACTGGTAGCCCGATGTGCCTTTTCTAGGTCTCAATATATGTGCTCCAGTGGATTTTGAGAAATTAACGTTCAAAAAAAGATATATATCTGTAACAGCGGACCGGGCAGCGCTCCAGTTCGCGTACTTTTCGCGTTATGGAGCTTTGTGAAGCGAAGCTGATTGGTTCTCCGGCGTCTGTAAACATTCCAAACAGTCCGTAGCGGCCGCCATCTTGTCTCTCGGTAGGATCGAGAGACAAGAGGAGGCCAAAGCGAAGGGGCAAATGACCATAAGGGGGCATAGTAGATCCTCCCTGACCCCCTAGGTTTGATGTGGAGGTTTTAAAAGGGCCCCGCGGGGCAAAAAAATAAATTAATAATAATAATCGAACGGCTGAATGGATTTGCACGAAACTTGGCAAAATTGTAGGGACTGGTAGCCCGATGTGCCTTTGCTAGGTCTCAATATATGTGCTCCAGTGGATTTTGAGAAATTAACGTTCAAAAAAAGATATATATCTGTAACAGCGGAACGGGCAGCGCTCCAGTTCGCGTACTTTTCGCGTTACGGAGCTTTGTGAAGCGAAGCTGATTGGTTCTCCGGCGTCTGTAAACATTCCAAACAGTCCGTAGCGGCCGCCATCTTGTCTCTCGGTAGGATCGAGAGACAAGAGGAGGCCAAAGCGAAGGGGCAAATGACCATAAGGGTTTTTTTTTGGTGGGGTGCGCCCGGTTAGCGTAACGGGAAGCGGACTGGGGAGCGTACTACAAGGAATGAAGAATGATTGACTTTTAACTTATTGTATGTTTATAGACTTTTTTTTAACTTTTTTTTCTGCTAGTGACGTCTCGGCCTATCTTCACGGGATGCAGTCCCTACCATCTCGGCGTTTAAGCCCAGGGGGACCGGTAGTGTGGGAGAGATAACGGGGCATATTATCAAGGGGGTTTATCTCCGCTTTTTTGGCTTTAAAAGCCAAGAAAGCGGAGATAAAATTATCTCCGTATTACCTAGCTGTCGCTAACACCAGTTAGCGACCGCTAGTAGGAGATAGCGACTATCTTGGGCCCCACTTTGCATGTCAGTGATATTTATCACTAATGACATGCAAAGTGGGCATGCCAAGATGTTAGCGACTGGAAACAGTCGCTAACATCGCTATCTCCTATTACCAACTTTTGGAGATATTCGCGCTAAGCGCGAATATCTCCAAAAAGTAACACCTGCCCTGAGCAGTTCTTAGCCATGTTATCCAATGGGAGGTGGATAACATGGCTAAGAGCATTAGCTCGGTAATGCATGAATATCGCTGACTTTTCAGCGATATTAATGCATTGCGGCCGTTTTTTATCGCATTTGCGATAAACCTTGATAATAGCAAGGTTTATCTGCGATAATTTCTGACGATGCTTAGCGGTAAAAAATTCGTTGCTAAGCATCGTTAGGGTAAATATCGCTTAACTTTGGTAATATGCCCCAACGTCTGTTAACGTTCGATTCGAAGGAAATCAGGAAGTGTTGAAAAACATTGTCTGCGCCATCTTGCCTTTTTTCAAATGCCACACTTTTGTCGTGCACGGCAGCCATTTTAGATGACTTGACCAGACCCACTCTCTGCACGCTGTCGATCCTTAGCATGGCTCCCCACCCTCGCAAGCATCTCCCCCAGGCACTGGTCACCCCCGCTCTCTGTCTTATGCATGGGCAATAAACCTCCCCCCATCTGCGCTGCTCTTCCCTGAGAATCACACCCTGTGCCCGCCCGACACCTCCCTTTCGCCCTATTCACTACCGCACCCTCTGACAATCCTTTTCCTCTGTGTCCGATTGTCCAGGCCGGTCCCAGGCTATCAGCTAGCCCTGCAGATGTAGTTTATGGCCCCAGCTGTAAAGAATTACCCCTCTTCAAAGGAGTTATAGTAGATAAAGGCCCACACCCGATGAGATCCGTCACACCACACGCGTTCCTACTATCTGAAAACCATCCTGTATTGTGATTGGGGAGGGGACCGAGCCTGAAGCGGAAGATTCCAGGGATGACTCTTTGTACATCAAAGTTTTTACAATTATGTGTCACATTAAAAATATATAGCACTCCAACAAAGTAGTAGGATTATAAAACTTTAATAACTTATAAATATATACAACAAAACAAAAACAGTAAAAACATTTAAACATTTTTAGGGAAAAAGAAGGAAGTAGCGGTCGGTTGTGCGAATAGTCCCAAGGCAGCATAACGTCCAGATTTCTGGACGGCACCCAGGTGATGTTGCCTGGGTGCCGCACTGATTTCAGTATCCGGCGTGGGGCGTCGCGGGGGGTAGGTCATCAGTAGCGGTCTGTTGTGCGAATAGTTCCAAGGCAGCAGAACGATGGCACCAAGGTGATGTCCAGTAAGTTGCCGCCCTCCGAATAACGGCGTGGGGCGCCCCGGGGGGGGGGGAGGCGGCGTGAACGGGCCTCCCCAGGTGGAGCCTCGTCTGCTGTAGTGGGGCGCCCCTTTACCGTTTCAGTTGCCATTCCGTCCGCTTTTGGTCCACTGTGTCAAAATCCGCAATTCAGCTGAGTTGCCGCCCTCCGAATAACGGCGTGGGGCGCCCCGGGGGGGGGGGGAGGCGGCGTGAACGGGCCTCCCCAGGTGGAGCCTCGTCTGCTGTAGTGGGGTGCCCCTTTACCGTTTCAGTTGCCATTCCGTCCGCTTTTGGTCCACTGTGTCAAAATCCGCAATTCAGCTGAGTTGCGCCCACTCTTGCGGTGCAGCGATAGGCGGCTGTCACAGGACTCTCAAAATGGCGGCAGGCTCTTTCCTTTTTGGGCCTGGTCCACAGAAATGGCCCTGGGACACCTTGGAAATCGGACGCTTGTCTGCTAGGTCTTGGACCCCATTCTCGAAAGCGTCCCCTCCGCCTTGAGGATTCTACAAAAGTCTTGGGGGCCCCCGACTCCTGTAGGCTTCCGGTGGGGAGCGGCTGCCATGATTGCTCGCGGAATGACCACGACGGAGCCACGAGATGGTGGTGCTTTCATGCTGACGCCAGCTTCAGTCTGAAACATCCAGAAACAAGGTGGGGCTTTCATCGTTTGGGAAAAAAAAATAGTTTTCATCCAATGAAAAGTGTTATTTTTAGGTCATATGATCAAGCCTTCCATCATTAGGAAACCAAAAGTAAAATGAACCAATGAAAAGTTTTATAAACAAGTCACATGACCTGTTATGCGGCATAGGGTATAAAAAGCGTAGAAAATCCGTTGGCACGTGAGGCGGCGTCAGTAGCGGACCGATGTGCAAATAGGCCGAAGGCAGCACAACGCGCCAAGATCCGGATGGCACCGAGGTGGTGTCCAGCAAGTTGTCGCACTGGTGTGGCCATCCTACAATGCTGAAAGTCGGCGTGGGGCGCCCCGTTGGCCTGTGAGTTCGCGTCAGTAGCGGACCGATGTGCGAATAGGCCGAAGGCAGCACAACGCGCCAAGATCCGGATGGCACCGAGGTGGTGTCCAGCAAGTTGTCGCACTGGTGTGGCCATCCTACAATGCTGAAAGTTGGCGTGGGGCGCCCCGTTGGCCTGTGAGATGGCGGCAGTAGCGGACCGATGTGCGAATGGGGCCAAAGGCAGCGCAACAATATTTTCTGAATAGAAGACACCACAAGGCGCTGAGATGCCAAGATCCGGATGGCACCGAGGTGGTGTCCAGCAAGTTGTCGCACTGGTGTGGCCATCCTACAATGCTGAAAGTCGGCGTGGGGCGCCCCGTTGGCCTGTGAGATGGCGGCAGTAGTGGACCGATGTGCGAATGGGGCCAAAGGCAGCGCAACAATATTTTCTGAATAGAAGACACCACAAGGCGCTGAGATGCCAAGATCCGGATGGCACCGAGGTGGTGTCTAGTAAGTTGCACTGGTGTGGCCATCCTACAATGCTGAAAGTCGGCGTGGGGCGCCCCGTTGGCCTGTGAGATGGCGTCAGTAGCGGACCGATGTGCGAATGGGGCCAAAGGCAGCGCAACAATATTTTCTGAATAGAAGACACCACAAGGCGCTGAGATGCCAAGATCCGGATGGCACCGAGGTGGTGTCTAGTAAGTTGTCGCACTGGTGTGGCCATCCTACAATGCTGAAAGTCGGCGTGGGGCGCCCCGTTGGCCTGTGAGATGGCGTCAGTAGCGGACCGATGTGCGAATGGGGCCAAAGGCAGCGCAACAATATTTTTGGAATAGAAGACACCACAAGGCGCTGAGATTCGGTTAGCACCGAGGTGGTGTCTAGCAAGCTATGCAGCTGAGTTGCGTGCGCACTTGCGGCGAATAGGTCGAAGGCAGCACAACAATGTTTTCTGAATAGAAGACACCACAAGGCGCTGAGATTCGGTAGGCACCGAGGTGGTGTCTAGCAAGTTGCCGTACTGGTGTGGCCATCCTACAATCCTGCTCCGAATAACGGCGTGGGGTGCCCGAAGGGGGGGGGGGAGGCGGCGTGAACGGGCCTTCCTAGGTGGAGGCTCGTCTGCTGTAGTGGGGTGCCCCTTTACCGTTTCAGTTGCCATTCAGCTGAGTTTCGGCCGCTCTTGATGCTACAGCGACAGGCGGCTGCAAGAGGACTCTCAAAATGGCGGCCTGTTCTTTGGATTTGGGCCTGGTCCACTAAAATGGCCCTGGGACACCTTAGAACTCGGACGTTTGAATTTTTTTTCCTTTCCTCTACATGCAAAAAAAGGTAAATGCCCGGTACGTTACACGCTTCATCTGCCACGATGTACTCTCCAGAGGAACCGAAAAAAAATATAGTTATGGTAACTATACCATGCATCGTCATATGGAGAGGTGGCACCGATTAATTATAGTGCTGCATAAAAGAGAGATTTGGAGGAGAACCCCCGACCTGCCAGTACATTCATCAAAGAAGTGGCACTGACAGCATCAGAGGCAAGGGAAACGGTCCCAAATATTTAGAAGAACTTTGGAAAGATTAAAATGACATGTTTAGATTGTGGCAAATTAATTTCATGTGGACAGATGAGTGTTACTCTAATAAATACAGCATATGAACATCATCATAGTCGATGGTTGGTAGAGACATTTTGACTATATCCTGGACCTGCCCGTCCTCGCCCAAAATGGCGCCGGAATAAATGGGACTCGTAACTCCTTGTTGTGTACTGGTTGCACAACCTTGATATCACGAGATACGTATGCAGTTTTGAAGCACATGGCGGGCGGGGACGAGAATAGATTGAATATTTCGATATCCCTATTGATATTAAGTTCTGATGTGTTATTGATTACTGTACTATTGAAAGTTCGAATTAACGTCACCCATGGTACTTGCCCGCAAATGTATATCTAGATAATTTTATTGTAAGTGGCCCTGTCGTATTTTAATTATAAAATGTACGTCCACCGATTCCGCAACTGTTAGACACTTTAGTTCTTGCAACCTAATGGCCCGCCCGTTACGTTCCTCTACAGTGTAAATGTCTACTCATCATATACGATTACAGTTTGCTCCGTGGCCGGCCCACGTGGTTATAGGCCCGTATTTGTATAATGACATTTTCACAATAAAGGTTTTTAAAAGAAAACATGGTAGTAGTATATACATTGGTAAAGTTTTTAATAATAGTCACTGTTTTCGAATCAGTAAAAGGCAAGTGAAATAAAGCAGTCCAATTACATGAAGGGTAAAAGGTATAATACGCAGGAACGCAGTAAAGATAAATGGTCAAGGGCTGTTGTGTTTTCTACTCCTGCAACATAAAGTGATCGATAAGAATCTGATATTCAGGCGTATCGGCGAATAAGACAGCAGGCCGACCCTCTTTTGCTCAACGGCTCCGTCATGGGACGAAGAAACGCCCTTTTTCTCGAAAAAGGAATATATTTTACTTGCAGGACAGTTGTAAATTTTCCGGGAAAGTACATTAGCCTGGAACATTATAACATATATTTAAGAAAAAATAATGTTCGAAAGCATCATTAGAATAAGAAAAGTAAAATGAACCAATGAAAAGTTTTATTAACAAGTCATATGACCTGTCATGCTTACGTTACGCGCTGCGCGTCGCGCCCCGGATCACTTCCGGATGCGCTAACGCGGCGCGTCATATGACGCATTACGCGACAACGCAGGTCTAGAATATAGTCAAAATGTCTCCACCAACCAGCGGTCGGAACACAACCCCTTTCAGCAGGCTAAATAGTTCTGTTAAATGACAACAGAAGGGACAGGCAACAAGAACCATCAGTCAAAGAGGGGAGGGCTAGTTCTTCTTTACCGGGTCACGTTGGGGCGCTACCGGAACTGATCGAATTGGTAGTCTACAGTGTTTCTGGATGTTTCAGACTGAAGCTGGCGTTAGCATGAGAGCACCACCATTTCGTAGCTCCGTCTTGGCCATTCGACGAGCAATAATGCTAGCCGCTCTCCACCAGAAGCCTGCGGGAGTCGGGGGCCCCCAAGACTTTTGCAGAATCTTCAAGGCTGAGGGGACGCTTTCGAGAATGGAGCCCAATCTCTAGCAGACAAGCGTCCGAGTTCCAAGGTGTCGCAGGGCAATTTTAGTGGACCACGCCCAAATCTGAAGAGCCGGCCGCCATTTTGAGAGTACTGTGGCAGCCGGCTATCGCTGCACCGCAAGAGCGGGAGCAACTCAACTACATGGTGAGCGAGACGCTGTAGTCGAAAGAGCGGGCGGTAAACAGCTGAATAGCGGAAGAGGCACAGTGTAGCAAAAGCGGGCGGAATGGCAACTGAAATGGTAAAGGGGTGCCCCACTACAGCGTGTCTTTAGGTGAAACGGATTGTGGGACAAGGTCAAGAATGGAAGAGTTACCAAAAGGCAAAAAGTTCCGCTTGATCCCGGGAGCCGGCCACCTATGTCGGGGGCGATCTCAGGCTACACCAGGAGAACACGACTTGGGGAGGGAGCCGGAGCCAAGCGCCCCCTCCGAGTCCGCGCCATCACACCGTCCCTCGGGGGCCTCCGTCAAGCGGTTCAGGGTGGCACCGCATTACATTGTTCACAAATGCAGTCACGTCCTCAAACAGTCCCCACTTTACTTTGACAATAGTGAAGCTGAAGCAAGTGCAAATAGGCTTCAGACAGTGTTACAAGCACTCCTCAAAACTTTGAACCATCAGAGTGCATGAGTTTCATGCTCGATCGATTGACGATATTCACTGAAAAAACCATAGGTTATAGACCATATATAGTTAGGAATTAGCATTTAAAAAACCTTATTTTACTCACACAAAACCATTGAAATTCCATATATAGTTAGTTGTACTAACTATATATCGCGCACCCGCAATCCACTGCTGATCATGTCACATATTACATCATTCATGACATGGTCAGTGACATCACTGATGACATCACTGATGACATCTCAAATGACATCACTGATGACATCACTGATGACATCTCAAATGACATCACTGATGACATCACTGATGTCATCTCAAATGACATCACTGATGACATCACTGATGACATCACTGATGTCATCTCCAATGACATCACTAATGACATCACTGATGACATCACTGATGACATCTCAAATAACATCTCAAATGACATCACTGATGACATCTCATTTGACATCACTGATGACATCACTGATGACATCTCAAATGACATCACTGATGACATCACTGATGACATCTCATTTGACATTACTAATCACATCACTGATGACATCATTCATGTGATATTATGATGAACCTCTTCAGACTCTTATATAATCTTAGATACACTCAGTATAAACATACACTCACAGACTGTCACTCATCCATGGAGTTACTCACACACCTAGTCAGTCATGCAAAGAATCAATCACACCTCCATTTCCTCAACTATACAGTTATACACACCTTACTTATTCAAACATATACTAAAACATATTTACTCACTTATACAATCCTGGATACAAGTTCACAATGATCCATACAGCCACTCACACATTCACTGGCTCTTATGCACAGTTATTTATATATGTCAACTCTCACATGTACTGTATTTTACATATGTACTTACTTTGACATGTAGCACTGAGATATCCATTCACTCACCAATACACTCATGCACACAGTCAACCGCCCATACAGCTGTTTCCACATGCACTTTTGAACCCATACATCTAGTGAATCAACTGCTCACACATCTATGCAGAGAGTCATACACCTCCCAGCCACCCACACACACACTCAGTCTCCCATACAAATGCTTGGGCAACCAATCAATAACCCATATAGTTAATCATATAGCTACTGATCAACACATGCAGCAGTTTACAGAACAACAGACATAATGATGCACAAATTAAGACAGTTTAGTCACTAACCCATGCACTCAGTGAGACACATTTAATCAGTCACTCATACAGTCAGTCATGCCCCTACTAAATCCTTCATCAAGACACTTATACATCCACTCATTCTTCAATATGTAAGACATATTTTAACTTTACAGAAAAATACAGTCACTGGATGTTGTCATCAGTGATGTCATCAGTGATGTCATTTGAGATGTCATCAGTGATGTCATCAGTAATGTCATTTGAGATGTCATCAGTGATGTCATCAGTGATGTCACTGACCATGTCATGAATGATGTAATATGTGACATGATCAGCAGTGGATTGCGGGTGCGCGATATATAGTTAGTACAACTAACTATATATGGAATTTCAATGGTTTTGTGTGAGTAAAATAAGGTTTTTTAAATGCTAATTCCTAACTATATATGGTCTATAACCTATGGTTTTTTCAGTGAATTTTCAAGGTTTTGTAAATGCTAATTCCTAACTATATATGGTCTATAACCTATGGTTTTTTCAGTGAATATATATATATATATATATACATATATATATATATATTTTTTTTGGGGGACATTTTGCATGCCAACCCTGGGCGTGCTGGAGGGACCCGCCTCGTTTGCGGCCACAGCCTCAAGGGTACTGGCTGTACTTCGTGCAGCCTTCTAGTGGCAACCAAGGTATTGGTAGCTGTGGACCCCGCTGCCAGGAACTGGGGATTGTTGCTGCGAGTAGCAGTCGGTGACTTCACCGAGGAGCGAGCTCATTGCAGTGAGCACCCGACGCCACAACATCCTGGAGGTTTTGGGGTGGGCGTCGATGGGGGCCAGAGCAAAAATCGTGAGCTGCAGAGATACTGTGTACAATTATTTTCCCTGCACCACACACGCCATTTCAACAAAACGCCAGCACTCACTGTGAGTATAAAGAAGGCTTAAGAGACGCTTACCCGATGGCCGAGATGGTGCCTTCTGGGAGTCGTGGTCCTCCGATGAGACTGTGAGATAGCGCTCAGAATAACCAATGACTTTCGCTGGGCTTCCACCAATGGGAGCGAGATGGTTAGTTTGAAAAGGCGGCTGTAACAGGTCACAGCTTGCAGGCATTTGAAAAAGACATTGCGTCTAAACGCGTCATGCCCACTGTGCGTCAATAAAGAATCTTTGCATGGTCCCCTGTTGTGTCCCTTCGACTTCTTGTGAATATGAGGAGCACTTTTTGGATATATATATATATATATATATATATATATTTCACTAAAAACAGTGACTTGAAGGTATTCATCATATAACAGCGGGGGAAAAAAAACACAATCAAAATGATTGTGTTTAAAAAACCCATACAACATAACAAATCAGAATTCAGAACTCCTTAAAGTTAACTTACTTTCCATGACGTCAAAGGATGTCCTATGAACAGCTTACACTCTGTTGTGCTGTTATTACTTTCAGCCCGCCACTTTCTGAAAGAAAACCTCCATCGTTTTGAAAAACATGTTACATACAATAAATGACTTCTTGCTCTCTACCACAAGTTTCCACAAGGCCAAGTCTTGTCAGAGCCATTTATAACTCTTGGATTTCTTGTAAGCCAATCCCGTCATTTGGCATTTCCGCAACTTTCAGAATTAAAATGTTGAAGATCATTTTCACAATCCTGGACTAGTAATATCTTCCCCTTCTTCCTCAGTCATGTTCTACATTTCCTATGACACTGATACTGCTTACTATGAAGCAGACTTACACTACCTCTATGACTACTACAATTATTTAATTCTCTACATCACTTTTAATCACAAAGCAATGTAAAACAGTAGACAGCATTGCAGACTTACATTCCCTCTACTCTATGTTTTGATTGGCTGCTTCAATTAGCTTATAAAAAGAAATAGTTTTTCTGAACTCATTCAAAGTGCACTTATTTCTCCATGACGTCCAGTCTTATGGTTAGAAGTTATGTCTCTGAACTACACTTATCCTCAAGGCCAAATCGTGTAGGAGCCATTAGAACTTCTTGAAATTCCTCAGAGCACATCCCGAGATTCTTTCCCTAAAATTTTGGTTTTAAAAACACCAGGTAAGAGTTTTTAAGGTCATACGGCAATTTTTTTATGAAAATTAAAACAGAATCATTGCAGAATGACCAGCCATTTCTAGACTTTAAATAAGCTGTGTAATGTCCTGATGTTATTGAAGGACCGTCATGATATATAATTGCTGCAGTTACAAAAGTCCTTCCTGATATTGACAACTGCGAAGCCACAAAATTTTTCATTAAAGTTGTCAATTTTGTTCCATCAGGCCTACATCGTTGGAACATTAAAATGACATACTGGCCATATGTTCGTATAAATAATGTGGACATCATTTCAGATTTACATTGGCTACACTCCATGTTGTGATCAGCTGCTTTTACTAGCTTATTAAAGGAGACTGATTTACTGTCTGGCAAAGTTAAATATATAAATCTTTCTGAGTCTACACTAGTAGTACTTGATACCCTACAGTTCTCGCAGTCATGCTGCCATTGATAAGAAAGCCCAAACAGCTGATCTACATCTACACCTTCAGCATGCAATACATCAAGCATATACATTAAAAACTCCTGACAATCTTGCTGAATATTTTGAGAGAATTGTGTTTGGCCTGAACATCTGTCTAACAGATTTCGAATTTCAGACACACTTTCTATGTTTGTTCTATCAGTGCTACATTTTTCTAAGACAGAATTTAACAAACTGCAAAATCTTTGATCAGAATTGACCACAATCTCTTCTTTTACATTTTCTAGAGAAAACAAAACATTAACCACTACATTAGCATAGCAGTTGACACCAGAACTGTTTTCAAATTGAAAACCAACAACATCTTCAACAGAATCCTTTTTGTTTCTGCTTATAATTTCAGGTTCATCGACTTTTCGTCTTTTTGCTACAACCTCCCCAGTATTGGTCACATTTCTTCGTTTCCGGCCTACCACACGTTTCTCAAACAAAGGATATTGAGGCAAATGTGGCGCATACTCTCTTCTTAACCTATTGTATTCCTTAACACAATCTAGATCCGCACAAATGCTTGTGACATCACACTCAATCAAGTACAATCCCGATAAAGTTCTAACTCGTGACAATGCCACATATGCCATACCCTCCTTGAACACAGAACTGCCAATATTCACCAATGCACTGTCTACACTTAAACCTTGCGATTTATGGATTGTAACCGCATATGCCAAGCAAACAGGAAACTGCTTACGGCGAACATATAAGTCTTTTACAAGCAAAAATCTACCAGAACAACGACCAATTAGCTGTACTTTCTCAATGCCATCAAATTAAATTTTTAAAAATTCAATTCCATCTCTATTTCTGTATTTTACAAAATCAACAACATTACCCATTGATCCATTTACCAGACCTCTTTCAACATGTAAATTCCTTCTTAAAATTATACGGCAGTTCAAGCACACATTCAGAGTCTTTTCAAAACCTGCAGTTTTAGATATACTCTTCTCTAATGAATCCAATTTTGTTTTCAGATTCTCAGACAAAATAATTGTTGATCCCATATGCTCTACTCTGTCAATAGCTTCCAGTTTCACAATCTCTTGCTTTTCTAAATGCAACATTTTGTTGTTGAATTTGGCACATTCTGCAAGAGTTGGCATCAAACATATTCCAGATTTCTTCTCAGTAATTTTCTGAAAAATATTCTCAGGCACAACATCTTGTTCTGGATATAAATTTGACAGTAATCGTGCATGTAAAGCTTCTTTCCCATGCTCGGTCACTTTTCCAATTCTAACATCTTGTAGAATAGTCTTGTAAACTTCATCCTTCGCCTGACGCATATTTTCATGCAGTTCAGCATAATTGAAGTTTAACCATATATTGACGTTGCCAATGCTGCCTAGCCACTTCCTGGTATCTTCATGCGTGAGCATTTTGAACACAGGTTGCCCTTTCACTGGTGTCAGCTGCAGAAGATCTCCGAAAACAATGATGTGTTTGCCACCAAATAACACATCATACTCTGTTTTGAGAACTTCTTGCATTCTCAAATGCACAAAGGCAAGCATGACATTGGAAACCATGCTTACTTCGTCAATGATAAGAAGTTTCATTTTCCTCAAGATTCTTGAAACTTCAAAACAAGCATCTCCAGATAGCTTGTGATATTGTAATTTGTTGTCATGCTCCACTGGCAGCATCAGTAAACGATGTAAAGTAATCCCTTTAATGTTATGTGCTGCCAGTCCAGTTGGAGCGGTGACAACACAAGACAGCGATGACTCTGTCCTTTCCTGCAAATAACATGAAATTGCTTTAATAAGGAAACTTTTTCCAGTTCCCGCTTCTCCACTCACGTACAGTCGGACAGGCTTCAACGACGTACATGAGCACTCTTTCTTGTCATGACTTAATCCATGATCAATTTGCATGGTAACTTCGTCATATATTTTCCTCTGCTCAACGTTGAGTTGTCTTTCCAACTCTTCTAAGTTAACCGCATCCTCCTGAGCATGTGCCATGGCTCTTTCCACTTCATTCATAGCAGTGGCAGCTTCATTTTCGATAACAGGTCCTCCTAGTGGATCCTGACTCAATGAAGCAGAACTCTGACTGTCCTGAGAACTGTCTCTTGCAATCTCGGCTGCAATCATTGCTTCCTGCTCAATTTCCGCATTCAACATTTCTACATATTTGGGAAAAGCAGGACATTCTATGGTCTCCTTGGCGGCATTGAAAGAGTCTTCGTAACAGAGAAAATCTCCAAGCAGTTCCTCTTCTGCACGCCAAGGCTTGAAAAGTTGCAAAAGTGCTAAATAGAAAAACTCCTTTTTTTCAGGAGATTCGCCACTGAATTTTCGATGGTTTACCAAGTGGCATTTTCTTTGCTTGACCAGACATCCCTCACTTCCTATTACAGCATACACTCCTTTCTCAGTATCTTCTTTGATGTTCCTCTTGAATATGTAATTTTGAAGAACCTCATACAGACAAACATTCTCGAGGTGAATGCTTCGATTTGGATAATATGTATCCAACATGTTGGTCTTCAAAATGTCGGTACTGTTTGGCTCCTTTTCCGCCAAATACTCAATTTCCCGCACAGGTTTGAGAACTCGATTACGCGTTGCAGCAAGACCAAGACTCGCCCAAACGATACTCCTGGACTTGGCATAGAGACTTGCTGAAGACAACCGGTCAGAACATTCGTACGCTCCGATTTCTCGATGCGACAACATCTTCAGACTGAAACTGTACAACTTCTTGCTGAGGCTCTTTTCATGGGAAATGTCCTCCCACATATCCTTCAATTCTGTCTTCTCTTTTTTGGTGATGTAAGATGTCACATACCGAGCCACAGCCATACAGTTATCAGCCACAAACTGTATATCCATGTTAGCATTCCACATGGACAAAATCACCGGGTTGTAGTCGTTGATGTACTTGGACTCTTCGTTCCTCTTCAAATTGTATGTGTTTTTAGGTGATTTCTTCATCACATTATGTCGCAGCGAAGACATCAAACTGTTTACTCTTCCTTTAGAAATCACCGGTCGTGGAAAGCCGAAACGACATTTGGTGTAGAACTTGTCCTTGTTTCGGAATTTACGACGACAGTACTTTCCACATCGATGGCTTTGGAAACGCAGAACTTTTTCTCTTAGGCTTTTCTTCTCCTTTGCGTTTGGAACAGCACACGTAGAATACTGTTGTATAAAACTCATCACTGAGTCTTCTGGATCCGTTCCAAATTTAGGTGCATCCTTGATCCACAGCAACATATGTATATGAGGAGCACCTCTTGCTTGGTACTCCTTTCTCCAGAAGAAATCCAACACCTCTCCAAGAGGTGGATTCTTCTTATTCATGATGAAAGACATCATAGCTTCAAATCTATGATTGAAGTACCTACATACATTGACTGGATCCAAAGAGCACAGTTCTCCGGGTGTCTTGAATTCAATGTTTTCTACGTTAGCATTTGCCTCTCGTAGAAATTCAAGTAAGTCTTCCCAGCCATACTCGGCACAGCTCAGAGTGAGGAACCATGTGGGAGTTCCTAAGTTCCTCAGCATACATTTTAAATCACCATGACGACGGTACCAGTACTCATTAGTACCACGCTGACACGCCATGAGATTAATCAGGTGAGAATCCAAAATACTGTCTTGGACATTGACTTTATCCATAAAGTCACTTGCCGAGATGTTTTGCATGTGTATACCACTTTTCAAGATGTGGTTCACTGCATATGACAGTCCAGACAGATCGCTTTCAAACAGGAGATGAAACAAATAAGGAATGCATTGTCGAAACCTAGCATCTCCTGCATACAATCGCAAAGTCCGGTATTCAGAAGCAGGAATTTGATGAGGTCGCTCATCATATCTTCCTCCCTGACCTGTTGGAAAAAGCTGTGGGAAACACCGAGCTTCCAAACTTTCCTCCCAAACACTAATGGGACTCCCTTTGGCTTGTTTCATTTGAAACAACTCAATAGCATTCCCCATGACTTCCTTGGAATGCAAAGGATGAACACTATAATGTTCATATATTTCTTCACTAGTAGAGGGTTCTACTTTCTCAATTTGACCAGCACACAAATCGCTATCCTCTTCCTCACTTACTTCCTCTTCTGCAACATATACATTCTTATAGTATTTATTATTTTTTTTCAAATACAATGTTGCCTTTTTAACTTTCCTAACATCCACTAAATCTTGCCATATTTTCTTATTCTTTGTCGGAACCCCATTAACTAAGATAACCAGAGGTTCCTCTTCCACTTTTTCTACTCCAATTGTGTTAATGTTTTTCTTCAAATCTAGAGGCAAATAAACAACTCTTCCCTTTAATCCTCTCTGTAAATCTGATGGAGGCAATTTCCCTGTCTTTGGCTCCATTCTTACAATAGCCTGAAAGGGATGGATACTTTGAATCAAAATAGATTCATAAGTATTTAAATCCTTCAATTCAGAAGGAATCTCAACCAATTCCAGATTATTATGAACTGCTCTAGCAGGCATCTGGTTTTGATTTAATTTGCAACAACAATAAGTACACACACGTTGATCCAATCCCAAATCAAAACAATTTTCTACCATCAAGTATGTTGTGAAATCCTTCCATTCACTATTATTTTCCCTTTCACTTTTTGCATATAAATCCACTAACTTAGTCTGATTCTTATAATAAGTGCGTCGACAACACACACAAGTGAAATTTGGCCTCTCACTTGATTTGACCTGAAACGTCGCAATTTCCCTCTGGAAATTATCTGTACTGGAAACCTGTACACTATCTTCCACATTACCCGCTTCTTCTTGGTCAATTTCAACATTCTCCTCTTTACTTCCAAAGTAACAAAACTCAATTTCTTCACATATATTCTTCACATCTATTTCAGAACCATGCAAAAGAGCAGCGCATAATTGTTTAAGCATAATTGCTGGACTCTTAGCATAATACAACATTCTAACTAATTTCCTCACTTTATTATGATGCACTGCTAGCATCCTGAAATGATGAAAAACACTCTGGCATACTCTCCTGGAAAGACAAGCCAGTGAATGACCATGCAAACCTGTCACTTCTCTCACTCTGCAAGGATCTAATTCTTGCAACAACCTCATTTTCTGCTTCAAACTTTTCTTATTAAATGACCGTACAAAATCACAAAGCAAATTGATGGAATCCTGTCGCACACTGCAAATACTACTACACTTCCAGGTGTACACAGGACCCTTAGCACGTCTTCCTAAAACCTCATTACCTAACACTTCTTCTGCCTCTGTTGTCACAAGTTTTTCTTTTTCAAGTGGACAACCATCTTTCACTTCATAAGCACGACCACTGGTGTCAACTGCATGCACCAAATCATTATCCTGGAAATAACTCTCCTCATTAAAAAATGCCTCACAGCTTGAACTATGCATCCATTCTCCAGAAAAAACTTCACAAAAATTACTACGATTAACTATTCTCTTCCATCTACTATTTCTTTTGAAATCATAAATTGCCTTGTTTAGCTTCCTAATTCTATTGATTATCAAAATAAATAACTTACGTTTAATTTCAAATGCCTGATCAATAACTTTCTCAACTTTTTTTTTTCTCTTATAAAAAACCACTTTCTGTTGACCTTTCTTAATATTTTTTAACAAATTGCCAATTATCCTGTTGCGGAATATTCGTTTACGAATGTCCCTAAACTGTTGTTTCCTTCTAATATCATGCACAGAGTTATCTCTTGCTCTAGCAGTAACATTTTTCATTGGCCTTTCCTTTCCGTTTGAATTGCTTCTCTTTTTCTGGACTGAAACATTTTCTGTAGTAATATTATTTTTTACTACAAATATTTCTTATGAATGTTTTTGTACTCTTACCCGGTGCTTTCTTGGTGACTTGACAAATCTTTTTATTAGAGGACTGCTGCTTTTTTTCATTGCCCTGCTGTCTTTGACGTTTTGCAGCCTTTCTCAGTCTTTCTTTCGTTGGCATGGTGAAATCTTGAAATGATCTGCAGTTGAATCTGTGGTAAAATATATTAAAAAATGTTATTAACCACTATTACCCAACAGTAAATCAATAACAGTAATCAAAAACTTAAAACACTACTTGACATTTTTACATAGAAGATTTTTTAGTGCTTGGCAAATTTAGAATACAGAAATAGCAGAAAAGAAATGGAATTTATATTCATGTTACCTGTGCTATTTTATATGTGAATCTGATCTAATTTTATGAGCATATTTTATTACTTTATTGAAGACACTACACATAACCTGTTTTTGAATTTGTCTTTATTTTTAAATTAAAGGGTTTACATTTTTACTTTTTATTTATTATAAATTTTTAAAATAAATGTTTATAGTTCCATAGGCTCAAGCACGTCAGCTTCCCATCCTATGTCATATAATTCGGACAAATCTGCATCCTCATCACGTTCTTCTTCATCCTCAGGATTTAAATCATCCAAGGCATCAACATCCACTGATGTTTCAATTACGAGTTCAATGATGAGGTCAAAATCAACTGATTGCTGATTGTCGCTCATGTTGATGTTGTCTTTATCTTTAAAGAAAGATAACAACAATGAGATGTTGCAGAGTAAGAGACAAATCTCAGAGATTATAATAGTAAAATTGTTTAACAAGAGTAACATTTTGCAGCTATTATATAGCCATGTCCAGCGATGCTGAGCAGGTGAAGCCTATGTCTAATTTTTCAGTGAACAGGACTCATCTCTTCTTAACCTTGGATAAGCCTCACCGACTCTGTGTCCCCTGCACATACTTAAATGTAAAGGGGCAGATTTATGTTAAATGGCACATCCCCAGGCATGCACCAGTTAACGTGCACCGCTGCTCTGCCACCCATGGTGTGCCGCATTTACAATCAGATAGGAGAAAGCTACGTCAAAACCCTGCGCCTGCTTGAAGCAGGCATAGGTCTTGACGCAACATTGTGGAGATGGGGCACCCCTGAGCCTTGCTGGAGCTGCATCACACTTGCGATACAACTCCAGCAATGCGCCACCTTTACGGCACAGATGCGTCACGCATCTGTGCCATTTTTGCCCCATGCTGCGCCGCATTGTAAATGCAGCACACCATGGGTGGCGGAACAGCAGCGCAGGATGACTGGCACATCCCTGGTGATGCGCCAGTCATCATAAATCTATCCCTAAGCTTCTTATCTTGTTAGAGATGAACCGCCATATGTATCATCAAACTATTTTGCATTTCCTAAATAGCGAATTTTAAGGGATAAATAGCGATTCTTTACCATTCCTAATTTGCGATGAGAAAATTGCTAATTGCAAATTACCCATTCATTTCCATGGGCCAGGAGGCCCATAGGAATGAAGGTGCAATTTGCGATTAGCAATTAGCTCATCGCAAATTAGGAATTTTTCCAAAGGTGCAGGGGTGTCTCAAGAACACCCTGCTGCACCCCTGAAAAAGAAATTTGGGGGCATATGGCGCACATACATGCCCTAAGGGCATGTATGGGCGTCATATGGCACCTTTTGTTTTTTGGAAAAAAAGCTTTTTGAAAAGAATTCGCAAATTACCACCAACTAGAAGTTGGTGGTAATTTGCAAATCCTTAATGGCATTTTTTGCATATTTTTTGTTTGATACATTGCATTTAAGGAATCGCAAAATTTGCAAATCCTTCAGTGCAATCGCAAAATAAGGAATAGCAAATTTTGCTATTCCTTATTTTGCATCAAACTTGTTTGATACATACCATTTGTCTAATTAGCATTCGCAAAGGCTGAAATTCACAGAATTTTGGCCTTTGCGAATGCTAATTAGCTTGATACATATGGCCCCAAGTGAGGCCTGTCTTGCAACATGGTGCATCTTTTGCATCACTGCTGCATCGGTTTCATGT
The DNA here is from genome assembly GCF_964261635.1 of Lissotriton helveticus. NCBI lineage: Eukaryota > Metazoa > Chordata > Amphibia > Caudata > Salamandridae > Lissotriton > Lissotriton helveticus. The sequence goes on from NC_136058.1 coordinate 217,680,727, forward strand.
GGCACGGTTTTTTTACACCATGACACATCTGCCTAAATGCATCAATTTGTAATTTTGTCGCATCATAGCAAATCTTTTGCACCGCCGCTGCATCAGAAAAGTGACGCACAGTGGCGCAAAAGAGGCATACACCTATCATAAATCTGTCCCTAGCATTTTAAATGATTAATTCAGGATGACGATAAGGTGTGGCCTATCCAGAGGTTTGTTTAAGGTGAGGCCTACTCAGGATTGCAGATCAAAGTTACACTTGATGAACAATACAGAGGAGATAATACATGTAAAGGCCTACCAATGAAGTAAGTTATGTCCACTTCATTGTGCCAGTCATCATAAATCTATCCCTATGCTTCTTATCTTGTTAGAGATGAACTGCCATATGTATCATCAAACTATTTTGCATTTCCTAAATAGCGAATTTTAAGGAATAAATAGCGATTCTTTACCATTCCTAATTTGCAATGAGCAAATTGCTAATTGCAAATTACTCATTCATTTCCATGGGCCAGGAGGCCCATAGGAATGAAGGTGCAATTTGCGATTAGCAATTAGCTCATCGCAAATTAGGAATTTTTCCAAGGGTGCATGGGTGTCTCAAGAACACCCTGCTGCACCCCCTGAAAAAGAAATTTGGGGGCATATGGCGCACATACATGCCCTAAGGGCATGTATGGGCGTCATATGTCACCTTTTGTTTTTTGGAAAAAAAGCTTTTTGAAAAGAATTCGCAAATTACCACCAACTAGAAGTTGGTGGTAATTTGCAAATCCTTAATGGCATTTTTTGCATATTTTTTGTTTGATACATTGCATTTAAGAAATCACAAAATTTGCAAATCCTTCAGTGCAATCGCAAAATAAAGAATAGCAAATTTTGCTATTCCTTATTTTGCATCAAACTTGTTTGATACATACCATTTGTCTAATTAGCATTCGCAAAGGCCGAAATTCACAGAACTTCGGCCTTTGCAAATGCTAATTAGCTTCATACATATGGCCCCAAGTGAGGCCTGTCTTGCAACATGGTGCATCTTTTGCATCACTGCTGCATCAGTTTCATGTGGCACGGTGTTTTTTACACCATGACACATCTGCCTAAATGCATCAATTTGTAATTTTGTCGCCTCATAGCAAATCTTTTGCAATGCCGCTGCATCAGAAAAGTGACGCACAGTGGCGCAAAAGAGGCATACACCTATCATAAATCTGTCCCTAGCATTTTAAATGATTAATTCAGGATGACGATAAGGTGTGCCCTATCCAGAGGTTTGTTTAAGGTGAGGCCTACTCAGGATTGCAGATGAAAGTTACGCTTGATGAAGAATACAGAGGAGATAATACATGTAAAGCTCTACCAATGAAGTAAGTGATGTCCACTTCATTGCGCCAGTCATCATAAATGTATCCCTAAGCTTCTTATCTTGTTAGAGATGAACCGCCATATGTATCATCAAACTATTTTGCATTTCCAAAATAGCGAATTTTAAGGAATAAATAGCGATTCTTTACCATTCCTAATTTGCGATGAGAAAATTGCTAATTGCAAATTACCCATTCATTTCCATGGGCCAGGAGGCCCATAGGAATGAAGGTGCAATTTGCGATTAGCAATTAGCTCATCGCAAATTAGGAATTTTTCCAAAGGTGCAGGGGTGTCTCAAGAACACCCTGCTGCACCCCTGAAAAAGAAATTTGGGGGCATATGGCGCACATAAATTTTAACAACATTCCTTTACCTCAAAAACGATTTTCAAGTCATAATTTGAAAACACTGCCCACGGGGAAATGACTTAAAATGTCCTTAAGACACATGAAAGTGTTTTTTTAAAGCCTTTGCAAGTTTTTGGGTCACTTTTAACATGGCTATGTAACTCAAACAGTCAAAATCTAAATTTACCATGCACAGGTGGGAGCATATTTACAAGGAATGTGCCCCACGGGGAAAGGTCTTTTAATGTAATATGGGAAAAATGACATCAGAGACACTGAAATGCCTTATAAAGAAGCATACACCATTATATCCTTGTCATAAATTTACAAACCATTCCTTTTCCCCAAAAACGATTTTCAAATCATAATTTGAAAACACTGCACATGGGGAAATGACTTAAAATGTCCTTAAGACACATGAAAGCGTTTTTTGATTGCCTTTCCAGCATGGTTGGGTCACTTTTAACATGGCTATGTAACACAAACATTCAAAATCTAAATTTGCCATGCACAGGTGGGAGCATATTTACAAGGAATGTGCCCCACGGGGAAAGGTCTTTTAATGTAATATGGGAAAAATGACATCAGAGACACTGAAATGCCTTATAAAGAAGCATACACCATTATGTCCTTGTCATAAATTTAAAAACCATTCCTTTTCCCCAAAAACGATTTTCAAATCATAATTTCAAAACACTGCACATGGAGAAATGACTTAAAATGTCCTTAAGACACATGAAAGCGTTTTTTGATTGCCTTTCCAGCATGGTTGTGTCACTTTTAACATGGCTATGTAACGCAAACATTCAAAATCTAAATTTGCCATGCACAGGTGGGAGCATATTTACAAGCAATTTGCTCCACAGAGAAAGGTCTTACATTAAAATGGGAAAAATAACATCAGAGACACTCAATTGCCTTATAAAGAAGCATACACCATTATGTCCTTGTCATAAATATTATAACCATTCATTTTCCTCAAAAACGATTTTCAAGTCATAATTTGAAAAGACTCCACAGCTCCTATGCACAATAACACCCTGTCAGTACTAATACTTCACATTTTCTCCAATTACATTTTCTCAAAGAAACAAAATCTATTTGTAAAACACTTGAGACAAAGCAACATTTGAAAAACACAACTTTCTTCATAATTTTCTCCTTAAAGCACACTATTCTCTATCTAAATTAAAGAAATCTTTTCTCACCTTAGCAAATACTTTGAGTTTCAAAACAGTCTCAGAAACACACCAATTTGTCTTCAGCAGAGCAAAAGGTATGCACTCCAGAGTCTGCAGCTATCAAAAGCACAGAAATGCTGTAATTCTTCACACATATCTCTCATGTCACCCAATCAAAACTCTTCCCTCACTTTTTTTCAAATGAAAACCCTTCCCCCCTCTGCCCTTTCTGCCTTTTTTGCATGGCAACCACCTCCTTGAAGGCCTCTGGTGTTTGCAAGTTCACACAACAATGTTGCAATTGAACTCTGAACTCTCAGTGCACCTCATATCCAGTGCATTCTTTCATTTAATGATTTTTTCTTGACCACTCAAAATACATCTTTCAAAGAACTCATCCATGCACCCTAACTTTCTGTTTCCAGCAATCAAAATCCACCAATCACTGTTACTGCTTCATTAACACAGAAACTCCGCAATTTTTTTCATTTTAAACTCTTAATTTTTCAACTGCCATTTCATTGCCACACTTCATCTGACTGCAGCAGAACCTTCTCTCACCATGTTTTCTGTCTGGATTGTTGGACATAGTTACATCTATTGGGCTCAGAGGTATGCTGAGAACAGGAATTTACCTAACCTCAATTTACAAGATGTGGAAATTAAGTGGTTTGGCCACAGAGGATTAAAATGTCACCAATTGATACCATTGGTGAAAACCTTTATGCATTTGCCAAAACCTGACCTGTTAATTGTGCACTGTGGAGGTAATGATTTGGGCACTTTGACTGGGGTAGGTCTGGAAATGCTTTTAAAGGACACCTTTGAGCAATTGATGGCACTTTTTCCTCAGACTGCCTTGGTATATTCAAATATATGCCAAAGACAGAAATGGAGGTGGTCAAACCAATTTTGTCCACAAATTGAGAAGTCGAGGAAGCATGTAAACAAATCTGTTTCAGCTTACATGAGAGACCATGAAATGGGCTCCGTGTACAACAATAACTTGCGTTACTACATGCAAGATATCTACAGAGGAGATGGAGTTCACTTCTCAGATGAGGGCAACAGAATTTTCATTCTGAATTTAAGACTGTGCATTGGTACCTACTTATAAGTACCTAAATGTACCATAAACCCAAAAGCTCTTCTCAGAGCTACCCTACATCTGATCACTCACAATTATTATTTTACTCTAACATTTTTCACTAATTTTCAACAAAGTACGCTCCCTGGGGCGCTACCCGGTACGCGAACCGGGAGCTAACCTCGCTAAATTTTTAAAAAAATGTTTTTTTTCGCACATATGGGCCTCCTCAGCCACCCTCAGAAAACCTAGGGGGTCAAGATAAGTCTACCGTGCCCCCTTCTACCCATTCTGAACATTATTTGCCCTCCATCTTGTATCTTAATTCGACCGAAACACAAAATGGTGGACTCCCGTAACGCTTAAGGTTCGCGAACCGGGGCGCTCGCCAGTTCGCGTACCGGGTCGCTCCCTGGGAAGCGCACCATCAAAAAAGGTGGGAAAGTAGTTTACAGAAAAGCGACTGGAGACAATTTCACCAAATATAGATTAGCTCATACTACATACCAATGCCTACCATTTTCACAAATTTGATTGAAATTCCATTTAACCATTTAGCCTGTAGACCTCTCTAAATACCCTGAGGTAAATTACTTCACAAAACACATCTGAAGTGTTGGAATTGACAACCAATTAAAATGTTACTTTCATTTTCTACTTTTTTTACCTGACATTTGATTGGTTATGTACCTGAATATATATAAAGGAAGAGAGAGAAACACAGCCATTTTGACTACTACTTCCTGAACTACATTGCAAGATCATTTTCACTCACAACTTAAACTTGTTTTTAGAAGGTGAGATATTATTTTATAAATTTGAAAACATTTTCAGAGAGTTATATACTAATACTCTGTAAGAGTTAGACATTGAGAAAGGCTTCTTTATTATAATTATGGATTGATTTAGGTTTCTGTGGTATAATTATGAATTTACTTAGGCTTCTTCACAGGCACTTTTTAATAGTACTACTTCACGCCTGAAACCATACAGTGCCCATAGATTACTTCTCTGTTATAAACTCACAAGTACCTGTCTGAACTTAAACCCAACAGTGCCCTATCTCTACTGATATATTTATTTTTTATGCAAATTACAGCAATAAAATGGAAGGTGAGCAGAATGTTTCCTTCGAAATTGTTCTGGAGAACAACACAGAAAAAGATATTAAGGACAATGATGACTCAGATTTCATGGATGAATCACGGGACCATGAATTAGTTCAATGTGTAGAATCTGTGGATCCTTTACTTCATTATGATGACGGTCAAATGTGGGAACTTATGTTCACTCAACAAGAGGACATATCGGACAGTCAAATGCTAGACGTTCTATTAAATTTTGAAAAACAATCCGAAAAATAAAATTGTATGTAATATTAAAAAATTGTTTGAGTCTTTAATCATTTTTATATGTAATTCATAAACTAGTTAAATGTTAGAAATGTTATTAAATTTTCAAACACAATCACAATAATAAATAATTGCTTAAAAAATAAAAAAATTAAAAAATAATCAACAAAACCAACAATCAATTAACATACAGTATTTGAAAAGTCTATCATTCTTTTTTCCTTATAGTACGCTGCCCAGAACGCTTCCCGGTTCGCGAACCGGGGGCTACCCACGCAAAAAAACAAAAAAAAACCATTTTTTTTTTTTTGCCCCGCGGGGCCCTTTTAAAGCCTCCACATTAAACCTAGGGGGTCAGGGAGGATCTACTATGCCCCCTTATGGTCATTTCCCCCTTTGTTTTGGCCTCCTCTTGTCTCTCAATCCTACCGAGAGACAAGATGGCGGCCGCTCCGGACTGTTTAGAATGTTGACAGACACCGGAGAGCCAATCAGCTTCGCTACGCGAAGTTCCGTTACGCGTAAAGTCCGCAAACCGGAGCGCTGCCCGGTCCGCTGTTACAGATATATATCTTTTTTTGAACGTTAATTTCTCAAAATCCACTGAAGCACATATATTGAGACCTAGCAAAGGCACATCGGGCTACCAGTCCCTACAATTTTGCCAAGTTTCGTGGAAATCCATTCAGCCGTTCGGGCTAAAAGTGAGGCCAACCGCCCTGTGGAAAACTCAATGTTAAAAACACGTTTTGGGACCCCCCTTTTTTCTCGGCCCCCCCTTGACGAACCCCCCCCCAAATTTCCAGGGGCTGCTCAGAAACAAAATGTTCCATTTTCCAGAAAATTTCAGCCAATTCCGTCCACAAACGCCAAAGTTATTAGACATAGAATTTTCAAAAATCCCATAGGGAAAAAATCCTAACTATATATACCTACTGGCGACCGCCAGTAGGTAATATATATATATATATTATTTCTTTATTTTTTTATTGAGATAAGTTCATTTATTTTCACATTAGAGTTTGAATCCCTGCTTCCAATGTTTTCTAAGGAAGGGTGTTGCAGTATCAGTGGTCCTCCATGTGTGGTGCTGGACTCACTACTTCTCATTTTTGGCTGTGATAACTTTACACTTGAGAATTTGGAACTACTCAAAGGTTTTAAGTTGCTAGAATGGTGGGGACATGTAGGGCTACACTTTTGAGTAACTTTACATGTGTAGTTGTTGAATAGCCAAAAGTAGTAAAGTCACTCCAAAGTGAAAGAGTAAACTTGCACGTGTAGATTTACTCATGTGTAAGTTTACTTTTTTTAATAGGCCCTACGTTTTTTTGCTCTGGAAAGTACTCTTTCAGTACAAAACCTATGCTTTACATCAAGTACACACCTAACACAATAATGCAAAGCTATGTTCATTGGCACAATATGGCAAAAGTGCAACAGCACAGAGAAAATAAAAACAGCACCATCTCTTTGCAGAAATGATGCTGTATTGCACACTGTGGTGCATCACTTCTTAACAAATTTGACAGAAAACTGGTGAAGCTGTCAATAGAAGAGACTCAAATAGGTGAGAGAAGTGGTACAGAGCAGGAATATCGCCGCAAAAATATCGCCTAACATAAATATCGCCGCAAAAATATCTACAGGAAGAAATATCGATGACAAAAATATCGTCTGACCAAAATATCGACAGACAGGTAAGTAATATCGTTAACATTAATATATTGTAATAAATATCGTTTACAAAAACATAGTTTACAATAATATCGTTTTTTAAATAATTATAAGTAATGTAGTGTTTTTAATGATTATTTTTAGTCAAAGTACTATTTTTAGTAATATATTATTATTTAATAATGTATTTTCAGTTGAATTTAGTATTAATAGTTCCGTAGCGGGTTGTGGGTTTATAGGGGAGTAGGGTGGGAAGTAATTTAAATATAATGAAATAATACATTAATTAATGTTTTAAATGAATATAAATAGTGTAATAAATAATAGTTAATTAATTTCAATTAGTTAATTGAATAATAATTATGTAATTAATTATGTAAATTTTTTTATTATTTTTAGGTGTGTGTACAGGATTTTTTTAGTGAAAATGTTTTTGGGTAAAGGGGTATTTTTAGGGTTCAGGGTCAGTTTTCAGTTTTTGGGTAAAGGGGTATTTTTAGGGTTCAGGGTCAGTTTTTAGTTTTTGGGTAAAGGGGTATTTTTAGGGTTCAGGGTCAGTTTTCAGTTTTTGGGTAAAGGGGTATTTTTAGGGTTCTGGGTCAGTTTTCAGTTTTTGGGTAAAGGGGTATTTTTAGGGTTCAGGGTCAGTTTTTAGTTTTTGGGTAAAGGGGTATTTTTTGGGTTCAGGGTCAGTTTTCAGTTTTTGGGTAAAGGGGTATTTTTAGGGTTCAGGGTCAGTTTTCAGTTTTTGGGTAAAGGGGTATTTTTAGGGTTCAGGGTCAGTTTTCAGTTTTTGGGTAAAGGGGTATTTTTAGGGTTCAGGGTCAGTTTTCAGTTTTTGGGTAAAGGGGTATTTTTAGGGTTCAGGGTCAGTTTTCAGTTTTTGGGTAAAGGGGTATTTTTAGGGTTCAGGGTCAGTTTTTAGTTTTTGGGTAAAGGGCTATTTTTAGGGTTCAGGGTCAGTTTTTAGTTTTTGGGTAAAGGGGTATTTTTTGGGTTCAGGGTCAGTTTTCAGTTTTTGGGTAAAGGGGTTTTTAAATATAATGAAATAATAGATTAATTAATGTTTTAAATAAATATAAATAGTGTAATAAATAATAGTTAATTAATTTTAATTAGTTAATTGAATAATAATTATGTCATTAATTATGTTAATTTTTTAATTAATTTTAGGTGTGTGTACAGGATTTTTTTAGTGAAAATGTTTTTGGGTAAAGGGGTATTTTTAGGGTTCAGGGTCAGTTTTGGGTTTTTGGGTAAAGGGGTATTTTAATTATATATATGTATTATTGTTGTTATATAAAGTAATGTGTAAAATTAATTTATATGTCCACATTTATTCATTTTATAATTAAAAAGTGTAGTAAATTTGTTTGAAATAGTTAAAAAATAAAAGTAATGTAATGTATTTTGTTAATAGTACTTATATTTATTTATTATTTAATGTAATTTTAATTATTTTAAAAAGTCGATATTTTTTACATCTATATTAATTACAACGATATTTTGGAGTCGATATTTATGTACTTACCTGTTTAAGTATAGGGTGTCGATATTTTTGTAAACGATATTTTTGCAACGATATTTATGTCAGCTATATTTTTGTTATCGATATTTTAACACCCTACCGAGAGAAGTAATCCATCTAACTAGACTTTGGTCTATGCTTAGCCCCAGTAGTGAGATAGCAGCAAAGGTTCTGTACTGCCATTTATTGGATCGGGGTAATAACCCTTCAATTGTTATCTTGCTCCATGACGAGGTGTAGAGAGCAACTGGCTGCTCCTTGTTTGATGAAAAATACATATCCTGGATTAAGCACAATATCTTTCATGGCATGGTTGACAAAAAAAGTTCTCAAACAGTATACCAGGGCACGCTTTAAAATAAGGCTTTTACCTGTTCCAAGAGATGAGGAGGGAGAGCTGTTAGAGTACAGGAAGCTCAGACATGGAAAGTGTTTTCTCTGGATATCCATTTTCAATTAAATCATCTGAGCTAAAAAGGAAGATTAAAAATAAGATTATTCAATACTTAAATTAATAAACTATGGATGGCAGGTTGAAATTGTAGTGTAGTTCCTATATTCCCAATAGGCTCTGCACATTGGAATAATATAGACAGCAGTGTAGACGTAGGACTGAGGTCGACTAGGTCTCTACTGACTATATTAGTCTTAATTAGTTTTGCCAGCGAGCTCAGAGGTCACTAGAAACTTTCTCGAGTAAACAAGGAGGAGTTTAACTTCCCTGGATAGACAAGAAGGGATTAGCTTCTGACAACCATATAACATGACAACTTTGCTCCCTCAGAATAAAGAGTGTATCTCTAGAGTCGTGTGAAAACAATAGACAATTATTTCACTCAGTCAATCGTGCATACTTAGTTTCACCAGAGTGCAGAGAAATAGAGAGACGGGCGTTTTCAATAAAAGGTGTTATTTATTGAGCAGTCTTCTTTCTCATGCAAGAGAAATGAATTGCCACAATTGCAATACTTATCATAAAGTAAAGTGTGTACAGTAAAATGAGTATTATGAAATAATACTGTAAAAGCATTGATATGGTTTCTTAGCCATATGATACTTTAAAATGGATAAAATATATACATACATAAAAACATTGACTAACGTCCTCAACTGGTGCTTCTAATCTACGCCTGACCTAAGCCTAATACGTGGGAAGGAGTAAGTAAGTAGCAGTTTAAGTTAAGTCGTTTTTTTGCCAAGGATCTGAATCAAGAATTCTCTTACGGGTTTAGTCAGCTCTGTACCTTGGTTCTTAGAATGAAGGAGGTCTTGTATCTCTCTCTCAGGACTCGATATCCCAGCAACCCGCAAGGGTGACTGGAAACACCAGAGCTGGATTTTCTCGGCTGGAGAAAAATACAGCGTCTTTTTCAGTGCGTCAAACGGGGGCGGCTTCCTTCGGCTCCTCGCATCAGCTGGGCTTCCGGGCAAGTAGATAGCTGCTCTGCTCCAAACCACTGTGTGTTTGCTTAAGGCAACGTTGGTATATTTATACCTGAAAGGTGCCGGGTTTGACGTAAGGTTGGACGTAAGACGTCACCAAGAACTAACAGTTCTTTCTGACTCTAGGAGTTCTTGTGCAAATCAAAACAAGAGCAGGGGAGATTTCCCGGGCTGCTGGAGGCTTGGTTTGTTTAAAGAACGCGTTGTACTTCCTAGGAGTCTAGAGGAGTAGCCATGCCGTATTTGGACTGCCTGGGCTATTACTAAATATGGATATGATTCTTATGCCTTTATAAGGATATTATTTATTATAGCCATATAAGGGCATAAATCGGGAATATCGAATTAGGGTCCTAGATAGAAACACAACAAAATAATTAAACTGCATAACTAATAGAGTTATTATGAGCATTCGTTGTGCTCAACAAACTCCAATAAATAATATGACTTGTACTACTACAACCACTACCAGTGCTACTATTACCGCTAGCACGACTACCACAACCACTACTCCTACTAGTACTGCCAAACATAATATTAATAATAATAATAGGACCAGGTGTTTTTCTCAATTGAAAAAAGGGGTTAAATACCCAACTTGCTGTTTGCCGCTCATGATATAGGGCATAGTAGTATTTACTAGAGGTGGGCGAAACTCGCAGAGTTTCACTTTGTTGACTTCCTTGGAGTTGCATAAAACCTCTGCAAGATTAAGCGGTGTTCTGCCAATGGGCAGAAAATAGGCATGTTGGGCTGCTCACACTGCCATTTAGTGCCAGTAGCACGAGCAGTGATAAAAAATCAGCAAAAACAGCACCATGTATTGTGCAAGAGCAGCAGAAATCTACTCGATAAGCAGCCCACTCACCGCAATAGCCCACGTTAGGAAATGGCGCTGGTGGACGCCCACTCTCCCACACATTTTTGGTGCCTCAAGGGAAAGAAAATCCCGGGGCATATCATCAAGGACCGGCGATAATTCTCGCTATACGCACTGAGCGCTAGGATAATTATCGTCAGGTAATGTGGAATTTTATGGCTGAGATAGCATGCTATTAGCAACGCTTTTCTCAAAAGCAATAAAATTCCAAGCGCTAACTGCCAAATGTGCGATTATCGCTGTAAAACCAGCGATAATCTCACAAAGTTTGGCGATAGCTTGATGATAGGGCAACGCATACTTAGCCATGATATCCACCTTACATAGGAGATCATGGCTACGTCAGTCTTGAAGCAGGCGTAAGGAAAGTAGCGATAACAGAGGTTATCGCTACTTTGCTTGTCGCTTTGCAGGTTAGCGTGACCATTGATAATTGTAGAAATGGTGCTTAGCGACATTTCTGCAGTTATGTCAGGGCAGGAACGTCCACTTTGCATCTCATTAGAGATGCAAAGCTGGGCGTTCAGAAAACAGGCGCTAATGCAAGGTTTCACGCGATAGCGTGACCTTGCTGATTAGGCGATAAAATTATCGCTGCTTTTCGTCCGCAAACGGACTCAAAAGTGGTGATAATTTTTTATCGCTTCGTTGATGATATGCCCCCGATAGGCGATTGGTGGAATTTGTCTAGAACTCAGGGGTATATTACCAACAACTAGCGATAATTTTTGTCTCTAACTTGTTTAGAGACAAAAATTATCGCCGCACATCGGCGATTTTTATCGCAGATAAACCTTGCTATTAGCAAGGTTTATCGCAAATGCGATAAAAAACGGCCGCAATGCATGAATATCGCTGAAAAGTCAGCGATATTCATGCATTATCGAGCAAATGCTCTTAGCCATGTTATCCACCTCCCATTGGATAACATGGCTAAGAACTGCTCAGGGCAGGTGTTAGCTTTTGGAGATATTCGCGCTTAGCGCGAATATCTCCAAAAGTTGGTAATAGGAGATAGCGATGTTAGCGACTGTTTCCAGTCGCTAACATCTTGGCACGCCCACTTTGCATGTCATTAGTGATAAATATCACTGACATGCAAAGCGGGGCCCAAGATGGTCGCTATCTCCTATTAGCTGTCACTAACTGGTGTTAGCGACAGCTTGGTAATAGGGAGATAATTTTATCTCCGCTTTCTTGGCTTTTAAAGCCAAAAAAGCGGAGATAAACCCCTTGATAATATACCCCTCAGTGTTACTGGGTCACCAAATACCACCAATTCCGCAGGCCCTAGTAATTACATTAATAAGCACAGTGATCTACACTTCACTACCGGTGCAAAAGGGAGTGCAGTGATTACTGCACACGTTTTCACTAATGCATGTCACCAACTGGGAATAAATTGCCCTCACTCGTGTTTTACACGTGCTATTACCATTAGTGATTCGCTAATGAAAACATTTGTAAACCAGAACAAAAGCACGTCCAATATGCAGTGAAGATGTGATTTTCAGTGGGTTACTCGGGTGCTTGTAATTTCACTTGGAAGTGAAGATCAGAAATGAATGCTGAAGAGCGCGTAAGTCGATGATTTATACATTGTTGAGGCCCCTATGTAGCAGTTGCATCCGACGGCCTGAAGCCGCTATCATGCTTCCTTGTTTTCGTAGAGCATTGAGATTGCTTTTCGAGACACTTTATTTGACAGCCCGTGCAACCTCCAACCCCCCTTCCACGTGCATCCTGACTTGTAAAGTGATGGCAACTTGATGCAGCTCTTTGGAAATGTAACTATGCTAATGTAATCAATGAACTCGGGGCAGGGGCTCCAGACTCTCGTATTACTTCGGTAATACTTGCTTGTTAAAGCTGCAGACATTTCATTACAGATGGAGAAGCAGATAATAGTGAAAGATGGATGATGTGAAAGCTCAGAGGGTGCATGTACTTGGCAGCAAATTAAAATAACACGTTATCATGATGAATGTTTCTGCTCGCATCCTGCAGTACTGAAGGCTTGGTTGTAAGTGCTGATGGCCATTAAAGCAACAGGGAACTGTTTAAAAGCCTTGAGATGTTGGATTGTAGAGAGAGATAGCCATGAAATACACTATCAAAATACTTCCTGAAATCGAAAGGAGAGTTTGAATTAACAATAGGTCTAAATGTTTCCTCTGTTAAACGACATAGAGGCCAATTACAAGTTGGATGGTACCCCTGGTATTAAGGTAGCAAGAGCAATTCCCGATTGCAACCCATAATTGCACCCCTGCACAGAGCAAGTACGAGTTGCACGATCTGTAATGGGGAATAACAGTGTGAAGTACTAAATCATGTTGTGCATGGCTAGCCCATTCAGGAAAAGTGACATGGCGTTATGGGCTGTAGGGCGGGGCAAGGTAATAGGAGGTCAGGGAACAAAGTAGGTTCTGGGCCCACTGAAGAGCATTTCATATTTGAGGGGACATGTGGTGACCAGGCTGTTGCTCTGCCTGCAGCACCTGACCCACATGTGATATGACAAGATGCATTTCTGTCTGGTAAAATCAGGCCCATTGATCCTGCACCTGTTCATCATCAAAATACTGTATTCGATTTAGCACAGTAAATCAGCAGCTCCATTGTGCGAAATAGTGAAATCCAAAATGAGCCGTCTAAGGCTTATAGCAGAGGGCCTGTTGTGAAACCATATTTTGTGTGCTATATTCTTTCAATATATTCATGAAGAAAATGTGTCAAAATATGAAAACACCGTAATGCATTTAATCATCATTGAGTGCAAGTTTCAAAACATGTTTTCTTCTTATTTAAAGCTCCTTACAGTATTCCATTTGCTGACATCTTTTTAAGGATGTGGTAGACCCAGATACCATGATGCTTCGTGCTGTACATTGCAAATTATAGACAGAGTAACTTCAGTTCAAAACCTTACAAAGGTAGCAGAGTCTTGGGCGAAGAATGGATCTAGTTTTTGTGGATATGAACGCTATCTTCCCTTCAAGGCCGCCGATGAAAAGTTCCATTCACCTGCATGTTAGATGAGTTTTTGCTGAACAAATTAATTGTTGTCACGTGGCACTCTCACATTGATTTTACGAGGCGAAAATGTAGATTGGTCAAGACTTGCATATTTCAGCTCACTGCTCCGTCTGACCATTTTCTAGTGTGCGCCCTCACCATTTGATATGAGAGATGTCTTTGATATGTTTGCTTTGCTGCCCATTATCTTGCATTGAACTGTTTGGAGTTGGACTCCAATGCATGTTGCATTTTATTTATAGCCCATGGTGCATTGTGGTGGAGGGAGCTGCCTCCAAGAAGAAAACAGGAAGGCGTGGGACCGGGCTTCACGCAAGGACCGTAGGCACCATAGAAAAGAGGAGAAGTTTCTCGGCAAGAACAGGGAAGGATAATGACCTGCCCTGAACATGGGAACTGGCAGAGTGTGAATCAAACTAAATTTAAGTTAAAGTTCAACAACGCTTACAACTTGTTCGCAGCTTGTTTGCATGGCTGGCATAATTTAAGGCTATTGAACTGTCGAAACTAATGAGAAAAAGTGATCTATTTAGTGTAGGAGATGACTGGGAAGACATAAAAGTGGTTGGGCAAGTAAGAATGGGAGGAGTCTGAAAGAAAGTGAGTGTGAATGTAATCCCTTTGCTAGAAAAGGGTAACAGTGATGAAGTTATGCAGGAATGCCAGGACCCAACGCAGAGACCCTTGAAGGATAAAAGTGTGAGAAAAAGTGATCCTCAAATCTAGCTACTCCAACACGTTCATGAGCCTCTCCAAGCATAGACTGAAGGTGCATCTAATGCATGGGAATCTTTGGGTGCAAGGGCGTGATACCTTCCTCCCCATCGCAAAATCACTGATAAAAAATAACTGAAGGGAACCCTACCCCCCACTCCTTTTCCATACCTTTCTTCCTCAATGGGGAGAGGCTGGGGCCGCAAGGTCTGCAGATCCCTTTCCTTCCCTTACATGTGTAAAATACTATAAGAAATCACAACGATGGCACAACGATCTAACTGCGGTTAGCCCACCACCGAAATGGACTCCTTTGTATACCATCTAACAACAGCATGGTATGCATATCTGAAGGTTCTTAAAAGAGTGGATGGGACTCATTAATGAAGACAGAAAGAAGTCCTTTCAGGGACCTGGCATCTACAACATAGAAATATTAGTTAATCTACAGAAGATATTAAAAGCCCCAAGAATTAAATGAAAGCCGAGCAGTGACTACTTTTTCTCAGTGGCATGAGGAGGTACACAGGTGAAACCATGAATACCATATCCGGAGCATGACAGATAACGAGGAAAAGGTAACATACCAAACAAGCCACCTCAAAGATACCGTATGAACTTGTACTCCAACTGGTCTGCCTTCTCCCTACCTATTTCTCTTGATCACGGAACAGGTAGTCAAGAAAGAAATTGAGAATTCGAGGTAGGATGATTTACTGGACATATCCTCCATTGCTGGCTGATGAGGCCAGGGGTGCATCCAGAGCTGCACCAAGAAACACTGCAGCACCTGTGGGACTGACAGTGATTGAAGCAAAAGGAGGTAATGCAGAAGGGAGCACTGTGATGCAAGCATCAGGCAGAGGCTGATTCAAGTGCCATGGACCTGGTCAAAAGTACTTGCTTACTGTTGCAGGGCCAAAAAAACAGAGAGAGAGAGAACCCCCAATTTTACTCTAGAGAGCTTTAAACAAATTGCAGGGTTGCTGTAAAGATGCCCTGCCCCGTCTTCACACTTGAGAAATGAAGATGACAAAGATCGACCCCCGTATCCCTCTGTTATCTAAGAAACTACCCTATGGCCAGGGGGTATGGTTGTGGTCCGCATACCCAAGACACTCTCTGACATAATGAATATAAAAAAACATATCCCCAATATTTGGGAAAATTCAACTAGTTCCGCGAGGAGATGCAAAGTGTCTTTGACCCAACTAGGTGGATGTGAATCAGATGGTACTAATTAAAATTCCAGTTGAAGTGAGAAAGGGATTGGTGGCAAAGGCCTCATGGCCAAGAGCATGTGTTCCTGAATTCTGTACTAGAAATATACCCGGTGAAAACAGATTGGGCAAAGATTTCTAATTGTAAACAAAATAAGGAGGATGGAGCTCAAGTCAATTACTTAGAGAGGCTCATGGATGTGTTTAAAAGGTACCTGCCACATCTGACAGAAATGGCTCAAGAAGCTCAAGAGGCTGCTTTTTGCAGGTGATGTTACTGAATGTAAATAATCAATTAACTACTACATGTATTGGATGGCAAATTAAAAAGTAGGTGGAATATTAACAGTCGTGACCCACTGTTTTGCATCTCAGGGGAAAAAGAAAGAACATGTGGAGTAGAAATTGATGTACTTAAAATTGCAGAACATTCAGAGAGCGGTTAATGGAGAAGGATAAGGAGCACCTCAATGGGGAAGACGAAAGGGGCAAATGGGCTTGAAATGGAAATTGAAGGATAGAGGAGAGGTCACAGGGATGGGGAGCTGTTGTTTCACATGTGGGCAGATAGACATTGGATGGGCAATCATCCCAACACCATGTCCAGTGTGCTAGAACAACCAAGTTGTTCTGAATTCTTACCCTGAAGTCTATGACAGCCTAAGAGAACCTGAATGTGAAACTAAAAACTGTATATCAAAAGGGTCCTTATGTCGATTGTGTCATTAATGGTAAATGCACCACCTGCCCCATTGACATAGACACATGTCACTCGCCGTCTAAGACTGCAGAACCAGTCTATATTTCTAACCATCGAATCACCTGCCATTTTACATATCACTTGACCATCTCTATGGGAACTATTCGTAATAAATACTCCTTTCTACTCAGCCCTACTTTCCCAACAAACGTACTGGGTAAGCATATCCTTTTCAAGCTTAGCTGCATAGTGTTCTGAACCCCAGATGGCGTGTTCCTAAATATTCCTCAGAGACAGGAAAATCGGGTGCTTGCCTTGTTATGTGAGAGTCAGCATTGTGATGAAAGATAGTCGTATGTCATATCACCAGACTTAACTGCATTGCTTTTGAAGGAACCTGCCACTCTGAGGTATCTTAGCTAATGATGTGGGCTTCAACTTTTGCAATAGAACTGGTAAATGTGAGGGCAAACCCGCAGGAGAAGTTACCAAAAACACATTAGTACACTTTAAAACCTGAGATGGAGGAAAGGATCTGACCTGTAATAACCAATTCAATTAAATAAGGGGTCTTAGTTCCTGTTGTTAGTAGACGTAGCAGCCCGATCCTCCCAAGGAATTACAGAGTTCCTTTCAATCTTCTCCCAGGACTTAAAAAATGATTTTGACATTTTGGGCTTCACCTGGCGTCCACCCTAAGTCCAATTCAGTATGTCAATGGCTTGTTATTGGTCTCTATTACGCTAGATCAGCGCAAGGCAGGCAAAGTTTTTCTGCTAACTGAATTCACCAAGAAAGGACAAAAAAGCATCTAAGGAAAGATTTAAGCTTTGTCTTCAATGAGTCAAATATATTGGCCAAGAAATCTCTGCAGGAGAATTTCACTAAACCTCTGAAATAGTTGAAGCAACTGTAAATTGCCCTGTCCGGTTCCCATGCCCAAAGCCTATACCATTTTAGGAATGGTTGGATATTACAAACAATACATTTTAAGATATGAAGAAAATGCAAAACCCTGGCTAGATGTTTCGTAGCAGACACCCTATCCCTTGTAGTGATCTAAAGAGGCCAAAAATGGTTTTGTAAAGATAAATCAGCCTCTGTATTTGGCTCCCGCCTTGGGATTTCCTGGTTATGAGAAACCTTTAATTCTGTTTTGCAATGAATATAATGGATTGGCACTTGGCGTATTGGTACAAACCTACAGTGATCAGATAAAAATAATATACTACTACTCTTCTGCACTCAATCTAATTGTGCCTGGACTCCTGTCTTGCTTGAGCTCAGTGACAGCAGCCACCTTCGTGTTAATGCTTCTGAATGTATTATGCCATGAATATAATAGATTTGCACTTGGCGAATTGGTACAAACCTACAGAGATCAGATAAAAACCATTGCCTACTACCCTTCTGCACTCAATCTAATTGAGCCTGGACTCCCATCTTGTTTGAGCTCAGTGATGGCAGCCACCTTCTTGTTGATGCTTCTGAAAGTATTGTATTATGTTCCCCGCTAATGGATGCTGTATCCCATGCTGTGGTTGCACTTCTACTCATCACAAAAGCACTAAAAACACATAGCGCTAGTCCAGTGCTCACATTATGATATTTTGTTGTTATTTGATTCTGATTCACTTTTGTACACTGAACCATGCTTCTTTGATATCTACAAGCGAGGAGGGAGAACCACACAATTATATTTTACCCACTGCTCAGGTTCTAATCCCCACATTAATTTAACAGATTTGCCTTTGCCTTTGGGAATTAACTTATTTTGTGCATGGCTCATTCCTCAGGAATGAAGATGCCACACTTTATTGTTGGTGAAGAACACAAGTCCCTAAATATAGTCGAGCCATAGTAAGAAAATAAATATTTTATGGAAATCCTTCCATTGGGACTACTTATTTTTAATTGAAGGTTACTTGTCAAACTCTACTATCACCACATGTGTCATGTTGGTGCCTGGGGAAAATGCATCCCAAAGAACAATCCTGATATTAACACACTAGTACACACTAGTACATTAGAAATAAAAGTATCTACAGTCTTTGTCTGATAGTAGGATGGCAATCCATCACCTTTATATTTAGGGTTAATACAGTCTACTGAAGAACAGTCATGAAGAAGAATGCTCTACCACCACAATAGCTTGTTTTTGTTTTGGGAATAGTAAGGGCATATTTGCTCCCTAGTTTTTAGGAACTAATAAGAGATTAGAGGGGAAGAAATATTTTTTGAACATTGAGGGCCCCATTAGGATGGCAGGCGGATCGCCCCCGCCAGGCTGGCGGTAGCCACTGCCAGCCTGGCGGGGGCGATCCGCCCACCATACGTGCAGGAATGACCCCGCCATATTATCATGGCTGGGGGGTCTGCAGTGGACGGATTCGACGCCTTTATGCCCCGGTCACCTTGCGACCGGGGGGGAAAGGGTTCTATATGGTGGCGGTGTCTATCAGACACCGCCAGTCATATTACAATGGGCATTTACCTATGCCTTTCCGTCAAGACTGATTTGCATATGGCCATGTCTGAACTGGGGTGGTGTGGTGAGCACAATAACAATGGATTAAATCCAGATCTGTGCCTGGGGTGAATGTTTTGCCATTGTGTAACATTTCGTCCATCAATTGTTGTTTTTGCATTTGTCACCCGAGTGGGACGGGTATGCTCAGATGTGAGTCCCGTGCTCTCCATGCCACTGGAATCAAGCTATCCTGGCTGATGACGGCTGATAGCCAGAAACCGGTACTAGGATGATTGATTCCGGTCCTGGGAAGACATGGCTTGGCAGTTCAGGCTGGACTGTTTCCATGAGGCACAGGGTCAAGACTGATTTGCATAAGGCCATGTCTGACCTGGGGTGGTGTGGTGAGCAAAATAACGATGGATTAAACCCAGATCTGTGACTGGGGGTGAATGTTTTGCCATTGTGCTACATTCCGTCCATCAATTGTTTTTTTTGCATATGTCACCCCGAGTGGGACGGGTATGCTCAGACGTGAGTCCCGTGCTCTCCATGCCAATGGAATCAAGCTATCCTGGCTGATGACGGCTGATAGCCAGAAACCAGTCCTAGGATGCTTGATTCCAGTCCAGGGAAGACATGGCTTGGCAGTTCGGGCTGGAATGTTCCCATGAGGCACAGGGTCAAGACTGATTTGCATATGGCCATGTCTGAACTGGGGTGGTGAGGCGAGCAAAATAACGATGGATTAAACCCAGATCTGTGACTGGGGGTGAATGTTTTGCCATTGTGCGGCATTCCGTCCATCAATTGTTTTTTTTGCATTTGTCACCCCGAGTGGGACGGGTATGCTCAGACGTGAGTCCCGTGCTCTCCATGCCACTGGAATAAAGCTATCCTGGCTGATGACGGCTGATAGCCAGAAACCGGTCCTAGGATGCTTGATTCCGGTCCATGGAAGACATGGTTTGGCAGTTCGGGCTGGACTGTTCCCATGAGGCACAAGGTCAAGACTGATTTGCATATGGCCTTGTCTGAACTGGGGTGGTATGGTGAGCAAAATAACGATGGATTAAACCTAGATCTGTGACTGGGGGTGAATGTTTTGCGATTGTGCAACATTCCGTCCAACAATTGTTGTTTTTGCATTTGTCACCCCGAGTGGGACAGGTATGCTCAGACGTGAGTCCCGTGCTCTTCATGCCACTGGAATCAAGCTATCCTGGCTGATGATGGCTGATAGCCAGAAACCGGTCCTAGGATGCTTGATTCCGGTCCTGGGAAGACATGGCTTGGCAGTTCAGGCTGGACTGTTCCCATGAGGTAGAGGGTCAAGACTGATTTGCATAAGGCCATGTCTGACCTGGGGTGGTGTGGTGAGCAAAATAACTATGGATTAAACCCAGATCTGTGACTGGGGGTGAATGTTTTGCCATTGTGCAACATTCCGTCCATCAATTGTTTTTTTTGCATATGTCACCCCGAGTGGGACGGGTAGGCTCAGACGTGAGTCCCGTGCTCTCCATGCCACTGGATTAAAGCTATCCGGGCTGATGACGGCTGATAGCCAGAAACTAGTCCTAGGATGCTTGATTACGGTCCAAGGAAGACATGGCTTGGCAGTTCGAGCTGGCCTGTTCCCATGAGGCACAGGTTCAAGACTGATTTGCATATGGCCATGTCTGAACTGGGGTGGTGTGGTGAGCAAAATAACGATGGATAAAACCCAGATCTGTGACTGGGGGTGAATGTTTTGCCATTGTGCAACATTCCGTCCATCAATTGTTGTTTTTGCTCATCTCATTGTGTGGCCACATGGATGCATGAGATTGATGGAGCAAGATATTTGTTAATAAAATCTGCTCGGGAAAATCCACCCATCTGTGTGTTTTAATAAATTTCTAATGAGTGTGAAAACCAAAATTACTAAAACGTGAAGATTTAGAAGGTGCCACCGAAAATTTGCAAAGCTGCATGTGTTGTTAATAAAATATGTAGAATGGAAGATTTCTTTAATAGGGTTATGAATTATTAATTTGCGTGACTAATATTAATGTTCTTATGTTTTCCTGAACTGCAGGAATATTCAAGCACAAACTCGAAAAAACTCTTTTATTCTTCGTGAAAGTAGTGTAGGCTTAGAAATGTAGAAATTATTTTTCTTTCTCTCTGTATTTCCTTGCTAAAACGTGTAGGCCTTAGCAAATGTATTGGTTAGGGGGTGTGCTTTCATGCTCCTTTATTTCTTTTTACGTTGTTTCCTGATGTCCTTGTAAAGAATACGATTTACATCCTTAGATAGCGGAGAATAGAACGACTCTTTCCTGTATAGGTGAGGATTTAGAATGAAACTGTTGCTATGTAGATACAAAATATGTAATTGTAGTTTTCTTCTTCCTCTCTAGGAAGTTATACAACTTTAGACAAAGACAGTTTAGAGAAATTTGTAAAGTCATTGTCAGGCGATGTTTGCCTCCCCTAGTTACTGACCAATGAGAATTGCGTGTAGGGTTTAGGAAAGGTTTTTAACTTAGAGTAACAAAGTTGCGATATCAGTATAATGATGCTGGTGGGAAAATGATCTTCGGCTTGTTCACATTCTGGTGATGTCCTGCATCCGTGGCATGCTGTATGCTGTGCTGGTACCAAAAGAAGGGCAGGCTCTAATCAGTAAGGCTGAGCCGATATAGTTAAACAACAAGGAAAATGCCAATACTGATACTCAATTCAAAGCAAAACAAATATCCAAAATGTATAGACCACAGTTCAATACATCTGATTGCTATTAAATAGCTGTTTATTTAGATTGACTTATAATCAATAGTTCAGGGTTCAAAACAATTCCAACAAACTTGTGTAACAATAATGAGAAAAGGGGGGGGACACAAGAGTGGGCCAAAAAATCACATGTACCATCATTCATAAGTCATCAGTCATATCACAATCATACCTGTCACAGTCATTCATACATGCCTTCAAACATGTACTCCAGCAAGATGGAGAATGTATACACCAAATTGTAGAGTACTCGGTCTGCCAGCAATTAAATGAATAACAAAAATGCTGTTAAGGGAAATACACCATATCCTATTCAAATAGATGACTGGATTAGAACATGTACAGCCAGGTTCAGTGTATTATTGCCAACACAGTTGCAAAGACAAATTGGCAAAAGGGCAATATAGGCAGACCCATCATCCATATGCTGTGCTGTGCTGATTCCTGAACTGGCTGGCAATCCTGACTGCAGAAAACTTTTCCCTAGAGACTTTGCACATCATTGGCTGGTGATGCTGCCTACACCATTCTCCTACAGCCGTGGAGATAACTTTCTTGACTAATGCACGCTGTGCATTAGGTAATGGTACTGTGATTACCCTAATGTTCCTTGTTTCCCTCTCTTCCTCCTTTATTTCTCACTTGAGTTTGATGATTTCTGACCTACTCTTCTTGTGATCACTATGGTTTTATGTCTGTTATACTATGAGCAATGCTTTTTTATGATTTGTATTTGTGCATGACCATTCATATTTTCTGAAATAATACCAAAGGGTACTTAGAAAGAATAGTGTCTCTCATTATTTCCTGTGTCATGATTTATTTTTAGGATATCATTTGCTATAATGTTGATGAATTTGTTGGGTAACCTTTGAATAGCTGTTTCTTCATTACAGGTCCTCATGAAGGAGTAGTTCTCTGATTTCTGTACTTAGTCCCTTTTAGCTCTACCAAAGATCCATTGGAGTGTGATGTATTTCCTATGGGAACTGTATCAATATTCCTGTTTCTGACCCTTGTCCGGTTAATATATCAATAGTGGCCATACAACGGCACAGAAACCCGTTTTCTGATTAGGTCATAGCGCATGCTACCACGTTAGGCAAGCACTATTCCCCCAGCCCCCATAGAAAGCATACCGAGTTCTCAAAACAAATCAAACGTCCAGCAACCTGGGAAATCCCCCGCAGCTATTATTTTGATTTAACCAAGAACTCCAGTAAAGAATGTACGAACGACCAGTTCTTATGACATCCTTATTGACGTATTTATGTCCATCCTTACGTCAATCTCGGCACCTTTCAGGTATAAATATTACCGACATTGCCCTAAGCAAACACACGGTGGTGGTGACGAGATTGGAGCAGCGATACTTGCCGAGGAGCCCAGCTGATGCAGAAAAAGCCCACGGACGCGGCCCCTCCCTTTTGACGCGCTGAGAGAGAGACGCTGCCTTTTCTCTTGCCGAGAAATCCAGCTCCGGCGTTCCTAGCCGCCCTTGCGGGCAACTGGGATATCGAGTCCTGAGATTGAGATACCAGCCCTCCAGCCTTCTAAATCCCAGGTACTGAACTGAATAACCCCTCACAGAGAATTCTTGAATCAGATCCTTGGCAAAGCAAACTTAACTTAAACTACTTATCTACTCCCACCCACGTATTAGGCTTAGGTCAGGTACACTGGGGTAGGCGTAGATAGAAGCACCAGTTGAGTACGATTAGTCAATGTATATATGTATATAACTTTTATCCATTTTAGTATCATATGGCTAAGAAACCATATAAATGCTTTTACAGTATTATTTTATAATTCTGTTTTTACTGTATGCACTTTACTTAACTATAAGTATTGCGATAATAGCGATTCATTTCTCTTGTGTGAGAAAAGAGACTGATCAATAAATAACATCTTTTTATTGAACCACGCCCATCTCTTATTTCTCTACAAACTGGTGAAACTAAGAATGCACGTACTGACTGAGTAAAATAAGTTGTCTTTTGTTTTCACACGACTCTAGAGATATACTCTTGATTAGGGGAGAGCAAAGTTGTCATGTTCTATGGTTGTCAGAAACTAAATCCCTTCTTGTCTATCCAGGGAGGTCAAACTCCTCCTTGCCTATTCGAGAACGTTTCTAGTGAACTCTGAGCTAGCTGGCACACACATAACTTTAAGTCTAATATCGTCAGTAGAAGACCTAGTTAACCACAGTCCTACGTCTATACTATTGAAGATATTATTCCAATGCGCAGAGCCTATTGGGATAATAGGAACTACACTTCATGGCGCCCAACCGTTTGGATAGGCGATAAATCTAACGCAAGACATTAGAGTAACTCAGTCGTGCTTTTTCACACAGACCCCTTTTCCCATAATACTCCAAAGACGTCTGGAGTGGGTGAAAGGTTAAATCCGCCATACTTCGTAGGAGGAGACTCCTATGTATGGTCCTTGGTTTATTCAACGTTGAAGGATACACTGTTCCAAAATATTGTGCATCTAATCTTTGTTTCCATAGAAACCTGATCTGCAAATAAACAAAATAACCTTCCTGACAGTAAAATGTCAGAAATTGAAAAAGATAGGGAGGCAGCTAGAGTAGCAGCTCAACTCCTAGCGGATGACAATAGTCTCCTACAGCAAGACCCGGAGGCAATACTCATCCCGGTCAACATAAGAAAAACTATAACCTTAAAACTTATAGAAAATGGACTAACACCTAGAGGTGGTACAGTCATATTCGTAATTGAGGCACCCAAATATCAGCAGACAGAGATATTCTACTCATGGATAAACTTTCCAGCAGCAAACGCTGTAACAAAAGAGTTCCACTATTATAAAATAGAGGAACCACCGGATATCTACACTCCTTTCGAGGAAGTGGAGATACCACTCAAATACCAAGAGCACCTGCTCTGGTTTAATGGCGCCCTAAAACATAATAATCACATCATCAGGCTCGGTCCACTTGGTAGACCGGGAGCAACGTGGCCGGTCCTAGCCGGATACACACCACATCCAGACATTGAAGAAATGTCTGCACCAGATCTTTTAGCACAGCTAAAACAACTAATTAAAATACACAGACAATTATTCCAATATATAATGCGGACTTCAACAGTCCAACCAGCTATTAAAATTCCACAGCTGACCCCTCATCAGGGGAACACAAATAAAATCACACCACATAACATACAGTCCTGTTTAGGTAAAGTACCCGCAAAACGGGAACAAATTCCATTCTGGTTAGCACAAAAAATCACTCAAATAGAGGCGGTATTTCCGGATACCACCCCGGTTGAGAAACACAGGATTCTGACTATCTGTCTTCCAATGGGAATCGCACCACATGTGGAGGACTGTGACACTTGGGGTACAGTCTTTGCTTCCGTTTACACAAAAACACATGGTGTTCCTTCCATGTCAGTAATACCAGACGTGCTGAAACAAATTCAAGATGAATACGGTCCAGAACCTGCCCTAACTCTGGGTATGAAATTACTAAAAGACTTCAAGCAGGTCTCGGCAATATTACTAGCCAATATAAAGGGAGAAGTAGCAAATGTGGCGATCCGCCAGAGGTTGAAAGAGACAGATATAGCAGACCAACCATTTGAAATTGCCAGAATCATAGAAAAATCCTATGAAGAACTAGGAAGAGATAGTTTGGGTGGAATACCTGTGAAACCCCAACTAATTGAAAATCCTGAAAAGGTATTTATTAAAAATAATCTAAACACTCAAAAAAAGAGCTGGGATGGAAATAAACAATCCACTCCTAAAGAAAAAAGATTCCAAACCAGAGGAAGGTCTCCTCGGCGGAGAGAAAGATCTCCGGACCAAGGACGCAAGTCTCCCCAAAGGGAGCCCTCTGTGAAAAAATACAACCTTAGAAATAGGGATAATATAAAGAAACCTGACAGATATCAAGATATTGATACAAGTCCCTCTCAATCTTTTCAGACTTCCTCGCAGAAATCGGAAAGAAGAGGACGATCAGAACAGAGGGAAGAGCACGTCAAGTCCAAATACAAGGAACCTCCTCATCCAAATAAAAAGTTACAATTTCCAAAGAAGAAGGTAGCCAGTATTAAAGTAATCAACCATGCCGAGAATACTGGGGACACAACTGAAAAACGGAGAATGGGCTCAGACAATGCTAGACAGCGCAGCAGAAGTGAGCATAGCTCGCAAGATCCTGATGAATCATCTGGAGACAGTGGACACGAATGAGTACATTCAGGTGGAAACTGCAGATACCAGAGTTAGCAAACCTCATGAAATATATGAAATAACATTGCGTATAGAAGGGGATAAGACTAGGAAAATAAGGGGTCTATTTTGGGATAATCTCTCTAAAGGCTATGACATCCTTCTAGCTGAAAAAGACTGGCCACCAGAGTTTGTCAGGGAGTGCCCTCATGGCGAAGAAATAATTATGCCTGCCTTCTCTAATAATATTCCAATACATAAAAAGTATACACTTGCAAGAAAGTGGGCAGTAGCCCAAGCTCCTGCATTATATAAAAATCATGTGGGATGGGATGAGGACTCTCCTCCTCACAAAATCCAGTTAAAATCACAACCTACTGCACAGAGGCAGTACCCAATTAAGCAAGAAGCTAAAAAACAGGTAAAAGAGATCCTAGATCAACTTGAATACCAGGGGGTGATTGAAACATGCACCTCACAAATGAACAATCCTTTGTTTCCTGTCTCCAAACCAGATAATTCATATTGTCTTGTTTTGGACTACAGACACTTGAACTCATGTTGCAAAACTTTTGCAGTGCAAAACTCACACAGTGCAGCACTAATGAATAGCATAGTGCGCAAAAAATACAAAACAACATTAGACATCTCTAATGGATTCTTTTGTCAAAATATAGCACCTGAAAGCAGATATTTGACCGCTTTCTCAATAAATGGCTCGCAGAAAAAAGTCTGTCGTTTGCCCCAAGGGTTCAAGAACAGCCCAGGATTATTCTCAGCAAGAGTAACAGAGTTACTACAAATGTATGATGATGAGGCATTATCTTATGTCGATGACATCTATCTAACAGACTTGGATACTCACTTCAAAAGAGTGAACACCATAATACTTGGGTTCGCAGCAGAGGGTTACAAATTCAACTTCAAGAAGTCAAGAATTGCCCATCTGACTGTCCTATTTTTAGGATATGAATTATCAAGTGAAGGCAAAAGCCTGGCTAAAGATTTCCTAGAGAAATGTGCTGTAATCCAAGCACCTAGGACACTGAAAAACTTGCAATCAATTCTAGGTTTCCTGAATTTCGGAAGAACTTACATTATAAACTATGCAGAGAGGGTTAAACCCCTCTATGATTTAATAAAACCAGATTTTAAAAGAATCAACTGGACTCAAAAACACACAGAAATTTTGAGATCTTTACAAACAGACATGTTAATTAAAACAAAACTACAAACACGTGACAACACACGCAACCTTGTGATTCGAGTCATCCCAGGAAGATGCGGATTCACATACCTGACCTCTAATGAGGGAGAAAAGGTACCGATAGCATACAAATCACACTTGTACACAAAAGCTGAAATGAAATTTAGCCCAACGGAAAAAATCCTTACCGCAGTACAGACTGCTGTAGCGAAAGAAAGAGCCCTAGCACAAGGTAAACGAATAATCATCGTGACACCAATACCAGCCCTGGAGGCGGTAACAAAGGCAAGCATTCCGAATGCTAAAGCACTTCATCCGAGATGGATACAATGGGCTAATTCCCTTGCTGCAACAGACGTGGTATACAAATTTGATCCTAATTTAAAAACACAAGAATTTCTCCAATATGAATTTGAATGTCCTCTGCCCACAGAAATTCTGCCTCTGGAACATTACGGCTGTATAATATATACGGACGGATCAGCACAACCCGCAGTGGGGGGTAAGCAAGCTTACAGTGCTGCGTGCGCGATTGTTAAAGGTCGCTGGCACGAAGGAAAATTTAGACCACTTGTAACTAAAACACAATCTCTAGGAGATTGTACAGCTCAGCGAGCTGAACTACTAGCATTCAAGATGGCGCTTGAAAATACCGATCGCGAATTCCCGACACTTATAGTGTGCGATTCGTATTACTGCATCAAATCATACAATTACGATTTACAGAAATGGATTCAAAACGGTTACAAAGATGACACAGGTGCAACAATAAAGCAAAAATCACTTTAGGAACAAGTAGTTCTTTTACAAAAAGAACTACAAAAGACTCACGTGATACATACACTGAGTCATCAACGTGATGGCGTTCACGTTGCAGGGAATTCATTGGCTGAGACAGCCACAGCGGTAGCAACTAAATCGGCTTCCGTAGCTACAAAAAAGCGTTCAGTAAAATACATTGACGGTGAAACAGTGCTGGCGGTGAAAACGTCATCAAAAGGCGACTGCTCAGCTTTACCGATCAACTATCCACTCAATTATACATACATAATTGATGCAAACTCCGTTCCTTTTGCTCGAATCCCTGGAGTGGGGGATAGAGTGATTCCAAACATGAACAGGAGAGTCTTGTTAATAGTAGACGCACATATTGGCGAGGGTCTTAGACATCGCACAATTAAGGATTCTCTAGTAGAATTACAATTAACATACTGGTGGCCAGGAATGAGTCTGGACCAACACCTATTCGCGAAAAACTGTTCAAACTGCAACAGAGATCGCAGTGGTGAACGAAACGGTGTATTCCCACGGCTTTTTTCTCAATAAGGAATAAGATAACAACATTAACTCACCCAGTATGAATAATGCGTCTTATTAACATGTACAGACTATTTTCACTTGTAATGTAGACCCCAACTTTCGGCTGACGTCTGAACTGTTATAAAAGATTTGCGAGTCTATAATGGCATATACGCTAGAAGCAGGCTACGTCCTGACCAAAATCTTTCCTTTAGCTCCAAAAAAGCTTGTGGGAGGGTGCTTGGCCAGGATGAGCATTGCATTGCGGGACTCTTCTCACTTCCTTCCTGAGGGAAACAGGATGGTGTAAAGAAAAAACCAAGGCATAGAGCAATCTATAACAGCAAAGGTATTAGGTTCGGGAGCTGGGTGGGTCAAACATTTAATAAGTGTCCAACGTAGTCTCAATAATCTGCCAAGAAATTCTCTGAGAGGTCTCAGTCCGTACGAACTATTGTTTGGGACTAGAATGTTAGTCCAGGACTTAGATAGTCAGACTTCAGTGGTTAAGGAAAAATGCTTTGATGTCAAAGATCGCTTGGCTATTTTACAGGACTTAAATGAAACAAGAAGAGACCTGAGCAACATAAAGTTGAAACAACAGCCAACAACCACTGAAGAGAAACCACCTGTCCCAGCAAGGCCTGTCTGGATTCCAAAAATCGGGGATCTGGTCAGAGAGAAGATCGCGGTAAAGAAGGAATTTGGGCCTTCTTACAGAAAAGCAGTTCCTGTCTTGTCTGTCAACGGGACGAGATCAGTAGTACTACCGCCCCTTGCTGGTAAAAAGGAGAACCGAGTTGTATCCTTCGACCTGGTTAAACCACAATCATGTGGCCGATAACAAGTAGTAGGCCAAGTGGACTCCCAAGAAGTAGTAGAACACCAAAGTTTGCTACAAACACGGAGATTCAAACTGAAAGACTCATCACATTTGAAAATTCTACAGTGAACCAACAAGGACTATGCAACAAAGCAATAGAACTTGAACCTCTTAAAACCCAAATCAAAACTTTACATCAATAAACTCCACTCTACAATGATGTAACGGACTATGCTAATGAAAGAAAGCAAATCCTAAAAACAAAAAGTAATTCAGATGCAATTGACACTATTGACAGAACAGCATCCGGCTACTTCATCAATTTCGATGATTTTTCTGAAGATCTGAATGAACCTGACGATCATCCAACAAAATGAACTTTTAAAGACAAAGCAAAGAAACTTTTTCATCAACTGAAAGAAACCTATCTGATTTCTCCATGGAATGAAATTTGGGTGGCATTTGGTGCATTTATCCTCATACTTTGGCTCATCATGGTACTATGCTTGGGACATTTCATTGAGGGAAAATATGCTAAAATGGACACAGCAAGCCAGAATATCAACTTGGTCCTTAAACCACACACATCTTCACACGTCGAGAAAAGAGAACTTTCGTCTGTAAACTTCACAGCCAATCCTATACCCGGCGGGGTAGCATGGGACAAAACTGAATATGAAATATATGGTCCGGTTGAACTACTGAAGTATCCACACCAATTTAAGATTTCATTAAGTGACTTTGTAAAACCAAGCACATTCGCTGATGACTGGGATTTTGAAAGTATTAATGATATGATGTCTGATCTAGTGATGTCAGCTAAATTTACAGAACATGATTATTTACAAGGTTCATCAAATTACGATCAAATGTTTTGCTATAACCATTATGCTAACCATTATCTGCATAAATCTACCCAGCCTAGAAATGTTTTAAATTTTAACCAATGGGAACATTGTGCAACTCCACCAAAAGGCAGTTCAAAAACATTTTATGATAAATATTCATACTTTTCAGGGTTTAACACAAGTAATGCAGAAACATTCTATTTCAAATTGTTAAATAAGACAGGGGTTAAAACCATGCTTACAAACACAAAATTGATATATTCAGACTCATTTTTTGAAAAAACGAATACATTTGGTTTTGATTTCTGGAATGATAACATTGAAACGAAAACGATCTGGGGCACAAAAGATTGGCAAGTGCAAGGTTTAGAATCATTATTTAGAGCCTGCATGATCCCAGAACAAATTATATTTTTGAATGACACAATTCAGCAGACCACCTGTCTTGGTCTAGCCAAAATCAAAGACTTAAA
This sequence comes from Lissotriton helveticus, assembly GCF_964261635.1. Taxonomy (NCBI): domain Eukaryota; kingdom Metazoa; phylum Chordata; class Amphibia; order Caudata; family Salamandridae; genus Lissotriton; species Lissotriton helveticus. The sequence continues at coordinate 217,711,367 of NC_136058.1, forward strand.
CAAACCGTCTATTCCAAAGCCAACAATGGATAGTAACAGCACATCTGATGTTGAGATAGACGTAACCAGTATTTTAAACCAAAACAGAACACATCCTGAATGGAAACAATGGTTGATCTGGCCCACAGACACAAATAACTGTCAAGACAGATTCCTGAACAAAATACAGGGTTTCACATTGACCAGGCCAGACCCTAGATACTCCCAAAGACAACATCCAGGGATTGTAACTACTTACAGTGTGGGAAAGCTCGGCCTTCAATGGCTACATACATCCACACTGGCGGAAATTAAGCAACACCTAACTTTACTTAAAGAAGGTGCTGACTTGCGCGATTTCATTATGGGACCACGCAAAAAGCGTCAAAAACGTTTCATAGCAGCCTCTATATATGCAGCTTATAATGAAGCTTGGAAAGAAACTCAAATTGAGACAGCAGAAAAAATACGGGAAATTGACCGTGTTAATTTGGAAAAATCACTTTCGGTTGTAGACAATGGGTTAATGACTCTGTCTTCCAGAATATATTCACTGGACAGTATTGTGTCTTCAGCAATCGATATAATAGAGCAAGACTTACTGATGTTACAACACGGTCAGTCTCAATTGCGTTCTATTGTACAGCTTGGCTGGGCGTTACAAAATCTGCGTTCAGGCTATGTGCCTTGGCGTTTAATCAACACAACGTCATTATTTAATATCTTTAACCTTACTGATAAACAAATCAGTTTGGCACAGAAGGGTGCTGACTATACAATTCTGAGCATTGAAAAACTTGAGAGATTACCATTGACAATGTCAGAACGACCTGTCATTGAATGGATAATACATGGGATAATAAATATTCCGATAACAACTTTCCAGTTTCAATACTGCCAAAAATATATACAGGCAGGCCAGTATGAAAGGTTGGGTAAAGGATACATTAAGTCGACATGGGACTTGCCCTATACACACACATGTGTTAGTAATAAAGGACAGAGTGTATTTCTTAGTGGCAATAATTGTGCAAAATCACTAAGTGGTATACTTCTGTGTCAGGGTTTAAGTTTGCATGGGGCCTGTGAAGGGACTTCAAATAACCTTTCATGTCACCAGCTAGGCACACCTGCAACACGAATAGAACCATTCTTTAGGAGACTCTCGAACGAGAGTTACATTCTAATTGTAGATCGCAGATGTTGCAGCCTAATGCCCGGAAAACCTTATCTCGTGAGCGTGACTACCAGGGTCATGTGCTGTGAAAGAGTATTGTTCCCGAACGATACTCCAGACAGGGAGGCAAGGTTATGGCCCAGTTTTAATTTCTCTTCTATTCGAATTGATACTTTAAGCAGAATGAAGACTGTGCTCCTACAGACGCCAACCAGGTTGACGTCATCAAAAGAAACGTATGATCTCCAAGTTGCAAGGACAACGGCAGAGATTCATTCACTGCTATCAACAAATAGCCCCCTACACTTCGCAGAAATACTAAACGAAATCTTAAATATTTCTGATACCAGTGGTATCGCCAGTGTATTTAAGACAGTTTTTTCAGGCGCTTTAACACCATTCAAAGCGATCCTGGGGATTTTTCCAAACTTCGTCCATTCTCTCTTTGGCGGACTACCTCTCCTGTTGGGACTAGTAGCAGGCATCCTATTTTTGCTACTTTTGCTTCGATATGGCAAACCGTGTCACAGACATGACTCCAACAACAATGGAAGAAACGATCCTAGCTATCCGCTACCGGGACTGCATAACTAAAGTCCTTGGATTAGCACGGCTACGCGATTTAAATATGACTTGGTTTCTTTCATTCAGACCCTTGTGGCAGACCTGTGTTATGCCTGTATTAAGGTGCTTGCTATGCGGCGAAGAATGCGTGTTGGACACCTGTCTCACACTACAATCAGAAGTGCCATTGGATGCAGAGACTTTGTTGAGTCCAGTTAAGGCTCATGCATTGTGCTGTCCCCAGCGGCTACCAATCCTGATGACGGAATTCGTGGAGACTTCACCACTGCGATTGAAGGGTAGTGAAGTACAAGTTGAAAGCAGCATTGATCAGGTACAACCATCTGTCAGCTATGCTGATCAAACCATCACTGAAAGCAATCATGCTCATGACTGCATGGTAGCGTCATTTTCCAACCTTGTCGAACTCTCACCAGAAGCTGTTGACTGTTTTTTCGAACATCTAAATGATATGATGTTTTCACCAGAACAGAAAGAATGACTTTGAGCAAACGTGCACACAGCGTTCCCTGAACTCTGAATTGGCCTTCAAATTTCAAAATAAAGCCTCTAAGAATTCTTCGAGTCTGCTCCTGCAAACAGGAACTTTCTCCAAAACATCCAAAATATTTACCTTGCAGGCACTTATCTTCTGCTTAAAGTAAACTATTCTTAGAGAACAGACACTTCTATTTTTAGGTACCCCTAGGAGACATTACCTCGACCTCTAGGTTATTTACACATAAGATTGTATTTCTATGTGATGAAATGGACTCGCATTTTCTTTTCTGTACTAAGAGCCATTTCATGTGTTATTTTCACAAATCATTCGTGCAGATATACAATGTGCATCCTCTTTGAATGATTACACTGCTTGAATGCATACAGTAACTATTTTCATTTTTTCATGTGTTACGCAAATCCAATGTAATGCAAAATTAATGTATTTTGGGCGGTTTTGAATACACATACAATATTAGTTATGTTTACTATGCTTAGGTTAGTAAATATGGACATAGATTCCGTGGAGTGGGTGTGATGTATTTCCTATGGGAACTGTATCAATATTCCTGTTTCTGACTCTTGTCCGGTTAATATATCAATAGTGGCCATACAACGGCACAGAAACCCGTTTTCTGATTAGGTCATAGCGCATGCTACCACGTTAGGCAAGCACTATTCCCCCAGCCCCCATAGAAAGCATACAGAGTTCTCAAAACAAATCAAACCTCCAGCAACCTGGGAAATCCCCCGCAGCTATTGTTTTGATTTAACCAAGAACTCCAGTAAAGAATTACGAACGACCAGTTCTTATGACATCCTTATTGACGTATTTATGTCCATCCTTACGTCAATCTCGGCACCTTTCAGGTATAAATATTACCGACATTGCCCTAAGCAAACACACGGTGGTGGTGACGAGATTGGAGCAGCGATACTTGCCGAGGAGCCCAGCTGATGCAGAAAAAGCCCACGGACGCTGCCCCTCCCTTTTGACGTGCTGAGAGAGAGACGCTGCCTTTTCTCTTGCCGAGAAATCCAGCTCTGGCGTTCCTAGCCGCCCTTGCGGGCAACTGGGATATCGAGTCCTGAGATTGAGATACCAGCCCTCCAGCCTTCTAAATCCCAGGTACTGAACTGAATAACCCCTAACAGAGAATTCTTGAATCAGATCCTTGGCAAAGCAAACTTAACTTAAACTACTTATCTACTCCCACCCACGTATTAGGCTTAGGTCAGGTACACTGGGGTAGGCGTAGTTAGAAGCACCAGTTGAGTACGATTAGTCAATGTATATATGTATATAACTTTTATCCATTTTAGTATCATATGGCTAAGAAACCATATAAATGCTTTTACAGTATTATTTTATAATTCTGTTTTTACTGTATGCACTTTACTTAACTATAAGTATTGCGATAATAGCGATTCATTTCTCTTGTATGAGAAAAGAGACTGATCAATAAATAACATCTTTTTATTGAACCACGCCCATCTCTTATTTCTCTACAAACTGGTGAAACTAAGAATGCACGTACTGACTGAGTAAAATAAGTTGTCTTTTGTTTTCACACGACTCTAGAGATACACTCTTGATTAGGGGAGAGCAAAGTTGTCATGTTCTATGGTTGTCAGAAATCAAATCCCTTATTGTCTATCCAGGGAGGTTAAACTCCTCCTTGCCGATTCGAGAAAGTTTCTAGTGAACTCTGAGCTAGCTGGCACACACATAACTTTAAGTCTAATATCGTCAGTAGAAGACCTAGTTAACCACAGTCCTACGTCTATACTATTGAAGATATTATTCCAATGCGCAGAGCCTATTGGGATAATAGGAACTACACTACAGGAGGACCTTTGATATTGCTAATAAAATGATAATGACTTATAGGCCCGTCATTATAAGTATTTACACTTCCTCGGGTATTGTAAAGGTTTCTATGGGGTATTATATGCCCCGCACCACTTCCGCTGCATCAAGATTGTGTAGGTTGATGCTGATGCTTCGAAGTATGATTTGTGGATCACACACTTCTTCAGGCGTTCACCCAGTTTAATGATACAACATATTTATTGTACATCTATCTGGGGATAATATAAATTGAAATGCATGATGTAGTAAAATGGCAGACAGTCAGTAATCGCATAGCAATGGTAACTGTTGACCTTGATTAAATTGTTGTATGATGTTACAACGCATGCTTTTACCCAGCATGCCGTTACAATTCAAGTTTTTACAAAGACTTGCTGTCAGGGGTGCGCTGCAGTTTGGAATAGTATAATTTACTATTCCAACTCCAGTCTGTGCAACACTAGGGAAGGTGTGGGAGTTAAATCCAACACCTTATACCCCCCACAGCAAGGCATTTCATTGTAATGGCATGCGGAGAAAAAGCATGCGTTGTAAAGCATGCATTGTAACTGTTGTTTCCCTAATTAAATAGCGTAAATCACCAGTTCAGTCATAACTTCACTAACATGAGTTCTCTGCCAGGGCTGTGATGCACTCATTGCCAACTGTGAACCGAAGATAATTTCATATTAATTCAAGAAACTGTGGGGCATATTAACGATAATAGCGCTGGCCGTGCTTAGCGATAATTATATTATCGCAGGCTATCTCTGGTATCTATCATTCTGGTAATGCGTAATTAACAACACGTTACTCCAGGGCGATAAAAATTCCAGAGATAGCGAGGTTATCGCCTTTTTGCAGGGAACATCGCTGGTTTTCCAGCAATGTTCCCTGCAAAAGGGCGATAACCTTGCTGATACGACCTACACGGTCGTATCATCATAATCCACCCCCTATGTTAGAGATGGCTAAGTAAGGATTTTAGCAGACTTTAGATTTTGGCGAAAACTAATGTTTTCGCCAAAATCTATTGTGTGCTAAAATAATGTGGCTGCCTTGTAAATATCGCAATGTAAACATCAGCAATATTTGCAAGGTAGTCCATCTGGGGTACGCCCAGTAACGCCCACTTTGTATCTCATTGGAGATGCAAAGGGAAGCGTTGGGAAAAAGGGTGCTAACATGCGATTATGCATGTTAGCACCATAGGGCGCTGGTTTTATCTCCGCTTTTTTGGCTTTGTAAGCCAAAAAAGCGGAGATAAAGTCCTTTTAAATGTGCCCCAAAGTTTATTCTAGCAAAATGAGTTTACAACATGGCAAAACTCCATTTTACAGTCACACACCCTGTGATCATGAGATTTTACAGGGTTTTTAATCGCAAACTTCTTTTGTGTGTCAGGCTCGTCATATCTGCAGGATGGTAGGCAGTGGGCTCGTGGTCCTCTTCATCTCACTGTGTGCCAATAAACAGTGGTACACCAACTTCAGCATGGGTAATTAAGATCATTTGTGTACATGAAAGCAGCCTATACAGGGGTACATTGTGTTAATGATCATGTTAGGCAAATGCCTAGTTGGTCATCAAAAATAGTGGCGAGATGAGGGGTCAAGGAAAGGCAAGTATATTATTTGTAGTTGTTGAAAAAGGGATGGAGGTTTATAAACATGCATAAAACTTTATAAGTTACAAGGGCTGCCTCGTGTATCTAAAGGCCTAAAAGCACACTGTGATACGGTTTCCTTGTTAACATTTAAAGCGCCATGACCTCTGAAAGTATCTTCCATCTAATTAATGACAACAAAGCTTGAGAACATAGAAGGACCATTTAATCAAGAAGAGGTACACGTCACTTGTTGAAAAATAAACTGCTTCAAGAAGCAGTAGAGGAGCCCTCCAGCCAGCGGTTAGTAACAGATGTGTTTCTGGATGATTGAATGATTGGGGACAACAAGTTTAAAAACAACTGAATGGCCCTTGAATAAATTGTAATCAAGAATCAAGATAGGTGAAATACTACTGCAAGCTTTTCTCATTAACAAAAAAGTCTCATTTGAACAGCACTGTGCATCATGAAGAGGAATAGAGCTTAAATCCCAGTGCTTTATATACATGGCGCTCTGACAGAAATCAGTTTTTTCAGGTCGTCTCAAAAGATCAATAATAGTCTTTTTTCTAACAGAGCACAGAGAGTTCTCTTCCTGCACATGGGGGCCATTGTGCAATTTTGCTAACCAAAAGCGCCATGTCTTAAATGCTGGTCCAAGGGGGTGGAATGCCCGGTATTCACTGTGACCTGATCATCCTGTGTTGGATGGGCAGCCTGTCCAAAGGTTTTTATCGGCAGAGCCAGCTCACGCTCCATTGTCACAAATCCTGTGGATTCCCCATGCCAAAATGGCTTGGAAGAACCGTTAGTTTAGCAGAATTGTGCATTCACAATATTATGGCAAATGTACCATTTCACCAAACTCTAGATGATCCCCACCTGTTCTCCAGTAGACTTGTAATCTAAAAGAAATGGTAAATTGATTTCAGGATGCCTTTTTATGTGGATAGATCCCATTCAATTACAGTACCGGGATCTCAGTGGAGGCTTAGATATGGGGAAGCAAAATCTTGATTTCAATCAGTTGCGTGATAAACATAAGTGACAACCACTTTCTTGATTTGATGAATTTCTAGTGTGCACAGTTATTACCTTAAAGACGTGTTTTTAAATAACTTCTCCATTTAATGACACTTGCTGCATTGTACATTTTTAGACAGTGTAATTATCTCCGGCCGAGTGGTCATTTCTGTACATTGAAAGAAACTGCCATCATGGCTGTTCATTTCAATGTACAAAGGTTTTGTGGGTGGTCGCTGTCGTTTTTGATCACCATTCACTCAACTTTTTCGAAATGTTTGTTTTTCAAAAACAAACTCTCGAAGTGGGAATTTTGTTTCTGAAAAATGGAAAAATGAATGACCCGCACATCCTAGGAGTTTTCTCCCAGGATGTGGGGTCATTATTATTATTTTTTTTGTCCCTCACTGCTGGGCTTTTGCTGGTGGTGGAAGAAAAAAAGATTTTATACCGTCCACCCTAAATAGGGTGGGCAGTCTAATGTCCTTCCTCTGATGGTCTCTACTCCATCTGGCCATCCGAGAAAGATTTCTGTTTGGCCAACGGGTGCTCAGTTGGCAAAAAACTCAAGATCTGCTCATCGCTAAATGAGGTGGACGCACCTCTGGTTTGACGTATAGGGTACTCAGTGATGTTTGCGACAAAGCACCCTGTGCATCAAACCTTAAATCAGGCCTTTGTTTTGTGGAATTATTCGTTTTCTTTCTGAATCATATTACAAGAGACACTGTGGACTTCAGGAAATTATTTGAAATTAAAAGGGAGAAGGACCAATCCGCTCTGCTTCCTTTTGTTGACCTTCTTAAACCCCACCATTGCAGGCTTGTACGCTTTCATTATTGGGACAGTGATTGAATATCTTTTTCAGAGAATGACTTATTTTGTCAACATATACTTTGTACCAAAAAGATCATACGTTGCCTGGAATTTCCCTAATTTTATGTAATATAACACTTTCTAGATTTTGTCGTTATGAATGGACCATTCACAGTCATTTTCTTGTAACTTATTCAGAAACTGCAGGGATTTTAAATTGCTTTAGGTACATGGCAATACAAAAATCATGGGAAGAGTTAGAGTCATCACGTATTGTGGATAGTATTACTGGACTTCCAGTGCAGTTTTAGGTACTGTTATTTTCAATTGCCCATCCAGTCCTTTCGTAGAAGCTACTTCAGTGTTTTCCATTGTCAACCTATGGTAGTTTAGTAATGGTCTACCCATGTCTTGGCTTAACAAATGTTGGCCTTCTTATATGACACTAAGAAACCTGTCATCTCACCCATAACTGCACAGGTTGACAGCCTGGTCCAAGGGGTTCTATTGGTAGAGCCTTGAAATCATCATTCTTCCTGTGCAATCAGAAAGTAATTTAATATTATTGACAGCACTAACTGTGAATATGAGCCCACCATTTACACAATTTAAATTAGAAAAATAAATGTACATTAGCAAAACTGGAAGCTCAATGAAAAGGTGCAATCATGGAAAGGAAATCTCAAATCTCATTGTCTACATGATAACCTGAATAAATGACTATAAGACCCTATCAAAGACCTACTCCACATTACATGTGAGAAGACCTACATGTAGGAACTAGGGGGCATATTACCAAAGAATAGCGATATTTATTGCAAAATGCGCTTTTTTTTTATCGCTGCCTATCGCTGGATATGTTAGCGGAGAAAACATGCTATTAGCAACGTTTTTCTCCATTGTTCTAAAATATCCAGCAATAGCGGCGAAAAGCGTGAATACCGCTGAGAATACAGCGATATTCATGCATTAGCGATGAAATGCTCTTAGCCGTGTTATCCACCTCCCATTGGATAACATGGCTAAGAGCTGGTCTGGGCAGGTGTTAGTATTTGGAGATATTCGTGCTTAGCGCGAATATTCCCATCGCTACACCTGCCTTGCTAATAGGCGATAGCGACGTTAGCGACTGCTTTCAGTCGCTAACTGGTTGGGTACGCCCACTTTGCATGTCATTAGCGATAAACATCGTTGACATGCAAAGCAGGCCCCAAACCGCTCGCTATCGCCTAAAAGCTGTCGCTAACATCAGTTAGCGACAACTTGCTAATAGGGCGATAGAATTCTCGCCGCTTAGCGGCCAAAAACGGCCGTTAAAGCGGCGATAATTGCCTATCGCCCTGCTTGATAATATGCCCCCAGGTGCTCATGGGAGCCAGGACATGTATTTATGTACATATGTATACTTTTATGTATAAATATATGTGGTATTTCAAGAGCGTCAAGCTAGGCAAAAAGCAGTGGAGCACTGTACCGGGTCAAAACCAAGCATAAACATAAATATTTATAGGAGCAGTAACTGGTCTGTGAACAGTTAATGCATTTATTTATTTATTTTTGACATTTATAAAGCGCACAAATGCCCTGGGGCGTCTCGGCGCTACGGACTGCAGCAAGATCTATGGAAGGGTTACTGATTGAACAGCCAAGCCTTTAGCCTCTTCCTAAAAAGAAGCAAGGACTGGCACTCTTACATCTCCAAAGGGAGAGAGTTCCAGAGTTTGGCTGCTGTGACAACAAAGCGTCTGTCACCCCAGGATACAGTTTTTGTGCGTGGTAGGATGAGCTGATGTGCCACAGAGGAGCACAGCAATCTATTTGGACGGTAGGAGGTCAGGTGATTTAAAAGAAACTGAGGGCCTATTTTGCGTGAGGCTTTATAGGCGATGCATAATGTCTTGAATTTTATGCGATTCTTAACTGAGAGCCAGTGATACCTTTTAATTATATGGGAGATTGATTTAAACCTAGGTATTCTGGACAGCAATCTGGCAGCCGCGTTTTGAACGGTCTGCAAATTTTGGATTACCCTGCTTTGTTTATTAGCGAACAGCCCATTGCAGTAGTCTAAAGATGACATTACTAGTGTGCTGACCAGAGTTTTCCCAGCGTTTTCAGGGAGAAATGGAAGAATCTTCTTAATTAGATGAAGTTTATAAAACGCTGTCGATGCCGTCTGATTTGCATGGGGTGCAAATGTCAATCGTCATCGAACAGAATGCCTAAATTTCTCACCTTTGGAACTGGGTTAGGTGGAGATCCTAGTGAAGATGGCCACCAGCAACCGGACCAGGCAGGGAATAGTTTGCCAAACATGATGACCTCCGTTTTATCGGAGTTCAATTTGAGGCAATTACTGGCCATCCAGTCACTGATGGCCAGCATGCCCTGTTGACAGTTGGCTGCCACCTTTTCTCCGTTATTATGAACCGCCAGTACCAGCTGGGTGTCATCAGCATATGAAGTAAGGCCCATCCCATATGTCTTAATGACCCTTGCTAGGTCCGACACATAGATATTAAAAAGTGTTGGACTTACGGGATGAGCCTTGCGGTACCCCACATGGCAGTGTCAATTGGGCCGAATGGAATGTGCCCAAAGTCACTGCCTGGGTGCGGTTAGAGAGAAATGATGCCAGCAGTTCTTTTGTCTTGAACCCCCATTGCAGTGACACGGTCGATCAAGATGGTGTGATCGACCATGTCAAATGCTGCAGACAGGTCGAGCAATATAAGTACCGCCGTGCCTCCTTGATCCATGATGGTTCTTATATCTTCTGAGGCTTTGATTAAAGCTGTTTCCGTACCGTGTGCTTTCCGGAACCCAAATTGGGTGTCATCTAGCAATTGGTGATGTTCTAAATATTTGGAAAGTTTGTTGGTTCATCACCTTCTCGACCACTTTGGATGGGAACGGTAGGCTAGCTATAGGCCTGTAATTCTTTGTCTCGTCGGGATCTAAGTGAGATTTGTTTAACAGAGGTTTCAGAATGATCTGTTTCTAAGTAATGGGGTAGATCCCTGTTGTAAACATGGTGTTAAAGATATTTTCCAGTACTGGAGCTATTAGGTCCATAATAGGGGCAAGGTTCTTAGGTGTACAGGGGTCAGTGGCTGATCCTGATTTAATGGTCATTACCTCGGCGATGTGATCGCTAGAGATTGTTTCAAACTGTCCAAAGACCTGATCTAAGAGAGTTGGGGTTATAGATGGGGTATTATTGTTTGTGTGTGCTGAAAATTCCTGATAAATCATATTTACCTTATCATAGAAATAATTTGCTAAGGAATTACAGAACGATTGTGTTGGAGTGGGGGCTGCCACTGCTGATGGACCCGCAAGCTTGTTGACTACTTGGTATAGCTGTTTGTTTGAGTTTTTGGCTGATTCAATCTGTGCTGTGTAGAATTTACTTTTTTCGTGTAGAATCATGGTTTTATATTTGGCGAGTTCTTCCCTGTAGCGCAGTTTGTCTTCGCCTGAGTAGAGCTTACGCCAATGTCTTTCTCTGTTTCTACACTTTTGTTTTTGTTCCCGAAGGGAATCATTGAACCAGGGTGCTGACGGGGAGTTGCTATTTTTCGAGATCTTTTTGTTAGGTACCAGTGAATTAATCGCATTATGTAGCCAGTTTGCGTACTCGGTGGCAGCTGTATTAGGGTCGGATGGAATCTCAGGAAGCGTTGAGTAAAGGAAGGTTTTAAACTGATCATTATTTATATTTTTCCAAGCTTTGAACACCTCTGGGGCAGAGGCTGATATGTTAGCAAGCTGATTATTACCGGGCAAGATGTTAAAGATTACGGCGTGGTGATCTGTCCATACCATAGGCAGAATGTTTGTTACCTCAATATTTTTAAAATTAGAGAAGATATCATCCAGGGTATGACCTGCCTCATGGGTAGGCTTCTTAACTTACTGTGTTAAACCCATAGATTCCATGTCTGCTAGCAGCTTATTTGTATCATTGCATTGCGTTAGACCAGTCAGCTGTGGGGTGGTCTTCCCCCAAACCTTTTGCCTTCCTCCTCCTTTTTTACTGATCTTGTTTTTGCTGTCCTTAGGACTCAGAGAACTTTACCACTGCTAACCAGTGCTAAAGTGCATGTGCTCATTCCTTAAAGCATTGCACTATTGGCTTGCCTCCATTTGGCATATTTAATTTACTTATAAGTTCCGAGAAAAGTGGTACTACATGTATCCACGGCTTGTAAATTAAATGCCACTACTGGACTGCGAGGGACTGGGAAAGGCTTGGGTCCTGTCACTATCCGGCCTGGACCACTCTCAATGAAATAAACAAACAAAGTGGCCGGACAGCTTGAGTTTCGATACTAATTCACCACCTAGTTCAATTAATTACCAGGTTGAACAGACATGTGTCTTAAATTACTTTTTTTTATTTTATAAAAAGATTTAGAAAATTTCTTGTAGCGTCAAAAGACACAACGAAACATTTAACAAGTTTTACAAACAATACATTCCATAAATTGAAAACAACAATGCGAATCAATGGGGGTTTCAACCAAGGAAATACAAAACAATATACTTTTCATAGACAACTGTACTATGCCTCGAGTTGAATAATTTATGAGGCACCAATCCTGGATATGGAACGAACAAGTGGTCTAACGGAATGGGATACTGGCCTACTTGTTTATCATCTGCAAAGGATACACAGTGCATTTATCACCAAGTGCTACAACAAATAGGAATTACAAGAAGACAGCTCTGCAATTTGCACATGTATTAGTTACATTCCTATTGAGCCTTAGAACATTGGTATCTTGCAGGAAAAGACGTCGACGCGTTTCGAACCCAACTGTATTTAACGGGTTCTCCTCAGGACATGGACTGGGGGGTCGTTGTCACTATAAAATAATTACAAAAACTGTATCAGAGAAGGGCTGATTGGTATAAACTTCTCGCGGAGACTCACACACTTGAAAGTTAAAAAGGTACCTTATTGGCGGGGGGTTCGGATCACTCCCTGCGAGTGAAAAAAAGTGTAAAGATCCAAATTAAAGTCATGCCTCCAAAATGCCTGTCATATTTAAAGACTGAACTACAACATCCAGGACATACCTCGACGGTGCGCCAAAGGCGATCACTGGGAGGGGTGCCGGCGCAGATCAGTTATGCAATGTGCGGGTCAAAAGAGCTGAAAGAAGTGGGGGGTACCTGTTACTAAGCCTCATATAGTATTTGGGAATGTTACACAGGGTTTGTGCAAGATAGAATCCTACCTTTGTTGTGCGGGCATGAGTCCCTTAGTAGACGCTTGTTCAAGCGGCAGCCGCCGCCTGGACTTGTGCGCTGTTAAAACACAAGACGAGCGTTTTAGTAACGCGTCAAATTCCGCTTTCTTGATATTAACTGCATGAACAATATATATAATCTTACTTCTCTGTGGCGTTTCAGAAGCGTTTGAATCCGGCACCCGGCTCCGTGTGAACAGACAGCAATTGTCTGGCGGGGGCGTGTCAAGTTGTATTTGAGCCCACGCTAAAAACGGTGTATCATGGGAAACGTGGTTTGGAGTATCTTCTCTCATAAATGACATGAAATTTTAAAGTGCAATGAAGAGAGGAACATGTTGGGGGCATGAATGGACCTAATAACACATAATTAGGCGGCAGAAAAATCTTTTGACTGAACCACTTTTAGATGTGGTATAACACCGTCACATGAGCAGCAACGAGCGGGAGCAGGTACGCGTAGCGGGCGTGTAGAGAGTTACAGGTTACTAAATTCATTAAGATCGTTCAGTCCATCCATGGCAGTATTGAACTTCAAGATGAGGTAGGCCTCTTTTTGTGCCAATCGTACATCGGGGTCTCTGCCCGCTCCAGGGATGTTTTTTATGCTTGCTAGAATTGTCCATTTGAGGTCATTGACCGAGTGTGCTTTCCTTGAAAAATGGGACACCAGGGGTGCTGTCAGTACTTTGTTGTTTATCCTGGACCTGTGTTGGATTATGCGTTGGCGCACTTCCTGGGTGGTTTTGCCAATGTAGACTTTACCGCAGGGGCATGTGATGGCATATATTGCGTATTTGGTCTTACAGTTCGTAAAGTCTTCGTGCCGCCAATGTTTTTTACCGTCCGTGAAATGGGTGCCTTCTATTGTGAGGCTGTATACCGAACACGTACCACACTTATGATGTCCTTTCACTGGTCCCATGTTGAAGAGTGTACTCTGTGTTTCTCTTTTCGTGGTACCTCTGGTCGAAGCGATTTGTTGTCGAATACTCCGGTTTTTTTTCAAAGCAAACAGTGGTTTGCCGATCTCAGGAATGATTTCCTCAACGAGGTGCCAGTTATTACGGATGATCTTCTGCACCGGGTTGGTATGGGGTCCAAACGTGGAAACGCACACCATCCTTTCCAGTTTCGGTTTGTCCCTCTTCTGCAAGAGATATTCTCGAGGAGTCCATCTGGCTCTTTTCATCGAGTGTTTGAGCAGTTTTGCTGGGTATCCTCTCTCATTCAGCGTGTTAGTCAGAGCTTCACCATGTATCACAAAGTCTTCTGTTGATGAACAATTCCTTCTAACCCTAAGGTACTGTCCGTAAGGTAGGTTGTTTCTCAAACTTTTGGGATGGTAACTTTTATAATGCAGGGAGTTGTTTTTATCCGTTTTTTTCTTGAACAGAGTTGACTTAAGGCCTTCCGGCGTGGACTTGATCTCAACGTCCAGGAATGGCATGGTTTTGCAATCGTACATCAAGCTGAATTTGATATCTGGACTTCGGTTATTAAGCCAGTCGTGGAATTCTTCCAGGGATTGTGGTGTACCATTCCAGATACACCACACATCATCTATATACCTCAGCCACTGCCCAATATGGGCTCTGTACGGATTGTTGTTGTACACGTACTTCTCCTCATACTGGGCCATAAACAGTATGGCCATCTCCGGTGCGAAGGGACAGCCCATCGCTGATCCTTTGATTTGCAGGAACATTTCGTCTTCAAACACAAATAAGTTCTTTTTAAGAGCTAGAGCTGCTAGGTTCACAATCAACTCGGTCGGGACCCTGTGTGGACGGGGTCTGGAGTCTAAATACATTTCAATCACATCCACTCCATCTTGCTGGGGAATTTGAGTGTAAAGGGACGAAACGTCCATTGTAGCTAGGAGTTGTGTGCTTGGGTCAAATTGAAGTCCTTCTACCTTGTTTATAAAATCCATAGTGTCCCGCAGAAACGACGGAACATCTGTGACAAATTCCTTCAAAAACACGTCCACAAACTTGGAAATGGGCTCCAACACTGAGTCGCACCCCGATACTATCGGTCGTCCTGGTGGTATGTTAGGGTCTTTGTGCACTTTGGGCAGAAAATACAGGTGTGGAGTTCGAGGGAATCGTTTGACTAGATATTCTGCTTCTTTCGGACCTAAGATTCCATTGTCTCTGGCTTCTTTCACCATCCGGAAGATTTCGTGAGTGATCTCAGCCGTGGGATCCTGTGTGATGCGACGGTACCAATTCGGATTATACACATGGCTTCTTCCTTCGGCTTTATACAATTCTTTAGACCACAGGACCACAGCCCCTCCTTTGTCCGCCGGTCTGATGACTGCCTCTTGCTGGCTTCTTAATGCGGCAATGGCTTGTCTTTGATCGTTTGACAGATTTGTTGGTATAAATTGTCTCTTCTTTTCCAACACGTTCAATGATGACAGCACTTTTTGCTCAAAAGTGATTATATTTTTAGCCATGTTGTTACTAGGAGGACAAAAGGATGATTTGTTTCTGAGACCAGAAGCCTCCGTCTGTGGCTGGTTCATAGAGTCTCTGAAGAACCATCTCAGTCGGATCTTTCTAAAGAATTCAATTATTTCTAGTTTCACTTTGGTGAAGTCAATACGTGTGTCAGGTACGAATGAAAGGCCTAGTTGAAGCAGTTCTTCCTCCGCTTTAGTCAAAATTTTGGTAGAGATGTTAATAATGGAAGAATTCTTTTTTACGACTTGTAGTTCCGCTTCCGTGTGGTCATTTCCCATTGTGGTTGTTTGAATTTGCTCCGCTGTTGCTGTTGGCCTTGTCCTAAAAAAGGACGTTTCTGTTGGTTTCTTTTGGATGACCCTTCCCCTGGATCTGATTCAGTGGATGTCTCTGAAGAAGAGGTTTCAGAAAAAGTGAGAAATCTTTTTTTAGATCTGCCTTGGTAGGTATTGAGGTGCCTAGTGGATTCGGAACGGGTATAAAAATCTTCTTTAAGATACGGGTAAACCGTTTCCAGGTTGAAGGCTTTTTTATCCTTTTCAAATTTAGATGTTTTGAAGTTAATAATGTTATCCTTAAATGTTGTTATCTCCTTCTCAATCTTTTCTAGGAGTAATTTCGCTTCCGATTCCGTATGGTTATCTTTTATGTTCTGCAGTTGTTCCTCAATTTCTTCTATCTCTTTCTGGCAGATTCTGTGTGCTGTCTCCACTGTATGGACCATAAGGTCCCTACTGCATTTAGTGCTAATGCAGCTAAACCCCTTCTTATAAACTGGATCGTCGGTAAAAATTACGGATACGTTTTTTATCTGCAGGCCCCACGGGATTGTTCCAGCTCTTAAGTTAGCAAGAAGAAATTGACCGTGGAGTTCCGTTCTGATGTGCTTTTTTTGTAGCCTTAGAAGTTTGTCCGCCACGTTTTGCTGCTTCGCCGTGCCGCTCAATGTGACCGATGTAAAAAGTGTTGAGTCCGCGAGAAGCCTCTCAATATGCTCTTCACTAAATGACAATGTGTCTTTTTCTGCCATATTATTTGTCCAGAAACCTGGATTCAACTAATGTGAAATAGGTATGATACTGTGGACTGACTTGGAGCCATACGGGTAACGACCCGTTCTGTGACAAGAGGGACTGGGAAAGGCTTGGGTCCTGTCACTATCCGCCCTGGACCACTCTCAATGAAATAAACAAACAAAGTGGCCGGACAGCTTGAGTTTCGATACTAATTCACCACCTAGTTCAATTAATTACCAGGTTGAACAGACATGTGTCTTAAATTACTTTTTTTATTTTATAAAAAGATTTAGAAAATTTCTTGTAGCGTCAAAAGACACACCGAAACATTTAACAAGTTTTACAAACAATACATTCCATAAATTGAAAACAACAATGCGAATCAATGGGGGTTTCAACCAAGGAAATACAAAACAATATACTTTTCATAGACAACTGTACTATGCCTCGAGTTGAATAATTTATGAGGCACCAATCCTGGATATGGAACGAACAAGTGGTCTAACGGAATGGGATACTGGCCTACTTGTTTATCACCTGCAAAGGATACACAGTGCATTTATCACCAAGTGCTACAACAAATAGGAATTACAAGAAGACAACTCTGCAATTTGCACATGTATTAGTTACATTCCTATCGAGCCTTAGAACATTGGTATCTTGCAGGAAAAGACGTCGACGCGTTTCGAACCCAACTGTATTTAACGGGTTCTCCTCAGGACATGGACTGGGGGGTCGTTGTCACTATAAAATAATTACAAAAACTGTATCAGAGAAGGGCTGATTGGTATAAACTTCTCGCGGAGACTCACACACTTGAAAGTTAAAAAGGTACCTTATTGGCGGGGGGTTCGGATCACTCCCTGCGAGTGAAAAAAAGTGTAAAGATCCAAATTAAAGTCATGCCTCCAAAATGCCTGTCATATTTAAAGAATGAACTACAACATCCAGGACATACCTCGACGGTGCGCCAAAGGCGATCACTGGGAGGGGTGCCGGCGCAGATCAGTTATGCAATGTGCGGGTCAAAAGAGCTGAAAGAAGTGGGGGGTACCTGTTACTAAGCCTCATATAGTATTTGGGAATGTTACACAGGGTTTGTGCAAGATAGAATCCTACCTTTGTTGTGCGGGCATGAGTCCCTTAGTAGACGCTTGTTCAAGCGGCAGCCGCCGCCTGGACTTGTGCGCTGTTAAAACACAAGACGAGCGTTTTAGTAACGCGTCAAATTCCGCTTTCTTGATATTAACTGCATGAACAATATATATAATCTTACTTCTCTGTGGCGTTTCAGAAGCGTTTGAATCCGGCACCCGGCTCCGTGTGAACAGACAGCAATTGTCTGGCGGGGGCGTGTCAAGTTGTATTTGAGCCCACGCTAAAAATGGTGTATCATGGGAAACGTGGTTTGGAGTATCTTCTCTCATAAATGACATGAAATTTTAAAGTGCAATGAAGAGAGGAACATGTTGGGGGCATGAATGGACCTAATAACACATAATTAGGTGGCAGAAAAATCTTTTGACTGAACCACTTTTAGATGTGGTATAACACCGTCACATGAGCAGCAACGAGCGGGAGCAGGTACGCGTAGCGGGCGTGTAGAGAGTTACAGGTTACTAAATTCATTAAGATCGTTCAGTCCATCCATGGCAGTATTGAACTTCAAGATGAGGTAGGCCTCTTTTTGTGCCAATCGTACATCGGGGTCTCCGCCCGCTCCAGGGATGTTTTTTATGCTTGCTAGAATTGTCCATTTGAGGTCATTGACCGAGTGTGCTTTCTTTGAAAAATGGGACACCAGGGGTGCTGTCAGTACTTTGTTGTTTATCCTGGACCTGTGTTGGATTATGCGTTGGCGCACTTCCTGGGTGGTTTTGCCAATGTAGACTTTACCGCAGGGGCATGTGATGGCATATATTGCGTATTTGGTCTTACAGTTCGTAAAGTCTTCGTGCCGCCAATGTTTTTTACCGTCCCTGAAATGGGTGCCTTCTATTGTGAGGCTGCATACCGAACACGTACCACACTTATGATGTCCTTTCACTGGTCCCATGTTGAAGAGTGTACTCTGTGTTTCTCTTTTCGTGGTACCTCTGGTCGAAGCGATTTGTTGTCCAATACTCCGGGTTTTTTTCAAAGCAAACAGTGGTTTGCCGATCTCAGGAATGATTTCCTCAACGAGGTGCCAGTTATTACGGATGATCTTCTGCACCGGGTTGGTATGGGGTCCAAACGTGGAAACGCACACCATCCTTTCCAGTTTCGGTTTGTCCCTCTTCTGCAAGAGATATTCTCGAGGAGTCCATCTGGCTCTTTTCATCGAGTGTTTGAGCAGTTTTGCTGGGTATCCTCTCTCCTTCAGCGTGTTAGTCAGAGCTTCACCATGTATCACAAAGTCTTCTGTTGATGAACAATTCCTTCTAACCCTAAGGTACTGTCCGTAAGGTAGGTTGTTTCTCAAACTTTTGGGATGGTAACTTTTATAATGCAGGGAGTTGTTTTTATCCGTTTTCTTCTTGAACAGAGTTGACTTGAGGCCTTCCGGCGTGGACTTGATCTCAACGTCCAGGAATGGCATGGTTTTGCAATCGTACATCAAGCTGAATTTGATATCTGGACTTCGGTTACTAAGCCAGTCGTGGAATTCTTCCAGGGATTGTGGTGTACCATTCCAGATACACCACACATCATCTATATACCTCAGCCACTGCCCAATATGGGCTCTGTACGGATTGTTGTTGTACACGTACTTCTCCTCATACTGGGCCATAAACAGTATGGCCATCTCCGGTGCGAAGGGACAGCCCATCGCTGATCCTTTGATTTGCAGGAACATTTCGTCTTCAAACACAAAGAAGTTCTTTTTAAGAGCTAGAGCTGCTAGGTTCACAATCAACTCGGTCGGGACCCTGTGTGGACGGGGTCTGGAGTCTAAATACATTTCAATCACATCCACTCCATCTTGCTGGGGAATTTGAGTGTAAAGGGACGAAACGTCCATTGTAGCTAGGAGTTGTGTGCTTGGGTCAAATTGAAGTCCTTCTACCTTGTTTATAAAATCCATAGGGTCCCGCAGAAACGACGGAACATCTGTGACAAATTCCTTCAAAAACACGTCCACAAACTTGGAAATGGGCTCCAACACTGAGTCGCACCCCGATACTATCGGTCGTCCTGGTGGTATGTTAGGGTCTTTGTGCACTTTGGGCAGAAAATACAGGTGTGGAGTTCGAGGGAATCGTTTGACTAGATATTCTGCTTCTTTCGGACCTAAGATTCCATTGTCTCTGGCTTCTTTCACCATCCGGGAGATTTCGTGAGTGATCTCAGCCGTGGGATCCTGTGTGATGCGACGGTACCAATTCGGATTATACACATGGCTTCGTCCTTCGGCTTTATACAATTCTTTAGACCACAGGACCACAGCCCCTCCTTTGTCCGCCGGTCTGATGACTGCCTCTTGCTGGCTTCTTAATGCGGCAATGGCTTGTCTTTGATAGTTTGACAGATTTGTTGGTATAAATTGTCTCTTCTTTTCCAACACGTTCAATGATGACAGCACTTTTTGCTCAAAAGTGATTATATTTTTAGCTTGAACAAGCGTCTACTAAGGGACTCATGCCCGCACAACAAAGGTAGGATTCTATCTTGCACAAACCCTGTGTAACATTCCCAAATACTATATGAGGCTTAGTAACAGGTACCCCCCACTTCTTTCAGCTCTTTTGACCCGCACATTGCATAACTGATCTGCGCCGGCACCCCTCCCAGTGATCGCCTTTGGCGCACCGTCGAGGTATGTCCTGGATGTTGTAGTTCATTCTTTAAATATGACAGGCATTTTGGAGGCATGACTTTAATTTGGATCTTTACACTTTTTTTCACTCGCAGGGAGTGATCCGAACCCCCCGCCAATAAGGTATCTTTTTAACTTTCAAGTGTGTGAGTCTCCGCGAGAAGTTTATACCAATCAGCCCTTCTCTGATACAGTTTTTGTAATTATTTTATAGTGACAACGACCCCCCAGTCCATGTCCTGAGGAGAACCCGTTAAATACAGTTGGGTTCGAAACGCGTCGACGTCTTTTCCTGCAAGATACCAATGTTCTAAGGCTCGATAGGAATGTAACTAATACATGTGCAAATTGCAGAGTTGTCTTCTTGTAATTCCTATTTGTTGTAGCACTTGGTGATAAATGCACTGTGTATCCTTTGCAGATGATAAACAAGTAGGCCAGTATCCCATTCCGTTAGACCACTTGTTCGTTCCATATCCAGGATTGGTGCCTCATAAATTATTCAACTCGAGGCATAGTACAGTTGTCTATGAAAAGTATATTGTTTTGTATTTCCTTGGTTGAAACCCCCATTGATTCGCATTGTTGTTTTCAATTTATGGAATGTATTGTTTGTAAAACTTGTTAAATGTTTCGTTGTGTCTTTTGACGCTACAAGAAATTTTCTAAATCTTTTTATAAAATAAAAAAAAGTAATTTAAGACACATGTCTGCTCAACCTGGTAATTAATTGAACTAGGTGGTGAATTAGTATCGAAACTCAAGCTGTCCGGCCACTTTGTTTGTTTATTTCATTGAGAGTGGTCCAGGCCGGATAGTGACAGGACCCAAGCCTTTCCCAGTCCCTCTTGTTACAGAACGGGTCGTTACCCGTACGGCTCCAAGTCAGTCCACAGTATCATACCTATTTCACATTAGTTGAATCCAGGTTTCTGGACAAATAATATGGCAGAAAAAGACACATTGTCATTTAGTGAAGAGCATATTGAGAGGCTTCTCGCGGACTCAACACTTTTTACATCGGTCACATTGAGCGGCACGGCGAAGCAGCAAAACGTGGCGGACAAACTTCTAAGGCTACAAAAAAAGCACATCAGAACGGAACTCCACGGTCAATTTCTTCTTTCTAACTTAAGAGCTGGAACAATCCCATGGGGCCTGCAGATAAAAAACTTACCCGTCATTTTTACCGACGATCCAGTTTATAAGAAGGGGTTTAGCTGCATTAGCACTAAATGCAGTAGGGACCTTATGGTCCATACAGTGGAGACAGCACACAGAATCTGCCAGAAAGAGATAGAAGAAATTGAGGAACAACTGCAGAACATAAAAGATAACCATACGGAATCGGAAGCGAAATTACTCCTAGAAAAGATTGAGAAGGAGATAGCAACATTTAAGGATAACACTATTAACTTCAAAACATCTAAATTTGAAAAGGATAAAAAAGCCTTCAACCTGGAAACGGTTTACCCGTATCTTAAAGAAGATTTTTATACCCGTTCCGAATCCACTAGGCACCTCAATACCTACCAAGGCAGATCTAAAAAAAGATTTCTCACTTTTTCTGAAACCTCTTCTTCAGAGACATCCACTGAATCAGATCCAGGGGAAGGGTCATCCAACAGAAACCACCAGAAACGTCCTTTTTTAGGACAAGGCCAACAGCAACAGCGGAGCAAATTCAAACAACCACAATGGGAAATGACCACACGGAAGCGGAACTACAAGTCGTAAAAAAGAATTCTTCCATTATTAACATCTCTACCAAAATTTTGACTAAAGCGGAGGAAGAACTGCTTCAACTAGGCCTTTCATTCGTACCTGACACACGTATTGACTTCACCAAAGTGAAACTAGAAATAATTGAATTCTTTAGAAAGATCCGACTGAGATGGTTCTTCAGAGACTCTATGAACCAGCCACAGACGGAGGCTTCTGGCCTCAGAAACAAATCATCCTTTTGTCCTCCTAGTAACAACATGGCTAAAAATATAATCACTTTTGAGCAAAAAGTGCTGTCATCATTGAACGTGTTGGAAAAGAAGAGACAATTTATACCAACAAATCTGTCAAACGATCAAAGACAAGCCATTGCCGCATTAAGAAGCCAGCAAGAGGCAGTCATCAGACCGGCGGACAAAGGAGGGGCTGTGGTCCTGTGGTCTAAAGAATTGTATAAAGCCGAAGGAAGAAGCCATGTGTATAATCCGAATTGGTACCGTCGCATCACACAGGATCCCACGGCTGAGATCACTCATGAAATCTCCCGGATGGTGAAAGAAGCCAGAGACAATGGAATCTTAGGTCCGAAAGAAGCAGAATATCTAGTCAAACGATTCCCTCGAACTCCACACCTGTATTTTCTGCCCAAAGTGCACAAAGACCCTAACATACCACCAGGACGACCGATAGTATCGGGGTGCGACTCAGTGTTGGAGCCCATTTCCAAGTTTGTGGACGTGTTTTTGAAGGAATTTGTCACAGATGTTCCGTCGTTTCTGCGGGACACTATGGATTTTATAAACAAGGTAGAAGGACTTCAATTTGACCCAAGCACACAACTCCTAGCTACAATGGACGTTTCGTCCCTTTACACTCAAATTCCCCAGCAAGATGGAGTGGATGTGATTGAAATGTATTTAGACTCCAGACCCCGTCCACACAGGGTCCCGACCGAGTTGATTGTGAACCTAGCAGCTCTAGCTCTTAAAAAGAACTTATTTGTGTTTGAAGACGAAATGTTCCTGCAAATCAAAGGATCAGCGATGGGCTGTCCCTTCGCACCGGAGATGGCCATACTGTTTATGGCCCAGTATGAGGAGAAGTACGTGTACAACAACAATCCGTACAGAGCCCATATTGGGCAGTGGCTGAGGTATATAGATGATGTGTGGTGTATCTGGAATGGTACACCACAATCCCTGGAAGAATTCCACGACTGGCTTAATAACCGAAGTCCAGATATCAAATTCAGCTTGATGTACGATTGCAAAACCATGCCATTCCTGGACGTTGAGATCAAGTCCACGCCGGAAGGCCTTAAGTCAACTCTGTTCAAGAAAAAAACGGATAAAAACAACTCCCTGCATTATAAAAGTTACCATCCCAAAAGTTTGAGAAACAACCTACCTTACGGACAGTACCTTAGGGTTAGAAGGAATTGTTCATCAACAGAAGACTTTGTGATACATGGTGAAGCTCTGACTAACACGCTGAAGGAGAGAGGATACCCAGCAAAACTGCTCAAACACTCGATGAAAAGAGCCAGATGGACTCCTCGAGAATATCTCTTGCAGAAGAGGGACAAACCGAAACTGGAAAGGATGGTGTGCGTTTCCACGTTTGGACCCCATACCAACCCGGTGCAGAAGATCATCCGTAATAACTGGCACCTCGTTGAGGAAATCATTCCTGAGATCGGCAAACCACTGTTTGCTTTGAAAAAAAAACGGAGTATTGGACAACAAATCACTTCGACCAGAGGTACCACAAAAAGAGAAACACAGAGTACACTCTTCAACATGGGACCAGTGAAAGGACATCATAAGTGTGGTACGTGTTCGGTATGCAGCCTCACAATAGAAGGCACCCATTTCACGGACGGTAAAAAACATTGGCGGCACGAAGACTTTACGAACTGTAAGACCAAATACGCAATATATGCCATCACATGCCCCTGCGGTAAAGTCTACATTGGCAAAACCACCCAGGAAGTGCGCCAACGCATAATCCAACACAGGTCCAGGATAAACAACAAAGTACTGACAGCACCCCTGGTGTCCCATTTTTCAAAGAAAGCACACTCGGTCAATGACCTCAAATGGACAATTCTAGCAAGCATAAAAAACATCCCTGGAGCGGGTGGAGACCCCGATGTACAATTGGCACAAAAAGAGGCCTACCTCATCTTGAAGTTCAATACTGCCATGGATGGACTGAACGATCTTAATGAATTTAGTAACCTGTAACTCTCTACACGCCCGCTACGCGTACCTGCTCCCGCTCGTTGCTGCTCATGTGACGGTGTTATACCACATCTAAAAGTGGTTCAGTCAAAAGATTTTTCTGCCGCCTAATTATGTGTTATTAGGTCCATTCATGCCCCCAACATGTTCCTCTCTTCATTGCACTTTAAAATTTCATGTCATTTATGAGAGAAGATACTCCAAACCACGTTTCCCATGATACACCGTTTTTAGCGTGGGCTCAAATACAACTTGACACGCCCCCGCCAGACAATTGCTGTCTGTTCACACGGAGCCGGGTGCCGGATTCAAACGCTTCTGAAACGCCACAGAGAAGTAAGATTATATATATTGTTCATGCAGTTAATATCAAGAAAGCGGAATTTGACGCATTACTAAAACGCTCGTCTTGTGTTTTAACAGCGCACAAGTCCAGGCGGCGGCTGCCGCTTGAACAAGCGTCTACTAAGGGACTCATGCCCGCACAACAAATGTAGGATTCTATCTTGCACAAACCCTGTGTAACATTCCCAAATACTATATGAGGCTTAGTAACAGGTACCCCCCACTTCTTTCAGCTCTTTTGACCCGCACATTGCATAACTGATCTGCGCCGGCACCCCTCCCAGTGATCGCCTTTGGCGCACCGTCGAGGTATGTCCTGGATGTTGTAGTTCATTCTTTAAATATGACAGGCATTTTGGAGGCATGACTTTAATTTGGATCTTTACACTTTTTTTCACTCGCAGGGAGTGATCCGAACCCCCCGCCAATAAGGTACCTTTTTAACTTTCAAGTGTGTGAGTCTCCGCGAGAAGTTTATACCAATCAGCCCTTCTCTGATACAGTTTTTGTAATTATTTTATAGTGACAACGACCCCCCAGTCCATGTCCTGAGGAGAACCCGTTAAATACAGTTGGGTTCGAAACGCGTCAACGTCTTTTCCTGCAAGATACCAATGTTCTAAGGCTCGATAGGAATGTAACTAATACATGTGCAAATTGCAGAGTTGTCTTCTTGTAATTCCTATTTGTTGTAGCACTTGGTGATAAATGCACTGTGTATCCTTTGCAGATGATAAACAAGTAGGCCAGTATCCCATTCCGTTAGACCACTTGTTCGTTCCATATCCAGGATTGGTGCCTCATAAATTATTCAACTCGAGGCATAGTACAGTTGTCTATGAAAAGTATATTGTTTTGTATTTCCTTGGTTGAAACCCCCATTGATTCGCATTGTTGTTTTCAATTTATGGAATGTATTGTTTGTAAAACTTGTTAAATGTTTCGTTGTGTCTTTTGACGCTACAAGAAATTTTCTAAATCTTTTTATAAAATAAAAAAAAGTAATTTAAGACACATGTCTGTTCAACCTGGTAATTAATTGAACTAGGTGGTGAATTAGTATCGAAACTCAAGCTGTCCGGCCACTACTGGACTGCAGCACTGATTGTGCCACCCACTTACGTAGCCCTTTAAACATGCCTCAGGCCGTCTAGCGCAGAGCCTGTGTGTGCAGGTTTTAAAACTGCCATTTGGACCTGACAAAATAAATCTTTTTCTGAGCCCGAACCTTCATTTTTATTACATAAAAGCCACCCTTAGGGTAGGCCTTGTATGGCCCAGAGAATAGGGTACAATGTACTTAAAAAGTAGAAAATGTGCATAACTTTGTTTTTTTAATACTGCAAGGCATATCTCTCCCATAGGATAACATTGGAGTTGTCTTATTACATTTTATAAGTGTATTTTCAAAATGGGAAAAGATAACTAGTTCATGTTGGGTGTTTCTGGAATCACAATTTAAAATCCTAACTTATGATGAAGTTGGATTTTAACTTGCAATTCTCAAAATCTTACTTTGAGAAAGTTGGCATTTCACTACCTTATACATTTAGTGTCTGTAGCCTGTCTCTGGTCACATGACTGACTGCAGCTAACAGTTGGGCTTTGTATATTCCTCCTAGACAGCCACACACAAAAGGGAGCTTAGGTGTGTTTGGATGGGCCATCACTGGCAGGATGGGAGGGAAGAGCTAGGCACAGTCCCACTTACACATGAACAAGCTGTGTTCTGCCTCCACACAAAAGGTGGAATACCCCCTGTATTTAGCCTGGAACCAGGGCATGGGAGGCACAATGCCTGGGGGCTTCATGGGAAACCTTTAACCACCCCCCAAAAAAATCCCCCACAAACAGGTATAAATACTGGACCTCACAAACCATTGCTTCAGTACACTTCTGTATTCTGCCAGGAAGGAGAACTGATGTGTTGCGGAAGGACTGCCAATCTTCTGAACTGCAATCTGCTAGCCTTCTGCTTTGCTGTGCTGACCTGATGCCGGCTTCCTTCTCGCCTGGGTGAGAAGGACTGGACCTACATCTCTTGAACCCAGAACCCAGAGTGGCTCCGAGGGCTAGATAGCTGTCCTCCTGATCTAAAGCCTCTGGGACATAATAGGCTTTCAGTATTGCATCTGAACTTGGACTCAGCAATCTGTGAGTCTACTCCATCTGTGAGTGCCACCCTAGTCCTCGACCCTTGGAAGTGGGTTTAAGGTGTTTTGTCAGCCTCTGTGGATTCAACTAAACTGACATAATTTCTCTGCTGTGTGGTGTAGTCCCAAGCATAACTGATGTAACTCTGTAAATGCATTGAATGCATTGAATGGATCCGTCGCTAAGACACGCTTCGCTGCCTCAGTGCCTTTGGAACCACCATTGCATGGTGCATCCTTGGCACAGGCCCTCACATCACTCGTTGACTACAGTCTTGATGATGGCTCCAGACGCTACATCGCAGCCTTGAAGCTCTTGTGACCCAACAGCGCACCACATCCTCGATGCCGGACTTTCCATCACAAGCCCCATCGATGGTGCAACAAACCCTCGCACCACAGCATCACTACACCTCATAACCGATGCATTGTCTCAGCTGAGCAGCACATCTTCAACGTGAATCCACTCATTGCTCCGCAAACCAGGATTTAAGGTACTTTTTTTTCAACTGACCTAATGGGGCCCCTGTAGCCGTCCCGTACCCCATCTCGGTCAGCCTAAACTTGTGACTTTGTCCCGGTCCGGCAAGACCAGATATCCACAGTAGGTGCTGTGCGCCTCTAAGCGCTTTTTTTCCTAAAACTTCCAAATCAATATCTATGGTTCTACTAATGGATTTTTGTTGTTATAGTCTCTTGTTTTATATATTAAACTACTCTATTTTTCTAACTCTTTTTTGGGCTTCTATTGTGGTGTGTTGTCACTGTGTTACTGTTTGAAGTGTTGCACAAATACTTTACACATTGCCTCTGAGTTAAGCCTGACTGCTCTGTGCAAGCTACCTGAGGGTAAGCACAGGTTCATATAGGATTTGCTTGTGACTTCCCCATAAGGAGAAATCAAAAGATAAGAACTACTAGGGTAGACCCTTTAGCAGTAAGAGAAGATGCAACAAATGTATTGAGTGGGATTTTGACAAAGTCTCTCCCTAGGTCACATTTGTTATCAACTTTGCAGTAACAGTGTCCTCACCATCTATGATAACGGATTATCTTCTCAGAGAATCCATAGGACACGATGCATGCTGCAATAGTTGAGCCGGGGAACATCCTTTACGACGTGGATGCTACCCCGCGCTACCATTACGACGCGTCTCTTACAACGCAAGTCATAACCACGACTTGCGATGGAGGGCGCTCAAGGACAAGTAATAGTTAATTTACTATTCCAACACCTTCCCTACTATCCACGGGGACTGGTGTTGGAATAGTAAATTAAACTATTCCTAAGTCCGCACCCTACAGCGCAAGTCGTGGTAACGACTTGCATTGTAAAACACGTGTTGTAACGGTATTCGTGGTAATAGCCCGCGTCATACCGTCATACATCCGTTGAGCCAAGTGTGTGCCTTCACAAATGGCATCCATGAGGAGTGAGCCCACTGGGGAATCTTCGGGTGCAGGAGCCACAGCACCAGTAAGTACCCACAGCTGTGTTGAGAGATATTTCAACACAGGTCTGCCCATCTGAGGTGGCTTACAACCATCGGCTGTGCATTTCTGTCTTCCTGTTGCACCGCTCACTAATGTGCGCTGATGTCCTGCTGTCACTGAACTCATTCCAAGGCCTGTCCACTGTGACCCACAATCTCTCTTGGCAGAGCCTTGCAGTAATGGTTTGTGTGTTGATAAGCCTTGTGAATGTCAATTTATCTATAACTAGCAGCCCGTCCCGACGTTGTCCGGGTATGAATTGCTGCCGGCCAGTAGTATATTGTTGTGTAAGATTTCGTTTTGATAGCATTTCTTATCTGTGACAGGCCTGTGAAACGCTCCGATTCACAGTGCACTGCTGATGCACTTAAGAGTGCGCGTTCAGTAGTGTGTGAACTCGAGTTTCCCTACTTTATTTTTCCTTGCAATATTATATAGCGCGAACTCGACAACATGGCAGGAGCAAAATTTACATTACAGAAGAACACATTCATTTGCGGTAGGCACGGGGAGACAAAGAGATTTGCCTGGAATCACAGGATGTTGAGCTGATGCCGAGATTCAAACGTAGCTCCCCAGCTCTAAAGTTCGCAATTCTAGAACTTGTGGCGGGAGGTGTGTCTAAAAGTGTATGTCGGTGCTGGCCATCAATGAGAGAGACCTGTGCATTTTTCTAATGGGTGGTGAAAAAAATATGAGTGTGTTGCTGGAGATGTGGGCCGCCGTGCAACCAATGTACTTACCGGGGGAGGGTAAACACCCATTATTCCGCAACTTTCTTTCCGCATACCATCACTCCGCATACTTTCATTACGAAAGTACCATGACTCCGCAATGCCATTATAACGCATGGCATTACATTTTATATGCTTTTACCACGCATACATTTACAACGAAATTCGTTGTAAATGCATGAATGGTAAAAGCATGTTTTTTTTAATGTTCGGATAAGGTAAGTATGGGTATAGGGGTATATGTTTTGGGGTACTGAGGTATATGTTTTGGGGTGTTTGGGTATTTTAAGGGTTCAGATATAGTTTTGGGTTATGGGGTACAGGGGTAGTTTTAGGGTTTAGGGATAGGTATGGGTTTTGGAGTACAGGGGTATTTTTAGGGTTCAGGGCTAGGTTTGGGTGTTGGGGTATAGGGGTATTTTTAGGGTTCAGGGGTAGGTTTGGGTTTTGGGGTACAGGGGTATTTTAAGGGTTCAGGGCTAGGTTTGGGTTTTGGGGTACAGGGGGAATTTTCGGGTTCAGGGCTAGGTTTGGGTTTTGGGGTACAGGGGGATTTTAGGGTTCAGTGGTAGGTTTGGGTTTTGGGATACAGGGTTATTTTTAGGGTTCAGGGCTAGGTTTGGGTTTTGGGGTACAGGGGTATTTTTAGGGTTCAGGGGTAGGTTTGGGTTTTGGGGTACAGGGGTATTTTAAGGGTTCAGGCTAGGTTTGGGTTTTGGGGTACAGGGGTATTTTAGGGTTCAGGGGTGGTTTTGGGGTACAGTGTTATTTTTAGGGTTCAGGGCTAGGTTTGGGTTTTGGGGTACAGGGGTATTTTTAGGGTTCAGGGATAGGTTTGGGTTTTGAGGTACAGGGGTATTTATAGGGTTCAGGGCTAGGTTTGGGTTTTGGGGTACAGGGTATATTTATAGGGTTAAGATGGGTTAGTGTTTAAGGGTGTTGGGGTATTTTAAGGAGTACGGGTGGGTTATGATTATGGGGTGCAGGGGTATTTAAAGGGAGCAGGGTGGGATTAGCACACAATATGAGACATGGCATGAAGAACAGAACGTACCACACAACCCCAGCGTTTGTCACGCCCCCAGCACGCGCCCACAGCACAACGCAGACACGCCCACAAGGGACTACTTTGCTGGCACGGTTCTTTTACCTTTTAAATGTATATGGTGGGCGTCTGCATAGCCTATGTCCTTCTGCTGCAACTGCCCTTTCCAACGCTGTATTGGGTGTTGTGATTGGTGCTGTGGTTCCTGAGATTACCCGCCTCAAAGTTTGGGCTCTTTATTATATTAGTACTAGCAGCCCATCCCGACGTTGTCCAGGGTAGAAAAGGTATGTTGGGTGTAATGGTGAAGTGTAGTTGTTTGGTTGTGTGTGCGCGTGATCGTTTATTTAGTGGTTTGAGTGCCTGCGCATTGTCCGGTTATTTACTCCTTTGTTTGTGTGTGCTTGATGTTTTCACATATTAGTGTGGCGTGAATGTGCGTTATGTTTACTTCCTTCGTTGTCTTTGCGTGCAGATGATGGTGTGGTGTGCTGATGCCGATGCTGTGAGTGTCCGGAATTTGCCCTAGTGACACATTGCTGAAACGCGCCTCAACCGTCCTGGCCTGCGCGATGCTGTGCGTGCCCCGAATTTGTCCCCCAATGACAGAGTGTGCACACGCGCCTCAGCCTCTGCACCCGATAATGACGGCACCAACGTTCAGCGTGTGTTGCCTCACCATGTCATCGCGATGCTGTGCTGTTGCCGATGGTGTGCGTGTCCCGAATTTCGCCCCCAATGCCACAGTGTGCACACACGCCGCAGCCGTCCTGGCCTCACAATGTGTCACGATGCCTCATTACGTGGACGTGATAGGACGCTATCACGTGATAGGATGGTATTCTCATGGACGCTATTCTCCCACACCATAGGACGATGATAGGACGCTATTGTCATGGACGCTATCACGTGATAGGACGCTATTCTCATGGATGCTATTCTCACACACCATAGGACACTGATAGGACGCTATTGTCATGGACGCTATTCTCACACACCATAGGACGCTATTCCCATGCTGCAGGCTAGAAGGCTCCATAGAGCTGGCACTACTTCCAACGGACTTCTTTGTCCCAGAACGTTTTTTACCCTTACAAAGTATATGTTGGGCTGCTATATAGCCTATGTCCATCTGCTTATACTCACCTTTCCAACGCTGTATTGGGTGTTCTGATTGGTGCTGTACTTCTTGAGTTTACCCGCCTCAAAGGTTCCCAGTTCTCTCTTTATATTAGTAGTATAGATAGATAGCGTAATTTACCCCAATAGTCATTAGTTCCACTTTAAAGTTTTATCCGTGTGAAAGCAGATTTTGGAAGGAAGGGAAAGAGAAGTGTGGGTCAGTGCTAGTGGCAGTTTCAGCTTGATAGAAATACAAGGGGTGTGAAGTTCCTAAGGGTTGGAAAGAACAGTCTTTTCTAGAAAAGTGCCCTCACGCACCGCGAAGGATGTCATGCTTCATCATTGGGCCTTGCTCCTCATCTGGCTGGCGCTGCAATGCCCGACAGGCACTGCCGAACGGGCTCTTTGGCAGAGATCTTTTTGAATGAAGCCCTAGGGTAAGTGTCGATGTGTGGGCTTGGTAGTGCGGTGAGTGAGTGAGTTAAAATAGGTCTAGGGCCGTCCTAACTAAATGTATTTATTCCCTGGGGGCACTACCATAGTTAAAGGTAATCTGCCCCAACTGGATGTAATGTTCCTATAGGGCTAGTGTGGTGCATAGGGTCGCCATCTTTCATGCCTGATTCGCCCCTAGTGGGTCTGGTGGCACTTCATCAGGACCAAAGGAATGAAAATTGGGTAATTTTAGCACTACCACAAGTCTGGTTCTGTGGTTTTCAAACTAGTAACCAGAAGCAGACACCCCGGGTTGAGTGATCCCGAGTTGAAAGACCTAGGGGACAGGAGGAGGAAAATAAAAAGAGAAGAAAGAGGACCAAGGTATTGTTAAAAATCCATGACACAGCTTGCAGTCATTATACTACAAGTGACTGAAGTTTAAAATTAAGTGAAAGCGCCAGTTGTGATGGCTGTGGCTAGATCGTGCAACCGGGGCTAAAATTCATCCATGTACCACCAGTGATTGTGTTGGTGGTGGTAATTGAAACCTGGCATAAATAGTTCTAGCAATAGCTAGAATCATGAGAGGAATTGTTATCGACGTACAATTATACATGGTGACATTATGGGAGTCATGTCCAATGCAAGGTATAAGTTTGGTAAGGCATGTGTTTAAAGTAATTCATAGCAGGCACACTAACTAAGGCATACATGCGGCGCATTGGTGAGGCACGTGTGTGAAGTAATTCATAGCAGGCACACTAACTCAGGCATACATGTGCCACATTCATTGTCATTGTCACTCTCTTAGAGAACAGACTGGTGCTACTAAATGAAAATACGCCCTCCACAGTTAGCGTCCCTTGTCATAAAATCTATCCCACGATGAGAGTGCTGGTAATTTGCAGTAGAGATACATGAAAAGGTGTGACTTGCAGTGGGTCACCGTGTATGTGACAGAGGACTCCCCCCTGAAGATCAGGGCTTGTGCTGGTGGGGATGGCAGAGCACCTCGTTGCTCTGTTGGCAGGGAGGCAGTGCAACTAGCGGCTGTCCTACCCTTGCTCCGGGCCCAGTAATGCTTGCTTCCGTGTCTGCGGTATTTGAGTAAGCCGCGTGATTCATCAGTATGTGGTCGACTAAACTGCAAACAGGGGCACCCATCTTGGAGAGGAATTTTATTAGTAAGACAGTGTTCCTGGGCACGTGTTGTAAAAAAAGTGGCCAAACCGCAAAAAGACATCTCCAAATTCAGTAAGGGGAAAATCTATCCATACCTCAAGGATGACTACTTTCCAGTGGTAGAAGATAACTCCTCAGATGACAGCCACACTTCACGAAGAAGGAATTATTCCACAAGCAGCAACTCCAGTACAGACAGTCGGGAGGCCTGCAACAACAACAAAATCATTGAGCACCACCCAACATGATGTACGGATATGGCTTGCCACCCTATCAGGGACCACTTATGTGGCAATACCCCAACTTTTCACCAGGCCATCAGCCACCGTTCGCCCCCTTCCAACAGCAACCTTTGTTAGGCAGAGGCTGGGGCAGAGGGAGAAGCAGAAAAAGAAGAGGCGGCAACAACCAACAGAAGCAGGTACAATGGCAGGACCAAGTACAACAACCACACATGGAACTGAGAAGCCACATGGAGAAGAAAAACAAATCATAAACCTCTCAGAAAGAACTCTCAACAATGTGGAAACTACCATCCTTAAATGAGGTTTGGGCTTTGTTCCCACCCCCAGAATTGACAACTTTCGCACTAGTTGCGAACTTCACAACTTCTTCACAAAAGTCCGTCTTAAAGCCTTCTTTGGGAACCAACCGGAAGCTTCAGCTGTGGATTCAGACCTTCGTAAACCCTCCATGTTCACCCCTAACTCCAGCATGGTACCACCAGAGGATCTCACATTTGAGAAAGCAGTTTTAAAAAAGATCACAGAGAAACGCACCAATAGAGGACTTCACAACACAACCAGATTGCAAACAGAGGCCATTAAAACCTTGGCCAATGACTCTACCATCACCATCAAAGAAGCAGACAAGGGAGGGGGAATTTTCATCATGTCTATCACCGATTATAGGATGGAGTGGCTAACTTCAGGACGTTAGATACTATACTCCCCTCCTCGAGGACCCTACTCTGTGCCTCGCAACATGCATCAAATCACTGGTGACCTCCGCACTCAATCAAGGATGGATCACAGAAAATGAGGCTGAATTCCTGATTAATGAAAATCTCAGACTTCCCTATTTATACACACCGCCCACAATTCACAAGGGGGTACAGCCTCCACTGGGTAGACCTATTGTCTCAGGCATAGGTCCAGTCTTAGAACCACTCTCTAAATTCTGCAACCATTTTTACCAACTTTTGGTAAAAACCATGCCAACTTCCTTCAGTACACTAGGAAAGTCCTGAATCTGATTGAGACCACGAACCTAGAGGACACACATACTGACGTCTTGATAACCCTCGACTTTGAAGCCCTCTACACGAATATTCCTCAATTAACCACACTAGAGGTAGTTGAAGAAATCCTACGAAACACAACATGGCCATCACCAACCCCCATCAGCTTTATTATGGAATGTGCACACATTGCCTTGACTGAGAACTTTTTCAAGTTCGAGGACCAGATTTATCATGAGACCCAGGGAACATCAATGGGCGGTACTTTCGCCCCTAGTCTGGCATGTCTCTACATGTCAGACTTTTTTGGCAAGATATATGCTCATTGAAACCAACCCTTTCATGGATAATGTCTCCCTGTGGCGTCGCAAAAATCTGTCAGGCGTAACAAGAGCATAAGGAACGCCCTCGTCTACACGGATAGTTGGGATCCCAATCGGGACACACAACTCACACTGTGGAAACAACCCCAGGTAAAGGGGCATTTCCCATGTGGAACCTGTGTAGCATGTCCTTTCACCAAACACGCAAGTATCAACCTAGGCCTGAGATATGATTGGAAACAGAGAGATAACACAAATTGCAATACTTCCAATGCAGTTTACATGATCATCTGCCCGTATAAATTCAGATACATCGGAATGACAACCAGGAAAGTCGTCAAATTGCGGATTGGGGGACACAGAAGTATGATCAGACGAGCAATCACAGTAACAAAACAAAACCGACAGCCTACTTTGTAGAGAAAGGCCACACGGATAGCGACCAGGAATGGACCATTATTGAAAGAGTCAAAGATGGACCCAACATCTCAAAAAGGCTGTTGGAAAGGTAACAACAATGGGTCTATAAATTAAAAACTGATCATCAGGGTTTGAATGACTCCATCTCATGGAACCTCACTGAGCAGAAGCTAGTAGGACACAGGCTGTCATTGCAACATGTCCATTCCCTTTGGTGCATCATGTTACTCCCTTGTGGTCCAGAAATAAAGAGCACCCAGGCACATCAATGTAGTGATGAGACACAAGATTCACAAACAAAATGATGACTAATTTGTATACTATCAACCTCAAAGCCAAACTACATAGGGAGCAGGAATGTGATCGACTATCAACTATGTAGACATATTAGTTGAGATGACAGCCCTATAAACATTCATGTAAATTACTTTTCAGCTTAGGACTATAACAAAAGGCCATTCTTTACTGGTTAACTATAAGCCCCATGACCTAGGGTGGCATAGTCCCTCAATACTATCATTGTAGACACAATGTCCAATTCACTAAAAACTACAAATCCTGTGATCCTAGTGTGATTTGTAGTTTGAGCGGGGGATGATCGCAAGAAATGATGCCGCATGCGGACGTCTATGCTGAAACCGCACCCCCCTTGAGGACGCTGACACAAAATAGCCGATCTATTTAAATCCGCGTACTGGTCATGCAAAATGCCAATGCTGGGAGACGCAGGAGCCGTATAGGTTGTAAGAGGGGCAGGACCTTTGGAGAAGTAAGTTCCATCTGTGTGGGAATCTACAGAACCAAAGTAAAAATATGCATTCAATAACGGGGGCATGTATTGTTAACGCTGAGGCATTTCTCTTTTCAACAGCGTTTGACTATAAGGCTACCACTTCCCGATCTCCGTGAGAATCGTTTATTCCACCACAATCGGGTATGGGCATATACCGATTTATCTTTGGCAGAAATGATGATGGGAGGTACATTAAAAAGTTGAGTGATTTATGGTGTATATATACATAGTTCCACTGAAACAATCATACAGTGGAGATAGACTATTGGAGTTTGTTTCTGTTTTAACTTGGGATAAGGTGCTCACGGTTTACAAGTGAAAGTTGAATGCTAGTACTGGACACATACTGCCAGTGGCAGTTTGGGGTTAAGTAGACCCAAAATCAGTTCATTCACATGGTCACAGATCACACAGTGAAAGTAATGAAAGCACACCAAGCACATTGGGGGTGCATAATTTTGAAAAATATGATGTAATAAAATGCAAAAAATTGTTTTTCTGTTTCCTTTCACATTTTTTCTTACAGGCGGAGTTTTTCCGTTGTTTCCGGATGGAGAGATAAGTATACCCTCCATTTATTGTTCACGGGGGAACAGCTTTCTGTTCCGTCAATTACAAAATATACAAGAAAATTCCTTAATCAATACCAGGGAGGGAACTTTGTTTTGCCCTGGAGAAAGCCCAGGACCGAACAGGCCGTAAAACAAGGGCTGAAACATGTTTGCACATATTTAGGGCCTTAGGGCCCTTACCAACAAATGACCCCTTGTATATATTTATTTTACAATACGCTACGTCCCCGCGAATAAAGGGATACCTGGGGAACGCAGTAGGGTTTTTATCTTTAGACCCTGTGGCCTATATCTTCTAAGCGCTCCCAGAAACACGGCCGAGCCCACCCTGATCTTTAGGAGTCAGGGTGAACCCGATGACGAAGCATGACACCAATAGGGGGTGTGAGGGTTAATTAACAAAAAGGAATTGCCTCCTTTCCCGTATTAAGGCGGAGTACGCCACATAAGTTTAATTTTGAGCTTGATGGTTCTGGGTACTTTACATTTGTAGTAGTTAAATTAGGAGGGTGTATCCACTTCCTTACAATACCTCTCCTACCCCTCGGTGCCTGTGGAGCACGCACCTCCGTCACTTGTGGCTAATAATAAATGGATCTACAACCAATTCAGGTCTGGTAAATCCCACTGAACCAACATCCAGCCTGCTTACATTGGAGTTAGGCGAGCAATACCTTCATCCCTGTCCAACATGCCAGTTGTTTTGTGAACCACTGCCAGTGGGATGGATTCCATCATGTGATTAATAGAATCCAAGCGTCTTTGCATCTTGTAAATTGGCACCCAAGGGCAGATGACAGAGACCTTGGAAAATGTAGAAACCATTGAGGAGTGCCTCGCCAGTAACAACCTCCCACTTTGGAAGTTTGTTTTTGTAAAACAAAAAAGTTTGCTGAGCTGGGACAAAGCAATATGGCACCCATGCGGCAAATAATTATGCCTTCAGATTAACCTCTGTACTAATTGTTTACTCTAAATGCAATGAGATCCCCATCAAACAAGCAGACAGTGCTATGCCAGTCATATAGAGAACATTGTATTCACTGACCTTATTGGCCAGAGTGCTTCCCATCCACCGCTACATGACCACCTTTCTTACTTGATTCATCAGGGCATACATGCCTCACTGAGGCAGCAACAAAGCGGAACAGGTTCGCTACAGGAACAGGCATCGCCCAACTTGGGTTTCATTAACATTATAAATGCAACTGCTAAACTGACTCACTTGAGAACACCAGTGCCACACTACAGGACCCAGAAGGCCTGTTGGCAACGCCCAGGAGGGCGGGGCCCTGGAAGATATAGTGTGCGGGACACACCGTTCGCCAGTATACAAGTTTACTGCCATTGAAGAAGGGAACCGGAGTTCCCGAAACGCGTCTGGCAATTCTGAATTGATGATGGTGTCCATGTTGCCTACCTGCGTGCATGCTGTCTTTATTAAATGTTGAATTACACTGCTGCCTGTGGCTTCCTTCTTAAAGGGCTACCAAACTGTATATATATATATATATATATATATATATATATATATATATATATATATATATATATATATATATATACACCACAAAATTCCGTATTCAATCTTCAATACAGACTCGCACACCAGGGTCACTTTCAGGAAATTAGTGCATTAAAGAAAACGGCAATGGGGGACGTGGCTTACGCGCCGGAGAGAAAGGACGGACTCGTGAGCTCTGTGGCGAAATGACCCACGGATGCCCTGAATATATATTTTGCCGAATTCCTGCACAGACGTCTTCACAGCAACGCCGGCGGAAGGTGCCAGGAACATATGGAGCCTGCCGGTGGCTAATTTTATGCCGTAATTCATCCTCTTTGCCAGCGGTAGCTTTGTGTTTTGACAGACGCGGGCGGCCGCCATTTTGAGCCGCCGTACCCGCATCTCAGATTAATCCTGATATGAGCCTTACAACATCGTATTTCTGCCACGATTTTTTTTTCTCAAAGTCTACTAGCACTGCTGTATTTACTTCACGTGCCACACCCAGTGTTATTTTCTGTCAATCTCAGGATGCGGTTCACGTCTACACAGCTATCTCTACACCTACATGAAGTAAAACGGCCGCCATTTTAGGTATGCTTTACCTGACAAGTCTGTATACCCTACTCTTGTTATTTCTCTTACAATGAAGCTGCTTGTGGATGCTACTACCAAGTTGTCCATATAAAAAGTGTTGGCTTATAAAGGAGACTCTTTTGAAGGCCCTGAAGTCCATCCCAGGTTCATGTTGTGATGCATTCTCCAGTTTTTTCAATCAGGTGATCTCCCATCTATTCAAGTGCTTGGTCTGCAGGTATATTATCTCTCACTGCTTCCTGTGATGAGTTATCGTGCCCATATGACTGTTTTAGTTTCTCTGAAGCTGTGAAGAATACCAATACATATATAGATTCTGGTGGCTTTGCTGCAGTATTCCCCTCAGCGTATCTAACATTACTGTACTTTTTGTGGCACATCATCCGTATAGCAAAATGGCGAATGTTTCCCCTACTCCAAAAGTTTCCCACACTGGAGCCAAGCTGAAGAGACCCAAAAATGACCCGCCTTCCCCATTCCGTCTTCTTCTAACCCTGTCCTGGACTCCATTTTGGAAAAGGTCCAGGGTCTCCAACCGTTCATGTCTGCCACCAACGAAAAGCTTAGGCAGATTGAGGAGCGATGGGTTGTCATGGAGAGTAAAGTGTTGAATTTGGAACAGTGTGTAAGCGACATCCAGGATGCCTCTGCCAAAATCCCTCAGCTGGAACAGGAGATCCACAAATTAAAACTACACACCGAGGACCTTGAAAATCGTAATCGTAGGAACAATCTACGCGGTTATGGTATTCCGGAGAACGTGGAGGGTCCTGACATGGTGTCTTTCATACGTAAATTCCTGCAGGAACTCTTGGATCTTCAACCTACTTCTCACCCCCTAAACA
Organism: Lissotriton helveticus; assembly: GCF_964261635.1. Classification (NCBI taxonomy): domain Eukaryota; kingdom Metazoa; phylum Chordata; class Amphibia; order Caudata; family Salamandridae; genus Lissotriton; species Lissotriton helveticus. The sequence continues at coordinate 217,750,213 of NC_136058.1, forward strand.
TACAAAGAGCACACCGTTTGGGTCGTCTGACCTCCAACTCTGCCAAGCCTCGTGGCATCATTATGCTTTTCCTCGAGTTTACTGAGCTAATGTCTGTCTTGAAGGCGGCTAGACTTAAGCGGCGTCTCCAATGGTCTGGTCACAACATATTTATCTCACAGGATCTTTCGTCTGCCATGAATGCCCGACGCAAGGAATTCTTAAATCTTCATCCTCTGATGAGACAGTTGAATATTCAATATGGAATCCTGCATCCTTGCTTCTGCAAAATAACGCACAATGGTCGTACCAGCTGTGTCTCTTCTTCCTCCATGGACACGGCTAACTAATGTCTCCCTTCCTATGGCCTTCATGTAGTGTTTCTTGTCTTCTCAATGGCGTCTGTCGACTTTATCTCCTAGTTACTGATCTCTTTCTTGACGTCCAGCCTTTGTATCTTTTATGTTTTTCTTATTTGTATATGTCTCTTCACTGGTAGCTCGTGGGGATGTGTCCCCTCTTTGGTGTTCCTCCGCCCCTGTTGTCTTGGTTGCTTTTCTCTTCTCCGATCAGGCTCTTTTGCCTTGATCTGCTTACTCTTTTCTTTTTCCTCTTTATCTGTCTCCTTCTCTTTTTTCCTCTCTCCTGTTCTTTCTTTATATGGCTATTCTGCCTAGTTGTCTGTCTCCCATGTTTCTGTATTCCTGAACAGTATCTCCTTTTTTATTTGTTATGGTTGTTCCTGACTTTAGGTGCATTGTACTTCAGTGCTGTGAGTGCTTTGGGTGTTTCCTCCTCATGTTCAACACTTGTTTGCTGTTTCCCTTTTTTTAGTTACTTCCTTGAAGTGTGTCTACTCCATTTGTCGCCCATCCTTCCCTCCTTCCATCATGTGTAACTTTGTATCGTGGAACGTACGAAGTCTCGGTCATCCTGTCAAGCGTCAGAAGGTACTGTCTCACTTGTCCAAACTTAATTTGCAGGTTGTTTTTCTCCAGGAAACGCATTGTTCTAATGTTGAATCTCTTAAATTGAAACGGCAATGGGTGGGGCAAGTTGTATTCTCTCCTGCTGTTAGTAAAAAAAGGGGGGGTTGCTATTTTATTTCATAAAGCGTTAAATGTTCAAATTCTTTCCTCCCTGAATGATGATGAAGGACGTTGGGCGTTGGCAAAGGTTGTTATCCAAAATAAAACATTGGTGTTACTCAATATTTATGGCCCGGTTCGTCCGGATCCCACATTCTGGAAAGATATTAAAGTCCTAAGATCGTCCATTGATTGCCCAGATTTTGTAATTGCGGGTGATTTTAACCAATGGCTAGATCCTTTCTCGGATAGATTATCCTCCAGTAAGTTCCAACCTGACAAATCCCATAAGAGTTTTCAATCTGCCATTGCCTCTCGTCCTTTATTTGATTCATGGAAAATGTGTAATCCTGACTTGCTAGAGTATACTTTTTTCTCTAATGTACATCATACTCGTTCAAGAATCGATTACATTATGGTCGGTAAATCTCTACTTCCCTCTATTCAGAAATCTGTGATTGGTTCTATATTTATTTCTGACCATGCTCCTGTTTATACTTCCCTAGACCTCTCCCTCATCTCCTCTAAATTTAGTCTATGGAAATGTAATTCCCTTCTCTTATCTGATACTGTTTTTATGAAAGAAATTGAGGGTTTTTTTGAGGAATTTTTTGATATTAATGACCCTTCGGACACGTCTATCCCTAATAATTGGGATGCTTTTAAAGCTACACTTAGGGCCTTTACTATAGCTTATGTCTATAAGAAAAAGAAACTTAACAGGAAGAAATATGAGGACCAACTTCGGAAAATTAAAGGGCTTGAGCACGCTTACTTCTCTTCCAAATCCCCTTCTGCACTTCAGGATTTAATCCAAGCTAAAACTACCCTAAATAAAATTATCACTACCCTTATTAAAATCAAGTCCAAATTTCATGGTGGTCAAAATAAAGCGGGGAAAATGTTGGCAAATTATTTAAAAATAAAGTCAGAACGTAAAACTGTAGGCCCTATCTATAATGATTTGATCAATAAACTTGTTTCGTCAGATGAAGATATCGCTGATGTGTTTCATCAATACTACCAATCTCTGTACACTGATGATACACACCCTTCTGAGATAAACGTAACCTCCTTTTTTGATAGCCTTCCCTCACCCCCTTCCCTTACAGATGAATTTGTGCTACTAGAAAGGGATATTAATCTCCAGGAAGTTACTCGGGCTATCAACTCACTTAAAAAATCGAAAGCTCCAGGCCCTGATGGACTACCTGTTGAATTTTACTCTGCTTTTCATGCCTTTTTTGCCCCAAAACTCCTACAATTGTTTAACTCCTTTATTGCAGAAGCTAAGGCCTCTGGGTCCTTTCTAGATGCGCTCATTATCATAATCCCTAAACCTGATAAAGATCATTCACAATGCAAAAACTTCCGCCCTATTTCATTAATTAATTATGATTGCAAAATGTTTGCTAAGATTCTGGCTGCTCGTCTCGACTCTGTTATTCCCCATCTAATCAAAACGGACCAAGTGGGGTTTGTGAAGGGTAGACTTGCGGCTGACAATGCGCGCATGTTTTCAAATGTTATTGCGCAGAGTAAAAATCTTAAAACCCCAATGGCAGCTTTATCCTTAGATGCGGACCGCATTAATTGGCAGTTCATGTTCCGCACCCTCCAATGGTTTGGTTTCGGTCCCTCTTTCATTTCCCTGGTTAAACTCCTATATTCCTCTCCCCGGGCCAGCATTTTTGTTAATAATCAATTTTCTAAGTTCTTCTCTCTATCTAGGGGCACACGGCAAGGTTGCCCTCTCTCCCCTTTACTATTTATTTTATGTCTGGAACCCTTTTTAGAACGCATTTGTGCCAATCCCAAGATCGCTGGCTTCAAACTCCCATCTACGGAGATTAAATTGTCTGCGTACGCAGCTGATGTGCTAGTATATATGGCTGACCCTACTTCTTCCCTTCCACACTTTTTGGAGGAGGTGCGTCTGTATTCCTCCATATTGGGATATAAGCTTGATCTCTCCAAAACAGAAGTCCTGCCCCTGAATGCGGCTTGCTATCAATACATGTTTAGTGATACTGAATTTGCATGGTGTCCCTCCAAAGTTAAGTACCTCGGTATATGGTTCTCATCATCCTTAGTTGACACCCTTAAATTTACCTTTGATTCCCTTTTAAAGAAACTTAATCAATCAATCAATCACAGCATTTATATAGAGCACTACTCACCCGGAGGGTCTCAAGGCGCTGGGGAAGGGGGGGTCCGCTACTGCTCGAACAGCCAGGTCTTGAGCTGCTTCCTGAAGGCGAGGTGGTCCTGGGTCAGGCGGAGGTGGGTCGGGAGGGAGTTCCAATCGTTGGCGGCCAGGTAGGAGAAGGACCTTCCTCCTGTGGTGGCTCTTCGGATCCGGGGGACGGCGGCGAGGGCGTGGCTGGTCGATCGAAGATGGCGTGTGGGAGTGTAGAAGTTGAGGCAGCTGTTGAGGTATGCTGGTCCTTGGTTGTGCAGGGCTTTGTGTGCGTGGGTGGGGAGACGGAAGGTGATTCTCTTGTTGACCGGGAGCCAGTGCAGATCTCTCAGGTGTCCGGAGATGTGGCTGCGACGGGGGATGTCCAGGATGAGTCGTGCTGAGGTGTTCTGGATCTGCTGGAGTCTCTTCTGGAGTTTGGCGGTGGTTCCGGCGTAGAGGGAGTTGCCGTAGTCCAGACGGCTGTTGACGAGGGCCTGGGTGACCGTCTTCCTGGTCTCGGTGGGGATCCACCGGAAGATCTTACGTAGCATACGCAGGATGTTGAAGCACGACGAGGAGACGGCGTTGACTTGTCTGGTCATGGAGAGTGAGGAGTCCAGGATGAAGCCTAGGTTGAGTGCGTGGTCTGTTGGTTTGGGTGCGCAGCCCAGGGCAGGGCGCCACCAGGAGTCGTCCCAGGCGGAGGGTGAAGATCCCAGGATGAGGACTTCCGTCTTGTCCGAGTTCAGTTTCAGGCGGCTGCTCATCATCCACTTGGCTACGTCTGTCATCCCTTCGTGTAGGTTGGTTCTGGCGGTGGCGGGGTCGTTGGTGAGGGAGAGGATCAGCTGGGTGTCGTCGGCGTAGGAGATGATGTTGAGGTTGTGTTGGCGTGCGATGTCTCCGAGGGGGCTCATGTAGACTGTCTCCGAGGGGGCTCCAACTTCCTCTCAGTTATGTTGGTCATGCTCTAAAGACTTAGGTACACTTAAACATCAGTTATATGATTGTCTCCCAGTTTTGTCATTTTGGAATGCTGTTTGGAACATTTGCATGCCAATGTTTCACTGTTCCGCCTCACCATCATTATTGAATGTTTTTCTAGGTTCATTATCAGCTGATATTGATATTGTATCTTCTTCTGCTAGACTGTTGGACCTGTTTATTGCTCTTGCTTTTAAAGTTATTTTATCGTGTTGGAAGGATAACTCTAAACTTTCTGTACATACATGGTGGAATTTCATTTGTGATGAACATAGGATCGCTATTGCTTCCTCCTCTTCTATTCCCCTCAAAATAAAATCCGATCTCCTCTGGCTCCCCTTTACTACATATCTTTCTTCCAACTCTCCTAGCTGATTGCCTTACATCTATTCCCACATGTATTACCCGTTCTGCATCTCCCTTTTCCTTTTCTTCCTTCTTTTCTTCTTTCCTTTGCACTTCTCTCTTTTCTTTCCCCCTTGTGGCTTTTCTCCCTTCCCTTTCTCTTTTTCTATACTTACCTCTCTCTTACTACATATGTTTTAGACTCCATGTTCTTTTTTGATTTCTACCATTATATATGACATATGTATGGATTTCTTATTGAAAAATTACCAATAAAAATGTCTTAAACAAAAAAAAAAAGAAAACGGCAATGAGTTTTGACCGCATTGGTCTTCTTCACAAACCAAGTTCCACAAAAATACATCCACCATTTATAGTGCAAATGCAGTTAACATAAAAAAGGACAAACAGTGTTGGTCGTTTGCATAGATAGTGAAGAGAGACTATATAAACCCCTAAGCAGTCATTACATTGCGACATGTTCTCAATTACCCCGTAGTAATGCAATTTAAATAAAATGCAGGTGTAGCAATTGTATAACATAGTGAGCAAGCCTGCATGGCTAAAAATTACATTTTAGACAGCCAGTGAACAAACGTCATTTGATTTATCATAAATTCATGGTATCACATTTTGCATAAATTTAGAAAAAGCAATCTTCAGAGGTTTTAACTAAAAACCTAGATCGAGCCAAGTGGCTTACGACGTCATAGAACCAATTAGCCAGCTGATATGTTAATTTCCACATATTCACAATCATTTGCAATTTAAATAAACTACAAGAAATCCTAAAACGTAGTGCACAAGCCTGTATGGTTAAAACCATATTTTGACAATTCCACAGCAAGTGTCAAAAATCTAATTATCATATTCTGCGTGAATTTAGAAAGGGCCATCTATAAGGGTCCAGGCTGAAAATCCTTGGCTCTCCATCAAATGAGCAGAGAGTGCTATGTCTGTCTTATAGAGGCCATAGTATTCACAGACCTTATTGGCCAGAGTGCTTCCCATCCATCTTTACATGACCACCTTTCTTTCTTGATTCATAAGGTCATGAATTTGCATATATCTATATCTCTATCTATCTATCTGTCTATCTATCTATCTATCTATCTATCTATCTATCTATCTATATATATATACATACATACATACATACATACTTATATATACATATGTATATATATTTACAGTTTTTTTTACTGCTACAGTCTATAGTTTCATTAAGTGCACCTACCCTGAAAAATATATGAGCAATTGAAGTTTTATTTTTTTAATAGTTTGCAGTGTATCCAATTTTCTCTAAGATTGCATTGGATGCAACTGTAAGTGCCCATCTCTCTATGGTTTTTGCTAACCTTTTGTCAGTGTCATCAATAATCGCCGGGCAAAGCAATTCTTGCTGGCCATCTAGAAGACATTCGACAGAGTGATTAATTGAAGTTTGACCATGGCTTTCAATTCGTTTGGGTTTGCTCAGTCAACTTAGCATGTCAAATCCATTCCATTGTGATTGTCATTTTTGAATTCAAGAAGAATACTAGAGGAGTAGTCTTTTGCTTACTCTTACATAAATTTGTGATTCTGACTTACAACGTTCAATTCTCTGTTAGTAAAAGTGAATAGAAGCACAGACCTTCCCGTTATTACTATTTATATCAGAATTTTCACTGAATATTCACATTGTATTACCATTTTAGATGTTTTGGGGTCAATTCACAAAGGCATGTAAGAATATATCAAAACATACAACAGGATGACTATGTTACGTACTTCAAAATGCCTTTGTGAATAGGCCAATTTGTGAGTACACTACTTTTCTTGAACCTGCTGGCCATCTGTCATCTTATGAAATGCCAAATCATTTGATATTCCAGATGATATCGAGAGAGTCAAAACATTCCTGTACGTGTCATGTGTTTAATTCTAAATTGTGATTGCTGTGTTGAAATTGCACTGTAAATTATGGCATAAAACTGATCAGTCATGGCTTTCACACCAGAGATCAATTTGCTTTTTTGTGCTGTCTTCTATACATCACAAAGCACACCACTGTGATATGGGGAGACTGGTATTAATGGACAACGGGGCGTTGCCCTACCACCCTCCGGGAAGAGTCAAGAACAGGGAAAATAAACACAGAGCGGCTGAAAAGAAATTACTGCTCTGAGGGGTGTGCTGAATCTCCTCGGTGAACTATAGTGATCTTTGCAGATGTCCTACTGCGCATGCGCCAGCTGGGCAAGGTTTTCTTTGACCTGCAGCACAAGCTACAGCAGTGACATCCCATGAGAGGGAGTGCTGAAGTGGTGTCACTACTGCCCCTAAAACAACACTGGGAGACAGGCATGCATCATCTCTACACAGACAAAGAATAGGCCGCAATACTAGTAAGCCCCAATCCTGCCCGATCCTTGACACATATTGGCGGTCAGTCACACTTGCATTATCCAGCGGCATAGGGAGCACTGTGCCTCATACCTGGGAAATATACGCACTACACCTCTTTCATACAAATAAATGGCAGTAAGTCACTTCCTGCTTCCTACACCTGGGCATACTGGTCGCCAAGCGACTGATCACAAAACGGTGAATATCACCCGAAGCCCTTAACTCAACAGCCTGGAGACGCTCAGTATTGGTGTGTGCCAAGCCTGCAAGTGTCACATTACACAAAGAAGACACAATGGTCTCCACAAAATCACTATAGCAGTTAACTTGGATGCCGCATTACATGATTTCCAGAATGAGCTGACACCAGAACCAGGCCCTTTAGACACCATGGCCATTGCAGAGCTGAGGACAGTAGACACCCACCAACCTCAGGCATAGTTGACGGGGACATGTTGGGTTCGGGGCTAGGTGTTTACTTCCCATAAGTTATAAAACACCTGGAGCTGGTCATCTTTAAACTACAACCTGCACTAACACTTATTATAGGTAAGGGTCAGAATCCCGTTAGTTGGGCCAAGTTTGTTTCCCCTTTTTTTCTTTTTTTCCCCCCATTATTATTATTTTGTCCAGTTCCTTTCCCTCCTGCCTCCTGTTGCTACCAAGTTGAAACAGGACTAATGCTCTGCTAATACCACACAGGGTTGGCCCCAAATACGGCAACTGCCTTTGCTCGCCGCATGCTACCAAACATGATGCATAAGAGGAGCCCGACCCCTAGGACATTATTTGAGTCCTCATCACTATAAACGAAGAGAAAATTGAAATGTAGATAAGTTGATACTTGTCCTCTCTGAGCATATTGTTTACCCAGCATTGTAATTACCATTGTAAAATTGATCATTGCAACGTAATTGTTTAAACCTTTTGACAAAAATTAAAACAGATTTTTAAAAAATGAGAGGGAGTGCTGGATTAGAAAGTCATGGATCTGGTTGTATTTGGGGCGCATGAACAGTGACCATGGGAGGAGTTAAAAAAACTCCATACACTTTACTGGCTGGGGATGGGGCAGGACCAATGAGGACAAGGAGGGAATAGGTGATAACAAGTTATTGATTATCACAGAGGGGCAGGCTGTAGGAGGGCTGCGCTCCTGGCAGTAACACGTGTTTAGTACTGCATTTGATTTCACTTTGAAAAATACATTATGGAGCTGAGCACAGAGAGTGCTCATTATCTCGACGTAGAGGACCAAGAGGAGGGAACCAGCTGCAGACAACAATTGCAGTAGTGAACTGAGAAGTAAGTGTGCAGTTAAGCCTGTGCATCAGGGGCACCGTGCCCCCCACCCCACGCCAGCCCCGTCCCTGATTTAGCAGCTACAGAGGGAGTGGGATTATTAATGGGCCTCTCTGTCTGCAGCTTGGCAGACAAAGGCTCATAATGAATTTGGGAGGGTGAGCAATTCAAAGGAAGTATGGGTGGATGGATGGAGGGATGCATGGATGGATGCATGGATGAATGAGTGAAAGGATGGATGTAAGAAATGAAGAGTGAAAGGGAGAGAGAGTGTATAAGTGAAAGGGGGGATGGGTGGATGGATGGATGGATGGGTGAAAGGGTGAATGGCTGGAGGAGTTACAGGATCAATTGATGGATGATGAGAGAAAGGATGGGTGGATGGGAGATTGAGTGAAATGATGAATGGATGAGTGGAAGTGTAAAAGGATGGATGAGTTGATGAATGCATGAAGGGAAAATATTGGATGAGTGAAAGGATGCATGTAAAGATGGAAGAGTAAAACAATGGATGGATGAGTGAAAGGCAGGGCAGATGCATATCTGGATGAAAGGATGGATGGATGGATGAGTGAATAGGTAAGTGGAGGGATGGATGAGTGGGTGAAAGGATGGATGGGATGAAGAGTGGATAGATGGGTGTAAGAATGGATGGCTTAGTGAAAGGGTGATAGATGGATGAGCCAAAGGGAGGATGATGGATGGATGGAGCGAAAGAGTAGACGGATATGCAAAGGAGTGGATAAGTGAAAGTATGGATGATTGAGTAGATGGATTGGTTTGATGGATGGGTATCCCTGAACCAGTGGTGGCTCTCCTTTCTGGGCTTCACAGCTACACTACACACTCCTTGTTTTGTGGTTCATTTTTACTGTATCTAGAGGGAATACTTATTAACGCTTGGTACAATAAAAATAAAACGTAGACCCCTGCAGTATTGCAACAAACTGAAGCAGCTAGTGACATTGTTTAGAAGTCCCTAGCTCATTCTACCACTGTGAGCATGTCTGTGTGACTATGTGTGTGAGTTAAAGTGAGAGAGAGTTAGTGAAGGAGTAAGTCAGAGTGAGTGTGAATGAGTGACAGTAAGGATGAGTGTGTGTGAGAATGAATGTGAGTGAGGGAGAATGACAGTGACTGTCACTGAGGGTTACTGTGTGTGAGGCACAGTAAGATTGAGTAATTCTGAATGAGTGAGAATGAGTGGAACTGAGTGAGACAGATTGAGAAAGAGTGAGACTGATTGAATTTTGAGACAGAGTGAGACTGAGTCAAAATGAGACAGTAAACTTAGGGGGTTATTTACAATAGGCCATTGCTGCCGGAATGTCACTTTTTTACACACACCGGTGGCACAGGCCTCTCAGTCATATCGATGAGACGAAGCAAAGCCACCCTGCGTGACTTTGCATGGCTTCATAGGTATGGAGTAAGACAAGGCAGCGCAAAGCGGTGCATGCCTTACTCTGGATCAAGGAGGCATTCCATTGGTGTTGCAGTGGATGTTCCCATTCAACAGCCATGGATGTTAATGATGAATCCAGATTTACAAAGTCAAGTTAACTTGGGGCAGCACAAAACATTACGCTTCCCCAGAACAGGCGTAACGAGGAGAAATGTTTTCAATTCCCCTCATTTTTCCTCTTTCCATGTATGCTGCATTCTGCAGCGCACATAGAATGAGGACAACACCTCCATGGATTGTTTTTGTGCAGGAAATTGATCCTTCCTGCACAAAAACAATACTGTAAACAAAGCAGAACAAGAGTGCCTGTGTTGGCCCTAAGCACCAAATTGTGCTGAAAGGACAGGAATGCACTGTATCTCGTACATAAGGTGCATTCCTGCCCTTTCAATTTGGTGCATGTCAGCGCAGCAAAAAGAACTGTGGTACTGCCCTACACCAAATCTTTGTAAATAAGGCCCTGAGTGCAAGAAAGTGTGAGTGAATCCTTCAAGAAGAAGCTCATTTTGATCCAAGGATTACACCACACAACTTTTAAAGCTCACCAACAGCCCCTGACTGGAATATCATGTCATTTTAAAGACATTTTACCTTTAAATTATTAACTTTATCTGAGTTATCCAATAAGAAGATATAGAAAGTTGATGAGAGGACAGGTCATAAAATGTTGTGCTTTTAAAAAAGCACCAGCATAAAAAATGGGCGAATTTGAGTTGTAAACAGCTCAAGGCAAAATGTTCTTCGCTATAAAAGATATGCAATGTCATGCGATGTTATGTTACGTTACATTATGTTACGTTACATTATGCTACCTTATGTTATGTTATGTGATGCGAACAAAAAAGTGCATAGCACTATATTTACAGCGGTGAGCTTTGTAGAGATGTCTGTAACTTCATACCCTGATCTTGAGAATTCTCAAACTGCTTTAGAAAAATGTCTAGCTTAAACTGGGGTGGAAAAGTAGTTCCTTTGACATGGATAGCAAAGAAGCACGTCATACTCAAAATTTAAAATGTCCACTATAAAAGTAATTGCAAAATAACACTGAACAAAAAAGTTTAGTAATTGTATTAAACTCAACAAAAAAGTACAATGAATTATAATGTTTCGCTCAAAATGATAATAATGTTGCATGAACATGCTTTATACAACTCTTTTTAGGGAGATTTGAACTGTGTTTCTTGCATTTTGTTGTTTCATGCAAAGCATAATATCATGTCCAACATAACGTTTCTTAATACAGGAGAGCAGATTGTAAATTAGTTTAAAAATATTCTCTGAGTATTTCTCTCTGGGACATGATCAGTCACCGAAGATGACCACTCAGTGTGAAGTAACTAATACAAAATATTAACCAATGCGGAATGTTTGGTAATATCAGCATTGCTAAAACAATAAGTCAGTTCATAGAGGAATTCTGTGGTGGTATTGCTTCATTGTGTGGCGAGCAGTTGTTCTGCTGTCTGAAGACTTAACCCTCTGTTAGTGTTGCCTGAGGAGGTAGCCTGTTTTATTTTTGCCTGAGCATCTAGCCTGATTTAAGCCCTTTTGTTGTCTGGAGGATCCGGAAATCATGTGGATTGAAGCCACAACAACAACATGACCTCATACTCACTCCTTGTGTGCAACATCAATTATAAATTGTACCAACAATTTCAATACATAATGTGAAGAAATAAATGGTCTGCTACTGGCGAAAGAAAGAGCAGGTGCCTAAGATTCAAATTTTCACAGCTCCTGGAGCCAGGTATTCATAGAAATGCATGAGATAAAGTCCTCTCTGTGTTACTCTTGACGTGGAGCTTAGTAAATTGGAGGATTTCAAAGGGCAATAAAATAAAATTTGAGATTGACAACAGTCCCAAATAGAAAGGGCATTGGATCCAGTGTGCTAAGCCCTGTTGGCAAACCGAGAGGTGTTAATTCCACACTGACTGGTTTGTGAAAAGGACTTCATTTAGTGAGGTAAGTGATGTACCAATCAGTTGCATTGTAAAATGTACATTAGCAGGAGGTCACAAAACGTCCTGACACTTGAATATTAAAGAGATAAGAGGCATTTTACGACCCTCTGCAAATGTGTAGGCCTGGAAGAGACAGCAGGCCTTCACTCCTAAGCTTGCATTCCTTCCAAGTGAACATGTTCTTAAAAAGAAGAGTGTGTCCCCAAAAGGACATAGACAATGTTTTTTTTTAGATGTTGACTTGGAAAGAAAGACACAAGGAAACATGCAATGCCCCCCTTTCCCACTGCCTGCTCTCACCGAGGCCGCTTGTCCTAATTTCCAAAGGGGCATCAATCTCCTGAGGACATCTTCCTCTTTGTGAATCACTTACGACCTCAAATTGAGTGCCACTGACTGATGAGTAGTTTGTGACTGGAATTTTAAATTCAAATTGTTCATCCATTTTATTGCAAATTTTGGGAGGCAGGCGTCCCTCTGACACACCCAGCTATTTGCGATTCTGGATGAGCAGGGCATATTGCATAGAGTCAACATTTGTGCACAGTGGTTTGCAAGAATGGGGAATGCACGCAGTGTGGGAAGGGCCTGATGTGCTTCCCTAAGGTCCATGCTTGGTAAGCTGTGTACTGTTCCCACTGCCAGCTGCACACCTGCATGCCCTAAGCAATGACATCTGGGAAAACGAAGTATATCCGGTAAAAAAAGAATTGCAAGTCATTGAAAAAAAACGTACGTTTCAGTTAAAACGCTGTTGAAAGTGGGTGGTGGCACTATGAAACAATACCTGTTCTATAGTGTCTGCAACACAAAAATGAAAAAGCATTGAAATTCACCAATTAAGGGAGCTATGTTACCTTACTCAAGCCCTGGTCATGTTGAGCACATAATATCACACATGGCATCAGTAAGAATGCCTATCTGTCACACTATGCCTGGAACAAAACATGGATCAGGCACCTAGAAGTTGCTTTAACACTTTGTTTAGTTCGTCATGGTGCGTCATGGTGGTTTTTCTACAGAGAGAACCCTGAAAATCAGCAGTCATTGTCCTGAATAACCCTTTTCTGCTCTTCCCTCATAAATGTATTGCTTCTATTTGGTCGCAGTTCCAATGTCTCTCATGCCTACAGTCCTTAGGGTGATATAGTCTGAGTCTCTTGTCCTTCCTTTCTGTCCATACTTGATTCCCATTGGATACTCCCTGTTTCTCTGACACCTTGCCACACCCCAAACATTCACTGATAGAGCAACCTTTATGTTAATTTATGCCAGGAATAAGAGGTTATTGTTTAGCCTGAATGTGTGTTTCTGTACTAGGGACATCTTCCTTATATGACAATGTAAACTTTTTTTAATGCATAATTTCGGGTAACGCAAAAAGAACAATTGATGGACAGAATGCAGAACAATGTCATACATTCACCCTAGAACAGAGATCTAGGCCTAAATCCATCGTTTTTTTACTCACCATGCCATTCTTTGGACCCAGCCATATGCAAATCAGTCTTGACCCTGTGCCCAATCGGAACAGTCCAAGACTGATTTGCATATAGCTGTGTCTGAACTGGGGTGGCAAAGTCAGCTAAAGAACTATGATGGATTCAACCCAGATCTGTGACTGGGGGTGTGTGTCTGAAAAGTGTCAGCGCTCCGTCCATCATCTTTTTGTGTATATATTCACCCCAGTACAGTGATCTGGGCCTCAATCCATTGTTATTTTTGCTCACCATGCCATTACAGTTTGGACCCAGCCATATGCAAATCAGTCTTGACACTGCGCGCAATGGGACCAGTCGAGCCCGAACTGCCAGGCCAGGTCCTCCCTGGTCTGGAAACAAGCATCCTAGGTCCGGTTTCGGGGTTTCACTCCTCATCAGCCAGGATAGCTTGACACCAGTGGCATGGAGAGCACATTACAAACATCTGGGCATACTTGTCCCACTCGGGGTGACAAATGCAAAAAAAATAATTGATGGACAGAATGTACATTCACCCCAGTACAGAGATCTGTGCCTAAATTCATCTTCTTTGGCCCACCATTCCAGTTTGGACCCAGCCATATGCAAATCAGTCTTGACCCTGCACCCAATGGGAACAGTCCGGCCGGAACTGCTAGGCCAGGTCCTCCCCAGACTGGAAACAAGCATCCTAGGACCAGTTTCGGGGTTTCACCCCTCATCAGCCAGGATAGCTTGACTCCAGTTGCATGGAGAGCACGGGACCCACGTCTGGGCATACCCGTTCCACTCAGGGTGACAAATGCAAAAAGAACAATTGATGGACAGAATGCAGAACAATGTCATACATGTACCCCCTGTACAGAGATCTGAGCCTAAATCCATTGTTTTTTTGCTCACCATGCCATTCCAGTTTGGACCCAGCCATATGCGAATTAGTCTTGACCCTGTGCCCAATGGGAACAGTCCAGCCCGAACTGGGTAACAACAATTATTGAATACTAGTGATTTTTATTATGAATTCTACACATAAATATTGAAATAATAGCTTTGCACTCAAAACAATGTTAAGATGACATGAAGTGTGTTTATTAATGTGATTTAGTTGTGCCAGTTTTTCCCGAAAGACTAGTTAATATGTAAGCTGCATTGATGTTCTGTTCATCTCGCTCCGCTCATTCCCATCCCATCATGTCCCCCTGTGTGTCTTTTCCCCCAACAGTCTTCGCAGAGCTACAGTACACTATGTGTAACTAGTTATTTTCCTTAGACTGCATTTATTGTGAATTGACTTTTCTCTGTGTTCTAAAAGTATATAATTCTCAAGGACTTTTCCACTGTATTTCCGATGTGGCCTGGCAAGAAACACTGGGTTATGGGTTATTGTTTAAAAACAAATGAATCATACTGTGGTCTGCATCTCCAGACAGCAACAGCGCAGAAGCTGATGGAGGATTTCTTAAAAGTGGGTTAGTGTTGTGTGCTTTATTATGGTGTTTTGCATTTTGGTCTGCCTAATATGTGCTATCATTTGTCATGCTATCATGAATTTGCAGTTTTCACTCCCTTTTTATTCATAAAATGTGTATAAACCCCCTTTTTTGAGGGGTTGAGCCAGAGATCTTACAGAACATTTTGCAGCTACGAACTCTGTTTATTTCTCTTGTGGTTTTTCTGTTCACTTGAACTTATAATTATTCTAATTTCTGATTATGTACTCTGGATGTATGTCTTCCTGGCGTTTAAACATGTATTCTGTACCATCGGATTTTTTAGGATTTTGTAACAAACCCCAATAACTTTTCCTTGATCCAGAACTCAGTCATTGATTGAGCCTAGTTACTTATTTTATCACTCTGCTAAATTTATGTTAGGCCTGATGTTGAGAAAGGTGTTCTTTATCACAAGATCAAAGGTGATTGAGTGGAACTTCTAAGGTAAATTTGGGAGATCTTAATTTTGGGGTCCATTAAAAAACAACAACGAGTCTTTATTTTAGTCTGGAATTCAGCTGACTTCCTCTCTCAGCTGTGAAATAGCACAAACCGCATTCCCCATGTATCCTCCCATTCCACAATCACAACTAGGACCTCAGACTCCGAGCTTGCATCTTCCTTCACAAACTACAAGTATGTCCCCCAGAGAGCACCAATAGGAACCTTTTAATTGACAGTGACCCCACTTCCAAGACACCTGTCTCCTATGATCTTAAACATATTCCTCATAGCCAGTTTCAACACTGTCCTTGTTGAATACACATTGCCATGTCAGTTCCCATATCGTCCATGTTAAGTATGCATTGCCGTGCCAGTTCCCATATTGTCCATGTTAAGTACACATTTCCATGCCAGTTCACATATTGTCCATGTTAAGTTTGCATTTGCATACCAGTTCCCGTATCGTCCATGTAAAGTACACATTTCTATGCCAGTTCCCATATCATCCATGTTAAGTACTCATTACCAAGCCAGCTCCCATATCATCCATGTTAAGTGCGCATTGCCATGTCAGTTCCCATATCATCCATGTTAAGTACGCATTGCCATGCCAGTTCCTATCTCGTCCATGTTACGTACACATTGCCATGTCAGTTCCCATATCATCCATGCTAAGTACGCAATGCCATGCCAGTTCCTATATCGTACATGCTAAGTACACATGTTGCCATGCCAGTTCACATGTCGTCCATGTTAAGTACACATTGGCATGCCAGTTCCCATATTGTGTATGTTAAGTACATATTTTGCCATGCCAGTTTCCATGTCGTCCATGTTAAGTACACATTGGAGTGGCAGTTCCCATATCGTCCATGTTAAGTACACATTTTGACATGCCAGTTCCCATGTTGTCCATGTTAAGTACACTTTGCCATGCTAGTTCCCATATCGTCCATGTTAAGAACACATTTTTCCATGCCAGTTCCCATATCGCCCATGTTAAGTACAGATTTTGCCTTTGCCAGTTCCCATGTTGTCCATGTTAAGTACACATTGGCATGCCAGTTCCCATATCGTCTGTGTTAAGTACATATTTTGCCATGCCAGTTTCCTTGTGGTCCATGTTTAATACACATTGGCGTGCCAGTTCCCATATCATCCATGTTAAGTACACATTTGGACATGCCAGTTCCCAAGTTGTCCATGTTAAGTACACATTGGCATGCCAGTTCCCATATCGTCCATGTTAAGAACACATTTTGCCATGCCAGTTCCCATATCGTCCATATTAACAACACATTTTGCCATGCCAGTTCCCATATCGACCATGTTAAGTACACATTTTGCCATGCCAGTTCCCATGTCGTCCATGATAAGTAAACATCGGCATGCGAGTTCCCATATCATCTGTGTTAATTACATATTTTGCCGTGCCAGTTTCCATGTCATCCATGGTAAGTACACATTGGCGTGCCAGTTCCCATATCGTCCATGTTAAGTACACATTTTGCCATGTCAGTTCCCATGGTGGTCCCATTCAAATCCCTACAAAAAATAAGACAGAAATCCTCCCCCTGGTATTCATCCAAACTTCGATCCTTAAAACAGGAATCTAAGAGATTGGAGAGAAAATGGAGGAAAGACTACAGCATTACCAATAAGCAGAAATATAAAGAAGCTATAAAACGCTATCAAGGTGAAATTAAAGCAGCCCAATTAGCACATTATGAAGAACAAATTATTCTGGCTGCCAATTCCCCCAGAGAGATCTTCCGCGTTGCGAAGGGTCTCCTTGAACTGCCCAGATCTGATACTTCTCATATGGCTTCCACTATACGATGTAGTGAACATGCAGAATTTTTCCAAGATTTTTTTTTAAATATCTACTCTGCCTTTCCGAGCTCACCTTACCCTAGTGATCTCATCACCACAGACATGCTTTTGCATGGCCCAGATCCTGCACTCAAATCATTTCCCCCAATCACTTTAGTTAGATTATCGGAAATTCTTACTCAAATTAAGTCCGGCTCCCCATTGGGCCCAGCACCCCCTCAAGTACTACACAAAGCAGGAAAAATTATACTACCCCACATGCTTAAACTCATGAATTCGTCTATGGCTATCTGCTCAGTCCCGGCATCCTGGAAGCATGCTATGGTGAAGGCTCTCCTAAAAAAATCTAATCTAGACTCAGACGATCTAGGCAACTATTGTCCAATTTCTTTGCTCCCTGTGATTATTAAGGCTCTAGAGCAGCATGTTAACCTAACCATCTCTGAATACCTGGAATCTTACAACCTTTTACACCCCACACAAACAAGCTTCAGGCCTCGTCACGGCACGGAAACCGCCCTACTCTCTGGGGTGGAGGAATCTAAATTGATCCTTGATCAAGGGGAGCAGTGGCCATCATTCTCCTCGACCTGAGCTCTGCCTTTGATACGGTGAACTTTAAAACCCTGGTTGAGAGATTTAGGAGGAAAGGCATCTCAGGTGAGGCACTTAAATGGATTGAATCCTATTTAGAGAAGAAGACCTTCCAGGTCTTTTTAGGGGAATTCTCATCTGCAGTCTTAGAGATCAGCTGTGGTGTCCCGCAGAGATCTTCCTCGAGTCCCACTTTATTTAATGTTTATATGCAGCCATTGGCTGACATTGTGCTACCCGATGGGATAAAGATTGTCACCTATGCAGATGACAACCAGCTGGTTATATCGCTTAATGGCCCACACATAACTCTCCCTCAGACCTGGGAATTTGTTTAAGGAAGGTGGCTTCGTGGATGGAACACTCCTGCCTAAAGATGAACGGTGGAAAAACAGAGCTAATGGTTGTAGGTAACACCTCGGGCGTCGATCTGAAACAGGTCTGGCCCAGGTGTCTTGGGCCTGCTCCCTCCCCAAAGACCAAGATAAAAAAGCTTGGGTATCTGGCTAGATAGCTCCCTTAAATTTGATGACCAAGCTGTAAAAGTCACAAGTGCATGTTTTAGGACCATGTGACTTCTCCGCAAGATTCTGCCCCTTCTCCCAATGAGTGCCAGGAGGACCTTGATCCAGGCCCTGGTTCTATCGCGACTGGATTGTGGAAACTCCTTATATTTGGGAGCGCCCACAGCTACCCTGAGGAAACAACAGACTGCACAGAATTGTGCTGCTAGACTACTGATGGGGGTACCAAAAAATAAATCTGCCAAACAAGCCCTTAGAACTCTTCATTGGCTACCGGTCGCAGAGAGAGTTAAATTTAAGGCCTTATGTATAGTTCATAGGACCTTTTGGGGTTTGGGACCAGCCATTAACAGACCTCTAATCACTCCCTGCCAACCAAGGAAATTGCTTCACTCCTCCAATCTCCATCTGGCAGTCACATTGAAAATAATAAGGTTGAGAAGTGGAGGCAGATCATTTACCTACAATGTGGCAAAACTCTGGAACACGCTGCCCCCCTCACTCCCTTATCCTTGGCGAACCCCTTAATCACCTATTCCGGAAACTGCTGAAAACTTGGTTATTCAACCAATCCACTTAACAATTATACTGCTCTCTGGCTAGTCGCAAGCGCTGGGACGCCCTTAGGTAGCTATGCGCTATACAAAAAAAAAAAAAATTATAATAATGTCTTCCATGTTAAGTACACATTGGCACGTCAGTTCCCATGTCATCCTTGTTAAGTATACATATTGCCATGCCAGTTCCCATGTCTTCCATGTTAAGTACACATTGGCATGCCAGTTTCCATGTCGTCCATGTTAAGTACACATTTGGCGTGTCAGTATCCATGTCGTCCATGTTAAGTTTACATTTTGCCATGCTAGTTTCCATGTCGTCCATGTTAAGTACACATATTGCCATGCCAGTTCCCATGTCTTCCATGTTAAGTACACATTGGCATGCCAGTTTCCATGTCGTCCAAGTTAAGTACACATATAGCCATGCTAGGTGCCATGTCTTCCATGATAAGTACACATTGGCATGCCAGTTTCCATGGCGTCCAAGTTAAGTACACATATAGCCATGCTAGGTGCCATGTCGTCCATGTTAAGTACACATTGGCGTGCCAGTTTCCATTTCGTTCATGTTAATTACATATTTTGCCATGCCAGTTTCCATGTCGTCTTACACATGTTGCCATGCCAGTTCCCATGTCGTCCATATTAGGTACACATTGGCATGCCAGTTCCCAATTTCAAAAATCGGATTTCAGTGAGTTTAAATAAAATCCCTAAATTTCCGTGGGTTGGGTTAGGAAAGATTCTGGGCATAGATTAATGCCTGTGACAATGTATGGTTGGTCCAATTTTAAGCAAGTGACGCGGGGTATCCTGAACGGCATGGGGAGAACTCGGTGCGGCTTTCTGAGGCTCCATTCATTTCAGGCTCAGAACATGAGACCAGCGCCCTCTAGAGTTCAAAGCCCAGGTCTCGGCTAGAAAATAAAGTTCACGCCGGGATGTTTGGAAAGCTGGAAGCTGATTTGGAAGCCCGCGCTGCAGAGGACAGAGTTGTGAAACTTCCTGGCACAAGCTGATATGCAGATCAGCGTCCACCCCTCCTCGCGCCCGTTTAAAGAGCAATCCCCCAGCCCAGCCCCCCCGAGTAGCCCACCTGTAGTGCAGCGTGGAAGCGAAGGGTTAAAAGTGGTTCTTGCAGCGTAACCGGATCCCCCCTCTAACTTGTTTGCCGGTTCTGGCGCTGCTTGTGCTCCACAGACACGGGAGCACACTTTGGACGCACACTCTCGTGTTTGCCCGGATTATTCCCAGCCGTGACAGCACCTCTGATTGCCTCACCCCGCCCTCCCCGCGGGCGGCAGGACAGACCCCCCCATCCGCCGGACCGCTCTCTCCGCACAAGCTGAGGGGACTGTCCCAGGCAGCATGGCCGAGGCGTCCCGGAGCCCTCTGAGGCGGTGTGACCTTGCGCACACGGTGTGACTGTGCTGTCCCTGCCTCTGCTCCCCCCTGCCCTGCGCGGGCCGCATGCACTTGCTGGCTGTGGAGGGGACTCGCACGCTTTGAAACAACTTCTCCCCTGAAGACAGGATGCAACCCCTGGCCGGGCTGCAATGGTTCATCTTGAGCGTGCTGCCGCTGACTCTAACCTGCAGGAAGCATCAGGTGGACCCCACGAGGCGCTGTGAGCCCCCCAAATCGGTGAGATGACCCCGTTTATGACTGCTACCCTCACCTTTGCACTTTCTAACTTTCCACCAGTTTGCCTCTCTCCCTGTTGTTGCCTTTGCAGTCTCAGGCGCCAACTGCAAATATTGACCCTAAATGTTCACGACCCACATCAACAGCACAAAGCAAGCGCGCTAATGGGATGTTTATGCCTCTTAGAGGTGCTTCACGTTCTTGTTTGTACTGACACACTCACGCTCTAGTGTGCTAATGGGGGTTTCACCCAGGGCGCATTGACAAGGCGCGCCTCTGTTGTGCCATTCACGTGCAGTTCATTTAACATTGTTTAGTTTAAAGATTTGTATGACTATTGTAAGCAGGCATTGTGTGCAGAGACATGCCGTGCATCCTCATTCTGTGCTACATATATACATTATGCGTAAGGCAGCACTGGTTGGCTGTTGCTGACAAGGCGACATTTTTTTTTAAAGAGTCCTTTCATTTGCAAAACATCTATTTGTCTATCTTTCTATCTATCTATCTATCTATCTATCTATCTATCTATCTATCTATCTATCTATATACATATATATATATATATATATATATATATATATATATATATATATATATATATATATATATATATATATATATATATATATATATATATATGTGTCTGTCTATCTTCCTGCCTGCTGGACTATCTATTCCGTCAGTCTCTGTCTATCTAGCCTTTTAGCGCCTAGACACCACTAGGTAGTATAGAGCCCTCTGCAAGTTTAATTTTCATTTCTATTTGTCTATCTCCCCAACCCTCCCTATCTATCTATCTATCTATCTATCTATCTATCTATCTATCTGTCTGTCTGTCTGTCTATCTATCTATCTATCTATCTATCTATCTATCTATCTATCTATCTATCTATCTATCTATTTCCATCTATCTATCTATCTATCTATCTATCTATCTATTTCTATCTATCTATCTATCTATCTCTCGCTCTCTCTCTCTGGCTCATCTCTACCTACCTACACATACACCTTTCTATATAATTATCTGTCTCTTCGTACATCTGACTGTCCAGCTGTCGGTCTTCCAATCAAACCTTCTACCTTGCTACCTGCCTTGTTCTCTTAGTGGAATACATTCAGTCTCCACGAGATACGAACTCTAAACCAGTCTTCAATGTTTGAGTAAATTATTTAATCCTACTAAAAAACTGCCATATGCGGTGCCCCGATGGCTTTATCTGGCACACCTGGAACTGATTGGAAAGAGGCTACCACACTATTGCTTTTTAATTAAAAATGCACTTTGCTGTGACGTGTCTTGCCTTTCAACTAATGGATTGTCCTTTCTGCTTTCACCCAGCAAAGTGACTTGAATTCGTTTCTGTGGACCATCAAGAGAGACCCCCCAGCCTACATGTTTGGAACGATCCATGTGCCCTACACACGCGTGTGGGACTTCATCCCTGATAACTCCAAGCGAGCCTTCCGGGAGAGCTCGAGTGTCTACTTCGAGTTGGACCTGACGGACCCCTACACCATCTCGGCTCTGGCGAGCTGCCAGATGCTGCCTCACGGGGAGAACCTCCAGGACGTGCTGCCCCGTGACCTCTACCGCAGGCTGAAGCGGCACCTGGACTACGTCAAGGTCATGATGCCCTCCTGGATGACCCCGGACCAGAGGGGCAAAGGGCTCTACGCCGACTACCTCTTCAACGCCATCGCGGGCAACTGGGAGAGGAAGCGGCCTGTGTGGGTGATGCTGATGGTCAACTCTCTGACCGAGACGGACATCCGGTCGCGGGGAGTGCCCGTGCTGGACCTCTACCTGGCGCAGGAGGCCGAGCGGATGCGGAAGCGGACGGGGGCGGTGGAGCGGGTGGAGGAGCAATGCCACCCCTTGAATGGGCTCAACTTCTCCCAGGTGAGGAACGCACGTCATTCTTTATCTTGAACCACTCAGGGGTTGGTAGAGTAAGGGCTTGTCATTCTTTACATATAGTCATTCTTTACATGCAAATGTCTGAAATATGCAGCAAGTCTGGATAATATATGGTTTTCAGGCCCTCAATGGGAACAATTTAGTAGTGTCGAAAATCGTGTTAAATGTGTTATTGTGGCGTTAAAACGTGCGGTAATACCGCCACACTGCAGAGAAGAGCTATGTCTGGTAGCAGAAGCACAAAGATGAGGATTATACTGTGTCTGCGCGTCATTCCCCGTAATTCAATCAGCGCAGTAATATGGCCATTAGTATGGGTGCTAACACAATTAGTGACGTGTCTGTGGTGTTACCGCAGAGCCCGTCCTTCCTGGTTTAAGGCTTCAATGTGTGTATCTTGGGGACTTATGTGAAAATGTGATGTATTTGCAGGAAGCTTGTCTGCTTGTTGAGTGGGTTTGCTTGGTGTCAACGAGCCACCAATGGGCCACCAGAGAAATCCCTCGCAGGACATTAACACTTTATATGCAGACCTACTCACAGGGTGTGACCATGCGTCACACGATTTCAGATCTCTTCACACGGTCCCCCGTGAGGAGTCGGAATCACAGGGTGGCAGGACAGAGAAGCTGGAAATCACTGGAGGAGTGTGGGTTCCCAGCTCCTCTTTGGAGCCTGAAACAGCCGACGTCGATTAAGGGGTGTGAAACACCCCGGGACATCGGCTGCAGCCCCAGCAGCCTTTGTGTTTTTGTTTTTTTCGGAGGGGGGCGGAGGTCAAAGGGGGCACGGCACGGGGGCAGACGGGCATCAAAGGGAGTTCAGCATAAAGCCTGGGGCACACCCCCTTATCACAATACGAATTTTCTTTTCACGTTGCCAGGTCTGTTGTATACGTCAATGCCAAAAATGAACTAAAATGTTAAAACTTCAAAAAAGAATAACTGACGGGCTGTGAATAAAGAGTTGCCCCAATTTTAAAGTTTTGGAATTACAAATATCTATATTTATTGTGCAGACGCGAAGGAAATTGTGAGTTGTGACATGAGAGTTATACGTTCCCGGCCATGCAAACCTCTGCAGATAAATAAGTGCTTTATATGGTGCAGTCGCTGGGGGACGGGTTATTCCGCCTTCCAGTGAGTTGGGTCCCACAGTCTGTCAGCAGTAACTTGCCCTACACGAGATCTGCCTAATCAGGGCGCTGAGTTGCTCGGTGATCCGAGGGCTCAGATGTCAGAAAGCCGAGCCGGCCGCGCACGTGTTACACGTCTAGCACCTCCGAGGAGCTCAGGGCTGCGCGCAGTAAAAAAACGTCCTCTCAGTACACACACACCGCGATGTGCCCGGGGGTGGGGGGCACCTCGAGCAGGCGCAGCAAAACACGAGAGGGGCTGGTGGAGGCGCGAGGAGTGAGGAGGAGGGTGGGAAGGAAGGCGGGGAGGGAAGAAGGAAGGCGCGAGGCTGGAATGGAAAGAAAAAGAACCAGAGTAAATTAATGAAAAGGAGAAAAATGTGTGCAGATTGTTAGACAAAGTTTAAGAGAGAAACAAAAGAGCAATTCTGAGGTTACTAATTTTCCGGTATTAAAGACGTATTGTTTTCTGGAACAGTTTGCCTCAAGTGATGAATGCATGCCTTTTCTGTGTGTCTCAGTCCTGACTGAAAACATTGCCTCGCGCAGGCCAGGCCACCGCTGTTCAGGATTGTGTCTCATGGTTTGCGGCCAGGGGTGCTTGACGACCGTGGCATGTGTTTTTAACAGAATCAGTTGTTCTTCGTGTGTGTTGTTGCTTCGAGATATATTGGTGGCTCAGGTGTCACCGTCCATCAGTTCTCTGAGACATGCACCTTTGTGTAAGGGTGAGAACTCATTCAGTTGCCTGCCACCCACCTACCTGTGGCATGTCCCGGACTCTCTGCTGTCCATTCACCAAAATACCAGAGCAACTGGAAATGACTTCTTTCATGCACGGCAGCGCCCCGGCAGTAATATCGCTTGGCATTTGACCCTTGGTGACATTATAGGAAGTGACATCATACGACCTTTGACATCAATGACATCAGAGGACCTGTCACATGACCTTTGATCATTAAGACGCCGTAGCATGTGATGTCATCACTCAATTAAAAGAATCAACAAAAAGTGCAAGATCAAAAAATGAAACAGTGCAGAAAATAAGAACTCATTGTAATTGCTACAGTTTTACTAACTAGGGTCGTGCCATGAAACGCGTGAGGTGCAGCCATTGCAGGCTAGGATGAACCTTTGGTATGAGCGTGGCGCAGCCATCACATGCCCAGTACAACCACACCTGGCCACGTTCAGCAGCAATGTGTGCCACATGACAGACTGACAGGCAGCAGCACAGCCACTGCTGGCCTGAAGACGCTCAGGGCAGCCCTCATTTGCAAGGACTCAGCCACAAAGACAGAGACGCCATAAGTCCCAAGCATAGCAGGCAAACGCCAGACTCAGTTTAAAATGCCTAGACATAGTCTTAAATGTCCAAACAGGACAAACCGGACCCCTGTAATGCCAGGCATCCAATGAAGTGACCAGCAACACAATCAGTCGAGCATCAGCCCCAAGGCATGTGTTCCATTGTATAGGCAGACAGAGATGGTACATAAATCATTACTGACAGCTGCATGAGGCCTGCCCTTCTAGTCCACCCATTCATCTGTCTGCTGCTCTGTAGTCATTTCCCATCTTTGCAGGTGCATTCCGATTACTTTACTGCTATATTTATGGAAGGCCTTTTGAATTCTGTTGTTTTGTCTCATTCCTGGTCTTTATGATCACTGACATGGTGTAGATGGCTTTGATGCAGCCGCCTTTCCTGTGATACTTACACAATGATGTGACGTAGGCTTAACTTTTGTCTTTGTTTAAAAGTTGACATCACAGTTTTGCTGCATCTATAGTTAATAAGACATATTACTGCTACCCTATTTAATGGTGTTCAGTTTCCCAACGATGGAGGGATGGAGGGATTCAGACTTGTGACTGTTGTCAGTGGTGATTACTTGGCTGGAGATATTTTACCATCACCTCTTCATGTAGCTAGAGCTTGGACAGGTGTGCACGCCTTTAAGCAGTCACTCTGCACTCTGTGCTGTAGACAGATTTGAGGAACTAATTAGGATGACAAAAATCCACGTGACTTACTTAAAAATCACAAACTGCAAACTGTACCGTAACTTAAATAAGAGCTGCTGTTATGACCCAAGATAAAAGCATATGGTGTATATCGCGCATACTTCTAATTCAAAACAGAATATATTTAAATACATATCATTTAGTTCTAAAACACACACCTTGGAAACCTCTTTTAAAAGTAACTTTCCCTAAATTGTAAATATTTACTGCATGTTTAAAATGACGTCTGATTAAATTTATGTTAGAGGATGTTGTATTGTATGTGTTTTGAATCTTAACACATTATATTCTTTGTGTCTAGCCCTCGTTATTTAGTTTTGTATCTTTGTTGTGGTGTTCTTAACAGCTGCTAATATTATCAAACTAAGCATACTTTAGTTTTCGACCTTCGCATGATGAATGTCTCACTTTGCTGGAGGCGGTTTCAGGCAGTGCACAGTGGGGATATCATTCAGTGGTGGTCAGTGCCTTGTCAGAGAGAGAATGCTGAAATCATGATATATAACAGCAATGCCAGGCTAGAAGTGTGTTGAGCTGGGACAGCTTTAGTGTAGCCGGAGACCTAATTAACAGGTCCTTTGGTATCAGGAAACTGGTGAACCTTAGAACATGAAGTCAGCAGAAAGACTAAGTAGGTGTCTGACAATCTTAGCTCGTGAAGTAAGCATGATTCTTAAAGGCCTATTTACTTTTCGTTTCTGCCTTTGCATCCCCTTAGCCAGAGCTCCTTGCCAGAGAAAAACAAAGTGTATTCCAGGGTTTGAAACTGCTAAATCTGCTGAGCAAGCACTTTCTGTTATTCCATCTTCTCATGTTAAAAGCAAGATGGAGTCTTCTTTGACTTTTTCACATCTTTCCAGCTCCACATTTCAAACAGTTTCCAGATTATTGCTCCCCACTTCTAGTCTCTCGACTCATACAGTTCATGGCTGTAGTGGGATTTTTACCATACATTTTTAGGAGGCCTGTCCATTGAGCTGTACTTTTGTCTGCCCCAGTTTGAGCTTTACAACAGCAAAGCCTCCACTTTATCCATGATGCAGAAAATCACTTGGACAGTGACCGATCAGCCGTCCCATTCACACTGGCCAGTCCACCATCATTTTTTAGGGTACCTACTCTCTGAAAGACCACCATAACGCATGATGGGGCTCCACAGAATCCCCACCTAGTGTCTGAGATTTTCATGAATAACTTTTCAGCTTCTCGCCATCACCTGTAATGGGTATTTACCATTATCCAAAACTTTAGTGGTAGACTTCTAAGGTTGCCATGCCTCTCAGGCCTGGTGAGATTGCTGTCACAGAGTGTTTCTTCCCTTACCAATGCTCCACATGTTTTGAGTGAAGCAGCCTTTGCACAATAACACCCATGAGGGTGGCGGCCATCTAGAAGAAAGACAGACCCTAGTCAATTGTGTGGTGGTGGTGTAGTGAATGTATTGAATGTCCTGTTTACCCTCAGGGTGAGAATTTGCATGTTAAATGTTTTAAAACATGACATACATACAATTATGCACTGGATGTCACATTTGAAAGACAGACTCAGACTTACCACAATCTTACAAATGCTTTCTTTTCTAAAAGGGGACTCTAATTCAACCGCATTACAAAACTTCAAAGCTCTTGGGTAACAGTTGCTGTAATTGTACATTCAAACAGAAGTCTCAGTTTGTAGACTTGCATGGCCAGGACAGGCTCTTACACCGTGCGGTCTGTCAAGCCTTTCGCCTTTATTTCTAGACTATCACAGTGAAGGTTCTCATTTTATGTTGATTGATTCATAGAAGGGTTGTTTTCCATTTATATCATTTTTGGATTTTTATTGACAGGCATTGGGTAGACAGAGGGACAGGAAAGAACATTTATGATACTGACGTTTTAACGACTTTATATAGTGCTTAGTTCTGCCATTTTGCTGTTTCTAAGCAAGGTAAATGACCGGCCTTACTTTTAACTAATTGATCATACCCAGAAGGATGAACTTAGGTTCGATCTTGTGACCTGCACGTTGATATAGATGTCAGTAGAGAGTGTCTAATGGTCTGACCCCATTGCTGATTTAAAGAAGATTGTACTGCTATTAAGTCAGAAAGGAGAGGGAGCAGAGAAGAGAGGAGAAGTGAAGAGAGGGGGAGATCGAGAGAATGACAACCAACACCGGCTAATCGGAGAAACAAGAGAAGCTACAGCATGGATCCAGAAATGTAATAGACACCAATAGACGCAGTCAGAGATGGAGGGGTGGATGGATGAGATGAAAAATATAATGCTGCGAGAGTTTGATGAATTTGAAGAGTGTGTGACATGCAGAGCCGGTCTTTGCTAAGATAGCGCCCTAGGCTTGGGCGGAGAGAAATTTGGGACCATTGCTGATAATAGTGAATTAAACTGAGCAGAAGGGAGTCCCTTTTGTGTTCACGGGTCAGTACCTGGATGAGCAGAGACTGGCCCCGCAAGACAAACATCCCCGCACCACTCCCAGCTCACCTAAATCACCGATAGCTCAGCTGCCTAACGATGATGATGGTTTTGTTGATGTGTGCCTGCAGGGGTCACTGCCGTATGATTATGAATAACTAAATCCACTGCAAACTGGCAAATCAGACATAAATGAACAGACAGGGACAAGGACAAGGCTAGAACTAGATGAGAAGGACGCTGCTGTTGGCATAACCTTAATGCATACAGTTCCATGCACCCCTCAGAAAATTGGTGCCCTGGGCCTGGGCCGGCTCGCCTATGCTAAAGGGCAGCCCTGGTGGTATACATACAATGTAATACAATAAAATACAAACCTGAGAAAACCAAAGAGAGCTACACGTTGGGCCTGATTTAGAGTTTGGCGGAGACTTCTCTGTTGCAATGGTGGCGGAATACCTTCTTCCCAAACTGAAGGTCCGTCTGCCTCACTTTTTGAAATCCTGGCAGTGGAATCTGCAACATGAAATCCACACACATGAGGGAACACTCCCATGGTGAGGAGGTCATTACTTTTTAGAATAAAAAAAAATCCTGCTTTGGGATTTTGTTTCTGAAAATAAAAAACAACATTAAAAGTTTGATTGACACCTCTGTTTTGTCATTTAACAATAATGGTTGCAGAGACTAGAGGTGGGTGAGCCAGGCTCGAGTCTGAAGCCTGGCTCTAGCTCAGCTTAAGTTTATGTTGGAACCTTGAGCTCATAACAAACTGAGCTTTCATGTGGATTCTGCTTGCCTTCCTCTCTGTAGCCTGGATGTGGCGTACCTGACAGAGCTGTTGATTTTGGACATGGGGAGTCTGTTTCGAGTCTGTTTTGAGTGAAGTAGTGTGGCTCACTGGTTAGAGGCGGCAGACCCGAGAGCAGAGGACGGCCCGGGACCAGGGTTCGATTCCCGGCGCGGCAGGTTTCTGGACCAGGGTCAGCGGACTTGATAATTCTCTCGCCTCGGTGCCCACTCTGATCAGCGATCACACTCGGCAACTCTGGGCATTAGCTTGCCTCATCTTCACTAACGGCCCCACCAGACCGCCGGGGATGCCTGGTCTCACCCTGGAGATACCCATTAAGGGACCATCTCTCAGGGAAGCCAGGAAGGGTTTCGCAGCGGTCGAAGCGCCTTGGGACCCTACGGGTAAGTAGTGCGCTATATAAATGCCTATACATACATACATACATACATACAGTCTCAGCGCCGACTCATAACCCTGTGATTCCGGGCAAATCACTTAATCTCCATGTGCCTACCAAAAATGAATGTGTCCATGTGTAATGTAACTGGTGCTCATGTAAAGTGCTCCAATACATTTGGGTCGAGTTTGAGCAATATAAAAACTGCAGAAAAATGCACAAAAATTTAAAAATAAGGTCTTAACATAAGGAAAGTCAAATAGATATCATTAACTGGCTGATTTGTACAAAGTGAAACCAGAAAACCTGGTTGAATCACGGCTTCCCTGCTTAAATTGTGTGATCTTAGGCAAATATTTTACTTCACCCATTAAATTATAGTGTATGAAAACACTATCAAATATGTCAGTTCAGGATACCAGTAGTACAAAAACCTATTGTGTTTGATTTAATGGACTATTATGTTGCTCTATAATAACCTGATCACACACAGGGTTAATGTGACAATTGACTTGCCTCTTACTTCACTAATGGTTCATGTTTAAAAATGTAAAAGTCTAAACTTAAGTACTTTTAATGAAGTACTTCTCAGTGCAGTACTATAATGTGACATTTTAATGTCAAAGTTGCCACATGTCAAACAAATAAGCTTTTTAGAATTTCGAAGATACTTTATCATATTTTACCTGGTGTTTGTTGTATGATTTACATAGCAAACATTTCAGGGTGTGACTCGTGCACTGGCTCTAAGATCCGAGTCTGATCCTTGGCTCAGCTCTGGCTCGGCTCTCTCCTGTTATTTTGTTGGCTCGCCCACCTGTAGCACAGATGGATGTAAAATAAATGGTGGAATTCTTTTAGATCTGATATTCAAGTGCTATACAGAAATATTGCCCCGAAAAAATCTGAATATTCACTGTTCTCCTGTCCAAAAACATCATATGCTATGTTAACAAAGTAGGTATCCTCTCATGGACTGCATTTCTGGATTTTTTCATTAGCTTATGACATGGTCACTTACATCAGTTATTTCAGTGAGTTTTTGTTCCCCACTTTAACCATAGCAGAAACTATGGCAATACCTACAAAAAATAACATTCAGGAGTTCTTAATCAAGTTATGCCTCTTCTATAGAGATGTCACTTTGGCCCATTCTTAATTTCTACAAACATTTCTGGAAAGTTTATCAGTATTTGAAGAGTATGTGATGTAGTATCAAGCAACAAATCACGGTCTTTTGTAGAATTTGCTGTGTGTCTGCACCCCAGCATGATTTATCACTTTGTCTTGTGTAAAGCAATGTTAGACAGTATTCTTTTCAGTCAACAAGATTTGCATGTGACAGGATTTATCAGCATCCAGTGCCTCATAGCAAGACTTGCATGTATACATTAGCTCTTAGGAGGATTTGTTTCGTGTTCATAGCCTAATTGAAATACCTTTGTATAAATTACTGCTTAGGAGTTTTTATGGACTCACAGCAAGATTTTAATTTATATTTTTGCCCCTAGTAGGATGTATCCATGCCCATTGCTTACCAGCAGAACTTGTCTGTATACATTAGATCTTAGTAGGATTTGACTGGGTTTGTTGTTTCTTTGGAGAATTGACAGTATTCATTACTGCCAACATGGTTTTTTAGTGTTGATGTCCTCTTCCAGTACTTGCCTTTAGTTTTGCTTGCTTATATTCTTGCAGCATCAGTTCCCCCCAAATATCATTTGGCTGGGTTAGATATTACCAAGAAGGAGTTATAAATATTTTTGCCTCCATACAGGACTTGCTAGTATTGGCTTTGGCCTTAAAGGAATCACGTATATAAATTGTTCTAAGACAGATTCAGCAGTTTTCCTTTATGGCCACGAAGGTGCCTATGTCCCATGGTTGCCACTCTCACAAATCCCAATGTCTGCCCGACACCCGTCCATCAATGCTTTGCAAATTATTTTTTTGTCAGACAACAAAAATGTGCACAGTAACCACATATTTTACATACACTTACAAGTGAAAAACCTAACCTCAACAGAGACTCTAGTACATGGGAGTCACCTAACCATAACTAGTTTGTTCCTGTGCAACCAACAACATACCCGTTCCTGAGTGAGATCATGTCTGGTTCCATGACCCTTACTCTTAAACCCTCTGGATGGGACCCTCCGTTTGGGAGGTTCCCACCTTCCCTTTCCCACACCTGAAGCTCTTGTGCAGGGGGCCCAGCTACCCTTAGAATTCCTATCTCGGGCACCTCTTGCACCCAAGTCCTTTATTCTCCAAAAGGCCTGTGCTAGTTCGCCCCAACTGCACCTGCGCAGGAGGTTGACAGGTAAGGACTGCATGTCAGCGTCCACTCACAACCCCCTGCATTACTGTAATCTCCTTCCAAGCTGCTGCCAGCAACCTTTTGAGGGTCCAGTAATGCTGATGTGGTTTACTGGCATGAAAAGGTGCTGTAGGGGCCCCAAAGTGCCCCCACCAATCATGGCCCCACCCAACAGCCTACAGGAATACGATCCATCAAAAATCACAACATACTTTAAAAACTGGAAAGGAAAATGTTAGCAATGAAATTCAACCAAACGAAAAACTTTGTAACAATCCTGAGTTCCTTCAAAGAAAACACCAAACAGTTGATTCAAATTTAAAAACTTCCTCCTCCTGCCCACTCCCTATGCCCATTGCCCTGGGTATGGTGAGTGGGGAAACAAGTACTCTGCCCGTGCAGCACCCATAGGGGCACTAGGGAGGGGCTTTCAGCAGGGCTGCAGCCTTCATAGTGATGTAATGTCAGGCGTGGGGCAGGCGTCCTACAAAATCCTGTTGGGGGCAAGGAGCAGTGTTGTTTGGGCGGAGAATGGGAAACAAAGAGACCCACTCGCCACCTTGTGACTCTTTTTAAAGGGTGCCATCCTGTGCCCGTGATCGCCGATTGCAAGCACCTTAGTGCTTCAGGGTTTGCCCTGGTTATGGCCATGCCTCCCCTCGGAGAGCACTACCAATTCCCCATGACCCGAGGCACCCCCGCCATATCCGTCCGTTCTCCGGAGTTGGAAGTGCCTCTTCGATTGTCTTTTAAGCTCTGCATTATACACACTGGCCCACAAAAAAATGATGGAGACCAATTGCTCCAGCAGATATGCAAGCAGGCATTGACTCCCAGCCAGCAAGTACAGCCCAGATGCATCACAACCAGCATAAATTGTTAGCATTCAGTACCTTCTAGCTGAATTGATCTGTATTCCTTCCCTATAGAAGGATATTCGTTCATTCATGGCCTCTTAGCACGATTTGTCTGTGTTCATTGCCACTGCAAGATTTTCTGAGATTTGCTTAACAGGTTGGTCAGTATGTATTGGCTTTCCAATACAAACAACCCTGTCCCTGGACGTTAAAGGTAGGTATGGATTTGCAACAATAGAGAGGCTATATGTCAATTTCTACTATTACAGGTAATGGTATGCAGAGTTAGCTACCAGCCTTTTTAGTTCAACAGACCACGCCTGATAATAAAGAATAAAAGTTGTGTGCTAGGTGTGTCTGTTGATTTTAATCACTGTTTGTCACCAAAGGAGTAAATATTCATTACTCTTCTGCACTTCACACGTTTGTTTTTCTTTTTGGACACTTTTATTTTTCAAAACAAAATGACTACCTATGATGATAAAAGGGATACCTGCCAGTGGCTCCGATGGTGGTGCGCCCGTGAGGGGTCATTTTGTTTCTCACACATTTTTTCACGTTTGACTGTTTGATGTACTGTGAAAATTGCGAAAGCAGACATCATTTTTTGTTCGTGTTGACTGTCTTGTTGAAAGCTCACAAGGGATCTCTTGAGTTTTTAGAAATAGGACGAAACAGGCTATTACACCTTAAGATTCAATTGGAAAGGTCTGGTGGCACAATAGTAGAAATTGACATATAGCCTCTCTATTGTTGCAAATCCATACCTACCTTTAGCGTCCAGGGACAGGGTTGTTTGTATTGGAATGTTTATGAGTGGAGGGCTGCCCTGGTTTTCCCTTAACCCCTCTGGGCTCCTTTGTGGAATGAACAGCATGTATTGGCACCAATTAGATGAGCTGTATGTATCACCCATAGTGGTGCTTATTTCCTCTTGCAGAATATTTTGGTATTTATGACTAGTAGGAGAGCAAAAGTTGATAGCACAACAACACAGACACACATTAAGTAATCACGGCCAAGAACTAATAAAAGCATCCAGAAGGCACTCCGACTAGTGGGTCTACATCTGAGCAGTCAGGAACTAAATAGGGCGTTGATTCTCCTCAGCCAGGAAGAAACTATAGATGAAGAAGCATAGCCGAGCACCAGCAACTAATTCTACACATTCAGGTAGCTAGCTGAAGACAGTAAGCATCAGGTTTGGCTGTTGGTAGGATGAAACAACAAATGGGGAAAATGGAGGTTTAGCTGAGCTGTCTTTTGTGGAAGTAGGGATGGCTGCTCATTAAACATCCACACACTAGCTTCTAAAATGTACGCTATTTCAAAATCAGGATTTGAATCTGCTCCCTTCTAAGTATGTGATTGGATCAGATGTGCAGCTGCTAATGGAGTTACTTGAGAAATCAACACAGTAGTAATCTTCGGCCGTGGCATCTGGTGCAAGTGATTTATGGCTAAAGGTTGTGACTGTTTTCAATGTTTGCCACAATCAGACGTGGCCTCCAACAGCAGATTCATGCTCAACTCAAGAGAACCCTGCTGTGCTAGGAAGCAGTCTAACATAACAATGGAGTGATGGTAAGAGGGACCAGCCTAAGACTGGGTCTAAGAGTATCATCTACAGGTCATGAGTCTTCCAAAATCCATGGCATCCTTTATTCATCAGTGGAGAGCTGCCAAACCAAATAAATGATCTCCTGCTCTCTTTTTCTGTCACCTTCACTATTTCCATTCACTATCACTCGCTACCAGCAGCCAGCTAGTCAGATGACTGCACGCCATTGTGGAGTAGGACCAGCACTTAGATTAGATCATCTCCTTCTTGTCTTCTCTAATACTTCTTTCCAGCCAGAGTTCCTTATTCCACCATATTTAACATAGCCACTAAAACTTGCATTGCTGCTTGTTGTTGCTCAAAGGGTGTGGAGATGCTGGTCTTTAAGTCCCACTGCAATAATCTGCAGTCTGGGCTGCCTACAGATCTATGAGCAGGAAATATGAGTAAAAGATTTTACACCATATGAATCACAGGGAATTGTGGGACAAGACTGATCACAGCCTATTCCGTTCATGCAGCAAAATATATCCCCCTTTTATTTTTTGACTTGCCAGAATTTCAGAATCAATGCTGGTTAGACATTTGTGGTGAAACTAGTCACAAAAGGTAATAATTTACACAGATTTTGCTTAAATTCTCTAGCTTGATTGTAAAATAAAAGTACAAGGTTTGCTTTTCTCAATATTGCGTCACCAACCACACCAACAGCAAGGATTCCAGAATGTCCCTTTGTTTGATGTCCCCTTTAACTGAATGAATCCTTTTCATGATCTTTGGCAATACTTAATAATGCAAGTAGTCAGTGAGTAAATCACAAAAGAATAAGTGCCGGGACCTAAAGTTTGTTAAGAAGCCCGCGGTGCACAGTGTCTAAGGTCTGGGTACCGAATACCAAGGCTGCATAGCCTTGTTTCCACCTCATGACTCTTTCATCCACCACCAGACACTCTCTGCCCCTTTATCTCGCTCTTGCAGGTACCTGCTTCCTCTATTTCTCATCTTTCTTTTTCTCTTCCTCCTTCTGTCCTCCTTTTGCGTTTTTCTCTTGCTTGCTCAAGATCAAAATCTCATGATGAAAAATATGTGCTGGTCTCCTAAAATGAGTGCCGATGGGCCTGACCTGCAAGCCCCGGCTTAAATTATGAGTAAGGCTCCCGGTTTCCCGTTTTTACGGATTTTTACAGATAAATACAGACAGAAAACAATGTGTTTTCTGTCTGCATTTATCTTTAAAAGTGGATAAATACAGAAAATGGTGCTTCTTTTAAGTGGCTCTCAGTGCTTTCTTTCATGAATTACAGGCCATCAGCTAAGCAGATGGACAGCATGGGAAATTAAAAAACAGGATGAAATGTCTTTAAATAACGGAATATGTTAACATATATTCATGGTATAGTGCTAATATCTACCAGTGTATGTATTGTGTAATATTTGGCAGCTTAATTAGCTAAAACACCACAGACATCAAAGTATGAGTGCGCGCCTGTCAGTTAAATAGATAAGGAAATGTACAGTTTTACAACTTCATTTATACGTAAATACAAAATAAATATGGATAAATACAGATAAAATGGCCCAAAAATAAATATGGATAAATACAGACTGAAATGGCCAAAAAATAAATACCATAAAACCAGGAGCCCTAATTATGAACTACCTATAGTAAATGCACTTAAGTGTAACCTTTGGACTCAAGAAGCAGTTTAGTCCTTAGCATTATAGCTTGCCCATTCACACTAAAGGGCCAGAATCGGACCTAAAAGGCTCGGCCACCATGTTTCTGACATATGCCTGCCTTGCTCCTGCCAAACATCTGTGTGTACCCTCTAGCGTCACCGGTCAGTGTTTATTTACACTAATTTTTATATTTTATGCTAAGTAGTGCTAATGCAGCCAATAGAGAAATAATGACACTAAAAAACTCCTGTGGGCAGATCCAAGATGTCACTGAAAATATTTAAACCAATGTCTGAAGAAGGCTTACCCAAAGTCCCTTAAATTAAGCATGACATACATTTTGTTTGCCATGGATGGCTACACATGCCAAACACACCAACCTCAATATGAGTAGTAAGCTGGTTTGCTTGAGTGCAGCCACAGTACTCATTTAAAAAATGAAAAGTGTTCTCCAGCTCTGCAAAGAGAGAAACTCGTACTGAAAAAAAGTGACAAGATAGCCAACCAATGACAAGCAATGGGCAGCCAAAACTCACTGTGAGTATTTTGTATAGTAGACAACAGGTCCTCGACTGCAGACATCTACTACGCCAGACCCAAAAATGAAAGGGGACAATCAGCTGGAAAACAATGTAAAGCAACCTAATTGAATGTTTTGTTTTTTATTTTGTCAATTCAGGCGGGACTGCTGCTGAAAGTATCTATTTCTTTAGCTATGCACTGGATAGCACAAGCACCCACCTCCTTCAAGAAAATAAAACCCCAGAATGCACTGGGCTGGCACAAGCAACGTTTCCATAATTTACACAAAAAACCTTTGAATGCCAAGTGCACAGAGACATTCATTGTTTTACGACATGTCACTTCTGATCGCCTGGCTTGTTTTATATTTCTCGAGGCCGCTTTCACTTCAGATGTACAGTAGAACATTCTGGATGGTTTCTGCTGTTTGCCCTGCAGCCATGTTCCTCTGTGCCCAATTCCAGCTCCCAGGACTGCAAACGCGGCAGATTGCGAACCTTAGGGCAAAAAAATACACTGCACGCTCTTTTTCTTGTTAGATCGCTTTATATGGAGAAACGGAATATTATAAGGACTCTCAAATGCATTTTGGAATTCTGACACTGGCCTCTTCCAAAGAAAGCAGAGTCTTAAGAAAAGAAACCTGTGAGGTCTGAGTGTTCCATTATTGGCGTCCATGGCGCTGCTACAGACCATTACAGTGCTTCATAAATCACACTGACAGCAGGGGGTCGTTATTTAAAACATCGGATTTAAAGCAGAAGTGTTGCCTGGAAAGGTCAATAAAGAGAAAAGAGCCAATTTCGTGCTCTCTTCATTCATCTTTTTTGTATTTCAAGATGGGACATGGACTCCACGCTTTCCAAATCCACCTGTATGTAGTTAGCGGGGATCCTTTTATTCAGCATCGCTTACCTATAAAACACTTAATCAGAACTCTAAAATCAATACCACACACTACTATATGTAATTAAAGAATGATAATGCAATGGAACTTTCAAGAAATGTCCACCTCACTGTTTATTGCCCACTCCAAGTAGGGGTGGACACACTTTGTGTGGGGAGTCTTGACGTGGTGCGCCTGTGGACACTCTGTGTGTTCCGCGTACTCGTCCTCAAGGCTACGTAGAGCCATGAACTTCATTTTCTCACTTGCAGTAATTTTCTGGCACAAATCATTGGGTGTTCCAAAAAAGAGGGCCCGCACCACAGGGAGCATGGGTCAGGACGCAGGTGAGTTGCCAGCAATTTGAAGGAGGCCCTAAGCATGCATCCTGCTTGGCCATGCACATCTTACTGTTGAATCCTGAAAGAGAAAGGCCACTTTGCACAGTGCCATGGCCTGAACATGACAGTCTCAAAGTTTTATGGCCCCACAGATTGCATTGACTGCTTCCAGTAGTGGTGGGCACTGCCATATAGTTAAGAAACGGTGTTTTTGAACAAAAGCAAACATCAGTCATAGCGGTTACGTGCTCCGACAATCTTATGTGAGAGGAGTGACACAACGTAAAGAGGAGGGACCAGGATAATAATACAATAAGGTTTTGCCTTCCAGACCGTTACCCCATAAGCCAAATATGCAAAATAGAAGACTAACTTCTCAAGCATCAAATGACTAGTACTTGATAGTCCCTACCTGGCCAGACCACCTTTACATCTTTTTACAAGTACCCAGAAGGTATTTTATTACTTATTGTAAGATTTTTAATGAATCAAACAATAAATATTTATACTTACATACAGTACCCAGAAGGAACACTTTTCCTGAGATGGCTAAATTGCTGAAAAGTCTTACCTAATTGCAATGAGCACCATCTTTCAGGACAACTTGGTCCTCCCTTCAGTTCGCCTTTATCTAACCATGCACCTCACTACACAAATCATTTCCAGTGCACAGAAGAGAAAGGCCATGCACAGGCAATAGTATATCTCCTTTGGCCATTTAATGTAATGACCAGTGCAATTTTAGGAGGATGCAAAATTGAACAGGTCAGCTTGGCTTTCTAGCCTGGCTTCTGATCACAGCAAGCATCCTCTTTAACCTGCTGTGCTTCACATTCACTACACGCTCGGGCTTCCTGTCTAGCAGACAAAATTTACCACTTGTGTTTTTTGTGATCAGTCAATGCATTCAAGGTCAAATCCCTAGGCTTTGCTTGCTCTCCAAGGTTCAGTCATTGATTAGATGTATGAGCAGTCGGGATTCAGAATTCTTCTACTCTCTGGGGATAGGAGTTGGCCTAACGGCTAGGGCGGTTGACCTCAAATCTGGGGACCGGGTTTGAGTCTCGGCAAGGACGCAGCAGCATCCTGTGATTTTGGGCAAATCACTTAATGTCCCCGTGCCTAACAAAATGGATGTGTCCTCATGTAACGCAACTGGTGCTTTTGTAAAGTGCTCTGATACCCGATATATAAAACTCAGTAAAAAACAAACAAAAAAAGATGTTCAAGAGCAGTCGTAATTCGGAATGCTTCTACTCAAGACGTTCAAGAAACAACTGTATCTGGCACATTCTAGAACCACATGGATTGACCGCTGCACTTCAATACTTATGTAATAGCATCGGTGTGATGCTACTGTTTGAAATAATAATTGACTTGGTGAGCCACTCCCACACACAGTTCATGGATTTGGGACAGTCATTTCCGGAGCTCGCATGCAGGGCCACTCTGGTAAAATACCCTCATGCTCATTACTATTTTTAATATTTTTGGAATAGTCACTTATGAAGTCTATTGTCCTAGTATTCTCTCCCTACTTTTGTGCCCCTTACACTCAACAACTCAACCATAGGATATCCTCTATTTACGGCTCAAATCCTCCAATTAAACTGGCTAATACCACAAAATGCATTATTTTATTTACTCTGAATAATGCCCACTAATACGCTTGATAGACATCTAATGTACACTTTATCATGTGATTCTGTGGAGTACA
This sequence comes from Lissotriton helveticus, assembly GCF_964261635.1. Taxonomy (NCBI): domain Eukaryota; kingdom Metazoa; phylum Chordata; class Amphibia; order Caudata; family Salamandridae; genus Lissotriton; species Lissotriton helveticus. Next base: position 217,789,049 of record NC_136058.1, read on the forward strand.
AAAACCTGACTTAAATCGCAAAAAATGTGCAAGTCCCTGGTTCGTTAGAAAGGCGCTCATTATGAGTTAATTTGTTCACTGAATTTTCTTAAGTCCCCCCACGTACTGAATAGAAATGAGCCATGTATATGCCTAGTCCATGCCATTCTATTGCTTGTCAGCACCTTTTGCCAGAGGGGTCATGACCTACGACCAGGTACTGCCGAGTCCCCCGCCCCAAGTTCATATCCCTTCGCCATCATGACCCCCTGGGTACCACAAACCACCTCCCCTTCTCCCCTGAGGCATAGATATAAGGTCAACACAATTTTCATGGGTTAGGGGGGTGCACAGACATAATATCGACTCCAAAATATCGTTTGGACAGAATATCGAGTTTTAAATATCGTTTGGAGAAAATATCGACAGGACAGAATATCGACTGCCAAAATATCGTTTTTAAGGTAAGTGAAGTAATATCGACTGTAAATAATATAGAAAGTGAAAATATCCAAGTATATAATCTAGATAGTAAAAAATATAGTTTTTTAAATAATATGTAATTATTTATAGTGTTTTTATGTTATAATATGTGTGAAAAGTGTCATTTTATGTTATAATTATTTTTAATTAACTGTAGCGGGTTGTGGGTTTATAGGGGAATAGGGTGGGAAGTAATTTAATTATAATTAATTAAATATGTGAATTTATTAATTGGTAGTAATAATTAATTAATTGGTAATTAAATAATATATGTTAATTATTTAAAATTTAATTGGTAATTAATTTAATTTAATTTATTAATTGCTAATTATGTAAATTAAAATAATGTATTTCCTGTAGCGGGTTGTGGGTTTATAGGGGAATAGGGTGGGAAGTAATTTAATTATAATTAATTAAATATGTAAATTTATTAATTGGTAGTAATAATTAATTAATTGGTAATTAAATAATATATGTTAAATATTTAAAATTTAATTGGTAATTAATTTAATTTAATTTATTAATTGCTAATTATGTAAATTAAAATAATGTATTTCCTGTAGCGGGTTGTGGGTTTATAGGGGAATAGGGTGGGAAGTAATTTAATTATTATTTATTAAATATGTAAATGTATTAATTGGTAGTAATATTTAATTAATTGGTAATTAAATATTTGTTAATTAATTAAAATTTAATTGGTAATTAATTTAATTTAATTTATTAATTGCTAATTATGTAAATTAAAATAATGTATTTCCTGTAGCGGGTTGTGGGTTTATAGGGGAATAGGGTGGGAAGTAATGTAATTATTATTTATTAAATATGTAAATGTATTAATTGGTAGTAATATTTAATTAATTGGTAATTAAATAATATTTGTTAATTAATTAAAATGTAATTGGTAATTAATTTAATTTAATTGATTAATTGCTAATTATGTTCAATTAAAGGGGTATTTTTAGGGTTCAGGGTCAGTTTTTAGTTTTTGGGTAAAGGGGTATTTTTAGGGTTCAGGGTCAGTTTTTAGTTTTTGGGTCAAGGGGTATTTTTAGGGTTCAGGGTCAGTTTTTAGTTTTTGGGTAAAGGGGTATTTTTAGGGTTCAGGGTCAGTTTTGGGTTTTTGGGTAAAGGGGTATTTTTAGAGTTCAGGCTCAGTTTTTAGTTTTTGGGTAAAGGGGTATTTTTAGGGTTCAGGGTCAGTTTTGGGTTTTTGGGTAAAGGGTTTTTTTAGGGTTCAGGGTCAGTTTTGGGTTTTTGGGGTACAGGGGTACAGTGTAAAAATAAAGTAAAATTAAATTTACATTAATTTAATTTAATGAAATTAAATTGAATTAAATTATATTTAAATAATTTTAAATAATTTAAATTAAAAAAATTATTATATACTTACCAATACTTACGTTGTAATGGTAGTGCGTTGTAAAAGTTGCGTTGTAACGTCATATATCCACTGTTGCACTCTTTGCAGTGGGAATAGTAATTTTTACTCTTTTGTATTTGTACGTTAATAATATTGGCTATTATTTAATTAAATGTTGTTACTATATATATATATGTTTTAAGAAATATGATAAAAAAATATTATTTTTTTAATTTCATTAATTATTTAAATATTAAAAGTTATTTTAAGTATTGTTAATTATATTTTAGTAATTAATTTTTTATATTAATGTAATTAAACATTGTTTTTATTAAAGTCGATATTTTTTACAACTATATTTTTGTAAACGATATTTTGTACTCGATATTTTTGTACTTACCTGTTTGTACATACAAACTCGATATTTTGGTTGTAGATATTTTTTCCTCGATATTTTGGGTAGTCGATATTTTGGCAGTCGATATTATTTCAGTGATCCGTTAGGGGTCGGAAAACCCCGGCCATATTTTAAATGATAAAAAACATATTCAACATTTTTATATTTTCAATACACAGAAAACCCGACCATCAGTACAGAAGTTTCATACATCAACCAATTTTACATATACAACGTATTTACAATTATTTGGAATGGCTAACCTTAACATATTGTCTAAAACATAGTCATTCCAAACCTAAAACTAAAGTATGTACAATATTATTTTCTTCATATCCCAAATTGAGTCTAATGGCAAGGTCATGATTGGTCCAACTCTGTTTCTAGATCCATCTCTCCTACTCGAGTGACCTTGCGCAGGAGGTCTGGTTGCCCAGGAGATAACCTCTCTCGGGCACCCCTATGCCCTGAAATACTACCTCCAAGGGGCTGTGCTGTTATGCCAATTTGGCGGCCATGCACCTGTGCAGGGATTGGCACAAACGGCCTGCTGGAAGCGGAACTTCTCCACCCCCCCCCCGCACTCTCAAGCCTACCGGCCCAAAACACCCCCTGGAGTTCCATGAGAGCCCACTGCCCCCCCCCCCCCATGTGTCCCGATTAACAATGGTGATGCCTACTAGGGACTGTAAAAGGCCCCATCACTCATGACCTTACTGCTGACCAAGGATACCATCGCATAAAATTCAACAATGAGCGGACCTGCAATAGATAAAAAAAATATGTAAAACAGTACCAAATGCGATAAAAACATTCACAACCTGAAAGAGAAATGTGGAGACAACCAGTAATGGAACACTCATTAAATCTGCTGCTGTAGTGTAGTTCCTATCATCCCAATAGGCTCTGCGCATTGGAATAATATCTTCAATAGTATAGACCTAGGGCAGAGGTTAACTAGGTCTTCTACCGACGATATTAGACTTAAAGTTTTGTGTTTGCCAGCTAGCTCAGAGTTCACTAGAAACTTTCTCGAATAGGCAAGGAGGATTTTAACCTCCCTGGATAGACAAGAAGGGATTTAGTTTCTGACAACCATAGAACATGACAACTTTGCTCTCCCCTAATCAAGAGTGTATCTCTAGAGTCGTGTGAAAACAAAAGACAACTTATTTTCCTCAGTCAGTTCAGTGCATTCTTAGTTTCACCAGATTGTAGAGAAAAGGAAAAGACGGGCGTGTTCAATAAAAGATGTTATTTATTGATCAGTCTCCTTTCTCATACAAGAGAAATGAATCGCTATTATTGTAATACTTATAGTTAAGTAAAGTGCATACAGTAAAGACAGAATTATAAAATAATACTGTAAAAGCATTGATATGGTTTCTAAGCCATATGATACCTTAAAATAGATAAAATAGATACATACATATATACATTTGACTAATCATACTCAACTGGTGCTTCTAACCACGCCTACCCCAGTGTACCTGACCTAAGCCTAATACGTGGGCGGGAGTAGATAAGTAGCAGTTTAAGTTAAGTTTGTTTGCCAAGGGACTGATTCGAGAATTCTCTGCAAGGGGTTATTCAGTTCTGTACCTGAGATCTAGAATGATGCAGGGCTGGTATCTCTTATCCCAGGTCTTGATATTCCAGCTGCCTGCGAGGGCTGCTTGGAAGCGCCGGAGCTGGATTTCTCAGCAGGAGAAAGGCAGCGTCTCGTTCTCAGCGCGTCAGGAAGGCGGGGCAGCGCCTGTGGGCTTCGCTCTCTGCTGGGCTCCTCGGCACGTCTCGCTGCCTCGATCTCGTCACCACCGCATGTGTTTGCTTAAGGCAATGTCGGTAATATTTATACCTGAAAGGTGCCGAGATTGACGTAAGGATGGACATATATACGTCAATAAGAATGTCATATGAACGGGCTCGTTCGCACATTCTTTTGCTGAAGTTCTCTGTGAAATCAAAACAATGGCTATGGGAATTTCCCAGGTCGCTGTAGGTTTGATTTGTTTTGAGAACTCCATATGCCTTATCACGGGCTGGAGGAATATCGCTTGTCTAATTAGATGGCATGCGTTATGACCTAATCAGATAACGCGCTTCTGTGCCGTGGTGTGGCTTAATCAGATAACGGTTTTTGCACCGTTAGATGGCTGCTAGTTAATTATTAACCAGACCAGGGTCAGGAATAGGGGAATCGATACAGTACCTATAGGAATACATCACACTGCCTCAGGGGATGGTGGGAGGGCAATTGAAAATACTCTGTCACGTAGACGGATCCATTGTCAGCTGCGGAGCGGCGAGGAAAAGACAGTCCCACCTGTCTGTAGCCCCCTTTGAAGGGTCCGCGATCAGGGTTGGAGATAATTGAGTAATTGATTGCTTCCGGGACAAGCCCTCTCTTGTCCAATCAGGGGCAAAGGTTGGGGCTGGTGCCAGCCACGTCACCAGCGGTATCACCAGCCCAGCCCCACTATGGCTTCGGGGACCGGCACAACCGCCATAGCCATGAGAGTTCTGAATGCTAATGATTAGTTATGACAGTACTTCTCCAACTTTGAGAGAATGGTGAAAAGTCATCAGTTATTGCATGCTTGTGAGATTAAAAATCCGTTACAGTGAGGAGTTTGATGTTCACTAGACATATCTGGTGAAGAAGTGGGAGGCAGAATTTAGGTTATGTCATATCATGTCTAAAGTTACAGACTCAGGAAAAGCAGAGGCCTGCGTGCTATATCAAGGCGAGGCAGGATGCTGACCCGGTGATTAAGGTGCTGACTTTGGATAACAATGATCTGGGTTCTAATCCTAGATTTGACATTTTATCAATTGGTGTACCTGATATTATGAATAGGTTTACTGTATTGATATTGTTTTGTTCTGTTCATCACCAATCACCTGATTTAATAGACTATCATCTTCAGTGTGGAAAGTTTACAGTAGAAATGAGGTGTTTACAAATAAATATATTAAAAACAATTATTTAAGTAGTACCAGATGCCGAGGCAGATACTTGAGTTTATTGTCCAGAATGAGGTTGCACAGCTGTCTGTTTCTTTAATATCTTAGTAAAAGTAAAAAAATGACTTCTGTAAAGACTTTGCCTTTAAATAGTTTCAACACCCTGGGATTAAAAAAATAATATTTGTAGACAAAACTTGAGCTGGAAGAGCAGAGAGTTCAGCAGCTTAGATGGTAACATCTAAGCGGCTGGTAACACATGAAAGGGGTGGGGTTAGTGAAGTGCCCCACCCCTTCCAAAAACAGACAACAAACAAGCATGCAAAAAAAGACGCACTGACATGCATTACAATAATATTAAAAATAAAATAAATGTACATCCACGGGCTGCATCCTGCATGTTCCGCCTGGCTCCGAGCACAATTCAAACTGCAAACCTCCCTAAGCACCCTGTTGCTGCTCATGAGAGCAGCTGCATGATTGGATGGAGCAGGCTGGCTAGACGTCCATCAGGCCCCAGCGGCCTGTGCTTGGTCTCCACCCAGCTGTTAACGACAGCTGGGTGGAGATCTGCAAAGTGCGCATGTCAGGCTGGTCATCATAAGACAGCCGGCTAAACTGACGTGTACTTTGAAGTGTCTGTCCAGCCTTCCTCTAGTCCTTCATGCTGTCAATCAGCAGCAGAGGACAGGGCACGCCCCCATTTCTTGGACTCCCTCAGAGGCAGACTGAATGACGGCTGCAGCATGCCGCCTGAAAAATAAAATGGCAATGAAATTATTTCACTGCCATTTTATTGTCCACATTTACCCCAGCTCCCACCGGGCAGGGGTGTGACGCTCTCCTGTCCTCAAGAAGAAACCGCCACTGTGTAGATGTCATTTCCTAAATTCCATTTTTGGCACATTTCCTTAGATCAGCATCTTTCCAATAGCAGCTATCATGGTTCACATGTGATACTCTTTCTCAATCAGAAGTTGTCTGACCTCCCTTCTAGTAAAGTCCCTGCAACCACATTCATCTTCAAAATAACCACAAAATACTAGTAGACTAGGGATGCACAACGTTTTTATTACTCGAGCGAAATCTTGTGTAGATTATGATTATTTTCCTACCCGAACTTCATGGAGTTTCCCACTCATCCGATGTCTACTGTATCACATGGTGCCACCCCCCACAAACTAACACTATTTCCTTGCAAGTGCTAGTCGCTTCTGAAAATAGGTGGGCGTTTTCTGGATGGATGTTGGCCGCAACTTAAAACGGATGCAAAAGCCTCCATTTTAATCTGAAAGGCCACTTTCAGTAAGCTTTCCTAGCTCGGAGTAGTTATTGCAGTATTCACAAGATTTTTGGGAAGTACCAGTCAGATGGACCTCACAACGCATTGTTTGCTGATCTTGGTTTTATATTACTAACACCATTTGCATCGTGGGACTTTTAGTTTCATTTTTATCTTTATGGGGCTGAGATTAACAATACCAAAATGCAAAGTGCTATTGGCTTAAAAAAAATATGAATAAAGGTGTCGCGCATGACACGGAGCCAGTTGGCAACTATGCATAAAGCTCTGCGCAGGAGGCTGCTGGCACCAACAGCAGACATTGAGTACAGGTTTAGAGGCAAATGTAAAATGTGTACATCGTAAAAAATTTTAGTGCACAATAAAAAAGTCAAACATCTAACATTAATTAAAGTAATGTACTGAAGGAGCATTCCGCAGTATTTAATTATGAATGTGTGTTGCTGTTTGGGCTTTCGCCAACATAGCACTTTTGACCACAAATCCCGTGCTCTGTGATGTCAGTGAAAGCCGTCAAAGTAATTTTAAAGTTGTATATTATTTATTTGGCACTCTTCATTTTTATGATGGACGTTATGTCATATATAATATTACAAACCTATAAAAAGAGTATTCAACGTGGATGAGAAATTAAATTAAGTAAGCCAACAAGCAAAGACTCCACACACTCCAGAGATTTCAGTGTTACTCAGTCCTTTAGTGATAAATGACTGGTTAAATGGAGAGCTTGATGTCATTTTTTCTTTTTAAATTGAGTGGAAAACGACCCTCTCAGCAATTGAAAATCTGATTTTTCCAGTTCTTTTCGTACATATTGTCTAAGTTATAAGTCCGGCACAATTGACATTGTGAAATGGTTTCATCATTTGGCGAGCTCTAATTTGGACCATAAATATTTAGTCATGCAGTGACATAATCTACCAAACCACAGGGAATATTAGCAAGAACCTCGTTGAAATTATTGCTGTTTTAAAATCAGCGATAATGGGCTTGCTAATATGTGTTGTAGAATTCCAATAGAAGCCCAGGTTAGATGTCCTGCACATCTAACCTGGGCTTCTATTGGAATTCTATAACGCATATTAGCAAGCCAATTATCGTCGTAATTTTAACGAGATTCTTGCTAATATGCCCCCACATTTTATGTCCTCTTTTTTCTCCAAAATCTTCACATACATGTTGTTCTCAATGTCAAAAAAGTGAATTTTACAAAAGCCATTTCCAAGTCTTCAAGCTGCATGGTGTTTGTTGTTACTGCAATCTTTCCATCTGTTTCTTACTTATCTTCATTGTTTTTTCAAAACAAATGTGATGTTCCTCCACCAGTGTAGTTGAACGTCTCCAGGAACGTTAAATATAATATTAATTTTGAGATTTTATAAGCTGATGAATGTCTGCTTTTGCTGCTTCATAAAATTGAATTATTTACAAAAGTCTCCTTATTCAAGAATGATGTGATCAGTTGTAGTTACAACAATGTCTAATATTATTCAGTTAAGATACATATTCTGCAAGAAATTCTAAAATCCTAAGTCCGTTTTAAAATGTTATTTTTCTGGTGTATCCCTAAACATATCAAATTTGATTTAGCACTCATCTTTGGATTCACGGCATTCCACAGTCTTGCCCTCCTAAGGACAGGCCTTCATGTATAAGTCACATTTAGGTTTTCCTCTTGCTTAAGTGTGCAGGTACTGAGCACAGATTCGTTGCTGGAGCCTCATTGGATGTCCGGTTGAGCCTGCACTCTCAACTTTTGCTTTTTTTTGAACAATACAGCAAAACTTGAATCTGAACTTAGCATTCACAAAATAAGTCATGAATTTACTTAGGGATGGTTTAATGTGGTCATGTTTTGGGAGATTCAGGCACATTCTGGCTGTTTGGGTTTGTTTACTATTAAACCTGTCGACAGACTTAAATGAAATTGCAGTAATAAAGGTGTGCCGTAACAAAGACTTTCCCGAGCTCCTCTTGGTTGTTAGTGTGGAGTTTAAGGATGAGGTTTTCGACAGAGACATATTGTCCCCCATAGGTGAACCAAGGCTTCAAGCAATAAGAAGGGCCATACGCCAGGGTCAGCTCCTTCCATCATCTGAGTGTTAGAATTAACTCATTTTAGAAAGAGGATGCTCCCTTTACTCAGAGGAGCATGTGGTCCACTCATGAAGTAGTTTTGGCTTCATTGTCTGGTCTGTGTGCATCTAGAAGTAGATCTGAGAGTTATCAATGTGCATTTTGAAGTTCACTCCATATTGCGCAAGAAACTGCCCCAGGAAGCGTACATAGATGTTATAGACTAAGAACAGCATGACAGTTACTAATGTACGCTGCATGGTACCAATCCAGAGGCTGACTCTAATGTGTCACTCCTTATTGTGTGGCTATAATTGAATATAAAAGCATTGGATCCATGCCAGGGTGGATTCAGGCAGTCTACATGCATCACCAATGTCATTCATTGTGTGCATGTGTGCATGTGTGGTGTATGCATGTGTTTGTGTGTGTGTTTATGTGTCTCCAATAGCATGTTGTTAGAGCCATAGGTTTTTGTGTCCTTAAGTCTTCCACAATCTCATATTACCAGGTTTTGTTTATCAAGTTACTGTGAGTTAAGTTATAGCAATTTCTGCTATTAAATTGCTTTCAATACCATTTAGACAATGGTTGGAAAGTGTTGTTAACTAATATAACTCATTGTAAATTTCTTCAACTGTGTTTTATGAAGCTCCCCATAGCCTCTTAATCTTATATTCAACCTCTTTCTACATCCAAATTGACCCTGCAGGGTAATGACTTGAAAGTCTATTTTCTCAAACTGAAAAAATGGAGCTCATAATTCACTCACCTATATACTCCTTCTCACCTATGTCTGCCATCAATTCAGTGGACAAATAAAACATTGCACTTCCAAGAATCATTCCAGATTCCAACACTGTTTTGTCTGTATTTTCATTGCAGATGTTATATTGTCTAATTTGCTGATAAGTACAATACCTTAAGAAATCATGCCATCTAATGAGAGGAAAATTAGACAGTGAAATAGTATCTTACAACATTGCCTAGGTTTCTAATGATGTTTTCTCTGTTCTTCTATTTTGACTACATAGCGTTGAGAGATATGTTATTTCACCCTTCAGCCTCACGATACCCACATGTGCCTACATGGACCATAAAGACACCAACAATTCGAAGCAAAATTCCCTTAATCTATTGAATTGATGTGAGTTAAGGGACTCACACTGATGAAATGTAAGGTCCCAAGAGGGAGTAACCTGTAGTTCCTGCACATAGATTTCCATGCACATTAATATAGACTTTTGATGAGAAAACTTCAAATGTTTGAATATAAACATGTTTATATTGATGTTGGCAATAAACAAGCAACAATGACAGGTACAGCACTCCTAGCAGGTCTAGAAACTATTTGAATATTTAAAAAAATATTCTAAAAAAGCATACATTTCAAAAACACTTTCCTCTTTCTTGTAAATTAAAAGGAAATATTTCTATCCTTGTTACAATAGTAATTGTTATTGATGGCGATGCTCCTTTCACCTATCCTTTAACAGGACGTTTCACAAGTGCCAAAATATCAATCATTCCTGCTGCTTACTCAATTGTAAGCACATTGATTTAAAATTGTAAGGCAAATCAATATAACCACATTCATCCATTTGTCTCCTAAAACCCAATATCTTCCACAAAATAGCGCTCTATTTTAGTTGATTTGTGTATGTGTGTACGGGCTTTTGGTGCACAACCCAATTTCTTGGATTCACCATATATATTTATATATATATATATATATATATATATATATATATATATATATATATATATTATATATATATATATATATATATCGCAGCACATATCAACTCCATCCAGTTGAAAAAATGGCAAGCACGCTGGTATCCGATTTCGTGAATGATTTAATGCAAACCCCCTTCACCCCAGACAGACGCGTTTCGCTATACAAGCTTCGTCAGTGTCAGTTTGTGTACAAAAAAGGTTGCCATTTTAAACCCCACCAGTCATTGCTTTCTTCATCAACATAGAAGATGGTATCAATGGTAAAAGCAGTGTCCATCTTACAGTGTATATGACTCTATGCATTTCATTGGTTAAAACGGCCAGTGATAAATTTTTTGAAACAACAAACAATTCATTATTGAAGTACATTCCAGAAAGAAATTATTCATGTGCATTGATACACAAAAACTGCAAGACAAAAATTACGCATTCCTTAAATGTTCGGGGTGTATCCCCCACTTATTGTCTTTTGTAATTTTTTATGCAGGATTCGGTCCCAATACAATTTTTCATTTGGGTGGTGTTGCCCTGTATGGGCATTGATTTATTTTCGGGTGACCTGAGCTGTACTGACTCATGTTAGATATACGGGTTCTTGGAGAATACAATTATTGTTATAGATTTTAATTGCAATTATTCTACAGGTGGGACGGGCTTGTAGTACACATGGTCCCATGTGTGAATTTACAGGTGAACCCACATCTCCTCATCATTATTGAGACCCCAAGGTGTCATTGTTTTGAGGTAAATAATCAGACCCCCCAGGATATAGCGGCATGGATTAGCAAATTTAGCGGCACAAAAATGGAAATTTAGCGGCACAAATATGGAAATTTAGCGGCAATTGTGCGGCATTTCATTTGGCCCTGGACCTTGATAAAGCGGCCTCCAGTGACCCTATCCGTCACCCGCCCTTCCTTACACTCTTTTTGCCTCCCAATTCTCCCTCTCTTAGTTGTGTTTTGCCGCTTTTAGCTCCTCTATCTTCCTTCCTGTTTCACTCTTTCCACTGTCCCATTCAGCTTTCTGTTTCTCATGCCCCCTCCTCTGTGTCTCATTCACTCATCCTCTCTCTTTCTCTCACACACATCTTTCTCTTCTTATCGATATCTCTCTCAGCCCAGTCTCTTCTCCCCCGTCCCTCTCTCTTTCCATCTTTGGATCTCTCTAGTTCTCTCTTGTCGCCCTCTCTCCCTACCTCACCCTATCTTCTCTCTAGCTCTCATACTTTCGTTCTTCCAGACACTGTCTTTCTTCCCCTTCCTCTCTCGCCCTTTCTCGCGCATTCACCCTCCCTCTTTCTCTCCCGCTCACGCCTCTCTACTTTTCTCCACCTTTCACTTTCATTCGCCCAGTTTCTCTCACCCCCTACTACCCTTTACTTCTTTCCCACCTCTGACTTCTTTGCTCACTCCCCCTCTCTTTCACCCCTTCTTTCTCATCTCACCTGCCCCATACCCTCAGGTTTCATTCTTGCTCCCCCTCTTTACCTTTGTGCTCCACCTTTCACCTTTATCCTCCCATTTTCTTTCATTCTACCCTTTCCTTCTAAACCCAGCCACTCTCCCTTTCTTTTACCCCTTTCTTCTCCCCCCACATGTGCCTCCACCCCCTCTTTCTCTCTCCCTCCTGTCTGTGGTCCTCCGTGCAGGAAGCCGATGGTAACTGCTGCTCGCATCCTCCGGAGAGAAACCCCGGGGTCTCGCAGAACTAGAGCAAGAAAAAAGAAATAAACCAGCTCTAGAAATTAGCCGGAGGAGGAGAGGGGGGGGGGGGCTTCTCCCCAAATGAAGGGCAGAAACCATCAGCACGTGAGGGGGCCTGGCTGCCCCCTGCCTCCGTGCCCTGTTTGTACGTCTGAGGTGCTGTGGGGTCTCTGCCTCTTATGCACTTTGTAACACAAATCCACCGGCTCCCAGAGGTTCATCCTTCCTCACACAGGTCAGCGAACAATCACCCTTTCTATTCTTTCCCATATCGACCCTCGGCTCCAGGGGAGAGGGCGGGGGCTCGCCCCAGTCACCGGGAGGGTCTCCAGCGGGAAGCCAGACGCGGGAGGGGCACTTCAAAGCCCGTCGCAGTGAGCTGCTAATGCCCCATTAAGCCCGGAATGTTTTTCTTTCTTCCTTCTGTGTCCTTCCCGCGCGCCCCAATAAACAACGTAGGTCAGACCCCCCCCAGGATATAGGCGGCTTTTGTAAAAATGCCGCGATTTCTACAAAAAGTGCCGATTTCGCGGGCACTTTTGTAAAAATCGCGGCATTTTTACTAAAGTGCCTATTTCGCGGCAAATCGCGAAATCGCGAAATCGCGATATCCTGGAGGGTCTGAATAATATATCTAGACTCTAAAATTCGGAGTGCCTTTTCCCTGTCCCCCCCTCGTTCTAGGCGGGTCACTTGATCTATACAATAGTAACTTAGGAGGTCCCTATTGCTCTGGTGGTGTTCCGAAAAGTGGCAAGCAACCGGATAAGATCTATCCTTATTTGCGATTGCTCGCATATGTTCCAAAATCCTAAGTTTAGTAGGGTTGATAGTACTCCCTATATATCGTATCTTGCAGGGGCATTCTAGGCAAAAGATCGTATAATCCGAATTACAATTTAAGAGTTTTGTTATTTTTCTGTTTTGTTCACCTGTTCCCGTTCTACCTGGATAGTCAGAGGCTTTTTGCTGTATTTACATGCTTTCCAGCGGAGATAAGGAAAAAAACCCTTCACGCGTGTTAAATTCGGGGGCTGAATTTTGGATGAAAAGTGACTGTGGACTAGATGGTCCGACAATGATTGGCATCGGCGGAATGTAATTAGAGGTCTATCTGAAAGATGTGTTTTCAGGACGTTGTCAGTGGCTAGAATAAGCCAGTTTCTCTTAAAGCTTTGGGCCAGCTCACCAGATTTTGTATTAAAGTTGGTGATCATTCTTACCTGGTCCTCATCTTTTTGGGCATTTTTGACCATCAGGAGATCCCTCCTATTTACTATTGCCACTTTTTCAGCAGGCAACTTAAGTATGTTATTGGAGTACCCCCTATTTTGGAACCTTCTATTAGCCTCAGTTTGAGCCTGTTGGTAATGTGTATCTGTTGAGCAGTTTCTTTTTAATCGTAAAAGTTCCCCATAGGGTACATTTCTGATCAGACTCTTCGGATGATAACTTGCCGCATGCAGCACGGCATTTCCCGCCGTAGGTTTCCTGTAAAGTCTTGTCTGTAGAGTATTATTTTGTATAAATACCTCCAGATCCAAATAACAAACACTGGTCGTACTTATTGTGCTGGTAAATCTCAAATTCCGGTCATTATTATTTAAAATGGCGATGTACTCCTCAGCCGAGGTTTTGTCGCCACGCCACACAATAAACAAATCGTCTATATACCTAGTCCACAGTAAAATCTTGTCATTCCATCTGTCATTAGCCAATCCCCATGCCTCGTGCTTCTCCCACCAGCCAACGAACAAGTTCGCATAGCTGGGGGAGAAGCACAAGCCCATCGAGGTACCCCTGATTTGCTTGTACAGCTGGCCTGAAAAAATAAAGATGTTATTGTACAGGCAAAACCGCATCATGTTCAACAGCATACTACTATGTGCCCTATATTTATCTGGTTTCTTATCAAGAAACCACTTAGTAGCCATCAAACCATCTTTATGGGATATGCAAAAAAAACAAAAATATATATATATATATATATATATCTCCAAAAAGGTTCCTCTCATGGTAGAAAAGAACGAAGAGACCAAGGGGGTACTGAGGGAGGGAAGCTTTATTCTTGCGAGCACAAGCATGACGCGCTTCGGCTAACTGCCTTTATCAAATGCTGACTCTCATCCCCATTCCCCGCCAGCAGTCCGTACAAGTACCTCCAGTCGCCTCATCTCTTATAGTCCTCCTGATAAGTCGATCCGCATCACCTGCAAATTTGTAGTTCGTGTGGTGAACCACATATCCCAGCATGCACTGCACCGCATGCTCAGTAGGTGACGCATCCGACAACGGTGTACTCTGCAACGATCAGGATTATGCAGAAGCGCTGTGTTAAACTGCTGCAGTCCGGGTATTAAAAACAAAGTTCTCCTCCCGCGTCCCCTCTACGCCTCAACCACACATGTCCGCTCCTAGGGGAGGCCTGGGAAACTCCAACACAGTGGCATATATATATATATATATATATATAGTCTGTGCAATCCAGCCTCACCGTATTTACCATCTTTTTCTGCCATTCCTACATTTTTCCCATAATATCACCTTGAGCCTCAGTGTTGTGCAATGAGTACAAAACGAGGCTTCTCTCATGAAGCTGGGTCAACAACCACATGATCACAGACTCCTCCATTAGCTCCCAGTAAAAGAAAGTTTTTTTAATTAAAACTCTGTATTGTTCACAAGGTTCTTTCTGACCAAACTCTGAAATACATCTCCTGTCTATTTGTGCCATGCCACCTGACTTAAATCCATAGTTTATTTAGTCAAGGTGCGCTGTCTCAATATCGAGTTAGATAAAAAAAGATTCAGAGTAAACTCTCTTAAATACCAGGACTCCTCCCTATAAAACTCTTGACCCATTCACCTGAGGCCTGATAATGGCTATACCAAATCCAGGAAATTTCTTAGAAAAGGAATCTCTTCACTGTGGCATTTGGACAGATCCATTGTCTTGGGAGAAGTGTCAGAGTGATATGCACAAGTCCTACTAGTCAGACTCCTAAGTCCAGATCCCTTCTGAACTAGGCTTTGGACTTCCTCATATTCATACTCAATGTTATTTCATCTGTGTAAATTTTCTAGTGGGACCGTTGGACATCATTTAGATTGGGTTTCATCCATTCTATACATTGTATCTTCCTGTTCTCCCACCAGTACCCACCTTAGTCCACTAAGTAGAGTGGCTAGTAGCCCTTATAAAAACACACAATAAAATAAAATAACTTTTTTACAGTCTTTCTGGAGTAGGTAGACTAGGTGGATTTACTATTTTCTGGACATTCCTGGCAACCTTAGGCCCCGTAATCATCCTGTAATCCTTTGATAGAGAAATATCTGGATTTCTAGCTTATTTATTGTCTCATGCCTGTATTCAGGATTTTGGACTTGACATATAAAGTACTTTCTTGAAATTACCAAGCAAACAATTTTGAGGGTTCAGTTCAGTTTAAATGCAGTTGTTGTTTTCGTGCTACCACTGTATAAAATGGCTTTGCTGAAAAACTCTGTAACACACATTTTCAAAAAAACTGAACACATATGGCTATACAACTGGTGGAGTCATTGTGCAAGTGAGCTTATAGATGCCTTAAGAGTCTTAAAAAGCTAAACGAATATCAGTGGGAAGAAATGAAGTGTTGAGTTTGGAGTACTGGAAAACACCAAAACACAAGAAGATGTCCAAAGAAAGGAAAAGTTCATTTTAAAAATTGCAAAAAGTCATGTCAATTCAAATAATGACCATTGTGGACATGTTTTACAATGATTTGAATTGTAGTGCCTTTACACATCCTCTCTATAAATAGCACAACAATCTAATAATAAAATCAGCAGACCTAGCGAGAGCAAAAAACAATTACTGACATCCTGTCTCTTAGAGTAGTAAACATAAAGGGGTCAATGCTCAATCGATTATTAAGTAAAATATAAATTATATTTATACAGTGTTGAAAACATGCCCCAATTTGCCCAAATACAAATGAACGAGGATACCCTTCCTAACAAGCAATAGTTTTCAATATCTTCTTCCATAAAAAAGAAGCAGAGCGGATATTAATTGGAAATCCATATAGGTGTCGGTAAAGCAGCCTTCCTTCTAGTGAATTTTTACGACAGTCTGCAATCTAAGCCAGACACTGTTTCACATGGAAGTTATATCACATCTATCCTTAATGTACACATTTTTGCCGATGTGGATGATTTATTTATCGGAAAATGCTGTTAGAAAAACAGCGGCTCTTTAGACTCCAAAAGATAAACAAAAATAATTTTCAAACCTTTTTCAAAATAATAAAACAATCTTTTAGAATTTGTCGTATACTTTCTCAGCCTTGTCTTGTTTTATAGACTTTCCTTTCCCATCTCTATCTCCTTGCATCCGCCCCAGTGTGGGCTAATGACCTGCTGGCAATTACATGATGGACTCAGCATAACAAAGGCAGTGTATTATCACTTGCTCTCCATCAACTCATCCCAGCCCGTTTGGTCTCTTAAAAGTGAAATCCTATTTCCCTTCATTGTTTTTGCCAGCAGTAGGAATGGCTTCTTGGCACCTGCTGCTCCTGTAGGGGCTGGGAGTTGACAGCTCAGATTACTAAAGTGATGGGATTACTGAGTACACAAGGGCAGCTTCATCAAAGGCGCCTGGGTGGTCCCCTGACTGTCTGTCCTCAGTGACAGCCACAAGTTTCAAAGTCAGACTGCTATGAGCTCCTCTCTGAGCAGGACATGTGCGGTTTGTGCATTTCTTACACAGTTTATCTAGGCGCTACCCATTAGCTTTTTCTGGAAGGTGCCCATTCATACAAAAAAGTTGCTTTTTAGATTACTATAGGAAAAAGCCCCCTTTGGTCATTTATTTATTTAGTTTTTTTTATTGCATATAGTGCTTACGCAGAGTGGGAGGATGGCATCACATTTTAAAAAATTAAGAGAGATTGGTATAAAACAAAAATGACGTAAGATTAGGACATGTAAGGAGGCATATTGGTTAGAAAAATATGCAAACAGCCCGATTACAAAAGGTCAATAATCTTGTTTCGTCAAAAACTTTGATTTTACTCTGGAAGAGATTAAGAGGTTGGATACAAATTAAAACCAACACATGAGTTTGCTTTATAGATTTTCTGAATGTAAATCCTACTACAAATTATAGGAGCAAACTACACAAAATGTTGGTTTGCACATTAAAGAACTATTAAATTGGGCACAGTTTACACGTAATTGCACTTTTGAGGTTCAAACTCGAAATCGAGTGCAAATTGTAACATATCTACCTGTACTAATGCAAATTAGCCTTGCAAACTTTGCAGGGCCTTTTGCAGCCCAGCCTAATCTGGCGTTAAATTTGCATATTTTGGTAACCTGGTCAAAGTGAGGATAAAGTTAGACGTCAAAGGGCATGATTGAGACGTACAATTTGTTCTACTGAGAACTCATTAAGACAGAAATGAAGTGTTCGGTTTTAATTATAAAAGCTGTGAGGTTAAATGCACTGTAGAGGGTATGTAGTTAAAATTAAAATATCGAAGTGTATGATGGGAAATGGAAGGAATGTAATAAGAGTGGGTGTATGTAAAAGAAAAAAAAGAAAAAAGCTTGAAAGGCATAGGTTTATGAGGAACTGCAAACAACGACCAAAGGATTACATTAGTGAGAATTTCCATCAAACATTATGTCATGTACAAAATATTTCTCTAACTTCATTTTACATCTATGAAATCTGTTCTTCAACATCAGCACCAGAATACAAACATGTAGTTGGTGAAATTATATTTCAGCTTTCCTTAACTGCAAAGTTTAAACAGTAAACAGATGTACAGTTCAGAAACTCGACACACATCTCTTCTGAAAAGGCCTGGGGAAGAGTATTTTGGTTTTAATGTCACACCTAGCCAGCCACATTTTAACAGTGTTGCTGGATTTTGAAATGTTATACATGGTTGCAGCGTGGGCATGGACAGTAATAAATACTTGGTGTAGAATTTTGGGCTATTCCAGGGCTTTAAGTGGGATGAAAACACTGGGGTGGGGCTCTCAAAGGGGCGTGTTCAGTGTAAATAGGGGCGTGGCTTAAAACACGTAAGGTAAAAATCTGTGTTTAGCACAGTGTGCAGCCCGACTTGGATTTTACTGTTCATGTCAATGTGTCCAGATACATGATACAACAAGTCACATCATACCTACAAGTCAAGACTATTGGCTTTGACAATGGTTGCTAGTTGCATAAGATAAATAAGCAACAACTATGGCTTGTATATAATATTGAAAACACTTCCACTTAAAGCCGTGGTGGGGATTCCACGGCAATGTTGCTGCTCCTGAGATTCAAAAAGAGAAAGGAAATCCAGAGAGAAAATTACTCTCTTTAAAGGATTTCCTTTCCCCCACAACGCTCACCACGTGCAAAACGATGTCCGGAAAAAAAAATGGACCACCTGTGCCAGGGCACAAAACAGAGCCCGAAAGAGAACCGTTTGGAGGCCCCCTTAAAAAAAACTGCCAGTGCTCAGACCCAGTGAGACCCAGCCCACTAACAGCCCTGGACTATTCCCATTTAGTCCCCCAGGATTTTTCACGTTTGACTTCCAAGTTGTTGGCTTTTTGCTGTGAGTGAGTCTCACCATGGGAGTCTCCAATGGTAATGGGACCAAAAATGTTAACCGACAGTGACTGCCTTTCAAGAAAAGGCCACTGCTGTGCAGCTAGGGTCAAAGGCTCTGGGCTGGTCACACGTTTACAAGCACGTGTGCACTTGTGCAGGCTGCACATCTAAGGCTACCTGTATGCCCAGCCTGGAATCTGGTATCAG
Source organism: Lissotriton helveticus (assembly GCF_964261635.1). NCBI lineage: Eukaryota > Metazoa > Chordata > Amphibia > Caudata > Salamandridae > Lissotriton > Lissotriton helveticus. The sequence goes on from NC_136058.1 coordinate 217,807,871, forward strand.
GTGGGCTGTTGTGGAAGGGGATCCACAAAAGTACTAGTACTGACCTCCGCCAGCCTTACGATATGAATAGGCATTCATGGTGTAGGTCTGGAAAATCAGTAGTGCCTCTTTGTAATTTTCATTATAGGCAAAATCTGCCGTAAATTAGAATTTTGCTTTAGGTTGGTGTGAAAAAGTCCAGCGAGATATGAAACTGGGGTAACACATGCACGCCTACTTTAAATTTACAGTTCCTAATTAACCACATCCACATTTTATGGGACTTCAAGATTTGTCATATTTCGTGAGCGCAGATTATAATCAGACTCCAGGCCTTTGCCCTCATACTGGGGCAGTTAATTACTCTGCTCCCCAGTAGAGGGATCAAAGACCACCCCACACAAAAAAACAATCAGCAGTGATTGGCTCAGCTCCTGAGCAAAGAAAGGGGCAGGGAGGAAATCCATGTTTGATAATTAACTTGTCATCCTGTAACTGGACTGGGACATGCCAGGCCCACTAGAACAAATGAGGTAGGTCAGGCCTCTGAAGCCAACAGGGGAGGGGCTCACTTTTATGTTTTAGTGGGAAGGTGTCAGGCAGTGGTATCAGCTAGGCCCTGGGAAGAGCTCTTACCAGAGCAACATTGCCGACTGCAGTTTAGATTGCCGCAGAATGCTGTGCAGGAGGGTTGGGACAGGTGTGGAGGGATGATGTGGCATTGTATGATATACCATGGGTGCCTGGCTTCAAACCTTTCTACCCTTACTTAAACCCACCCACTCTGCACAAGGAGGAGACAGGTGGCGATGGTGGCAGAAAGGATGCCAAGCTGCAAGGAGAAGCCACCCAATGCCCTGGAAGGAAGAACTATGGACTTTGACTCCAGCTGACCCCAGGACTAGGGTGGTTCTCTATAGGGCCAGTGGCACTGGTCACCTTACAGAGGAAAGGACATCGACCCTTCTGCCCCCGGGTGCCCTTCAAGAAGTCAGGAGACTTTTGGCCTTGTGGAATGCAGCCAGGAGAGTGTTCTGCTGGATGGGTGCAGATGGGTTGTGCAAGAGGCCCTCACCAGCAGAAGAAGAGCACCAGGAGACAGGCAGAGACGAAGCCTAGTGCAAAGAGACAGAATTTCCAGCTCATGCACCTCTTTAGAGGCCAAGCCCAAGATGAAGGAAATCAGCCTTATGGTGCCAAAAATACTACTTGTTTTTTAAGATGAGAAACCAGAAAACTGAGCACGTGGAACTCCACAGAGATTTCCAAGATTTCCCTCAGGGAGGGCCAATCATCTGGGGTCGTTGCAACAATGTGTATTTTATTTTTTAGTCCTCTATGTGTGGCTCCTTCCTCATATTGTCATTTGTCCCCATTGTCCCAGGTAGTTGGCGCAAAGTAACAAAGGAACGCGCAGCAGTACATAGAACTCCATGGTCCATAAAATGAAGCCAGAACTTACAATGTACTGTTATGTATAAAGTTAACTAGAGCAGAGAAAACAGCAAGTCTGAATGGACTTCTGGGCTTGTATTTTTGTGTGAATTCATACTGGTTGAAATCTGTTCTAACAGACCGTTTCAAGACACTACAGTGGTATAGTACCAGAATATCAGTCAGAATGTCATTTGACATAAAGATTGTGTCTTACTTTCAGCAGTAAAAATATTGCCCTGGTGTTGAGTTAATAATGGAAAACCTTCACCCAAAGTTATAGTATTTTTTACATTAAATAATCTCAGATTATATTTCTCTATACAATATTCTGGCATACAACCACAACAGTGAACAAAAACTAATCCCATACGTCGGCCCTATGGGATTTTGTTTCGATGCTTCAGACATGTAACAGGAGGAAGTGTGGTTGTTAGACAACCACTCCTCTGAATTTCACTTTCATAAATTTCTCCAAATTTAGTCTCATTAAAGTTCAGGAATAGGTGGAGGACTAGCACTTCATTCTCCAAGGACTGGCAGCATTTCTGAAAGGGCATGGTGTGACTAATGACACCATGGCCCTGACCATGTTAGTGGAGAAAATGATGAAGATCAGCTGGGACTTGTTCGAGGTCTTGCTTGTTGCTACTTAGGCATTTATGTCGCTACATAAGGCAGTTTTGTGTTACTCTGGATGTTTAACTCGACATGAAAAGTAATTTCAGTTTATTTGTAAGACTGGCCAATTCAGACAAGTTTGTTGTGGATAATTTGGCCAAGTTGAGGTCATCCGGAGATGTTTTACTACCAACAAGGAGTTCAACCGGAATTGAATATGTGGTGCACAACACCAGTATGAGAGAAAGAGTGCATCTAGAAAATGATCACAAAACAATAATACATCAAAATAAGGGGCACCAAGTGGCCCAGTGTACAGCTTTGCATGCCTGGGTCTGACCTTTTGTGAAAATGGAAGGTGGAGGCAAACAATTTGCAAGATCAAATAGAAGGCAGCGCAGCAACCCCAGAAGCTCGCGGATGATATGTTTGCGGGAACACTATGGTCCTGATTACGAGGTGCTTGTTAATTTGCTTCACATGTGTAAACCCCTGTTTATGCACTGGTTAGAATTACAAGTTGTTAGGTATTTAACACGTGATAAATTTCCAAATGCATTACATAACTCGACCATCATTACATTTTGGGAGGGTCAAATCTGCTGAAATTTAACGGGTGGAAACCATACAGTATTTTACCGTATCATGCATAATTTGATGTATTAATCACTACAATCTGCATGTTATTCTCCTACAACTCATAGTAGGTGGTATGTATCACACTCGGTAAATAATGTAGCCCGTGGTATTGTTATGTATCATCAGTGATAAATTCCACCTATACGTATAACCAGGCCCTTTGTTATAGGAGTAAAATATGGTTATGTTCAAACTTGGTATGCCTGTAGTAGTTCAAGAACTGCTTTCTAAGAGTACTCTTAGAAATACCATTGATGTATCCATAGCTGTACATTAACTCTGCGGGAAACTGGTTTTCACCTTGGTCTCTAAACTGCTGCCCCACTTAAATTTGTTAAAATCTGGCTATCAGTTTCTGAAGAATCAAAGTCTCTGGATGACAGTTGCAAAGTTACAGGCGGCAACTCATAGGGTGCATTTTATATTGAGGGTTCACACAGAAGAATTACCAGGGTTCACTGACTAGGAGGGAGTCTCTCTGCAGATACACCCACTAAAGTGCATAATCCAGAAAGGAAAGGGAGTGGAGGATGTTATGCGGAGAGATAAGGTGCAAGGTGGGCAGAATTGCGAGTACTCTAGAACAAGCTTCTATAAGATGGTATGGTCAGATAAAGGACCCCTTGAAGAAAGAGAACTATCATTGTTGATCTAAAATGATATAATTAGCACCATTACCAACGTGAAATGTAGCAACCTTTTTTTGTGGTGCAAAGGAGAGAGCACATGGAGAACCAGTGGGTGAGTGGGATTGGCTGTTAATTTTTTTTATTTTGTGCTACCTTCTTTTTACTAAACACATTGATGGTGGAGTTGCCCAATCATTCATATATATATATATATATATATATATATATATATATATATATATATATATATATATATATATATATATATATATATATATATAAAACACACCACTCCTTCAAGGAAGAAGAAGAGACCAACAAACGGGGAAACTTGGAGGCATTTATTGTCCGTAGTTCACTACAAGGCAAATGCATTTCGGCTTTCAACAGCCTTCTTCAGTGCCAGAGGTGTTCGTAGTCAGCATTTCATGGATTCAAATATCCCCTTCTGACCTGTAGCTCGTCACTTGCGCCGCCCTCAGGTGAGTATTCATGCGGCTCCATTTGTTCAGCCTGCAAATCCCAGAGTGCATTGTTCAGGCTCTGTGAAAGTTCTTAACGAGGGGGGGTTTGTTGACGCCACATTTAATTGACCCTCTAAAAATGTTCGTAGCCACAGACAGTCTATGCCCCCTTGCGTCCCCTAAACCACATCACCCTTAGTCAAAAACGGGATCCTCCGGTGGGGACTCGGTGGAAATCCGCCTTGCCCAACGTGCAGCTGATTAACTGCAACACTGCCCCAAATTGTCTCCCAGGACCAAGGGGGACTACGGCAGTTCCAGTACCCTGGAGAAAATGCAAATCCGCCGCAGCGGTGAGCCAGCAGTTCCGTAGTCAGCTTCGCGATGTGGGGGTCTCCAAAGCGTGATGCTGGCAACCACGCGCAATATAACACACCACTCCTTCAAGGAAGAAGAAGAGACCAACAAACGGGGAAACTTGGAGGCATTTATTGTCCGTAGTTCACTACAGGGCAAATGCATTTCGGCTTTCAACAGCCTTCTTCAGTGCCAGAGGTGTTCGTAGTCAGCATTTCATGGATTCAAATATCCCCTTCTGACCTGTAGCTCGTCACTTGCCCCGCCCTTAGGTGAGTATTCATGCGGCTCCATTTGTTCAGCCTGCAAATCCCAGAGTGCATTGTTCAGGCTCTGTGAAAGTTCTTAACGAGGGGGGGTTTGTTGACTCCACATTTAATTGACCCTCTAAAAATGTTCGTAGCCACAGACAGTCTATGCCCCCTTGCGTCCCCTAAACCACATCACCCTTAGTCAAAAACGGGATCCTCTTCGGCGGGGACTCGGTGGAAATCCGCCTTGCCCGACGTGCAGCTGATTAACTGCAACACCGCCCCAAATTGTCTCCCAGGACCAAGGGGGACTACGGCAGTTCCAGTACCCTGGAGAAAATGCAAATCCGCCGCAACGGTGAGCCAGCAGTTCCGTAGTATATATATATATATATATATATATATATATATATATATATATATAGAGGTCGAAGTGGGCTGGATCTGTGAGGCATGACGTTCTTGCACCTTTTAATTGAACAAAAACAGCCCTCCAACATGTTAAAAGGCAGTCGTCTGGGATGGTTTAATCTGGTACCTCATCTTTACCAAAACTGAAGTGGAAGGGAGGAAATCTGTGCTGTGAAACCGAAAGAGTGATAGACAGCTAAACAAGAAACCAGCCTTCTCTCCAAAATGCCTGGTGCTTGAAAGAAAAAAGTGTGCAGTTCATCTGCAAATGCAAAGGCTGCTTCAAAGCCGACATTGGCTTTAATTGATGGAGTTGACTTGAAGATATGTGATCACAAAGATGTATTCTTTTTCAGAGGTATTGTGAGGATGTTGCCAGCTGAGCAGTGGAGCGCTTAATTGATAGACAGTGGTGAAAAATATTTGCACAATGTGCAGTCTGTATATCACTGGAATCTGTTTTGGAAGCAATTTCTTTTTATCCTAAGCCTAAATCATTTAGTGCATTTTGTGGTAGCCCTTCTTATACTGTGTGTAATGTACGTTTAAAATAATTATTTTAACACTAAAACTAAACGCATCAATATACTCCAGCATCAATATTCTCCAACACACTAAGGAGAATTCAATTCTGTGGCTCTCAGGTTACACATATAGACATCCGTAGAGCTTGCCCTAACAAATAGAGGTTTGTTTCATAACATAAAATAGTGCATTTCCAACTGATTAGTTTGAGATGCATTTATTTTTTAGTGTCCTGTGAGTGTTATTTTATTTGCAGTTATCTGAAGGGGAAAGACCAACAAAATAGTTACAGAATATTTTGTATTTTTCTTAGCCACACCTCTGCTCCAGTCCAGGTGTTTTCTTTGAGTTCTAAGACTTGCAGTCCTGGTTTTATAATGGAATAAACAAGACTACAATTCCCATAATTCAAAGGAAAAACCTGGGCTGGAGCAGCTCATCATGCATTGACCTGGGAAGCTTGGCAGGATCATGTGCAGCACACACCTAGGTGTACATTCATGCATGCACTCATTTGTTTATATGTCTGTGTGTTTTTGCACTCTACAAGGCACTCTGCTACAATTCCATTGGATGATATAAACAGCAGTAACTCGACGTACCTTTAGTATATATATATATATATATATATATATATATATATATATATATATATATATATATGCCCAATGGTTGTGCGTGCCCTTATTGATTCGAAAAATGAGGGCTAGAACGGTGAGCGTAAAGTACTTTGGGGGCTGTCTCAGCATGGTCTGAGACGCATGGATTGCATAAGACAGCTGCTAACATTTTACGTAGTCCTTACTTAAATAGGGAACAGATTCTGGAAATTGGAAATAAACCAGTCTGCATTTAGTAGAGTGCTGGAGACTCCCTCCACAGCTGTAGCACATGTTGTTGGTGCTGTTGAGCTGAGAACAGTTCCCATGCCATGCAGACGGCATGCCGCCCTTTGGGCCTGATTCCAGGGACATGGCCCAGGGCGCACAGCCACCCCATTGTAGCCGAGGTGATGCAATACTGCCTCTGCTCCCCAGCATGACTGCTCATCACCACCCTGTCTGTTTTTAGTGGCAGCTCGTGCCTCTCCTTCAGTTGTTAATAATTCGATTCCCGGTACAGTCACGCGCTCCTGCCCGGCGCTGCCGTCATATACTTCATAGCGGAATACACATAAAATCAGGACCTGGAAACCAGGCGAGGCTTGGCAGTTTATTTTGGAGATATGCCTCCAAAAGGAACAGCCAGTACTACTGGATTTAAGAATACACAACGGTTGATAACAAACTTTAATCCCTAAATACGGTGGATTAATGTTAATAAAAACAGCATGTTCAGACCTCAGAAAGTGCTTTTCAATAAGTTTTCAAACTTTTGTTGAAAGTCGGATATCTTAATATGACTAAAACCAAAATTGTTAATAACTTGGGGCCAGATGTAGGTAAGTTCAATTTAGCGAGTCCTTAATAGCGATTTATACCGAATCGCTATTAAGGACCCGCTAAATTGAATGTAGATAGGAATCGCAAAAATATTTGCGATTTCTTTATAATCCTTTGTTCGAATCGCAAAGTGAGATTCGCAATCAAGGAATACCATCCCATTCATTCCTATGGGTTAAGAGCCCCATAGGAATTCATAGGATTTGCGCCCGCAAATTTGGGAGTAACCAAGAGGCAATCGCAAATTCCGGGCGCAATTTCAAGGGTGCAAGGGTTCCAAAAGGACACCCTGTTGCACCCCTGAAATGTGCATATGTGCACATGTGGCGCACATACATGCCCTAAGGGCATGAATGTGTTCCACATGGCACTTTTAAAAATGCAAAAAAAGTGCTTTTTCAAAGGAAATCGCTAATTAATCGAAGTTGGTGGTAATTAGCGATTCCTTAAGGCTAAAGTGCACTTTCTTTTGTGCTAATTACATTGCATTTAAGGAATCGCAATTTGCGATACCTTAAATGGAATCGCAAAATAAGGAATCGCAATTTTTGTGATTCCTTATTTTGCGAGAAAGTTTAATCTTACCTACATTGCTCAGAGCCAAATTGCGATCGCAAAGGCTGAAATTCTGCGAATTTCGGCGTTTGCCGTCGCTATTTGGCTTCCTACATCTGGCCCTTGATTCGTTAACATTCTGTTGTTGTCTAAAGGGTTGAATAGAGAAATAATTTAAGGAAATATTGTAGGTAGGTGCCATAATAAGCACCATGATCTACAATGGGGCCATGATGATCAGCCCCGGCAACGGGTCAAAGGTGCACTGGGTGAATTATGGAGCAGAACATGAAGGTATGTTCTCGCCACAGTGCATAAATAACATCATTGCAAAGAAAAAAGAGTTAAGGAAAATTAGTTGGGCAACTTCAGACCTACATCTCTTGATGTAGGACAGACGGATGTATGACATTACAACGCATGCTTTTAACACGCATGCCTTTACAACGCTGTTTTTACAACGCCTGCCTTTACAACGCATAGTGCTTTGGGGCGCTGGATAGTGAATAGTTTAATTTACTATTCCAACTCCAGTCCCCGTGGATAGTAGGGAAGGTGTTGGATAGTAAATTAAACCTATTCCCTATCCTAGAGCGCCCCCCAGAGCAATGCGTTATAAGGGTTTGCGTTGTAAAAGTTGCGTCGTAAAGGCACTGCGTGGTAAAAGTTGCATTGTAAAGGATGTTTCCCAGGACAGACACAGTACAGGGTGTGTGTTCGCTAAACGTAGAACCACTGATGCCTACTCTGGCGACAGAGAGACCTTTCAGTTGCACCCAGGCTTCTACATTTAGCCTTTATTGGTCAGAAGTCTTGCTCCCTCTGCCCACGACTTGTTGCATGAGTGCACTTCCATTGCCTCCACCTATTCTAGTGCTAGTGCATGTTTGTAATGTGTATATCATTTGTCCCCTCCTAAAGAATGCAGGCTACCATGTTCCCAAACCAGCACCTTTGTTTTTGTAAGTGTCCCCACAAGATCTGAATACAAGAAAAACAACTGCACACTTATTAATTCAGTATTTTTAATTCATCTGCCATTACTAACCTTTACTATCCTTGACTTTCAATTCAAATAGCTCCAGCTCTCAGATGGGCCAATGTAAGTAAGGATCAGGTGAAGTGGGTGACAGGTAGAAGTTACTGTGGATTGAACTAATGGTATATATGACCTACTGGCGGTCGCCAGTAGATAGTTATAGTTAGGATTGTTTTCCATAGGGAATCCGCAACATTCTATTGGGAATAACTTTGGCGCAGATTGAGGGATCTGCCTGTAATTTTCCTCAAATTTGCCTCGCGGTGGTCCGCTCCTTCCCTGAAAGTTTCGGGGGGATTCGTCAAGTGGGGGCTGAGATAAAAGGGGGGTCCCAAAACGTGTTTTCCCCATGTTAATTTCCATAGGGCGGTTGGACTCACTTTTAGCCCAAACGGCTGAATGGATTTCCACGAAACTTGGCAAAATTGTAGGGACTGGTAGCCCGATGTGCCTTTGCTATGTCTCAAGATATGTGCTCCAGTGAATTTTGAGTAATTTAGGTTAAAAAAATATATATATCTATAAGCGCGCACCGGTACGCGCACTGGGGCGCGTACCGTATGCGTAACGCGAGTACGTGAGCGGAAAGCTGATTGGTTCACGGGTGTCTGTCAACATTCCAAACAGACCGGAGCGGCCGCCATCTTGTGTCTCGGTAGGATCGAGACACAAGAGGTGCCAAAACAAAGGGGGAAATAACCAAAAGGGGGCAGGGTAGACCCCCCCTGACCCCTTAGGTTTGATGTGGGGGTTCGATTTTCGCGAGGGGAGCGCCCAGTACGGTGCGCGTACCGGGGAGCGTACCCTGGAGAAAAAACAATGACAGACTTCTTTACAAATGTAGCATTTTTTAATACATTGGAGGTAGTTCTTTTTCATTTTTTTAAGAACACAGCTCTTTGATGAGAATTGGAGGTAGCTCTGAAAAGAACTTTTGTTTTTCTTCTTTTTTTTAACAAAAACAAAAACAGGGAACTGAAAACAGCTCAACAGGAGCCAAAAAAAATAAAAAATTAGGCCTGGGGATGGCAGCGGTGGTTCTCGAGAGCTCGAACCATGAGTGTGACACTTTGCTCCCCATAGCAAAGAAGATGGTCACATTTTCGGCATTTTATTATAGCCTGATTAAAAGCAGGCTGAATATTTGGTATCATCTCCTGCTCACGCCGACGCACAGAAGGTGTTGCTCCACCGGTAGAAGTAGAGCCACCATCCCTTTGAGCCTCTCGTGCCAGAGCCCTGACACTCTCCCGTGCATAGTTCTGGGGATGTTTCCTTGACACGTGGCGTATCATCGTCCAGTTCCCGAAGCTGTATTTTTTTCTGGGATTTCCTCTCGATAAGATGGTGTGGCATATTTTACACTCCACCTTTGGAGCATTTACCTTCTTCTCCCCCTCTGGAATTTTGAAAAATTTCCAAATGAAATGTTCCTTCACAGTTCGTTCAGGAACCTCCTCATCAATGAAATCCTCAGTCTCATCACTACTGCTGGATGCTCTTGCAGCCATGTTAATAGAAGTAAATATGACACAGGTGCCAAAAGCAGGTCTTGCACTCACAAAAGTGACACAAGAAGTGAAGGAAATGGGTGGGGATTTCAGTCTTTGTAAAAAAAAAAAGTTAGGAACCAATGAAAAGAGTTATTTCAAGGTCATATGACTTGTTACGCTTACGCTACGCGCTCTGGAGCGCTTCCGGGGGCGCATACGCGGCGCGAACGTGGGCGCTTCCGGATGCGCTTCCAGGGGCGCTTACGCGGAGCGCCTAAATGACGTTTTGCGATCTTTTTTTACGCACGGGGAAATAACGCTTCCGGGTGCGCTCTCGGGTGAGTGCACCGGTGAGCGCACGGAGGAAATAAAAAAATATATATATATACATTGAACAAATATTTAAAAAAAAATAAAAATAAAATTAATTGTTGTAAAAAACAGCTAATAAAAAAAAAACTTAGGTTACAAAGTCGATATACAAAGGAATTAGCTTTTAAAAAAACTATGAAATTCAGTGAAAAAACCATAGGTTTCACAAACGTTATAGTTAGGAATTAGTTTTTAAAAAACCATTGAAATTCACTGAAAAAGCCATAGGTTTCAGACCAGTTATAGTTAGGAATTAGCATTAAAAAAACCTATTAAATTCACTGAAAAAACCATAGGTTTCACACCAGTTATAGTTACCTGGAAATTTTACTGACATAAAACCAATGAAATTCCCACGTTATAGTTAGTTGGACTCACTATAACTCGCGCGCCCGCAATGCACTGCTGATGATGTCACATATTACATCATTCATGACATGGTTAGTGACATCACTGATGACGTCACTGATGACATCTCAAATGACATCACTGATGACATCACTGATGACATCTCAAATGACATCACTAATGACATCATCCAGTGTCTGTGTGTTTCTGTAAAGTTAAAATATGTTTTACATATTGAAGAGTAAGTGTATGTATGAGTGTCTGGATGAAGGATTTAGTAGGTGCATGACTGACTGCATGAGTGAGTAATTAAATGTGTCTTAGTGAATGCATGGGTATCTGACTAAACTGTCTGAATGTGTACATCATTATGTTTGTTGTTGTGTATGCTGCTGCATGTGAGAGTTGTCATATATAAATGACTATATCTAACAGCCTGTGATTGCATAAGTGACTATATCTATCAATATGTACTTGTATCAGTGATTGTAAAACACAGTAAGTATATGTTAGTCTATGTTTAAATAAGCAAGGTTTTGTGTGTATAACTGTATAGTTGTGGAAATTGGAGTCTGATTGATTCTTTACATAACTGACTAGGTGTAGGAGTAACTCAATGGATGAGTGGCGGTGTGTGAGTCCCTGTATTGGTGTATGAGTGTATATGTTGGTCTTGTATTGATGAGTGACTGTATGCATGAAAGATTGTATGGGTGAATGAGTGGCTGTGTGTGTAGACCTAGAAATCAGTGAGTGCATATGTGGTTAAGTGGTTTTACTGTGTCAATGGTTTCAAGAATGGTAGTTTCTATTTAACACTAGGTGTATAATGTGTTAGATTACAGTGTGAGGAGGTGTATTGTATCATCACATGGATGATGTCATCAGTGATGTCATCAGTGATGTCATTTGAGATGTCATCAGTGATGTCATCAGTGATGTCATTTGAGATGTCATCAGTGACGTCATCAGTGATGTCACTAACCATGTCATGAATGATGTAATATGTGACATCATCAGTAGTGCATTGCGGGCGCGCGGGTTATAGTGAGTCCAACTAACTATAACGTGGGAATTTCATTGGTTTTATGTCAGTAAAATTTCCAGGTAACTATAACTGGTGTGAAACCTATGGTTTTTTCAGTGAATATATATATATATACACATATTACCTACTGGCGGTCGCCAGTAGGTATATATAGTTAGGATTTTTTCTCTATGGGATTTTTGAAAATTCTATGTCTAATAACTTTGCCGTTTGTGGACGGAATTGGCTGAAATTTTCAGGAAAATGGCACATTTTGTTTCTGAGCAGCCTTTGAAAATTTGGGGGGGGTTCGTCAAGGGGGGGCCGAGAAAAAAGGGGGGTCCCAAAACGCGTTTTTCCCATGTTAATTTCCATAGGGCGGTTGGCCTCACTTTTAGCCCGAACGGCTGAATGGATTTGCACGAAACTTGGCAAAATTGTAGGGACTGGTAGCCCGATGTGCCTTTTGTAGGTCTCAATATATGTGCTCCAGTGGATTTTGAGAAATTAACGTTTAAAAAAAGATATATATCTGTAAGCGCGGACCGGGCAGCGGCCTAGGACGCGTACTTTTCGCGCAACGGAGCTTTGTGAAGCGAAGCTGATTGGTTCTCCGGCGTCTGTCAACATTCCAAACAGTCCGTAGTGGCCGCAAACAGTCCGTAGTGGCCGCCATCTTGTCTCTCGGTAGGATCGAGAGACAAGAGGAGGCCAAAGCGAAGGGGTAAATGACCATAAGGGGGAATAGTAGATCCTCGCTGACCCCCTAGGTTTGATGTGGAGGTTTTAAAAGGGCCCCGCGGGGCAAAAAAAAAAAATTATAATAATAATCTTACGGCTGAATGGATTTGCACGAAACTTGGCAAAATTGTAGGGACTGGTAGCCCGATGTGCCTTTGCTAGGTCTCAATATATGTGCTTCAGTGGATTTTGAGAAATTAACGTTCAAAAAAAGATATATATCTGTAACAGCGCACCGCTTCGCGTACTTTTCGCGTTACGGAGCTTTGCGAAGCGAAGCTGATTGGCTCTCCGGTGTCTGTAAACATTCCAAACAGTCCGTAGCGGCCGCCATCTTGTCTCTCGGTATAATAATAATCTTACGGCTGAATGGATTTGCACGAAACTTGGCAAAATTGTAGGGACTGGTAGCCCGATGTGCCTTTGCTAGGTCTCAATATATGTGCTTCAGTGGATTTTGAGAAATTAACGTTCAAAAAAAGATATATATCTGTAACAGCGCACTGCTTCGCGTACTTTTCGCGTTACGGAGCTTTGCGAAGCGAAGCTGATTGGCTCTCCGGTGTCTGTAAACATTCCAAACAGTCCGTAGCGGCCGCCATCTTGTCTCTCGGTAGGATCGAGAGACAAGAGGAGGCCAAAGCGAAGGGGCAAATGACCATAAGGGGGCATAGTAGATCCTCGCTGATCCCCTAGGTTTGATGTGGAGGTTTTAAAAGGGCCCCGCGGGGCAAAAAAAATAAATAATAATAATAATCGAACGGCTGAATGGATTTGCACGAAACTTGGTAAAATATTAGGGACTGGTAGCCCGATGTGCCTTTGCTAGGTCTCAATATATGTGCTTCAGTGCATTTTGAGAAATTAACGTTCAAAAACAAGATATATATCTGTAACAGCGCTCCGCTTCGCGGAGATAAAATTATATCTGTATTAGCTAGCTGTTGCTAACACCAGTTAGCGACGGCTAGTAGGAGATAGCGACCATCTTGGGCCCCACTTTGCATGTGAGTGATATTTATCACTAATGACATGCAAAGTGGGCATGCCAAGATGTTAGCGACTGGAAACAGTCGCTAACATCGCTATCTCCTATTATCAACTTTTGGAAATATTCGAGATAAGCGCGAATATCTCCAAAAAGTAACAGCTGCCCTGAGCAGTTCTTAGCCATGTTATCCTATGGGAGGTGGATAACATGGCTAAGAGGATTAGCTCGGTAATGCATGAATATCGCTGAGTTTTCAGCGATATTAATGCATTGCGGTCGGTTTTTATCGAATTTGCGATAAACTTTGATAATAGTAAGGTTTATCTGCGATAATTTCTGACGGTAAAAAAATCTTTGCAATGCATCGTTAGGGATAAATATCGCTTAACTTTGGTAATATGCCCCAACGTCTGTTAACGTTCGATTCGAAGGAAATCAGGAAGTGTTGAAAAACATTGTCTGCGCCATCTTGTCTTTTTTCAAATGCCACACTTTTGTCGTGCACGGCAGCCATTTTAGATGCCTTGACCAGACCCACTCTGTGCACGCTGTCGATCCTTAGCATGGCTCCCCACCCTCGCAAGCATCTCCCCCAGGCAGTGGTCACCCCCGCTCTCTGTCTTATGCATGGGTAATAAACCTCCCCCCATCTGCGCTGCTCTTTCCTGAGAATCACACCCTGTGCCCGCCCGACACCTCCCTTTCGCCCTATTCACTACTGCACCCTCTGACACTCCTTTTCCTCTGTGTCCGATTGTCCAGGCTGGTCCTAGGGTATCAGCTAGCCCTGCAGATGTAGTTTATGGCCACAGCTGTAAAGATTCACCCCTCTTCAAAGGAGTTATAGTAGATCAAGGCCCACACTCGATGAGATCCGTCACAGCAGAAGCGTTGCTGTTATCTGAAAACCATCCTGTATTGTGATTGGGGAGGGGACCGAGCGTGAAGCGGAAGATTCCAGGGATGACTCTTTGTACATCAAAGTTTTTACAATTATGTGTCACATTAAAAATATATAGCACTCCGACAAAGTAGTAAGATTATAAAACTTTAATAATTTATAAATATATACAAGAAAACAAAAATAGTAATAACATATAAACATTTTTAGGGAAAAACAACGAAGTAGCGGTCGGCTGTGCGAATAGTCCCAACGCAGCACAACGTCCAGATTTCCGGCGTGGGGCGGGTCATCAGTAGCAAACTGTTGTGCGAATAGTTCCAAGGCAGCAGAACGCGCTGAAATCTAGATGACACGAAAGTGATGTCTAGTAAGTTGCCACCCAGCAAATAACGGCGTGGGGCGTCGCGGGGGGTGGGTCTTCAGTAGCAAACTGTTGTGCGAATAGTTCCAAGGCAGCAGAACGATGGCACCAAGGTGATGTCCAGTAAGTTGCCGCACTGGTTTTGGTATCCTACAATGCTGCTCCGAATAACGGCGTGGGGCGCCCCGGGGGAGGCGGCGTGAACGGGCCTCTCCAGGTGGAGTGTCATCTGTTGTAGTGGGGCGCCCCTTTACCGTTTCAGTTGCCATTCCGTCCGTTTTTGGTCCACTGTGTCAAAAGCCGCAATTCAGCTGAGTTGCGCCCACTCTTGCGGTGCAGCGATAGGCGGCTGTCACAGGACTCTCAAAATGGCGGCAGGCTCTTTCCTTTTTGGGCCTGGTCCACTGAAATGGCCCTGGGACACCTTGGAAATCGGACGCTTGTCTGCTAGGTCTTGGACCCCATTCTCGAAAGCGTCCCCTCCGCCTTGAGAATTCATCAAAAGTTTTGGGGGCCCCGACTCCTGCAGGCTTCTGGTGGGGAGCGGCTGCCATGATTGCTCGCGGAATGACTACGACGGAGCTACGAGATGGTGGTGCTCTCATGCTGACGCCAGCTTCAGTCTGAAACATCCAGAAACAAGGTGGGGCTTTCATCGTTTGGAAAAAAAAAAAGTTTTCATCCAATGAAAAGTGTTGTTTTTAGGTCATATGATCAAGCCTTCCATCATTAGGAAACCAAAAGTAAAATGAACCAATGAAAAGTTTTATAAACAAGTCACATGACCTGTTATGCGGCATAGGGTATAAAATGCGGAGAAAATACGTTGGCACGTGAGGCGGCGTCAGTAGCGGACCGATGTGCGAATAGGCCGAAGGCAGCACAACGCGCCAAGATCCGGATGGCACCGAGGTGGTGTCCAGCAAGTTGCAGCACTGGTGTGGCCATCCTACAATGTTGAAAGTCGGCGTGGGGCGCCCCGTTGGCCTGTGAGTTTGCGTCAGTAGCGGACCGATGTGCGAATAGGCCGAAGGCAGCACAACGCGCCAAGATCCGGATGGCACCGAGGTGGTGTCTAGTAAGTTGCCGCACTGGTGTGGCCATCCTACAATGCTGAAAGTCGGCGTGGGGCGCCCTGTTGGCCTGTGAGATGGTGTCAGTAGCGGACTGATGTGCGAATGGGGCCAAAGGCAGCGCAACAATATTTTCTGACGAGAAGACACCACAAGGCGCTGAGATGCCAAGATCCGGATGGCACCGAGGTGATGTCTAAGTTGCGGACTGATGTGCGAATGGGGCCAAAGGTAGCGTAACAATATTTTCTGTATGGAAGATACCACTAGGCGTTGAGATGCCAAGATTCGGATGGCACCGAGGTGATGTCTAGCAAGTTGGTGTGGTCATCCTACAATGCTGAAACTCGGCGTGGGTCGCCCCATTAGCCTGTGAGATGGCGTCAGTAGCGGACCGATGTGCGAATAGGCCGAAGGCAGCACAACGCGCCAAGATCCGGATGTCACAGTGGTGGTTTCATAGTTGAGAGGCACTTCATCTGCAGTGGGGCGCCGAGATCCGGATGGCACCGAGGTGATGTCTAGCAAGTTGCTGTACTGGTGTGGTCATCCTACAATGCTGAAAGTCGGCGTGGGGCGCCCCATTAGCCTGTGAGATGGCGTCAGTAGCGGACTGATGTGCGAATGGGGCCAAAGGCAGCACAACGCGCCAAGATCCGGATGGCACCGAGGTGGTGTCCAGCAACTTGCCGCACTGGTGTGGCCATCCTACAATGCTGCGCCGAAAGTCGGCGTGGGGCGCCCCGTTGGCCTGTGAGTTCGCGTCAGTCAGTGGGGGCTGTTTGAGGATCTGACTGCATTGGAAAGCAATGTGATGCTGTGCGTCGCCCCCAAGATGGAGGTTCCTCGGCTGCAGTGGGGCGCCCCTTGGTGTTTCACTCGCTATGCAGCTGAGTTGCGTGCGCACTTGTGGCGAATAGGCCGAAGGCAGCACAACGCGCCGAGATCTGGATGGCACCGAGGTGGTGTCCAGCAATTTGCCGCACTGGTGTGGCCATCCTACAATGCTGCGCCGAAAGTCGGCGTGGGGTGCCCCGTTGGCCTGTGAGGTGGCGTCAGTAGCGGACCGATGTGTGAATAGGCCGGAACCAGCACAAGGCGCCAAGATCCGGATGGCACCGAGGTGGTGTCATAGTTGAGAGTTCTGAGCAGCGCTTGTAACACTGTCTGAAGCTTATTTGCACCTGCTGCAGCTTCACTATTGCCCTGGTGTGGCCTAAGATCGCCCATGACATAGGCGGCCACCTCCCGGGGTCCGGCGGAACTTTTTTCCTTTTCCTTTCTGCATCTTGTCCCAAATTCGTTTGACCTGAAGACACGACCAGGTCCCTGAATGTGTGCAGGGGGACGCTATTGATTGAATCAAAATGGCGGCTTCACACAAAGCTGACTCAAGCGTTTTCTGGTGGTTTCATAGTTGAGAGGCACTTCATCTGCAGTGGGGCGCCGAGATCCGGATGGCACCGAGGTGATGTCTAGCAAGTTGCTGTACTTGTGTGGTCATCCTACAATGCTGAAACTCGGCGTGGGTCGCCCCATTAGCCTGTGAGATAGCTGTTCTTTGGATTTGGGCCTGGTCCACTAAAATGGCCCTGGGACACCTAAGAACTCGAACGCTCGATTTTTTTTTCCTTTCCTGTACATGCAAAAAAAGGTAAATGCCCGGTATGTTACACGCTTCATCTGCCACGATGAACTCTCCAGAGGAACCGAAAAAATATATAGTTGTGGTAACTATACCATGCATCGTCATATGGAGAGGTGGCACCAATTAATTATAGTGCTGCATAAAAGAGAGATTTGGAGGAGAACCCCTGACCTGCTAGTACATTCATCAAAGAAGTGGCACTGAGAGCTTCAGAGGCAAGGGAAACGGTCCCAAATATTTAGAAGAACTTTGGAAAGATTAAAATGACATGTTTAGATTGTGGTAAATTAATTTCATGTGGGCAGATGAGTGTTACTCTAATAAATACAGCATATGAACATCATCATAGTCGATGGTTGGTAGAGACATTTTGACTATATCCTGGACCTGCCCGTCCTCGCCCAAAATGGCGCCGGAATAAATGGGACTCGTAACTCCTTGTTGTGTACTGGTTGCAGAACCTTGAAATCACGAGATACGTATGCAGTTTTGAAGCACATGGCGGGCGGGGACGAGAATTGATTGAATATTTCGACATCCCTATTGATATTAAGTTCTGATGTGTTATTGATTACTGTACTGTTGAAAGTTCGAATTAACGTCACCCATGGTACTTGCCCGCAAATGTATATCTAGATAATTTTATTGTAACTGGCCCTGTCGTATTTTAATTATAAAATGTACGTCCACCGATTCCGTAACTGTTAGACACCTTAGTTCTTGCAACCTAATGGCCCGCCCGTTACGTTCCTCTACAGTGTAAATGTCTACTCATCACATACGATTACAGTTTGCTCCGTGGCCGGCCCACGTGGTTATAGGCTCGTATTTGTATAATGAAATTTTTACAATAAAGGTTTTTAAAAGAAAACATGGTAGTAGTATATACATTGGTAAAGTTTGTAATAATAGTCACTGTTTTAGAATCATTAAAAGGCAAGTGAAATAAAGCAGACCAATTACATGAAGGGTAAAAGGTATAATACGAAGGAACGCAGTAAAGATAAATGGTCAAGGGCTGTTGTGTTTTCTATTCCTGCAACATAAAGTGATCGATAAGAATCTCATATTCAGGCGTATCGGCGACTAAGACAGCAGGTCGACCCTCTTTTGCTCAACGGCTCCATCATGGGACGAAGAAACGCTCTTTTTCTCGAAAAAAGAATATATTTTACTTGCAGGACAGTTGTAAAATTTCCGGGAAAGTACATTAGCCTGGAACATTATAACATATATTTAAGAAAAAATAATGTTCGGAAGTAATGAAAAGCGTAATTTTTAGGTCATATGAGCAAGCCTTTCATCATTACAATAAGAAAAGTAAAATGAACCAATGAAAAGTTTTATTAACAAGTCACATGACTTGTTATGCTTACGTTACGCGCTGCGCGCCCCGGATGACTTCCGGATGCGCTAACGCGGCGCGTCATATGACGCATTACGCGACAACGCAGGTCCAGAATATAGTCAAAATGTCTCCACCAACCAGCGGTCGGAACACAACCCCTTTCAGCAGGCTAAATAGTTCTGTTAAATGAGAACAGAAGGGACAGGCAACAAGAACCATCAGTGAAAGAGGGGAGGGCTAGTTCTTCTCTACCGGGTTACATTGGGGCGCTACCGGAACTGATCGAATTGGTAGTCTACAGTGTTTCTGGATGTTTCAGACTGAAGCTGGGGTTAGCATGAGAGCAGCATCATTTCGTAGCTCCGTCGTGGCCATTCCGCAACCAATCATGGCAGCCGCTCTTTATCGTTATTTTGGGCGGGGTGGGTGGCGGAGCCGAGCTGTTTTGCAGCCATCATTGTGTGGAGTTCAGTTCATCTCACTAGTTTTGTATTTGTCATGAGGTGTTGTTCCTAATGTTTCTATTTTAGCGAGGTCAAAAAGAGATCCCATTAGTGGCCTACTGATTTTGCTCGATTCCTTTTCTTTTTTTTTACACGATTTTTCGTTATCTGCAAAGACTAAACAGAGTATTGCGACTCTGTGTTTGTTTGTAAATAGAGAATGAACCAAAGAGAACTAATTCTAAAACAGTAAATACTTGGATAACAATCAATCAAATGGAGAGAGAAGCAGGCACGACGGATTACAACGGGGGCAAAGGCCTGCGTTAACTACCTTTCACTATCTGCAAAGAGAGAGTACTCCTAATGGAAATGAGGGGGGGGGGCACCATTCAAAGCAGATCAGTGTGCATAAACACGAAAATGTTTTCACTTACCACGTACTTGACATTCGACAGCTTATGATATTTGCTATTAAAAAACCATTGAAATTCACTGAAAAAACCATAGGTTATAGACCATATATAGTTAGGAATTAGCATTTACAAAACCTTGAAAATTCACTGAAAAAACCATAGGTTATAGACCATATATAGTTAGGAATTAGCATTTAAAAAACCTTATTTTACTCACACAAAACCATTGAAATTCCATATATAGTTAGTTGCACTAACTATATATCGCGCACCTGCAATCCACTGCTGATCATGTCACATATTACATCATTCATGACATGGTCAGTGACATCACTGATGACATCACTGATGACATCTCAAATGACATCACTGATGACATCACTGATGACAACATCCAGTGACTGTATGTTTCTGTAAAGTTAAAATATATCTTACATATTGAAGAATGAGTGGATGTATAAGTGTCTGGATGAAGGATTTAGTAGGTGCGTGACTGACTGTATGAGTGAGTGATTAAATGTGTCTCACTGAATGCATGGGTTAGTGACTAAACTGTCTTAATTTGTGCATCATTATGTCTGTTGTTCTGTAAACTGCTGCATGTGTTGATCATTAGCTATACGAGAGGCTATATGTGTTATTAATTGCTTGCCCAAGTATTTCTATGGGAGATTGAGTTTGTGTGGGGGTGGCTGGAAGGTGTGTGACTCTATGCATAGATGTGTGAACAGTTTATTCACTAGGTGTATGAGTTCAAGAGTGCATGTGGAAACAGCTACATGGGCAGTTGACTGTGTGCATGAGTGTATTGATGAGTGAATGGATATCTCAATGCTACATGTCATAGTAAGTACATATGTAAAACACAGTACATGTGAGAGTTGGCATATATAAATAACTGTGCATGAGAGCCACCGAATGAGTGAGTGGTTGTATCGATCATTGTGAACTTGTATCAGGGATTGTATAAGAGAGTAAATATGTGTTAGTATATGTTTCAATAAGTAAGGTGTGTTTAACTGTATAGTTGAAGAAATGGAGATGAGATTGTTTCTTTGCATGACTGACTGGGTGTGTGAGTAACTCCATGGATGAGTGGAAGTGTGTGAGTGTCTGTATACACTGAGTGTATCTAAGGTTATATTAGAGTCTGAAGAGGTTTATCGTATTAGCACAAGAATGATGTCAAATGAGATGTCATCAGTGATGTCATCAGTGATGTCATTTGAGATGTCATCAGTGATGTCATCAGTGATGTCACTGACCATGTCATGAATGATGTAATATGTGACATGATCAGCAGTGGATTGCAGGTGCGCGATATATAGTTAGTGCAACTAACTATATATGGAATTTCAATGGTTTTGTGTGAGTAAAATAAGGTTTTTTAAATGCTAATTCCTAACTATATATGGTCTATAACCTATGGTTTTTTCAGTGAATATATATATGAAGGAAGGTAGGATTAAAAGGGATTTATTGTCCTTGTATTACACTAATTGTTCCCAACATAGATTCATACATAAAGTTTGAAATACTATACTACATAAGTAAAATAACACATTGCAAAATGGGTTTGATTAAAACACCGGAAACTGTTGACATTAATTGTTTTGTCAGATCTTTGGGTGATTAGCCAATATGTACTTTGTGTTTTGGCCTCATTTACTACACATAAATAAAATGAAACGCTAAGCCCTTTTCCAGCGCATGGAATATGTAATGTATTGTTTTTTATACCTAACTAAATTCCTGTTTTTCTTCCAGACAGTTTGATAATATGCAACATATGTCCTGGAATAATTTTCTGGGATGGAATTAGCAGATATGAAAACCACATGCATTTTCCACACGCACTATCTCTTTTACTGAACCAGAAAATGTAGTCCAAGATTTCTGCTTTACATTGAGCCACACCTAAGTTATATTTCAACGGCACCCTTCAAGGGATAGCGCTTGGAAGCCTAAGTGCCCTAAAATCCTCTGGATTGACGTATTTCGTCAAGAATCTTTCCTTGATTTTTCAATTTACTCTTCAGACCACTAAAACTAGTGTTCCAACCGATCCCATATCTTACATTTAGGGCCAGATGTAGGAGCCTAAATAGCGTTCGGTAACGGCCGATTTCGACCGTTACCGACCGGTATTTAAGAATTGGCATGTAGGGGCCCTATTTTACCTATTCGGTAAATTTACCGATTCGGTAAATTTACCGAATCGGTATTTTTACCGAGTCGGTAACTTCCTGATGTAGGTGGGACTCTTCAGAGTCCCAAAGGCCTTACAGATTCGGTATTTTACCACCCAATCCAATTGGGTGGTAAAATACCGAATCCAGGTGTGCATGCACATGTGTGCATGCACACCTATGCCATGTGACAGACAGACATGCCCTTAGGGCATGTCTGTGTGCCACATGGCACACATGCCTGTATTTGGGGTGCTAGAGGGTGTCAAAGTGACACCCCTGCACCCTTGCAGGAATCGGTATTTACCGATTCGGTAATTACCGAATCGGTATTTCCCATTGATTCCTATGGGCTTCACAGCCCATAGGAATCAATAGGAAATACCGATTCGGTATTTACTGAATCGGTAAATACCGAATTTTAAAGAATCGGTAATTCAATTACCGATTCTTCCTAAATCTCCCTCCTTCATAATTACCGATTCATAAATACTGAATCGGTAAAATTCGGTATTTATGAATCGGTAATTACGATTTTCCTACATCTGGCCCTTAGTTCCCAACAAATGAGAGCAGACCGACCCCACAACAATATGACAACTTGGGAGCAGAATATAAAGGGTAATAAAATTAATATTTAGAATGTGAATTTTCCTGATTGAATACTTATTATTGATGACCTGCTTAAGAATAGAGAACCCAATTTAACTTTTATCTGGCTCAATTAAATACTCTCAGAATCCCATGACGACAGGCACCTCTTGTAATAACAGGTTTCTCCAGAGTGGGGCAGTGGTGTTTCCCACACGGATTCGATACCCTCAGATTCATTAGGCTTTTGGGCCACAGTGGCCTTCACTCAACCCAATGGTCCTAGAACATTAGAATGTGGTGCAAGGTGACATGCTAGGCATAATCCAACCATTTGAGAATAAATAAAGTATTAAGAGCCAGAGTAAACTTGACAATGAAGGGGCTGTTCTTTTCAACAAATGTGGGAGGAGATTTCAACTGTTTCAAAGAGCAGCAAAGCAGCATATGTTTCTGTCCATATATGAACTTAGGGCTGCCCCATGCCTCTGGTGCTCAGACGTACACCAGTGACGGCAACTGACAATAACTTTAGGGAGAAATGTGATCAAAGGGTTTATAAATATCCACTTGAGCAGGATTTCCTTTCTGAGTATCCCGTGCAAAATGCCCCTTCTGCAGACAATGCCAGATCTGCAAGGAAATAGGGAGTGCATAGCAGTTCATTCATTTCAGAACTCCTATTTTACACGTTTCTCCAATTAAGTGCCTGAGGGCAACAATGCAGCTTATTAAATCAGCCAATCACTCAAATAATGGCCCCATCTGAGGTCCACCTTCGGTGCTTTGTCCACTTATAAACACATTTTTCTATATATCCTTTTAAAGTAGAGAGAATCGCATCCCTTTTAAAGCACCTTCACCCTGATGTCTTTTTAAATTTTGTTTTCCCTTAGAAACATTAATTATTGTTTTAATATTTCTAGCATAAAGACATACCTGTGATTCATTTTCTGAGATTTGACAGTGATCGTACTGTGTCTTAAGTAGTGCATGTTTTTGAAATAATGCCTGCTTCTAGTCTTAAACAGAATTTCTGGCATTGACATGAGTAAGCTGGCATCACATATATTACAAACCACTTCTGATTAGTGTAAGGCAAAGGTCTTCAAACTCGATAACGGAAAGCCCCCCTGAGCAAAATGTTTCTGATTCCCCCTTCCTGCAGGGTCCCTTTCATTGAGGTCTGCTATCTCTCCCTCCCTAAAAGAACATTCATCCCTCCCGTACTCTAGACCATCTCTCGACATGTGCCGGGGACATTTTCTCAGTACAACTACAACCGTCTTTGGAAAGAACTCCAAAACAGCTCTAACCCACAGAACGATGGTGACAAACATATCACTGTAATTCGTATGCATAGGTTTGGTTTGATCTTTTTAATTAGGCAGTTGTGATTCGTTTCCTATTCACACTCATTCATAAAAAGGAAATGATTGGCAACTATCTTTGATGTAGAGTAGTACTTGCAGGTAATACACACCTTCATAGGGAGGTGCTCCCCACAGTTTGAGGACCTTCAATGTAAAGAAAGATCGCTCACAGATATCACAAAAGGTCTTGTGAAATAAATCGTAGTGGAATAGGCAAGGACAACTGAATGTATGTGGATGTAATCCAACAGTTTTGGAGTGCTAAAACTTGACAGTGGTGGCTAGTAGGTAAAACCATTCCCCCGATTTACTGGTACTCTACGTTTCACGTAGTTCTACGCTAATTGATGGCTGCCTTTCCAACTTATCTGTATGAAGAAATTGTATGATGGGTAAGGAGTTTGATGAAGAACGTCAAGTAAGTAAGGATGCTTTTGCTGTAAAAGTGTCAAGGGCTGGTGAAGTTTCAATCTTAGACATCGAAGCTGGGAAATAATCGCAAATATTCAATTATGTCCAGAGTGCAAACATGGTCTTGTTTCCATACTGTGTCCTTTCTTGCTTAGGCAGAGAAACTTTCACCAAAATAAAAGTTTTCTAGAAAGATAAAATTCAAAGCACTGGTCATTACACATAGAGCAAGGCATAATAGAGGCCCAAAAAAAGTCAGGAGCCTAGTCTCCCCTACATCCAAAGAGGCAGTTGCGATCCAGCACGGAAGAGCGCCTAAAACAGACTAAGGTCAGGAGGGAGAAATGGGGAGGAAGATCTTTTTCCCACCTATCTACAAAACTTTGGAACTCTTTGAAAATGGAATACAGACGGATAGACAGAGAACTACAGTTCCGTAAAGAGATCAAGATCTGCCCGTTTATGCAATATCTTTAAGGCATGGGCTGTCCGCACTTAGCACCTGATTGCTCAGCGCTGGGAAGCCCCAGGGCAGCCATGCTCTTTACAAATCCCTATAGTAATAATAATAACAATAATAAGTTAAACTGAGATGAAAGTCCAAGTATACGAATTTTGGTATCCACAAAGGCCACTCACGAGTAGTAAAGTTAGACTTTTGGCTCAGTTTTGGTCTCAGTTAGACTTAAGACCAAAACTTATGTTTAACTGAGACAAAAGTCTTTCTTTAATACTCATAAATGCCCTTTGTGTATAACGAAAGTTGTAAACTTAGACTTTCGTCTCAGTTAACCTTTGTGAATCGGGCCCAGAGTTTGTATTAGTAATCAAGACTTTGGAACAGTTTGTAGGCAAGGATTGTGGCTAGATTAATGGTAATTGTGTGATGGTAAGAGAATGGGAAAGATTTAAGGTTAGGTTTTGGAATGCGGTTAGGGTCATGGACGTGGTTTGGCTTATGGTTGTGGTTAGTGTTAGGCATAGGTATTGTCTTGGGGTAAGAGAATGGGAAAAAGTTTAAGGCTGTAGTTAGAGTTAGGCATAGGGATTGTGTGAGGGTACGCAAATGGGCAGTGTTAGGGTTAGAGTTAAGTATAGATTTAGGAATTGTGGTAGGGAAAGAGAACCCCCTTATGCTAGGCTTAGGTTAATGCTTCCTTCATAGCTCAGGGTTAGTTTTAGAATTAGAGTTAAAGTAAAGTAGTGTGGTTAGTGGTTGCTGTAATCATTAAAGGGTAATCTTTAAAAAATAATATGGAAAAACCATGAATGTTTCACTGGTTTGTGAATTTTTCACTAAATGTATTTGAACTTTTTGCATTTTTCTTTATAAGTGGACATTTCGTCACAAAGTTTATCACTTTAACTCTCTCATTGAAAGTATTCACACTTATTAGAGGTGAGGAAGCCAACAAAGTAACAGGCAGAGCCAACCCGGAGGCAAGCCAAGGATCTTGCTACGCTCTAAGCATCCCTGCATTTGCCAAGCCTTGAAAATGTTTGGCATGAAAATCGTACAACAAACATCAAGTAAAAATATGATTAAGTCCCCTCACATTGAAAAAGTGTATTTCTTCAACAAACAGAAGCGTTTCACGTTAGTACATCAGATTATATCACTGTGTTGAGAGATAGTTATTAAAAGTGATAGCTTTTAAACATGAGATTTGAACATTCCTGCCCCTCCTCACTACCCACCCAGACAACAATGCCATTAGTGTACTAAAAGGCAAGTCAGTTGTCACGTGTACTCTGTATGTGGCCTAGATTGTTATTATAAATGGAGCAAAATTATAGTCTATTAAGTCAAACACAAGAAGTGTTCATACAGCGCACATCCTAAACACAGGTATTTGAAGGTACTCTCATATGCGATAATGAAAAAATGAGAGGCGTGGTGAGATAAAATATTTATGTAGGGCCACACTACTTTAAGGAGGCAAGCCCTGTTTGACCCCAAGTTATGGGGTTCACTTGGTGCACTTTACCCACTAGATGGATATTTTGACTCCCTCCTTTTGTTGATCAGAGGTTTATGCTTTGTCTTTAATTGTTGGTGTATCAAGATAGAACTGTCTGGCAAGCAGTTTCTGCATGAAAGCTCGATTTAGTACTCAAGGTTCCAAGCGGTTCTCGAGCTGAGGTGGAACCAGGCATCTGGCTCATGCCTAAATCTGGCCTTCAGTAGCCAACCCAGCTCTATCACTTATCTAACTGTTAACATAGATCAAGAATTTGCATTCAACTCTAGTATTTAAGAACCTTATTTAGAAATAAGGAAAAATCTAAAAACACGAACTTTTGTTGAAAAATAATTATTAACATTTCCCCAATTTGCTATGTTCATTAAAATGTCAAACAATATACATATAAGCAACTTCTTTGGAATTGTATTGTGTCTCTTATACAAAGACTGCTTATTCTAGTCTGGTCTTAAATGTTTACATTCAGCCTTGTCCCTCCAGAGAAAAGACAGTGTGCCCGTCATAGCCATGGCTCCCAGTTTTTGCAGTTTGTGGCGAGACGCGGTCTTGGGTTAATGTAATCTAACACTCGCTAATGGGGGTGTAATTGCAATGGCTGTGATGGCTGTCCCCAGAGCACTGAAGTCATGGAAAAGGAAATCCCATCATGGTAATTATCATTCAGTGTGAAATGTTGACAAGTAATGAATGTTAACTGCCCAGAAAGAGCATTCTTATGTCATGGTGATCCCAGACCTCACTTGAAAAGGAGTTACTGGGCTGTTCTTTTTTAATCTGTATCAACTCCTTTTAAATATACTTGTCAGGGTGAAACACAAAAGTCACAAAGTAAATCTGTGCTTAACCTTCTGGTGGCTTTGCACATAGCAGTCAGGCTTAACTTAGAGGAAATGTGTTAAGTATTGATGCATTACACACTGTAGTACAGTCAAAACAAAATGGTAGAAAAATCCCAAATACATTTTACAAATAGGGCAAATTATAATAAATAAAATGACACCAGAACAAACAAAAATCCGAGCAGTAGAACTAGAGTTCTGAATCTTTAATGTATAAGGTTAAAATAGCATCAAAAATTGATAAGTGCCCACCGCGGTCATCTAGATGTACTTCACCAAGACAAGAGTATGGTGTAAGGATGCTGCAATGGACCTTGGGTCAAACACAAGGACCAAGTGTGTTATGGTGAAAGGTTTTACCTTCAGACTTATTTTCTGTGATGGAAGCCAAAGATACTCAGAGATGCAAGGAAGCAGACTGTGGCAGACGAGAGCTCCGTGTTTTTGGATAGCAGTTGGACGATGTCTCAGTAAAGCCCTTGACTTTTGGGGTGAAAGCTCCAAGTGGAAGAAATTTTCATTTTACACCCAAAGAAGGTCCTTCACCTTTTCACCCCATCACCTTATGAAGATTTCTCCATTTCAATGTAATCACTTTTGTGGAGTTTGGGTTCTTCCAGGGGGGCAAGGCTGTACCAAAAGAGGACTCCATGAGATCGGACATTTTCTCCGAGACATCACGCTGGATTGGATCTGCTGCCATTGAGAAAAATGTAACAGGGGCAACTTGACAATTTGGTCCCAGTCCCCCATCAATTCTCAGAGCAAAAAGTTGGCAAAATGCTTTTAAGCCACAGGTTTCAGGGATGTTTTACAGGAATTCACTTTGACACCAGTCTAAGGTCCATGACCATTGGTACATCAATTGGAACATCACTTGAGGTCAAGAGTCACTCCAGCAGAAGCCAGCAGCAGGGTCCAGAGCAAGTCCATTTGGAACTGGTCAGATGGGCAGTTGCAGCAAAGACCCCTTGAAGTGTGTCTCTGTAGCTCAAACAGTAGGGCATGCAACTGATCCTTGAAGTCATTTCTGGGGTCCTGCGTACAAGGCAAGCAGTTCAAGTCTTCCTTCAGGTTCATCAGACAGCAGGGCATTCCTTCTTCTGATTTTTAACAAATCCGATACTAAATGGTCATTAGATGGGGCTGCCACATTAATGCTAAGTGCTGTGTGTTGGGGGAAACTAATGGCCACTCCCTAACCAATTGGGTAAATGTTGCCAGGGGTGAGCCTACTCAGTTTTGCAGCACTTCCTCAGTGTTTTACTGTAAACTAACCTACAGTGCCCCTCTCTACCTAAATCCAACATGGCAGTACTGGCCTTCTGCTTATCAGAGCTCCCTGTCCCACCCAAAGGTGTGGCTTTGAAAATGGGCAAACGCTCCCTTGAGGTCACGTCAAACAAGTTCTGGGGCAACTCCCTCCTCCCATTGGGTTTGGAGCCACGCTGGCTAGGAAGACAAAGAATCGCAAGCCTAGGTGTGAGCTGCATCTGGTACCCTTCAAAGCTCAGGTAGGGCTTCCGCACTTCCCTTTCCCCACATCATCCTGCTCAAGGAGTAAAAACACCTCTTAAAAAACAAGCCTTTTGTCCACTGTCTTCAAGCAATCCACATCCCGCCACAGGGGAGTCATTCAAGAATCAGGTAACCACCAGCCTTTGGCAGAAAGGCACATTTGGCTTAGACAGGAAAATGCCAACTTTATAAAGTGTCATATCTAAAATAGTAATGTATAATCCAACAATACCATTAAGATGGATTTTAAATTTTTATTAAAATAAGTTTTTGAGTCATCTTTATAGCTGCTTCCTAGCTGAAATTAAGCCTTATAAGTGTTATAATGTAATTCAGCTTTTTCCTATGGGAGAGCCTGCCTCCTTAAAACAGTGAAAAAACCTTTGGAGGGTTTTCAATGGCAGGACATGTACAACTTTCAAAATATATATATATTCAGGAGGAGATTTGTGGACATATATATATATATATATATATATATATATAATCCAACAAAATGCCCAAAGCATCTGGGGGCGCACTCACAGCAAGTAACATCCATTCGGTTTCACTCGAAAAAGTTACACCATCCGACGTTGCGTGTTAAATTAAAATCCATGATGGTTTGCAAAAAAAGTCACTGTTCATAAGACCCTCAAAAGGCACCGAGGTGTGGGTGAGCCATAGATCCCTTATTGTTGTTGGTCCATCTCCGATGCTCCGAGAATTCAAAGCCCCATGACCGCCACTCTTCATGGGGTGGTGCAAACCTCTGTGGCTGGGCGGCCACGTTGATATCGAAGCTCCAAACTTGCCCACAAGTGAGGTTGCATTCTCCAGCAACCATTCACGCGTAAAGCTCAATATATATATATATATATATATATATATTTCTATCCAAATGCTCTGCCCTTCAGCGACGCACTCCGCAACAGGTGATTCAATTATTTATTGCTTTTCAAAGGTCGTACTTTCATCCTTATTTTTCACCTTACGCCTTGTTTCTATCCAAATGCTCTGCCCTTCAGCGACGCACTCCGCAACAGGTGATTCAATTATTTATTGCTTTTCAAAGGTCGTACTTTCATCCTTATTTTTCACCTCGTCGGTGAGTGAATCAACAAAAGCTTTATTAAAGCGCTTTGAGTGAAGTGCCATGACTAATAGAAATGGGTTCAGTAAAAGGCAAAACATATGGATGGATACCATGCAAAGGATGGTCATTTCCCACAGATTCCATTTTATATTTTTACTGCAGTGGTACATTAAGAACCATGGTGACACAATCATGCTCAAAATTACTGCGAGAAGTCTCGGATTAGGTTTTACATTTACAAAAATAGGGCATGCTCCCAAAGGTAATTGCAGCTATAAATGTAAGTTTACCGTAAAAAAATACCAGGTATGCTTGCCAGGATTTCACAAGCGTATTTGTTCCTGGTCGAGTGTAAATTAATTGTACTGCTGCACATTTCTCGGCCACAAATATGGAGTCATCTGTAGCAATAAATCATACTTAAGGGATGGGATATGGGCATTCCAAGACATAGTTTGCCTTGGAAGTTTGTGAACAACAAAAAACATGCACGTTGTGGGCATTGTAATGTCCAAGACTGCCCTGCGCAGTCTAGTGTTCACGCACGTAGTCGTGCGCCAGCGCGGACGTGGTACGTGGCGTCCGCGCGTACTATAAAATAAAGGAGGCGTGGTCTCGGGGTTAGTCCGGACCACGCGGAGAAGCAGCAAGGTGTCCGGAGTCCCTCTGTCCAGCGCAGCGTCACCGCGCTGCGCCAGCACTCACAGGGGGGCCCCACAATGGCGACGAGGGCGAAGAGTGCCCACGCTGCGTGAGGAAAGGCTATCTCGCCTGCACCGCCGGTGCGCCCAGGCGTCCCCGACCTCCTGGGACAACACGTGTGTCTGCCGAGTGCGGAGCGGCCGGCCCTGCATCTCCTCGACGGCGCAGGCTGGCCTCAGTGCTTTCTGCCTCCCAGGGGACGCTTCGAGTGCTTTCAGCTCTGGCACATGATGGGAGCAGGACTTGATCAACCCGAGGTACCAGCGCCGTGCATCTGCTCAGGGCCACAGCTACTCCTATGAGCCCCTCCCCCGCGCAATCCCAAGCAGTGCAGCCAGGGCTCCAGCATACTGCCCTCTTCTGGCCACTGAATTGACTTCTCACCTGGCATTACTCACCTGGCTCGAGATCCGCGCCTAGGAGGCAGAGGATTCACACAACCCTCGCCTCACGTGCCAGTGAAGCGGAGGCTAGTCGCACTGCGTCATCATGGCGTCCATCCCCCCAATCGAGCCTTTTGTTGTTGACGGGGCCCCAGCATCCCTGGCCCCTCGCTGGAAAGACTGGGTTGAGAGGCTCCAGTTCTACTTTGAAGGAGCAGGGACGGGGCGCGACCGACGCAGGGCGCTCCTCTTGCACCTGGGAGGAAAAGATATCTACAGGATATACAAAACCCTGGTAGAGGCCACCCCTCGAACATATGTCACGCTCCTCAACGCGCTCAATGCCCATTTTGAGCCGATGCAGAGTAAGGACTACGAGCGCTTCATCTTCAGGCAAGCGCGTCAGGAAGCAGATGAATCCCTCGATGCCTTCCATGGTCGCCTGAAGGAACTCGCGAGCACGTGCGGATTCCAGGATGAACAAGAAGAAATCCGCGGCCAGATTATCCAGAACTGCTACTCCTCTGACCTGAGGGTAAAGATCCTCCAGGAGGACGGCAAGCCCCTGGCCGACATTCTAAAGCTAGGCCGTTCAAAGGAATTATCCCACGCAAGGGCGTCGCATATGGAGGCAGCGCTTCACAGACCAGAAAAGGCAGAGCAAGTTCACGTGGCAGAGCACGTCAACGTGGTGAGACCGAAGCAACGCCCGGCGGGGAGAGGAAGAACGCCAGAACGCCGGAAAGAGTGCGGATATTGCGGGGGCGCACCACATAGAGCACAAGACTGCCCGGCACGGGGGAGGAAGTGCGGGTCATGCGGGCGCATGAACCATTTCGCATCGGTGTGCAGATCATCTAAACCCAAACCTGAAGCCGCCCATGCCATAAGGGAAGACCCTGAGAGCGAAGATATGGACGATGACGCTCACAACTATCCGGTGCACTATGTGTTCGCCATAGATCAGCCTTTGAGGAAAAAACGGCGACTCCCAAAGTGCAGGATAAAGGTACTAAACCAAGAAGTGAGAGCGACCATTGACACAGGGGCCTCGATAGAGCTGATGGCGGCAAACGTCTACAACCAACTGCGAGACAAACCACTCCTGAAACCAGCCAAGATCAGAGTCTTCGCCTATGGACAAAAGACACCAATACCGTTAATAGGGTGCTTCCAGACAGACATACAGCACCAAGAACTGAGGACGCCAGCCACCATCTACGTGACCAAAGAAGGTAGCGGAATGCTCCTGAGTGGCCAAGCAGCTGAAGACCTACACCTCATCTCGTTTGCCATGGCCGTCTGGGAAGAAGAGCTAGACACAATCCTGGAAGAATTCGAAGACACATTCAAAGGTATTGGATGCCTCCGAGGCCAAGAAGTCTCTCTACACATTGACAAATCCATACAGCCAGTAGCCCTCCGTCATCGACGGATAGCATTTCACCTAAGAAAGAAAGTGGAACAGGAGTTGGAGACCCTTGAAAAACAGGGGATAATCGAGAAGGTCAGCGGGCCCACCCCCTGGGTGTCGCCGATTGTGGTAGCGCGGAAGCCCAAACAACCAGGACAGGTCCGCATCTGCGTCGACATGCGCCTCCCCAACGCAGCGGTGAAGAGAGAAAGACACCTGACGCCTACCATAGACGACATTCTAGGAGAGTTAAACGGAGCGAAGTGGTTCTCCAAGATGGACCTGAGATCAGGATACCACCAGCTACCTCTGCACCCGGACTCCAGGTACATCACCACTTTCTCCACTCACGTTGGCCTCCGGCGCTATCGGCGACTCAATTTTGGAATATCAAGCGCTGCAGAGGTCTTCCAAAACACGATTCGAGAAGTATTGAGTGGGATCACAGGCGTCCTAAATGTCAGCGACGACTTGCTGCTATACGCCGATACAGTAGAAGAGCACCACAGAAGGCTCAGAAGCGTGCTACAAAGGATCAAAGACTCAGGCCTTACCCTACACAGAGAGAAGTGTCAGTTCCTGCAGAACACCATCAGCTTCTTTGGGTACACGTTCTCCGACAAGGGAGTAGCCCCTGACCCTGAAAAAGTGAAGGACGTGCAAACAGCCCCAGCGCCGAACAACACATCAGAAGTTCGAAGTTTCCTCGGGATGGTAAACTTCTGCGGGCGATTCATCCCCGACCTATCCAATCTCACCAGGCCACTAAGGGAGCTCACCAAGTCCACCACCCCATGGCAGTGGGGGGAAGAACAGGAGCGGGCGTTTCAAAACACCAAGGCAGCCCTGTCAGCCAACATGACCCTGTCGTACTTTGACCCTTCCAAGGCGACGAACGTAGCAGTGGACGCCAGTCCCTATGGACTCGGAGCAGTGCTGACACAAAGCCAAAACGGTGAAGACTGGGCACCCATAGCCTACGCCAGCAGGTCCCTGACAGAAACGGAACAACGCTACTCTCAGATTGAGAGGGAGGCCATTGCGATCCACTGGGCCTGCAGGCACTTCCACGTTTACGTCTATGGACATCCGTTCACTGTTTCCACGGATCACAAGCCCCTACTCCCCCTGTTCCGAGGGTCAGTCTCGAAGCCTCCCCCGAGAATCGAGAAGTGGATTCTACAACTCCAAGAGTATGACTACAAACTGGAATTTAAGCCCGGTGCGTCCAATCCGGCCGACTACCTCTCACGGCACCCCCGAGCGGCAACCACCCGAGAGAGAGAAGATGCCGAAGAGACAGAAGAGTATGTACAAGTCATCCTCGAAAGATCACGCCCGCTGCCCATGAACCTTGACATGATTGTGGACGCAACCCGCAAGGATGAAGTCTTGCAGCTAGTGAACACTGCCCTGAGAGACAACGACTGGAGAACACTCCAGGCCTCGCTGAGTCAGAGGACACCGGAAGCCAAGCGAGCCCTAGAGACCCTCTGCAGGGTAAAGGACGAACTGTCAGTAGACAGTCAAGGGTGCGTACTTAGAGGACCACGGATTGTGATGCCGGCGAGCCTGACTCAACAAGTAATCGAATTGGCACACCGCGGCCACCAGGGAGTGGTGAAGACAAAAAGTAGACTCCGAGCCAAAGTGTGGTTCCCGGACCTGGACATGAAGGTCGAACAAATGGTCAAGGAGTGCCACTGGTGCCAGGCCGCAGGTCCACCCGAACCGCCACCGCCGGTAATCACCGAGGAGAACCCCGAGAGACCCTGGGAACGAGTGAGCGCCGATTTTGGACACCTCCCGGACGGGCGGTACATGCTCGTTGTCATTGATGACCTGACCAAATACCCCGAGGTGGAGATAATACCTACACTCACAGCCAAGGAAGTAACGACGAAGTTCGAGAAACTCATCGCCACCCATGGCATATTCGACCTGGTCAAGACCGACAACGGGCCGCCATTCCAAAGCCAAGAATTTGCGGACTATCTCCAGGAGTGGGGCATCCAGCACAGGAAGGTCACCCCCAGGTGGCCACAAGCCAACGGGGAGGTAGAACGCTTCATGAGGACCCTCAATAAAGTGATTCGGATTGCTCATGCAGAGGAGACACCCCTGGAGAAAGCCATCTACACGTTCCTGAGGGAGTACAGGCTGACACCCCACCGTACCACTACAGCGGCCCCAGGGCCAGCCGCCATGGGGCGAATTGTCCGAGACACGATCCCCCACCACCACACCTGGACCCCGACGGAAGCAAACCCTCAGCAGACTTTGCTCAACAGAAAGCGATCAAACGAGTACGCGAGCTTCCGACGCCGAGCCAAGGAATCATACATTGGAGAAAGAGATCGAGTATACGTGCGAGACCGATATCCCGGAAGCAAATTCAGGCTCCCGTTCGAACCCAGGCCCTGGACTGTCACCCGCAGGACAGGCACGATGGTAACGGCTCAACGCGACGGAGAAACCGTCACCCGCAACGTGTCCTTCTTCAAGCGGGCTGCAGTCCCGCCCAACGGCATGCCCAGCAGAGACCCGGACAGAGCAACACCAAGCCCAACGACTCCAAGCACCAGATCCCCGGTGAGCGGGTACAACGACGCAGCAGACCAGCCAGAGGCGAGCTCGCCAGAGTCTGAGAGGCCCGGCATAGCCAGTCGGTGTCCCTCCGGGGATGAGCTGTCTCCAACCCCAGCCCGGCAGGTCACCCCGAGGAGAACACTGTTTCGAGGTGAGGCTGCTGGCTATGGGCTAAGAAGAAATCCAGCCCCCTCATCACAGCTGGCGGACTTTGCTGTGGACTGAGACTGTGCACCATGAGCGTCAGACTGGTAACAGGCCTGCCGGCCACTTTGTTTGTTTTCCCACATGTTCACCATTGACTCTCAGTTTGCATATTGTTTTTTTCAATAAAGGTGGAAAGGAGTGTAATGTCCAAGACTGCCCTGCGCAGTCTAGTGTTCACGCACGTAGTCGTGCGCCAGCGCGGACGTGGTACGTGGCGTCCGCGCGTACTATAAAATAAAGGAGGCGTGGTCTCGGGGTTAGTCCGGACCACGCGGAGAAGCAGCAAGGTGTCCGGAGTCCCTCTGTCCA
The DNA here is from genome assembly GCF_964261635.1 of Lissotriton helveticus. Lineage (NCBI taxonomy): Eukaryota > Metazoa > Chordata > Amphibia > Caudata > Salamandridae > Lissotriton > Lissotriton helveticus. The sequence goes on from NC_136058.1 coordinate 217,842,967, forward strand.
GCGCAGCGTCACCGCGCTGCGCCAGCACTCACAGGGGGGCCCCACAGGCATTGCCAACCCCATTTCACTATGGATATACTTCACCCATGGGCAGAAGTGAATTAATTTCCAGGATGGTAAGAGGAATGGATCACCCCAGATTTGCTGGGGATGAGATTAAATAGATTCTTTCACATAAAAAAGGTTTTCCTATGGAGAAAACAAAAATAACAACACATTCACATTTGCACTGGAGGATATGCTTCCCCTGTGCGGATTTCTGTACGATGTAGAACTGTGCATAGGAGGAATGGGAGTGCACAATAAAAATCACGTAATTCTCAACCTGCACCTAGCATAGCGTTCGGGCATATCACAGGGAATATTGATGACTACCTAAAAAATGTTAAAGTATATTCAGGCAGATATCTAAATCTCCATCCGTATTTTTACATTTATGACTAGACCCTAATACGTCCATGAGACAGGTATTCAGACATGAGCTTCCCAGGTCCTCCATTAACAAACGCGCTGGAGTTGCTTTTTTAATCTACATCAGACAAGTATTGTTAACATTTTCTCCTTATTTGAGCCCTCAGCAACCCACCTCCAGCCCCCTCCCCTTGGTCTTGATTTCCCCAAACACAGCACAGTCTGTACCATAGTTTATGGTACCTCGGGCCCGAAAATGGTCATTCTTTCTCTCAAAGTTTTAACTCGTACGTTGTTGAAACAATGTGTATAAGCAGACTGGTGGTGAATTTCCTAATACTTGTTAAGCTAAAGAGGTGCAGGAAAATTATCACTGTTCCGTTCCTGTAGTGTAGTTCCAGTAGTGTCATCATCTACAATACAACGATTACTGCAGAAAAAGGAACACACACTTTCTCATGTGTACCATTAACATCAATATATGCAGGGAATGTGGTTCTTGCACATTTTGACATGTGATTGTAGATTCTAGAAGCAAAGAAGCCCGAATTAGAAAGTGCATTACATAATCTCCCCAAAATATTGTGGTATTGTTAACATGTTAACATGATTAAAAATAATGTTTGATGACATACAATACGAAATATAAAAACAGACTGTCATAGAGTTTTAACTGATTCTACTTACCATAATGCAAAATTCACGGACTCCCTGAAAAGGCATCGCAAAGCCCTAGGGGTCCACAGACACGCCATGCTCTTGGCTGCCTATTTTGAAGAATGTTCAGTAGTAATATGTTAATATCTAACAGTGACTTTAGTGGGAGTATTTTCTGCAGGTGGTTGACACAAGGTAAATATGCCTTCAAGAAAGTCGTTCCGTGTATCAAGGGATAGATTGTAGGGTCATTGTCCCTTTATTCGGTCCGGTATTTTCCCGGTGGGCTGGAGCCAATGGCAACAGCTTTGAATGCCCGGGGCTGCTGCTAGTGCTTTTCCCTAGCTTCCCAGTGATAACTACAACAGGCAGGGCGGTGGTGGGGGAGATGGAAGAGAGGGAGTGGGAGGGGTTTGTGGTCTGAGGGGAGAGGGAGAGAGGGAGAGAGAGAGAGAGAGAGAGAATGGGCCGGCACGACTCTGGGGTGGCAGGGTGAGGTGGTAAGAGTGTGTAAAAAAAGAAAAATACAATTAGCTCCTTGCCACTTTGTCCCACATCGTCCCTCCTTAGTTGGCAGAACAGGAAGCAGCCAGGCTCTCCAGAGCAAATCACAACACTGCAATGCAGCGTGCTGATTGGCTCCCCTAAGCCAATCAAAAAAGTTGCAATGCCGAATTGTGATTGGTCTGAGAGCGATAGTTCAACTCTTAGATGGGTACTTAGGGCCTGGGCTGTAATGCAGCCAGGGTACAGACAAGCTAAGTGTGCACAACTGTTTGGTCAGCCTGAGACGGCCAACCAAAGCATCATGTGAACATCAGTGTGCCCACCACTCCTTCCCTGCCCTGCTCTGTGAGCATAACAGTCCCGCTCCCAGTAGCAGCAGGAACAAATAAAATGATAATAACATCCAGTTATCATTTCATTTTTCCTTTCCTTTACTGCTGCTACGCAGTGGAGTAACACTCCTCCGCCTTAGCAGAGAAGCCGCTACTGCAGAGAGCACTAGCAGAGAAACGGAGTCAGGCTGATTTGAGGAGAGAGAGAGAATGAATGTTGGCTGAACAGAGAGCACAAGCAGAGAAACAGAGTGGGGCTGGTTTGAGGAGTTTGCCATGGCTGCTTTTGGTTTCCCAGTCCAGCCCTTTAGGTTGTTACCAAGGAAGGTGCATCCTATATGTGAGAAACCAAAAACTGGTGTTAGGGCAAGCGGATTGTCCCCAGGACTCTAATGAACAAACTCAATTCCATATTCTACTGAACATATGCCACATTTGAGAACCACAGAGAAACATAATTCGGGTGCAAAAAGATCTCCATTTGATGTGTGTTTACCAATTGAGATATCCTACCTTAAATATGTTTGCATAATTTAAAACTGTCTGATATATAACTCTAAATCTAAAACAACTGGATATAGTAAATGAACTTTAGCAAATTGAAAAAGTAAATTGAAAGAAGTAAATTACAACTGCTTCTTACTTTCGATAGTGAGTAATGACCAGCTTTAGGAGTAGTTATGTAAAGCCCATCCTTCAGTCGCCAGCATAGCTGCGCACAAAAGATAATATGTAAGCAGATGATGGAATGCTCACATAAGGATTTTACACAATCAAGGGCCTTCCCCGAACTTTAGCTATGGACATCTAGCAGGGCAGCATCACAGAAACCGAGAACTGTCTGCTGGTGCCCTCATGTTAATATACATTCGCGCTTTATGTTTCAGCCATCTTTTTATTAAGCCTACCAAGTTCTCCTCGCATTTATCGGCAGTTGCTTTTCACCTATTAATTTCAAATTAAAACAATTATATTTAATATTAGGTATGGATTTATACCTACCATCTTTATCTGTAAGGCACAATAACTTACAATAGCGTCTGAGGTTCTGAAAAAATCCTAATGTAACCAAATGTCATTTTTCCACACAGAATTCCTTTTTAGGACCATTTGTGCAAAACTATTGCTTTAGAGTTTATCTATTCCAGCTGCAGGACCGCAATCTGCAGCCACGCAGAAATACAATCCGGATTGGCCTTCACAAATGTTCCTTGTTCTAATTGAACCTAATGCTAAGCAGCTAGGAAGGATCTCAACAACCAGTTAGCAGCTGCACATTGCAGAAAGGTTTCCTTTATCAGGAAGGAACCACTTTTCATAAACACTGAGGTAGCAAGAACCTGGTGTAGATTTCACATCACTTGCTCTAAAATGGACTTCTTAAAGTACAAGACACCATCAGAGGTACTGTGCCTACAAAGTGCTGTTTACATCTTTTTATGAGTTTTTAATTGAGTGTACTATTGGAATATCATGCAACAATTTTCATGGCATTTCACTGTGAAATACCCAAGTCTACTGCAAAAATTTTAACTTTTGCCATGCCAATCCTAGCAATGAACCATGCATGTTGTAAGGTGTCGCACTGCTGGTGGTGCTCTAAATGATTATCTTCAATTCTTGTCCTAAAACCAGCCCTCGCTATCCAAAAAAGTATGTAAACGGTGACTGAGTGACCAGCAGGATTTAGCTAGCGGGAGGTCTCTGCATGTAGCCTCCTCATCAGGGAGATGGGACAAGTATCCTCTAGGTGGAGTGACTGCTGAGGGTAAAGAAGTAGTTAGAAGCAGCATGTTTCATGATCAAAAAGATTATACAATTGGCAGCACAGTTTAACTGGTTTTAGACATTGTACACAATCTCATGTGAGGTAAATGGAAATCTGAGGCCTTCCAGAACGCAGATACCTTCCTATAAAAGTTGGTTGACAAATTGCTTATAAAGGTATTTCAATTTTGCCTTGTGATACATTTTTGCCTGAAAATGTATGGGTATGTTTTTCAAAGGGATCGAAGGAAATACATTAAATTGGGAAAAAAGAAAGGAATTCTTTATTTTTGGATACTTTTCATAATTTCAAAGTGGTTGCATGAATAGTATGGCTTCCTAATTGTCATCCTCATAGACTGCTGACAAATGAAATTAATGATCCAGCATAAGTGATATAAATATTTCCAGTTAATCTTTCAATTCGCTACTTACCCATCTATCCCTCTAACTGTACTAGACCCCCTACAGCATGCAGATTACAACATTACCTTCCACACAGAGGCAAATGGTCCTCTGATGAATTTTTCTACGCTGATAGGAGGGGTGGGAATTAGGGTGTCCAAAACACAATGTCAGCTACCCAATGAGTACCATTAATTGGTGACTAACCTCACAAGTTTGACATAAGGTTCAAACACACTACTCTCAGGACCATACTGTAAAAGTAAAGTATCGCTTTGGGGAGACCCAGTCTTCTGAAAAAAATTAAGTCTAACCAGAAGGATACAAACTAAAAGCTCTGTTACTCCGCCAAAGAATAGAGGAAACCGAATTTGAAAATCTGAAAAGATTCACTGATTTTCCCTACAAAAAGGAGCGGCCCGTGCAGGTAAGAGCAGTGGGGCAGGGTGGCGGAAGGGATTCGACAGACGATGCTGAGGGAAAATTGAATAAATAATTGATTTTCCCTTATCGTCGTCTGTTCGAAGCACCCCCTCCCCACCCCACTGCCCCACCGCTCTTACCTGCATGGGCTGCTCATGCCTAAATACAAATCATTTAGATTAAAAGAGTAATTCAATACAGTTGCAAATAAAGAACATCAGGACACAATAATAGACTCAAGCAATTTAGATAGTAATTTTACTAATGACCCAAAACTTATACAAATAAGCACTTTCTGAAGCACGTTAGTCAAGAATATTAAAACATGTAGTATTAGACCACACTTTTAGTCAGAAGTTCAAATCCAAAGTGGAGGGATTTAAGAAAACATCAGATACGAGATTACAAGTTTCTACCGCCATGAAAGGCAGAAGAATAGTTCAGTCCTATATATCATTCGAAGCAAAGAGGTAAAATAATCAAATTTAAAGTCCTCTAAAGGAGAGTCCATAAGCATTGGCAAAAACTAAATATGAAGCAAAGTCAATTAGTTAAGCAAAGAAGGATTCCAGATTGACTGAATGAACGCAGCAGCATTAGCAAAAAGGCAGCCCATGATAGCATTTAAAGGATGCTTAAAAAACCATAGCAAAATAGTTCAGTTCTCTCCCAAGAAAAGGGAAACAATGCTTTGCCCCAAAGAAAAATAATAGCAATGCCTTGTCAGAAGGGAAAAAGGTATGGCGTTGCCCCTTCTGTGGGGTTTCTTCTTTTATAGTCGTTATGACAATTTAATGACGTAGTGTCACTCCACTAGTAAGTCCATCCTACGATTAGTTTATGTATGCTATCACAAAATACATTTGGTTACTCCTGCATTCCTTCCCAAGCACTTCATTTGAACGACTTAGCTTTCCCGGTCTCACTGGTGGGTCAACGGTAAGAAATATCAAATGTAGCAGGCTATGGCATCGGGTGAAAGTTGATTTTCCAACTGAGCCATTCCACCATAAACTTCAACAGAATGTCCTTTGTATGTATACTGAAACATGCACTGAGCGAATAAGCAAAATTTGCATAAATGTTAATAAATTGTTATGCTTGCTAAGAGAAAATGCAGCTCAAGAAAGAACACTTTAAAGGTTAAACCACATACACCAGCGTTACACGAATCAAATAATAATTAAAAAAAATGTTTCACCAATGTATTATTACACAAAATTAATTAGCATTGCTATGGTCTAGTGCCACCATTTTATTGAAAATCCATACATATAAATTATTCTTAAAAACCATTTCACCAAAATCGTTTTAAAATTTTTAAAATCATTAAGGTCTCTACTATCATCAAGTTTCAATCTCCTAGTTACTTTTATCGCATAATTGCACCACAATCTATTTTATAATGCATTTGCAATGAAAGGCAACAGAACTTTTAAGCCTCATCATTAAATTCATTACTTTTCATCAGTACGTGAATTATAAAACATAATTTATTGAGAAATCTTATGACAAACTATTACTAATCATTATAACTATTAAGCAATGCATTTCTCCTTTTCTAAGTCTTTCAAGAATGCTTTTATGGTGCTGTTACTTCACTTGTCTCTATTGTTGTATCACTTCATCTATTTTGTGCAATGTGCATTTGTGTCTAAATTGGTATAGTGTAATTTAATCTGTTTTTCGAAATATTTGCGCAATAATTAGCCAGTGTTTTGAGTTTTCACCTCCATATCTTATCGTGCTGTAGGCCCTTTTTCCACATTACAATAAACAGGTCTACAGACCAAAATGACCAACAACATCAGTCACCTCAGACCCACATCTGAACAGAAACATTCTCTCAGCATCCCTTCCAAGGCATCTTTGCCCAGTGGGTCTTGACACCCAGCATCACACTTGCAGGCAACTCACTATAACTGCTTGAATAAATTGAGAGCAAACCCACAACTTGTTCCAGGTAGTACATCCCTAAACTCAAAGTCATGAAGCAGTGTGTAAACAAGAAAGAGCTTGAAAGTACCATAAATCCTCCTCCCATAAAAGTGCTGAAACTCTTAAACAGTAAGCACTCACAATAATCCTTTTCAAATGTACACACGTACCCACTCCCTAGCTGCCTCAATAAACCCCTACTGTGGTCACTTTGCACACAAATAAAAATGCTTGTTTCGCATACTGCTAAAATCCATGGTACCTCCTCGGAATCCTGTTGCATCTGTTTCCTCATCTATCTTCACATACATTGGTAGCATCATGTCTTACCCTTCCTGTTAGCCAGATCCTCTAACCTAATCACCACCTTTAACAACTCCATCCTACATATGTCTATACTGACTAGATCAAACTACCACCTTAAACAACTCCATAAAACCTCTAGCCCTCATCAGGTGGCCTACAAACCAACAAACATAACTTCAACAGACTTAGCCATCTTCAGTTCTTTGATCTACTCGCATTATTGTCAAGCATTCTCGTATCCAACTTAAACCACTACATACCACACTAATGTCCCAAATGTCTTCTCAGAATGACAGCCTTCTTAATATATGTAGCCTAGTGCTCAATCAGATATTCTGTTGGGTTTTTAACATGTACTAGCTCATAAAGGAAGTGTTGATGTTATGGGAAAGAAAGAAGAAGTCACATTTTGACTTAAACGTAAGATTAATGCCTAACAATTACCCAACAATTGAGATGTCCCTCAAGCTCGTAGTGTGCTATCTATTGGGTAACAGGAGTGAATTTCTTTCAATGTGCTTATGATCAAGAGAGGTAAGTGTTTCCCCCGGTGTGGGACACCCCCGCGCCGCACGGCCACCAGCTGCTGCGTGTGCCCCCAGTGCCTGCCTCTGTCTCAGCGCCGGCCGCGCTGCCGCCCTGAGCGCTCTCATTGGTTTTTCCCCGTTTTTTGCCTACATTTGTGCTTGTTTGCCTCGTGTTTCTCTGTATTTTTCCCCGTTTTTTGCCTGCATTTGTGCTTGTTTGCCTCGTGTTTCTCTGTATTTTTCCCCGTTTTTTGCCTGCATTTGTGCTTGTTTGCCTCGTGTTTCTCTGTATTTTTCCCCGTCTTTTGCCTACATTTGTGCTTGTTTGACTCGTGTTTCTCTGTATTTTTTCCCGTTTTCTGCCTGCATTTGCGCTTGTTTGCCTCGTGTTTCTCTGCCTTTTCCCCGTTTTTTGGCCCGCATTTGTGCTGGTCTTCGCATCTGCCCATCTCGCCGCCCCCCGCTCCCGCTTCCCGCCACCGCCTTAGCCCCGCCCCTTTTTTCTTCTGTTTCCCTCCCCGCTCCCGCCTCCCAGCTGCCCCGCCCACCCGCGCACTTCGCCTTAAATGGCGACCGTGCGACGCAGGTGAGTGTGACCCACTTGTGGGACACCCCCGCGCCGCACGGCCACCAGCTGCTGCGTGTGCCCCCAGTGCCTGCCTCTGTCTCAGCGCCGGCCGCGCTGCCGCCCTGAGCGCTCTCATTGGTTTTTCCCCGTTTTTTTGCCTACATTTGTGCTTGTTTGCCTCGTGTTTCTCTGTATTTTTCCCCGTTTTTTGCCTGCATTTGTGCTTGTTTGCCTCGTGTTTCTCTGTATTTTTCCCCGTCTTTTGCCTACATTTGTGCTTGTTTGACTCGTGTTTCTCTGTATTTTTCCCCGTTTTCTGCCTGCATTTGCGCTTGTTTGCCTCGTGTTTCTCTGCCTTTTCCCCGTTTTTTGGCCCGCATTTGTGCTGGTCTTCGCATCTGCCCATCTCGCCGCCCCCCGCTCCCGCTTCCCGCCACCGCCTTAGCCCCGCCCCTTTTTTCTTCTGTTTCCCTCCCCGCTCCCGCCTCCCAGCTGCCCCGCCCACCCGCGCACTTCGCCTTAAATGGCGACCGTACGACGCAGGTGAGTGTGACCCACTTGTGGGACACCCCCGCGCCGCACGGCCACCAGCTGCTGCGTGTGCCCCCAGTGCCTGCCTCTGTCTCAGCGCCGGCCGCGCTGCCGCCCTGAGCGCTCTCATTGGTTTTTCCCCGTTTTTTGCCTACATTTGTGCTTGTTTGCCTCGTGTTTCTCTGTATTTTTCCCCGTTTTTTGCCTGCATTTGTGCTTGTTTGCCTCGTGTTTCTCTGTATTTTTCCCCGTTTTTTGCCTGCATTTGTGCTTGTTTGCCTCGTGTTTCTCTGTATTTTTCCCCGTCTTTTGCCTACATTTGTGCTTGTTTGACTCGTGTTTCTCTGTATTTTTTCCCGTTTTCTGCCTGCATTTGCGCTTGTTTGCCTCGTGTTTCTCTGCCTTTTCCCCGTTTTTTGGCCCGCATTTGTGCTGGTCTTCGCATCTGCCCATCTCGCCGCCCCCCGCTCCCGCTTCCCGCCACCGCCTTAGCCCCGCCCCTTTTTTCTTCTGTTTCCCTCCCCGCTCCCGCCTCCCAGCTGCCCCGCCCACCCGCGCACTTCGCCTTAAATGGCGACCGTGCAAACGCGCAGCGTTGACGCGCAGCGGGCGCGCCGATTGTGCGCCGAAGGCCGCGCCTGGACCGCGCCCAGGGCCAGGACCCCTGGCCCCCACCGACGGAAGCCGACCCGACGAACCTACGGCGCCGCCGACCTCATCGCACTCAACACCGGCCACATCCCAGGATGTCACCAAGCCGCCCCGAAGCACACCCACGGACCTTTCAGCTGCAACACCTGCAAGTTCACCTGCATCCGGACCTTCCCTGCACCCGCCAAGCCGAACTCCAGCAGCACCCACCTCAAGTGTATCCTGCTCAACACCCGCTCCGTCCACAGACACGCCGTAGAACTCTGGAACCTCCTCGACACCACAGCCCCCGACGTTGCCTTCCTCACCGAGACCTGGATGAACGCCTCCTCAGCCCCAGACATCGCCATCGCCATCCCAGAAGGCTACAAGATCGTCCGGAGGGACCGAGACAACCAGACCGGAGGAGGCATCGCCATCATCCACAGAGACACCATCCGCATCACTACCAACACCGATGACACCCTCACCACCGCCGAACACCTGCACTTCCAGATCCACACCAACCCGAAGACCACCCTCAGAGGCACCCTGATCTACCGACCGCCGGGACCACGCACACGATTCAGCGAGGACATCGCCGACTTCGTCAGCCCGCACGCTCTCCCCTCCGCCGACTACATCCTCCTGGGGGACCTCAACTTCCACCTGGAGAACAACAACGACCGCAACACCATCACCCTGCTCGACAACCTCGACAACCTCGGACTCAAGCAACTGGTGACCACCCCCACCCACCTCGCCGGACACACTCTCGACGCCGTCTTCACATCCAGCAAAGACGTCACCTTCAGCCACGCAACAGGACTCCACTGGACGGACCACAGCTGCGTCCACTTCACCTTCAGAAGAGCGACGATCCACCACCTCCAGCAACAGGCTGCTCGAAGAAGCTGGAACAAGATCACAGCCGACCAGCTCACCGCCTCCCTGAGCCAGCACCCTCCCGCCAACTCAGCGAACCCCAGCCAGGCCGCCGACAACCTCACGAAATGGATCAACGACTGCGCGGACGAACTCGCCCCTCTGAGAACCCCACCCAGCAGATCCTGCAGCAGAAAAACACCATGGTTCACCGACGAACTCAAGAGCTCCAAGAAGAACTGTCGAGCCCTCGAGAAAGCCTGGAGAAGGGAGCCAACCACGGACAACATGACCACCCTCAAGCTCGCCACCCGGAAACACCACCAACTGATCCGCGCCACCAAGAAAAATACATACAAGGACCGGCTGGACAACAACGCACACAACTGCAAGGAACTCTTCAACATCGTGAAAGAGCTCTCCAACCCCAGCGCCGGAAACAACGACATCACCCCATCGCAAGACCTCTGCAACTCCCTCGCGTCCTACTTCCACAACAAGATCACGGACATACACAACAGCTTCAACAACCAACCAACGCAAGCCACAACCGCAACGACGCCACCCACCGCCACCCTCCGCACCTGGACCCCGATCAGCACCGAAGACACCATCCGCACCATGAACTCCATCCATTCCGGATCTCCGACTGACCCCTGCCCTCACCACATCTTCAACAAGGCCGACGCTGTCCTCGCACCCCACCTGCGGGACATCATCAACACCTCCTTCGACTCCGCCACATTCCCTGAGAGCTGGAAGCACGCCGAACTCAGCGCTCTTCTCAAGAAACCTACAGCAAACCCCACCGACCTCAAGAACTACCGTCCCATCTCGCTCCTCCCGTTCCCGGCCAAAGTCATCGAGAAGACCGTCAACAAACAGCTGGCCGCCTTCCTCGAGACGAATGGATCCCTCGACCCCTCACAGTCCGGCTTCCGAGCGAACCACAGCACCGAGACCGCCCTCATCGCCGCCACCGACGACCTTCGAACTCTGATGGACAACGGAGAAACAGCGGCCCTCATCCTCCTGGACCTCTCCGCGGCTTTCGACACAGTCTGCCACCGCACCCTAGTACAGCGCCTCAGCAACATCGGAATCCAGGAGAAGGCACTGGAATGGATCACCTCCTTCCTCGACGGAAGAACACAAAGAGTCCGCCTACCACCGTACAAGTCAGAGGCCACCGAAGTCATCTGCGGCGTCCCTCAAGGGTCCTCACTGAGCCCCACCCTCTTCAACGTCTACATGAGCCCCCTCGCGGCCATCGTACGCAAACACAACCTGAACATCATCTCCTACGCCGACGACACCCAGCTGATCCTCTCCCTGACCAACGACCCCGACACCGCCAGAGCCAACCTGCACGAAGGGATGAGAGACGTAGCCGAATGGATGACGACCAGCCGCCTGAAACTGAACTCAGACAAGACGGAGGTCCTCATCCTGGGCTCCACGCCCTCCGCCTGGGACGACTCCTGGTGGCCCCCCGCCCTGGGCACCGCACCCAAACCGACGGACCACGCACGCAACCTGGGCTTCATCCTGGACTCCTCCCTCTCCATGACCAGACAAGTCAACGCCGTCTCCTCGTCATGCTTCAACATCCTGCGCATGCTACGGAAGATCTTCCGGTGGATCCCCACCGAGACGAGGAAGACGGTCACCCAGGCCCTCGTCACCAGCCGACTGGACTACGGCAACGCCCTCTACGCCGGAACGACCGCCAAACTCCAGAAGAGACTCCAGCGGATCCAGAACGCCTCGGCGAGACTCATCCTCGACATCCCCCGTCGCAGCCACATCTCCGGACACCTGAGAGATCTGCACTGGCTCCCGGTCAACAAGAGAATCACCTTCCGGCTCCTCACCCACGCGCACAAAGCCCTACACGACCAAGGCCCAAGCTACCTCAACAACCGGATCAACTTCTACACGCCCAAGCGCCTCCTCAGATCAACCAACCACGCCCTCGCCGCCGTCCCCCGCATCCGAAGAGCGACAACAGGAGGAAGATCCTTCTCCTACCTGGCTGCCAAGACCTGGAACTCCCTGCCGACCGACCTGCGCCTGACCCAAGACCACCTCTCCTTCAGGAAGAAGCTCAAGACCTGGCTGTTCGAGCAGTAGCGGCACCCCCCCCCCCTCCCAGCGCCTTGAGACCCTACGGGTGAGTAGTGCGCTCTACAAATGACCTGATTGATTGATTGATTTCCATTATAAGGCTGTCCTTTCAGATCTCAGAAATTGACTTCATCTGGGCTATTCTCCATTGAGAATGTATGGACATTGGTGTGAGTGTAGAAACAGAACTGGAGCTTCATCAGGACTTCTTTCAAGCAATGTTAAATATGGAAGACACCATATGTATATCATATCCAGAGTTTGATGTAATGTTTCTGCAGGGACTCATTTGGTGCAGCGCAATTTCGCGCTACACTTACTAGAATTTTAGAGAGAAAGGCTCTGCCCCTAAGCCGAACAAGCAATGTTCATAGGGATGTTCAGAACTTGGTGCATTGATGCCAAACTAGTTAATGGTAGTGATCAATAGTAACAGACACATTATGTTTCATTCACCATAGCACTCCTTGCAAAACTGACAATCAGTCAAACATCCTTAATCGCATCAGTTGGATGTCTTTGGTGATCCCTGGGACACCCTTTCTCCCCTCGAGGGCAGCCTTTAGGAGTTGCACTGAAAGTCACTGTTTTGTGGCACACTTCCAGTGTGCCTCCTAAAGGCACTATTGCCCCAGCACCCACAAAATGAGACAAAGTGATTCCCTCATTTGAATGGAGTCACGCCCCCATGCAAAATAGGGAATGCCCTGTCATGATAGCGCAGTCGCGACATGTGCACCAGCGCTATCAGTTTTATAGAAAGGGTCACACAAGTGTCTGCAACTCCTTCTGTAATACCATTGTGACCCAGGTGAACACAAAGCATGTGCATAATAAGCCTTTTGCGCCATGGGGAACAATGTATATTATGGCCTGTGGTTGGTTTATGTTCCCTTTGGACAATGCGAGACAGTCCTTCAAAGACCAAAACTATTCAAACAAAAAATAATTCACTGATAGGAGACTGAATATGAGCAATGAATTTCATAACATGGTCATCTGCTACATTTATGACATGTAAATTAAGAGCAGTGATGACTTACTTCCTGCAGAAACCACATCCTGCGGAGAATACATATTACCAATGGCGCCGCTGGATGACAAGTAGGCTGGGTAATACATCTCAAGGACAGGCAAATTAACACAAGATGAGAAGTAAACAACGAGAAAACTGAAGACTCCTGCACATCTTAATTATATAATTTGAAACTTAAATTGGCTAAGAAGGGTCTCTAATAATTCTGTACAGTAAGAAGTCACATGTTAAGAACAAAGTAAAGTAGCAATTTCAGTGTAAATCCACACATCCTCTACAATAATGCAAATGGACATGTAGGCCACTTTTTCCTAAGTGTAGTAAGTAGTTGCATAGAAAAGCCTAGAGAAGATAACAGTAAGGGTATAGTAAATGCAAATGAAGACAACAGCTCCCAATAATAATTTCTCTCTAAATTGCAAAGTATGGCAGTAATTCCTATACATGTAAGTCAGCAGGGATCTCATGTGACTACAATTGTACAGATTGGTCTTCCTTGAATAAAAAGCTGTCAAAAGACCAATGGACACGTTACGTACACCTGCAACAATAGGGCCTTGTGCTAATTTTTAGAGCAATAGGCCCACACTGGTAGGGCATTATATATTCCTGTGTTTGCAGCACATGCTTGGGATTGCCTAAATTTTTCAGAGTGGACAGCACATCCAGAGACAGTTGCGGTCTTTTCAATATTGCAGGATATGCTGTAGAGTGTGTGGCATTTTTACAAGGGGATTTTGCCACCGGAACATAACTTTTTGCAACGTTCCCGTGGTACAAGGCCATGCACCATATTTACAAAGCATTGTTAAGCCACTTTGCATGGCTTAATTCCGCTTTGTAAATATGCTACCTTTTCATGCAGTTTTCTGCGTGAAAGGGGTGCGCAATGTCTGTTACTGTGTGCATTCCACCGCAACACCCACTGCTTTTAACAGAGGCTCTCCCCACCATGGAGAGAGACGTCAAAATGGCGGGGAGGCAGAGGCCAATGGGGCGGACAGGGTGGGTGGCCCCACCCTTTCAGGTGAGGTCGGCGCTGATTTGTTGCCGCGCCCGCTGCCCCGGAAGCACTGGGCAGCTGTTGGTAAAACCCGCCGCTATTTAAGTGGCCACGCTGCAGCAGGCAGGTCTCTGTATCCTGCTTGCGGCAAGACGTAGTCGCTGTAACGTTCTGCTGGACGCCTGACTCCTCGCCCATGTGCCATCCGGAGGTGGTGGGGCCCCTTCCTTCCTCCCTTTTACCTCACATCGCCTCTCCGCGAGCTGCACGGGCTCGAGTCTTCCAAGGATCTGTACATCTGAGGCAGCACCAAAACTTAAGACCATGCAAAAGCAGACATTAGATTGGTGCAAAGAGGAGAAATACTTTTATTTTTCATAGTTTTTGCTCATTCTATATGTGCTACATTCTATAGCATACAAAAAAAAGCAATTAGCCTTTAAAGATTGTTTATGTGCAGGAAGGTGTCACATAAACAATCATTCCCTGCAACACAGACACTCTTGCACCATGGTGCCTGCATTGCAGAGATGATTTCCTGAAATGCAGGCACCCTTGCACTATGGTGCAAAGTGCAAGGGTGCTTCTGTTGCAAGAAATCATCCCTTCAGTGCATTCCCCTTTGCATTATGGGGCAGAGGTGTCTGTGTTGGCGCTAGGCAGCTATTTTTTGTGCCAGAACAAGGCAAAAACACTGGGGTGCTCTGTATTCTTGTGAATACAGCGCATCCCTGATTTTTTTAAATGATGCAGCGCTGCAAAATTTGATACAGCACCGAGCTGCGCAATTTCCTTGTGAATATACCCCTGTGAGTGAGGCCACAAGGTACCCCATCCGTAAGTAAGAAACTTCCATATACAACATCGTGAACACTGCATTTCAGAACATCCACAGGGTTCCAATATAATCAGATCCTCAGTGAAAGTACTCATGACAATTGGTAATTTTCTACTCAAATATCAATTGATCACTTTAACCCACACACGAGCAAGTTGTCATTGTTGAACACTATCAAATATTTTACTCATTCTAACTGTCGCCCCATCATGCTTTCTAGAAGGTGGGAGTTAAAGTAATCGTTTAAAAAATCATAATTATATGAATAGATGCATTTTATTGAAAGCATCATCCAGAAATAATGTGCCTCCAAACCAACTGTGGTTTTTAATTCCGCTTTGCTAGTAAAGCTTGCCAGGAGATGCTGGCTCGATGTTAAATTGTAGAGAACTAGAGTAAACTGCAGACTGGAAGAAGGGGTAGATTGACATGATCACAAAAAGACATTTCCACAGCAGCTTTGAGTGAAATAATAGGATTATGCCGCCTAATCCAATTAAATCCATGAGAGCGAGTGATAATGATTGTTTCCCTTGAGTAAATCTCCAGTTAATCCCAGGGATAAACACGCTTCTGAGGGATGCCCATCAGACACCGCTAGCACTGGGTGAACTCTCTGTATCGCACTTCTATTAATTTGTGTGGCAATGATGCGGTGAAGAAGAAGTTGCTGATTAGCTAAAGATTTCTCAAGTTAAGTGGTGTAAATTAAGGGCGTGGTTTCCCTTTCATAGTTGGGAAATTCACAAGCTGTAAAGCAAGCAACGTCAAAGCTGCCGATTTTGGAACTGGGGAGCCAGGTTCCGGTTCGAGTCTCCGGGCTGGCTCAACATCCTGTGAATCTGGGCAAACCACTTACTCTCCCCTGCCTACCAAAATGAATGTGTCCTTGTGTAATGTACGGGGAGCTTGTAAATCCCCCCAATACCTTCTGGTTGAGTCCGGGCTATATAAAACTGCAAATAACATAATCTGATAGTGTATTTCGTGGAAAGCAAATGTTATTTTATTTTTTACACAATGCAGTGTAAAGCACGTAAAATCCAGAGAAAACGAATTTTTTCACGCGTGTTTTTCATTCTAGGCATTTGTGTAGTCGAGTCAGGATGTAAATGAACGTCATTTCTTCCCTGCAAGTGGTGGCGCTTCACCGTTTCCTTGAATGTTCGTACATCGGCCATGTGTTCCGTCACCACAAAGCTTGTGACTTGATTTCTTCCTGTGACTTCCACCATGTGTTAAAATGAGCTAAACCTCGTCAGGGGTAATTTTGTCTTTGTTTTTAAAAGTTTCACGCCGTAGTAACTTCCTAGGACTAACCCAAGGCTAAATGCAGCTGGTGAGAGCCTTTTCGTGCTGCTGCCAGCGCAGGGGTTTGTTGAAGGTCTTTTAACAATGAGACCCAGAACATTAGCATAGTCACACCCAAGGTTTTGGCAAGTAGGCCTGTGTGAAGTTGTAAAGCATGACAGCATAGCATTATAGATGTCACTGTGGTCAAGCGAAATTGCATTCATTGCAGCCTAGACCTTTGAAAACTTTTGACGCTTGTGAGGTCTGTGTGAAAATCTTGACCTTAGGTTCCCTTCCATATATCCATGGTTCATGGAATTATTTAATAAAATATATGGTGTATATAAAACACTCGGGTTTATTTACAAGGGGCCTGAGCCACCGGAGCCTCACTTTTTTTGATGCCCGGGTGGCGCAGGCCTCTTAATCATATCTATGAGCCACGCTAAGGCACCCTGCGTGGCTTTGCAAGGCCTCATATATATGAAGTAAGGCAAGGCAGGGCAAAGCGGTGTGTTGCCTTGCTCTGTGTCAAGGAGGCGTTCCATGAGCTTTGCGGTGGGTGTTCCCACGCAACACCAATACATTTTGACGCTACCTCTGATTTACAAAATCACATAAACCAGGGGCTGCATAAAAGCCTTATGCCTCTCCAGAGTAGGCGTAATGAGGTCAAATGTTTTCATTTCTCCTTGTTTTTTCCTCTTTCCATATATGTTGCATTCTGCAGCACACTTGGAATGAGGAACACGTCTCTTGGGATTGTTTTTGTGCAGGAAGGTGTCCCCTCCCTGCATAAAAAACAATCCTACCAAAAATGCAGACATCGTTGCACCATGGTGCAAGGGTTCCTGCATTGGTGTGAGGCAGAAAAACTATGCCAGCACAGCGGGAAAGAACAGGAATGTGCTGTGTATCATAAATATGGTTCATTGCTGCCCCTTCCTTTTGATGCAGGGCTGCACAGCCAAATGACTTGATGCTCTGCCCTGCACCAAAAACTCGTGAATGAGGACACAAGAGATTTTTTTCTCATCCACAATATCATCATGTATAAAAAATATCTAAAAAATTATACTTGCTATTTGGAGGAAAAAAAACTGCATTTGTCAAAGAAATCTGGTTTAATACGAGATGTGAAGAAGGATTAAAAACTAGGAACTATGCAAATAGATTTGGGGAAAAAAGGACATTACCCCACCGTAGATATTAAATGGCACATTGAAAGGTGATCTTGTCATAGGTGTATTTCACTTCAAATGTCTCAGGATATGTGCAGTGTAAGGAAACACTCTCAGACTTGCTTCTAGCCTTGCCAATAAAATATAACACTTCCCAAATGGTTACTTTTACTCCAGGACACAATAAAATAAACAGCGGCCATGACTAAAACTCTGTGAAACTCCCTGCTCAAAGCTCGTACCCTGCTTCTGTGGGGGACCTCTCCAAAGTACCCTATGGCCTGCTGAGGTAGCTGGACCCCGGTGGGATTGCAGTTTGCACACTCTCTGTTTAAGGCCTTGGAGGGTGTAAGGAGTTCTGTTGTTTTGTCCCTGACCTGGGTAATATACTGATGAGAAGATGACAGAGCTGAACAGCCCCAGACAACACCCTAGAGTGGCACATGATGAGACAACAGGGCTCTCACCTTTGGAGGTTAATGTCCCTCTCCCTGAAATCAGGCAGAGTGGCAAAGAATGCTCTCATTGATGCTTTCCTCAATGGTGAGTTACTATAGACGTTGTCCACTCTTGCCTTCTCCGTGAGAAAGGGGGGTGCCAGTGTACCAGGGCCTTCCTTCCATCCCTCCATCATTACTTCACCCAGGGGTCTTGCTCACAGAGAACTTGGAAGGACCGTTGGTGCCACTTTGTTCCCGAGCTTTATTTACTGATACCAGACCACGACCAATCACCTGAAATATGTCATTGAAGAAGAAGAACAAAAAGATTGACCAAACTGTTCTTGAATCAAACATTAGAACCTTTGCCACAAGATTCAACAGTACAATGAGTGCACAAACAATATTAACACTTCCTGGAGGTAAGAAAGAGCTAGTTTTCTGTTCACGTATCATGCAGATTACACCCTTTTTCACCTGAAAATGAAACAATATGAACATGGAGAAAAAACAGGCATAATCTTGGCTACATCAGAGTGAATCTATCTCAACTATGTCTCCTCAGAGTGAATCTATCTCAGCTATGTCTGTACAGAACATGATCACTTATTCAAGCATCCAACAGCGATCCATGGGCAATTTGGGAAATTTTACACATCCCTATATAAATCTGAACGCACCCCCATGACTGATTAAGAAAGTGACTTTGTGAGTGAGTTACCATGTATCGCTTAGTTGTGGAAGTAACCATGAAGAAGACGTAGCGAAAGCTATTGAGGGCATGAACTCTGAAAAGACATCAAGGGAGCCTGGATTCCCAGTTGAAGATTATAAAATCAATAAAGCTCAAACTGCAACACCAGTCGCGGCCCGTTCAGGTAAGTACGGTGGGGCAGTGGGATGCGGCGGGGTGGGGTTGGGTGAAAGTGACAAATAACGGAATAGGGAAAATAAATAAATAAAGCCACTTACCTTGCGCTCGCCGCATCACCGACAGTGCGGCGAAGGCAAGGTAAGTGGTTTTATTTATTTATTTTATTTTCCCTATTCTGTCATTTGTCACTTCCACCACCTCACCACCGCCCCCCCCCCACCCCTACCACGCTTACCTGCATGGGCCGCCACTGTGTAATACTACTGTTTAAAGCTTTCAAGGAAGCAGGAACCACGGGAAACTTGAGGCTGTCATTTCTCTTATTCCAAAGGCTGCTTTGCTCTAACTAGAGACCCCGCTTGAACTCTTATGTGATGATCTTGGCTGGAACCTTCACCAGCAGATTTAGCTCATTTGTGACCTCCACTGTTCATCCACCACAGGTTGTTCTGGGTTGGTCACCCAGGGACAATATGCGGATTGTACTTGACCTCTTATGGCAGGTTAAGGATTACCGAGATGCAAAGGGGGCTGTATCCCTCAACCCCCACCTTCCTCTTTTATTATCCCTCCCCAACCCCCCACACGTCTGCGAGATTCTTGCCTCTCTTAATATTGCGAGCCTTTCTATTGTGTCTTTGTTCCATATTATAAACATCTAATACATGTAAAACTCTTATTGTGCCTGAGTGTATTGGTACTACAAAACATATATCAGAAACAGATTAACTCGTGGTCATATGTGTGTACTTTGAACTTCAATGGTGCATTAAATAGAAGTTAAAAGAGTAGATTCGGATAAAAAAATAAAACACATAGTTCACAATTGCCAATATCCTTTTCTGAAGGCGTTAAAAATAAATGCTAATCTCTACTTCCTAAAAGAGTCAATAGCGTTTTTGTTTGTTAGGTATTTGTATCACTAAACACCACCTAGCATGTGCAGCTGTTTCAGGTGGAGAGTGCTATTTAAATGCAGTCACTCACTCTCTAACTCAGACACTGTATGGAACAAACTCAGACGGTGGGGATTTATTTTGATGACTAGAAGATTACATCGTTTTTACTTGCCGGAAATCCTTTTTGTACATTTAGACAAATAACATTTTTTTTGTATTCATTGAAGATTGTAGGTCTGGCTTTAACTAAGGCTTTATGGTTTTATTAAAATGATATATGTAATTTATTAACATATTAGGCTTTTGCCAATCCTCCTCATCGATTGATTTGTTTTTGTGTCATTCTCACTTTTCTTTCACCCACCGCAGCATATAGCATGCCATGGACCAATGGACCAGGCCACTTTCACTATTGGCAAACTTCACTGTGAGAGAGGGTGTTCTGCTCGTTCACAAGAGCACACCCACACTCAAGGCGGTTCTCGTCAGTTCCCCTCAGTGCCACTGCAAGGTGTGCTTTTTGAGAGCAAAAAAATAGGTTTTCTTTTAGCCAATGTTTTTTTGCAATGATGAGGGCCCAGCAGATCCCCACCAATATAATTCTTCAAAAACATGATAAAAACCAGGCAAGCACTGACAAAACCAAAAGGTTGGGGGCCACCACCAGACCTATTTGCCTTACCAATGCTTGCTTATAATGTGTTGGCTTAACATGGATGGGTGTTAGTGTGCTTTACAATATGACAACAGAGAAACACTTTCTATTTACAGTATGCTCATAAACGTTCCAGCAGAAGAGGAGGGAAAGACAAAAGAGAAACAGCTGGTTGAAATTTGACATTTGTAGCTATGGACTACATAAAGTAACGTGAGGCAGGAGGAGAGAAGTTTGTCACAGGAGTAGAGGAGCAAGTGGGAGGTTGAACATAAATGTGTGCAGTTGTCCTAAAGATTACCTTCAAATCTGAGGTCAAGAGCATCCTGCATAAAGTACCAGAGCATACCAAATGTACAGAGTTATAAGTGGGGGAGAATAATGCAGTGTTGTAACCTCATCGATGCTGCCGACGGCCAACGGCCGTCGCGTGCACTACCTTTGGAGTGCTGCGCACGTCTGTTGGCCATCGCGGCTCCGCCCGCGCAATAGAACGCTCCGCACTAGCGCGGAACGTTTGGCGCAGTTAAGTGGCTAAGTTGAAGCTATCATACAGTGTTCATTCACCTGCATCATCACTTCTCTGATGTTATGTTAGACCTCCGAAAGGCGCTATAATGAAATCATGTTCTACTATATGCAGCAGCGCGACCCGTCACAGGCACTTCAGACATTTATGCAGTTTCCTTAGTTTAAATGTTGTACCATAGTGCTATAATACTAAGAAGGTGCTGGCTAGTCGAGTTAAGGAAGGCACTTACTTTCACCTTAGATTGACATGCTTTTACTCAGATCTTTGTGTCGCATTAATTTGCAATACAAAGAATTTTGTTAAAAAAAATCCAAATACATTGCATCTCCAGACTGCCACCTGGGTAATTTGTTTGCTGTACTGGGGTGTACTTAAGCTCTTATCATGCATAACATTTATATCCAGTAAGAAAGTGCAATGGGTTAACGCGCCTGCTGTAGAGGAAGGGCACAGGTTAGAATGTCTGCAAAGCTGACTCAATCTTTCCATTCACATCAGCAAGCACCAAACCTTTGACTGATTAGTGGAGGAGCAGTCAGTCCTGGATGATTACAACAGTCTCTACAAGCCCTGGGGCAATCCATCTATAGTGAAGGTCATTAATCAGAGGGGCAGATGTTGGACATCAACAGTAATCAATGATCCTGCTGAGTCAGGGGAGATCTCGAACACATTTAATTGATAAAAGTTAGTGGAACCTGTGTTGAGCAATTTGCAGATTTCTTGAGGCTCAGAGGAGTATCACATTAACCCGTTGAGAACCTGGGCATAGACTATCCTGAAAAAAGAGTGCTCCCTTTGAGTTAGATGTAAATTCTGATTATATTAACTGGGGCGTATCTTGGTCTGTAAGATTGGGGGTGAGGGGATGTAATCTTCAGACTTTCCAACAATCACCCTGGTTAAAATGCGTTATATGAGAAGCAGGGCAGGAGAAGGGCTTAAGGAGCAGTAGAAAGGGAGAGGAGTGACTTACACGTCAATATTTTGTAAAATAACCATTTTAAGACCTTTAAATCAAGACGAGATTGTGTGTGTGTGTTTTGTCTATATGTATGTAAAACTCCCAAGTGAAATAAGACAAACACTTTACCATACCTAACATAAAGCACCTGTACCCAGCTATGTACTACAGAATAAATTTATTTGGGGGTGTAGCACTCCAAACACCCCACCCCTGAAGCTACGCCTGTGTATATTAGACAGTACTGCTGTAAATCAATATTGCGCAGAACAACTTTTTGGGAAGAGTATTCAAAAACGTTCAATTTAGTTATTTCACCACCAATGAATGCTCCATGGAACATCGTGTCCACAATTTACACAGGGCCGGGATAGATCCCTGCGTTCCGATGCAGGGTAAAGCTATAACAGTGAGTTATATGTAATAGTTTATGCCCAGGCAACATGAAGAACTATGAACATGTTTAAGCAGTGAAATATCGGGGCCTAACCGGAGATATGTGGGAGAATAACATTTAAAACCCCAAGCATCAACACTTCAGCCTTCATCTCCCCCCCACCCCTTCCCTTAAACACATACAAGGCTGAGCAGTGCTAAGGTCTGGTTCACAGAACACACTGACAAGAAAAGTAGATCTGAAGTCAATGTTCTCAGTACTCTGCCCTAAAACAAGTACGACTATGACCTTCTTGACGTAGGTGTTTTTTATACTTTGATTCGCTGAAGAGGTAAAGTTGTTTTCAGGTTTTTACTCCTAGTTTCAATCAAAGAAAAACAGAGGCATACCTGTAGGGTAAGTTCAAAACCACACCATGGAGCAGCCAGCTGTACACTGATGGTTTTATGGACAAAACTCTGCTCTGAACTATAGTAATGTTAACTTTCGATCATCGCAACCAATGCCGTCCATACAATAATTACCCATTTCTTTGTCAAACTTAAACTAAGAATGGGTGGACCCTGTGTTAGTCTTGTTTAAGAAACTAAACACGCTTGCATACATTCAATTGAAGTGGCATTTTGAAATAAAATGCAAAAGTATGGAATAAAACTTTAGCTTTTATGTTCCTATACACACTCTCTTAAAAAGGAATTTGAAAAACAGTTCTTCCAGCTGTAGTGGTATAGTATGTTATGATGTGGTACGGTACGGTACAGTATGGTATGGTGCGGTATATATAGTATGGCATGGTCTGGTATAGTATGGAATGGTATCAAAACTTGAAGAGCACATCACAACCAGGCATAGAGGCAACCATGTGAAAGAATAAATAATCCAGCGTAGTAATGGCTATACAATACTGAACGTGGGGCCTGGGCAGACTATGTCTTGTCATTGCTCTCATATCCAATACCACCTAGTTGTGATCATTTCTATTGCTTGAAATTATGTGTCACTCCTGAGGTAGAAGACATTCTGCTCACTGAAAAGAGGATTATGATGCTAATGTATTCAATTTGTGTTAGCCATTGCTCTGCCACAGGTGGCGACCCAATACGAGTACTGGGCAATCTAGGCTAGATATGACTAAAGTCTTCAGCTGGGAGAATATTTTTTCAAGAATAACTACTTGAGTTTTTGTTTTTCTATTATGTTTCATAGCATTATGTATAATCTGGTTTATTGAAAGAAACTTTGAGTCTTCTTTAAAAGATGTAACACTCTTGTCTAAAATGATTTTGGGTGATTGAGAATGACATTACATAAGCCCAGTAAATTCCCTAGCCAGTGGTCTGCAAGCCCACCAGGCCTGCAAGCCCCCTCTCACATTGTGGCCAGACCACCTGCCTAATTTAGAGCTCCTCCCTGCTGTGGGTTTTTATATCAAGGCTTCAAGAGGTTGTTGAGCAGTCTTTTGCACCTGTTCAACACATTGTTTTTGTTTTTCAAGTAAAAACTCCCAATGTATGACTTTGTTCTTGAAAAACAAATAGTCAATGGCCCTTAAGCATATGGAGTGTTTGTTTTCTGCATGTGGGCACCATTGATAGGTTTCCCTATCGCAAATTGACATAAAAGACACTCAGTGGTGGATGGGCCACTTGATCAAGGGTTTTCACCTATGGAGCCAGCTGACGCTCCCCAAGTGCCCCCCCCTGCTTATTCTCACATCTAAGGCAAACCCCGGGATTGGTAGGTTATACGCCCCATTGACTTATGGATGAGCTACCTCTCCATCTAACTCTAACTGGAGGCCATAGCTGCCTGGGTGATACATTCTGCTCACATAGATAATTTTAAAAATAAGAAGTGATCTCAGTTCCAATTTACTCCCTTTCAAAATGATCACAGATCCGTGAATATCTATATCTTATCCTATAAGGAGCAAATCTCACTTGCTGCATGTAAAAGTGGCGTTTCTTGACTTTCTGTCTGTCTTTTTCAAATTACTTTTGTTGCTTGTCCGCTGTGTAATTTACAGATTCAGGAAATAAAAACAAATAGATTCCAGATTACTCCCAAATGCTACTATTCAGTGATTGCCTTTGTTGATTTTGGTTCCAAACACTGCTTTACTTTTTAATTTGTAGGGAAGTTTATTATGCTCATTAGTCAGAAGGAATTTGCATTCTTTTTACATCTGATTCCGGAACAGAGCAACTGGCACTAAATCCGGGAATAAAGTTGTTTCACTTATAACATGAGTTTAATTAGTAGACTCATGTTCAATGAATGTAAAATAGTTATTTGTAAATCTAATCTCATTTAAAGACTTCAATATATTTCGAAAAGATAATGTCATGTAGTCTTTCTGAACCAAGACTTAATGATTACATTTTTTATCACTACACAGATATTATGGATTCAACCAGCAAAACAAGTAAATCGAGCTGTCTGTAAACATACACCTATGATTTGTGTGAATTAAATCGGGGTTTTTTCATTCATGCAAATGAAAGGTATATGACTGGGGAATCTAAAACTTTTTTTGATTTCAGAGAGTTTTTATTTTATGTAAAATGAACAGAAAATGAACGTGTGACAGAAAACACAAAAGCAAAGTATTCAGTACACTCCCACAATCCACAAAACATGGCAATAGAAACAGCAATTTTTATAGTACAACCTGTAAAGTTGAGAGAAAGGAATATAGACCTGTCATTGCCACATGTAGGACTATGTTTAACATGTACAATGGTTACCAGACCGTGTACATTACACAGGAGAGATGTATGGTTAAACAGAGCATATTGTAAAAGGGACTGCTGGAAGATACGTTTATAAGCTTTTAGAGCAGGGTGTACCAAAGACGCCAGTCCACTGGTCTAAGAGGAAAGTAAAAGAAGAAAGGAGAGAAGAGACAGGGAGGGAGAAGGTAGAGAGGAAGGCAGAGAGAGGGTGGCTACTCTGGGGAATGGTGGACTATTCATATGGTGTGGCACTGGGCAAGGTCCCACGTGGGAAAAGAGCAGTGGAGGGGTGTATGGAGGTTTGTGTTCCTGTAGGAATTTATTGAGTGCATCCCAAAGTAGCCTTGGGTTTGAGGAGCCATGAGTGTTGGAATATAGGGTGTTATTTGCACTTCTGATCGAGCATAGTAAGTTCCACCACTTAACAGCATTTTAATTTGGCACGGAAATACTTTCACTCTGACCTGATCTTCACCGGCTCCTTTTTCCATCAACGCCCACACCTCGCCGCAACCGCTTCGCGGGTGCCGCAGCGCACTGTGAGGCGTGGGAGCAAACCAGGGAGACCCTCCAGCTGCAGGGCGGTTCCGGGTGAGAGGCGCTAGCGGGGCTGCGAGCGTGCAGGGACTCCAGGAACCAGGAGTCCCTGCGAGACCGAACTCCACCTTCCGGTCCGCTCTCCCTGCTGGCCCGCCCACCGCCCTACCGAGGACTGAAAACCTTTCCCTCGCTATCTCACCAGCGGGACGCATTTTAATTTGGCACGGAAATACTTTCGCTCTGACCTGATCTTCACCGGCTCCTTTTTCCATCAACGCCCACACCTCGCCGCACCTGCTTCGCGGGTGCCGCAGCGCACTGTGAGGCGTGGGAGCAAACCAGGGAGACCTTCCAGCTGCAGGGTGGTTCCGGGTGAGAGGCGCTAGCGGGGCTGCGAGCGTGCAGGGACTCCAGGAACCAGGAGTCCCTGCGAGACCGAACTCCACCTTCCGGTCCGCTCTCCCTGCTGGCCCGCCCACCGCCCTACCGAGGACTGAAAACCTTTCCCTCGCTATCTCACCAGCGGGACGCATTTTAATTTGGCACGGAAATACTTTCGCTGTGACCTGATCTTCACCGGCTCCTTTTTCCATCAACGCCCACACCTCGCCGCACCCGTTTCGCGGGTGCCGCAGCTCACTGTGAGGCGTGGGAGCAAACCAGGGAGACCTTCCAGCTGCAGGGCGGTTCCGGGTGAGAGGCGCTAGCGGGGCTGCGAGCGTGCAGGGACTCCAGGAACCAGGAGTCCCTGCGAGACCGAACTCCACCTTCCGGTCCGCTCTCCCTGCTGGCCCGCCCACCGCCCTACCGAGGACTGAAAACCTTTCCCTCGCTATCTCACCAGCGGGACGCATTTTAATTTGGCACGGAAATACTTTCGCTCTGACCTGATCTTCACCGGCTCCTTTTTCCATCAACGCCCACACCTCGCCGCACCCGCTTCGCGGGTGCCGCAGCGCACTGTGAGGCGTGGGAGCAAACCAGGGAGACCTTCCAGCTGCAGGGCGGTTCCGGGTGAGAGGCGCTAGCGGGGCTGTGAGCGTGCAGGGACTCCAGGAACCAGGAGTCCCTGCGAGACCGAACTCCACCTTCCGGTCCGCTCTCCCTGCTGGCCCGCCCACCGCCCTCCACGCCCCCTATATCTGATTACAACTTTCCCGCAGCGCGGGACGCAGCCCGGGGAAAGACCGGGCAAAGAGCGGGCCGTTTTAGGCCGTTCGAGGCCGGACAGAGCCGGGCCGGGCCACCCCCCTAATATCTAGCCCATTAATCTCTCCGATAAGATATCCACCAGTATAATAATGTCTCCAAGGGGAACTAGAAGTAAGACTGCAGTAAAAAAAAAGGACAACTAACTGGCCCCCTAGATAGCTTCATTACAAAGGCAAACACTTTCATAGATTAGAGTATATCTCTCATAGAGCGGAGAGTATCCCAAGACCTTCTGGAGGCCCGACGATCCTCACTGGGACATCTAGCAACTGCCAGAACGCCTGCTGCAACCAAAGGTCAAATGCATAGCGAGGGTGGGATTAACAACAGACAGAGCCTCCCAAATATAGTTGATTTATCGGTGTCACAACTCTCAGAATCCCATATAATAGCCGACTCCGACCTAGAAAAAACCCCCGATCTAAATTCACACCCTACCCCAGAAGAGGTAAGACAGGCAAGAGGGAGGAGAGAGGGAGCCATAAAAAAGAGAAAAAACCACGTAGCTACAAACGAAACACCAATGAGTAAACAAACTACACCTGGAACAGAGGAAATAGGAAACATACTTAGTCCCCCCATGCTGGCAAACCAGAGTAGGCACACTGTTAGTATACACCATGATGCTTCATTCGCGACGAATCTAGTAGTAGAACCTGAGGGCTCACCATCAAATGAAGTTGATAGTAACTGCAATCTAGATCTGCTGGGGAAAATTGAAATGCTTCTACATAATTCTCTTTTACCCATCCGCGACACCCTAGCAAAATTAGAAAAAGCCGTAGCCGAACTTACAGCGTCGGTGAAAATCAATCCTTCAACTCACGCACAAGCTTCACAAAAAGCACACAAACCAGGGGTCCCAAAACCGGTAAATAAAATCCCAACGGCCCAAGTAAATACTTTGATAGCTGTGCCCACCACAGCCCCGAAATCTACAGCCACAATACCAACAAAGAACAAACCACCAGACCCTGTGGTCTCAACAATCCCGTCAGGAACAAATAGTACCCCCTGTAGTGGCATTATCATAGCCACTAACAATAAACATCCACTAACCAAACAATCTCAGATACACCGTCCGAGGGAAAGACAACAACAGGGCGAATCACGACCTGTAACACGGCCAGTAACACTGCCTCCAGAAGCGAGTCCTTTCGTCACTATATTGACTGGCGTTCCAGAGCTGACAGACCAAAAATTTGAACCAAATTGGTCACTAAAAAACAAGACACAACATTGGCTCAGCATAAATCGTCCGCCACCACCCCCCTATTGTTCCACTAGAATTCTGATGATCAGAAGAGCCCCCTGGGTCGGCCATGGTAGAAAAACAATACATGGGGACTGCGTCCTAATTACCTTCGAGGACCCCAAAATAGTGGAACATATTTGCTCAGAAGATGACTACACTTCAAACGGGGGGGTAGGATTAAAACGCCTTTCCTTCTTTTACCCACCCACATCCCAGGATGGTCCCTCGCAAACAGAGGGACCCTGGTACACAGTAGGTCCTCGTCATCGAGGAAGAGAAAGGGAAGAATGGAGAGGGCAAGAACAGTGGAGAAAATATAGAGAACCCCCACGCTGGGACAGTTGGAACGGACTACCATTAGCAAATATGTATAGTGGTCTAGAGTGTGTCGACTGACCACCACAGCACGGAGAACAGACACCTAAAACTCCATCTATCCCGCTAGCTCCACCTAACCCCTTAACCCCTGAAGATCTACCTATTCTGAATAAATTACAAACAGTAACAGCCCCCAACGTGGATCGGCCAACTTTGGGCGTGATCTCCTGGAACATCGCGGGATTACGACCAAAGCTGGAGGATGGAACCATCATGCACCATATACACAGACACCAAATAGTCTGTCTGCAGGAGACATGGTCACAATCAGAACTCCATCTGCAGGGATATAATACATACTTTTCCCCTGCACTTAGGGGACAAAAGGGTAGACCAAAGGGAGGACTAAATATATACATAGCTAATACCGTCCAAAACACGAAAATAAAAATCATCGAACTAGAGCCAAACTTCCAGATTATAGGCCTCTCTTTGCCTAAAAATGAGTTTGTAGTCCTCGTTAACTTTTATAATAATCTTGAGGAAATACAGCTCCAGAGAGTTTTAGCCCACCTTCACGAAAAATTAACTTCCCTCAGACAAAAACAAGGAGCAAGGGGTGCACTGTCTATAATCTGGGAAGGAGATTTCAATCTTCACCAATGCACCTACCCAGACCAGAAATGTCCTGGCATGGTGACAGAAGAAGGAGGTTTCCTCACCCATTTTTCCCACAATAATATGGGTGGTATAATGAATGATCTCCTATCAGATTTGGACCTACAAATAGCAAATACTCCGGATCATAGAACTAGCTTATTAGAACCGACTTTCATAGGAAGAGGTTTTAGCACTACGGTTGATTATTTTATAATATCAGCCAGTCTACAACCAAAAGTAAACAGCTTTGAAGTCTTACCAAACACCCAGAGTGATCACGCTATTCTGAAAATGGAATTGACTACAAATTACCAGCAATCTCTCCCTTTGATGATAGCTAGTGCACTGACCCAGGGCAATATGAACTTGGCCCAACTGAATGGGTACTCAATAAAATGGGGGAAAATAAACCCAGAGGAAATCACCAAAGACTTGATACAATCAGTGTACCCCCAAATTAAGAAATGCTTAGATATACGGACAGAAGATGAGCAACTTCTAAATAACTTCGCCCAAATAATGGAAAAAGCAAAGTCCCTACTAACAGCAAAACATAAAACCGGATTATCACGCCCAAATGGATGGTTTAATCAAGAATGCACTCAGGCTCACTCAAAACTGAAAGTGGCATTAAACAAAGATGAAAGGGAGCCTCATACTATATCTGCTTTAAGAAAGGAATATCTCATAGCCAGGAAAAAAAGAAAAGCAGAACTAAAGCAAGCCCTATGGGATGAACTCCACGCTAGTGCACAGGAAAAGAACAGCCAGTCTTTCTGGAGAGTAATCAGAACCCCTTTTTTGGCTGACGACACAAACCCAAAAATTGAAGTCACGATAGACGAGTCAGAATGGGTATCACATTTCTCAAAAATCTTTCAAAAACCATTCTCCGAGAAAGAAAGTGAAGACGAGAATCAAAAAGCTCCGCTTTACCCTATTCAACTAGACTTTCAAATCTCTGAGATCCTTCTGGCCTTGAACTCAAGCAAAAACGGAAAAGCGCCAGGCCCGGATGGAGTCCCGGCGGACCTCTTTAAGTATAACACAGACCTTTGGGCCCCGATCATCACCAGGGTGTGCACGGCAGCAGCAAAGAAAGGAATCTTGGAATCCTGGACAAGGTCCGTTATGGTACCGATATTCAAGAAAGGCAACCGCCAGGACCCCGCTTGCTACCGCCCAATATCATTGTTGGACTCATTGGGAAAGATGGCAGGCAGGGTGATCCTAGAGCGACTTCAGGACTGGGTGGGCGAGAGAGGCACACTATCTGATCTACAATTTGGCTTCAGAGAGGGTTTTGGAACTGTGGAGCAAGCCCTCAACCTCTCTGTGATCCTTGGAAAATAGATACACGCCAAAAAAGACAAATTTTATATGGTTTACGTGGATTTATCCGCGGCATTTGACTGTGTTTCCCATACCAAATTGTGGTCCCTCCAAACCCAAATGGGGATAGACCCGCCACTCCTGAATTTCTTAAGGGAAATGTACTCCAAGCCCTCTGCCAGAGTCCGTTTTGGCACAAAGGGAGAGCTGACGACGTCCTTTAGAGTGGAGCGTGGAGTCAGACAAGGATGTGTCCTGGCGCCCTTTCTTTTCTCCCTCTATACAAACAACCTGGAGGTTGAGTTGCTGAAGGGCGCCCGGGACCTCCCAATGGCAAAACAACGCCCGATTCCCGCTCTGCTCTATGCGGACGACGCTGTCCTCCTGGCACGGACCCCCTGCGAACTCCAAAAGATTCTGGATAGGTATTCTGAGTACATGGGTACCTTAAATCTTCACGTAAACGTGAAAAAGACTTTTGTGATGACGGCAGGTGCAGGGAGAAAACATCTGAAAAACATTACCCTAAACAAACAAAAAATAGACTCTGCAACAGAATATTGCTATCTGGGAATTACGATAGACAACAAAATATCCTGGAAAAAGGCAGTGGAGGCAAGAAAACACTGCTTCAAAAGAGCGACAGCGGCATTGGTGACATTTTCACAAAAACTGGGAAAGCGACCGCCCGTGGAACTCCTAACGATATATAGGGCCAAATGTATACCAACAGCCCTGTATGGAGCAAGTTTATGGGGTCACACAGACGTCACTTCTTTGCAAATAGCAGAAAACAACTTTTTAAGGTTTCTTCTGATGGCCCCAAAGCGATCCTCAACCTTTGCTTGTCACGCTGAATTAGGTGTTTCACACATTGAGGACCTCGCAAAAATCCAACCGCTACTTTTATGGCACCGGATCTGGTCTTCGGAGAAAAATGACCTTACTAAAGTGATCGTGGCAGACGCGATGTCATTAGATCATGCCCTGAAAATCAAATGGTTAGCCTACATCAGGAACTTTTGCATTGACCTTGGGGCAGAGCAATACTATTCAAACCCTGAAACAATCAGAGAACTTACTAAAAAACAACTGAAAACATTAGCCCTGGGACATTTGGAAAACCTGAGAGTACAATCTGAAGTAGGCAAACCGTCTGTGCAACACGCGATAATGGTCCAAACCACCTTTTTGATTCAGCCTTATTTAAAACTTAATATTGGTATCTTTGATCGCTTCTTATTGACAAGATTCAGACTAAATATGTTCCATAGACTTGTAGCTTTTCCAACAGCAAATGTGTGGGACTTAAATCTACCCTTATGTCCCTGTGATGAAAAGTCAACACAAACCACCCTCCATACTGTTTTGTTTTGTAAGTTCTATCAGGAACATCGCAAGATCTGGCTATTGACTTTATTAAAATCCTGGGGCCTCAGACAATGTCGTCCTGCCATGCTGTGCTTACAGCTTTTGGATACCGAAGCGACCTGTTACCATGTTCTCAATTTTCTGAAGTGTATACATAGACACAGAAAAAATCTCTAAAAACAAACTCAGCAAACAATGTATCGTCTTCTTTAGACGAGGAATTTACTGGTACATCTAACTACCTCACACTTTCTTATATGAATTGTTTTACTAGGTATCAACACGCTTTTATGGATTCCTCTTCATATAATGCATCGTCCCTTTTAGATGTGGAACTTACTGTTGCATGTAATTATCTTGCACTTTTTAAAATGAATTGTTTTACTATGTATCAATATGCTTTTATGGATTTCTAATTTTGAAATTCCGAATAAAGAAAGATTACTTACTTAACAGTTTTCCATAGTCCTGGGCCCTTCCCAACGCTTTAAAGGCGTCCTCCTATATCGACCTCCAGGAAGCAAAAGTCAATTCCTAGCCACTTTTGCTGAGATGATGGAATCTCTTGCCATCGAAGACACTTCCACCATTTTAGGAGATTTTAATTTTCCCTTAGAAAACGGGATGAACAATGACACCAAAACCCTCATTACTGACCTAGAATCTCTTGGCCTTACTCAACGGATCACAAACAGTACGCACGAAGCAGGGCATACCCTTGACGGGCTATTCACTAATCACAATAACTTACATATCACGGAGATCATCCTATTGGGATGGACAGATCACCATGCAGTCATATTCACTATTCCATACTATCCTTTGTCACATAAGGAACATAATATTCGACTAGTTAAAACCTTTAGATCATGGAGACACATTGCTCACCAACAACTTTGTGAAATGCTATCTGCTGCCGCAGTTAACTTGCCCCAAGACTCCAACAACGTAGCCAAAGAATACTCGGAATGGCTTACTTTGACCCTAAACAAACTAGTACCTACTAAAACCATCTAAAAAAATCGTAGTACCCCATCGGCACCTTGGTACTCTGAGGCTCTAAGACTACAGAGACAATTATGCCGTAATAAAGAAAGACACTGAAGAAAGACCTACTCCACTGAAGATAAGGAAAACTACAAGGGAGAAATGACTCAATATAAATCTCTCATCCAAAATGCCAAAAGCACCTTCTACTCCTCTCAAATTGAGCAAGCCAAGAACTCTAATAAAGAACTCTACGAAGTGGTAGCCAAACTGTCATTTTTGCCTCCCCAATCCACCCCTAAACCGACCCAAGCATTCTGTAACAACCTGGCCACCTCTTTCTTTGATAAGGTAAACAACATTTATACTAATTTCTCACAAGAAACCCACACAGATTCCTGCCCTAATGTTGCCCCCATCAATCACCCCATTTTTTCACAATCCACAACATTAATCCTGTCCAAGTTGTCGAAGCCATGAACACCATCAACTCAGGATCAGCTAAAGATCCTTGTCCTGCCTCTATTCTCCTTCCCATTTCAGATATCATTGCACCCCAACTTGCTAACATCTTTAACACCATGTTTAGCACTGGAATCTACCCAGCAATCTGGAAGGATACTCTCCTTAAACCCCTACTCAAAAAGCCTCACCTTGATGCGGATGACTCCAACAATTATCGACCAATAGCTAGTCTGCCATTTCCAGCAAAAATAGTCGAAAAACTGATGAATTTCCAAATTTCCCAATATATAGAACAACACTCTCTATTAGATGACAGTCAATTCGGCTTCCGCAAACTGCATAGTACTGAGACCGCACTCATCAAATCCACTGATGAGATAAGAAAAGCACTTGACCAGGGAGGAGCGGCAGTACTCATCCTGCTCGATCTCACGGCGGCCTTTGACACGGTCGATCATAACACCTTGATCGACCGTGTCAATGCCATTGGCATCCAAGCTAAAGCAAAAGACCTTTTGAGATCTTTTCTAGCCGGCCGCACCCAGACAGTTCAGCTAGACACCTTTTTATCTGAACAACTGGCCCTACCTTGTCGTGTTCCCCAAGGCTCATCCCTCAGTCCAACCCTATTTAATATCTATGTCACCGATTTGGCAAGGGTAATTAAAGACTGGGGGATGAGCCTAACATCCTATGTGGATGACACCCAGTTGGTTCTTACCATCAAGGAGAATGGAGAAAAATAGCAGCCAATTTTCAGCAGGGCTTGCTGGCCATCAGTAATTGGATGTCAGTAAACTGTCTTAAATTAAACTCCAATAAAACCGAGGTTATGACCTTCGGCAAGCTCACTCCTACTTGGCCAGATGCATGGTGGCCCACCGATCTAGGCCCTCCCCCCCCTCCCAGCTACCAAGGTTAAAAACCTAGGAATACTCATAGACAACAAACTCACTTATTCATCTCATGTTAACTCCATTGTCTCATCAACGTTTTTCAAACTTAAAGCCATAAAAAAGATTCTCCCATTCCTTCCCCCCAACTCTGGCAAAACCCTGGTCACCTCATTTGTCATGTCCTCAGTGGATTATTGTAACGGACTTTTGGTTAATGCCCAAAACAAGGTCATCAAAAGGTTACAATCTATATAAAACACCGCGGCCAGACTACTTTCCGGCACCCCTAAATTCAAACCTATTGCTGACACCATAAAAAACTATCACTGGCTTACAGTCAAAAATAGGATAAAGTTTAAGGCGCTCTGCATCGCCTACAAAGCCTCGTACAAACAAGGCCCGCGTTTTCTCATTGACCCTTTCACATTTCATGTCCCTAAACGATCACTCCGCTCAATGAACAATTTCACCATGACAGTCCTACGCACCAGAACTGTTGCATGGGGTGATCGTAGTTTCCACGTATCAATGGCAAAACTCTGGAATTCCCTTGAACCAGACATTAGGTCCGCTCCCACTCTCACCATTTTCAGAAACAAAATAAAAACATGGCTCTTCAACCAGTAACCCAATTCCCTCTTCCCTCTTCTGCCTCATCCACAGCGCCGAGACGCCCTTGGGCAATTGTTCGCGCTCAACAAATTGCATAAATAAATAAATAAATAAACAAAGGCGCTAGTGGACGTTGATTTCCAGTCATAATTTTCTATTGTGTACCAACGGATAGGAGGGGATCTTCTAAAGATGATGTGTGTGGGTGTAAGAGAATTACCCGAGGAAAGCATGAAGTCCTAGGGCAGTTGTAAGGAAATCAATCTCTACTGGGCTCCTTGTGAGCTGCCATAGCAGATCTTGGATTTTTTGCCCAGAATAGACGTGTCATTTTGTACGTCAAGAACACGTGAGGGAGATCCCCTGTATCTTCCCCACAATGCGGACATAGGGTAGAATCCTTCAGCCCGAGTTTGTGAAATCTCTCTGGGTCCAGTACGTTTTATGGCTAGGCCAGAATCTGGCTTGTGCTAAGATGGGAGAAATGTTTGAGTCAAAAACGAATTTCCAAATGTTTTGCTAAAATCTAAAACTTTTGATGATGTTCATCTGTGGATGGTCTGCAGAGAAAAAAAACCTCAAGCAAAGGATTTGTTGAAGCGCATGCGAAAATCCTTAAGCAATGTTAGTAAGACAAACTAAGTAATGACTTTGTGGAGAAGCGTGGCTCAGTGGTTAGAGGCGGCAGACCCGGAAGCTGAGATTGGCCGTGGACCAGGGTTCGATTCCCCGCCTCGGCGGGTCTCGGGCTCATAAATTCCACGGACTCGACAATTCTCGCTATGGTGCCTACTCGACTCACGGGGTCACACTCTGCGACTCTGGGCAATAGCTTGCTTAATCTCCACTACGGCCCCTCGCGGTGGGATGCCTGGCTTTCACCTTGTGGATACCCTGCCGGGGTATCTCACAGGGGAATACCAGGACGGGTTCCCTAAGCAAGCGCCTTGATGCCTTCGGGTGATACGTGCGCTATATAAGTCGCAATACATACCTCTTTCCCCCAACCCACTCTATAGTTACAACTTCGAAAGATGCAACCAGATGACTTTTCCACAAAAGGGATTACCAACAAAAATCTGCTCTTTCTGTTTCGGTGAATCGGGATTTGTTTTGGGAGCTGATGCAGGTCTTTGCCCAACTGGGCATTATTTGGGCGCGCACAGGCTTTTACATGTTTTCCAGAACATGCTTATATACCCATGGCTACATCGACAATAGAGCTGTGTCACTGACTAAGTAAACCAGGTTTAAGTTTTCTAATTAAAACTATGTACAGCTTATGTATTGGGTCAATATTCACCATTCATCTTCACCAGGAACCCTACAATGCTCTAGGATGAGTGCACACACTACATTAAAGAAACACCTACAAGGTGATTGTATAAACATCTACATCCACTGTAAAAGGTAACCACTACCAACATTTGGGCGTCGATCCGGTAAAATCACCGTCCGTACGATTCGTATCCGGAGCCGTTTCCGTACGACTCGTACACACACCATACGACTCGGCGAGTACGATCCAGACCGGGTGATCAGGACGCGATTCGTATGGGCCACGTCAGGTAAGGTCGATTCGTACGGAAAAGCACACATTCACATACACACCGTACGGATCGTACACCTACGATCATGGTTACGGCTCGTACACCCCATGATCGTAGGGGTACGGCTCGTACACCTACGATCATGGGGTATGGGTCGTACACACCATGATCGTAGGGGTACAGCTCGTACACCTACGATCATGGGGTATGGCTCGTACACCCCATGATCGTAGGGGTACGGCTCGTACACCTACGATCATGGGGTACGGCTCATACACACCATAATCGTAGGGGTACGGCTCGTACACCTACAATCATGGGGTACGGCTCGTACACACCATGATCATAGGTGTACGAGCCGTACCCCTACGATCATGGGGTGTACGAGCCGTACCCCATGATTGTAGGTGTACGAGCCGTACCCCTACGATCATGGGGGGGTACGCAACGTACCCGGGGGGGGCGTTCTGTACCTGTTTCGGGGCAAACTCTGCTTCTTCGGGAGTTTTCAGCTCCCATAGAAATAGGGTCGTACGGAGCGTACCCAACACGGATCGTACTTGCTGGGTCAGAAAAAGCAGCCGCGAACCGTACAGACATCACGTACAGCGGGTTCCGAGGGCGAATCGTACGGGGATACGATTCGTACGGTCTCTGTATGATTCGTACGGAGTATGGCTCCTGGTACGAATTGTACTTCGTCGGACATACGGGAAGTTTACGGGTACGATTCGTACGGGGAAAAAACGCTCTGTATGACGATTCGGAGCGCTTTTTACCGGATCGGAATCGACCCCTTGATAGCTCTTTCAATATTCTTGTCACACAACACCAGGACATGAAAAATTAACACAAAGAATGGGCAGATACATGAAGAACACGGTAACCGGGATGAAGGAAACAGGAACCCTGTGAGAGGGAAAAAATATCACTCTTCCGGGAACCACTGGGATGGAGTGAGGCCCGGAAACGGGGACACAGGCAGAACAAGGTGAAAGTAAATACTGGGAGACACTGCAACTGTGATTAGTATAGGGGTACCGGGAGTCACTAGGGCACTGGAAAACTCTAGGACCCTGAGAGACGCTACAACCCTGAGGAAACTAAGGGCAAGTCGAACTCTGAAGACAGGAAATATCAGATGCTTTAAACAGAGACTTTGGGACTGGGGAGCATGTACACTGTAGAAAGGAGCCTGTGGTGATCTAAACAAAGGGTGTTTATTTATAAAGTTTTATATAGCGCGGACATGATCCCAAAGGATATCAGAGCGCTTCACAATTGAGGATGGGCAGGCAGGCATCAAATACAAATCAAAGGAAACAGTTACAAATGTTACAACAAAGCAGTACAATAGTTAAAGAAACAAAACAAAGCATATATATATAAATAAACACACACATGTATATATATATATATATATATATATATATATATATAGATATATATAGATATATATATATATATATATATATATATATATATATATATATTACCTACTGGCGGTCGCCAGTAGGTATATATAGTTAGGATTTTTTCTCTATGGGTTTTTTGAAAATTCTATGTCTAATAACTTTGGCGTTTGTGGACGGAATTGGCTGAAATTTTCAGGAAAATGGCACATTTTGTTTCTGAGCAGCCCCTGAAAATTGGGGGGGGGGGTTCGTCCAGGGGGGGTCGAGAAAAAAGGGGGGTCCCAAAACGTGTTTTTAACATTGAGTTTTCCATAGGGCGGTTGGCCTCACTTTTAGCCCGAACGGCTGAATGGATTTGCACGAAACTTGGCAAAATTGTAGGGACTGGTAGCCCGATGTGCCTTTTGTAGGTCTCAATATATGTGCTACAGTGGATTTTGAGAAATTAACGTTTAAAAAAAGATATATATCTGTAACAGCGGACCGGGCAGCGCTCCAGGACGCGTACTTTTCGCGCAACGGAGCTTTGTGAAGCGAAGCTGATTGGTTCTCCGGCGTCTGTCAACATTCCAAACAGTCCGTAGCGGCCGCCATCTTGTCTCTCGGTAGGATCGAGAGACAAGAGGAGGCCAAAGCGAAGGGGCAAATGACCATAAGGGGAAATAGTAGATCCTCGCTGACCCCCTAGGTTTGATGTGGAGGTTTTAAAAGGGCCCCGCGGGGCAAAAAAATAAAATAATAATAATAATCGAACGGCTGAATGGATTTGCACGAAACTTGGCAAAATTGTAGGGACTGGTAGCCCGATGTGCCTTTGCTAGGTCTCAATATATGTGCTTCAGTGCATTTTGAGAAATTAACGTTCAAAAACAAGATATATATCTGTAACAGCGCTCCGCTTCGCGGAGATAAAATTATATCTGTATTACCTAGCTGTTGCTAACACCAGTTAGCGACGGCTAGTAGGAGATAGCGACCATTTTGGGCCCCACTTTGCATGTGAGTGATATTTATCACTAATGACATGCAAAGTGGGCATGCCAAGATGTTAGCGACTGGAAACAGTCGCTAACATCGCTATCTCCTATTATCAACTTTTGGAAATATTCGAGATAAGCGCGAATATCTCCAAAAAGTAACAGCTGCCCTGAGCAGTTCTTAGCCATGTTATCCAATGGGAGGTGGATAACATGGCTAAGAGCATTAGCTCGGTAATGCATGAATATCGCTGAGTTTTCAGCGATATTAATGCATTGCGGTCGTTTTTTATCGTATTGCGATAAACCTTGATAATAGCAAGGTTTATCTGCGATAATTTCTGACGGTAAAAAAATCTTTGCAATGCATCGTTAGGGATAAATATCGCTTAACTTTGGTAATATGCCCCAACGTCTGTTAACGTTCGATTC
The DNA here is from genome assembly GCF_964261635.1 of Lissotriton helveticus. Lineage (NCBI taxonomy): Eukaryota > Metazoa > Chordata > Amphibia > Caudata > Salamandridae > Lissotriton > Lissotriton helveticus. Next base: position 217,881,850 of record NC_136058.1, read on the forward strand.
GAAGGAAATCAGGAAGTGTTGAAAAACATTGTCTGCGCCATCTTGTCTTTTTTCAAATGCCACACTTTTGTCGTGCACGGCAGCCATTTTAGATGCCTTGACCAGACCCACTCTGTGCACGCTGTCGATCCTTAGCATGGCTCCCCACCCTCGCAAGCATCTCACCCAGGCAGTGGTCACCCCCGCTCTCTGTCTTATGCATGGGTAATAAACCTCCCCCCATCTGCGCTGCTCTTCCCTGAGAATCACACCCTGTGCCCGCCCGACACCTCCCTTTCGCCCTATTCACTACCGCACCCTCTGACACTCCTTTTCCTCTGTGTCCGATTGTCCAGGCCGGTCCTAGGCTATCAGCTAGCCCTGCAGATGTAGTTTATGGCCACAGCTGTAAAGAATCACCCCTCTTCAAAGGAGTTATAGTAGATCAAGGCCCACACTCGATGAGATCCGTCACAGCAGAAGCGTTGCTATTATCTGAAAACCATCCTGTATTGTGATTGGGGAGGGGACCGAGCGTGAAGCGGAAGATTCCAGGGATGACTCTTTGTACATCAAAGTTTTTACAATTATGTGTCACATTAAAAATATATAGCACTCCGACAAAGTAGTAAGATTATAAAACTTTAATAATTTATAAATATATACAAGAAAACAAAAATAGTAATAACATATAAACATTTTAGGGAAAAACAACGAAGTAGCGGTCGGCTGTGCGAATAGTCCCAACGCAGCACAACGTCCAGATTTCCGGCGTGGGGCGTCGCGGGGGGTGGGTCATCAGTAGCAAACTGTTGTGCGAATAGTTCCAAGGCAGCAGAACGCGCCGAAATCTAGATGACACGAAAGTGATGTCTAGTAAGTTGCCACCCAGCAAATAACGGCGTGGGGCGTCGCGGGGGGTGGGTCATCAGTAGCAAACTGTTGTGCGAATAGTTCCAAGGCAGCAGAACGATGGCACCAAGGTGATGTCCAGTAAGTTGCCGCACTGGTTTTGGTATCCTACAATGCTGCTCCGAATAACGGCGTGGGGCGCCCCGGGGGAGGCGGCGTGAACGGGCCTCTCCAGGTGGAGTGTCATCTGTTGTAGTGGGGCGCCCCTTTACCGTTTCAGTTGCCATTCCGTCCGTTTTTGGTCCACTGTGTCAAAAGCCGCAATTCAGCTGAGTTGCGCCCACTCTTGCGGTGCAGCGATAGGCGGCTGTCACAGGACTCTCAAAATGGCGGCAGGCTCTTTCCTTTTTGGGCCTGGTCCACTGAAATGGCCCTGGGACACCTTGGAAATCGGACGCTTGTCTGCTAGGTCTTGGACCCCATTCTCGAAAGCGTCCCCTCCGCCTTGAGAATTCATCAAAAGTTTTGGGGGCCCCGACTCCTGCAGGCTTCTGGTGGGGAGTGGCTGCCATGATTGCTCGCGGAATGACCACGACGGAGCTACGAGATGGTGGTGCTCTCATGCTGACGTCAGTTTAGTCTGAAACATCCAGAAACAAGGTGGGGCTTTCATCGTTTGGGAAAAAAAAAAAAGTTTTCATCCAATGAAAAGTGTTGTTTTTAGGTCATATGATCAAGCCTTCCATCATTAGGAAACCAAAAGTAAAATGAACCAATGAAAAGTTTTATAAACAAGTCACATGACCTGTTATGCGGCATAGGGTATAAAATGCGGAGAAAATACGTTGGCACGTGAGGCGGCGTCAGTAGCGGACCGATGTGCGAATAGGCCGAAGGCAGCACAACGCGCCAAGATCCGGATGGCACCGAGGTGGTGTCTAGTAAGTTGCCGCACTGGTGTGGCCATCCAACAATGCTGAAAGTCGGCGTGGGGCGCCCCGTTGGCCTTTGAGATGGCGTCAGTAGCGGACCGATGTGCGAATAGGCCGAAGGCAGCACAACGCGCCAAGATCCGGATGGCACCGAGGTGGTGTCTAGTAAGTTGTCGCACTTCTGTGGCCATCCTACAATGTTGAAAGTCGGCGTGGGGCGCCCCGTTGGCCTGTGAGATGGCGTCAGTAGCGGACCGATGTGCGAATGGGGCCAAAGGCAGCGCAACAATATTTTCTGACTGACACCACAAGGCGCTGAGATGCCAAGATCCGGATGGCACCGAGGTGATGTCTAAGTTGCGGACTGATGTGCGAATGGGGCCAAAGGCAGCGTAACAATATTTTTTGTATGGAAGATACCACTAGGCGTTGAGATGCCAAGATTCGGATGGCACCGAGGTGATGTCTAGCAAGTTGCTGTACTGGTGTGGTCATCCTACAATGCTGAAACTCGGCGTGGGTCGCCCCATTAGCCTGTGAGATGGCGTCAGTAGCGGACCGATGTGCGAATAGGCCGAAGGCAGCACAACGCGCCAAGATCCGGATGTCACCGTGGTGGTTTCATAGTTGAGAGGCACTTCATCTGCAGTGGGGCGCCGAGATCCGGATGGCACCGAGGTGATGTCTAGCAAGTTGCTGTACTGGTGTGGTCATTCTACAATGCTGAAAGTCGGCGTGGGGCGCCCCATTAGCCTGTGAGATGGCGTCAGTAGCGGACTGATGTGCGAATGGGGCCAAAGGCAGCGCAACAATATTTTCTGAAGAGAAGACACCAAAAGGTGCTGACATTCCAAGATCCGGATGGCACCGAGGTGGTGTCTAGCAAGCTATGCAGTTGAGTTGTGTGCGCACTTGCGGCGAATAGGTCGAAGGCAGCATAACAATGTTTTTTGAATAGAAGACACCACAAGGCGTTGAGATTCGGTTACCACCGAGGTGATGTCTAGCAAGTTGCCGCACTGGTGTGGCCATCCTACAATACTGCTCCGAATAAAGGCGTGGGGTGCCCGAAGGGGGGGGGGAGCCGGCGTGAATGGGCCTTCCTAGGTGGAGGCTCGTCTGCTGTAGTGGGGCGCCCCTTTACCGTTTCAGTTGCCATTCAGCTGAGTTTCGGCTGCTCTTGATGCTACAGCGACAGGCGGCTGCAAGAGGACTCTCAAAATGGCGGCCTGTTCTTTGGATTTGGGCCTGGTCCACTAAACTGGCCCTGGGACACCTTAGAACTCGGACGCTCGATTTTTTTTTCCTTTCCTGTACATGCAAAAAAATGTAAATGCCCGGTACGTTACACGCTTCATCTGCCACGATGAACTCTCCAGAGGAACCGAAAAAAAATATAGTTGTGGTAACTATACCATGCATCGTCATATGGAGAGGTGGCACCAATTAATTATAGTGCTGCATAAAAGAGAGATTTGGAGGAGAACCCCTGACCTGCTAGTACATTCATCAAAGAAGTGGCACTGAGAGCTTCAGAGGCAAGGGAAACGGTCCCAAATATTTAGAAGAACTTTGGAAAGATTAAAATGACATGTTTAGATTGTGGCAAATTAATTTCATGTGGACAGATGAGTGTTACTCTAATAAATACAGCATATGAACATCATCATAGTCGATGGTTGGTAGAGACATTTTGACTATATCCTGGACCTGCCCGTCCTCGCCCAAAATGGCGCCGGAATAAATGGGACTCGTAACTCCTTGTTGTGTACTGGTTGCAGAACCTTGAAATCACGAGATACGTATGCAGTTTTGAAGCACATGGCGGGCGGTGACGAGAATTGATTGACTATTTCGACATCCCTATTGATATTAAGTTCTGATGTGTTATTGATTACTGTACTGTTGAAAGTTCGAATTAACGTCACCCATGGTACTTGCCCGCAAATGTATATCTAGATCATTTTATTGTAACTGGCCCTGTCGTATTTTAATTATAAAATGTACGTCCACCGATTCCGTAACTGTTAGACACCTTAGTTCTTGCAACCTAATGGCCCGCCCGTTACGTTCCTCTACAGTGTAAATGTCTATTCATCATATACGATTACAGTTTGCTCTGTGGCAGGCCCACGTGGTTATAGGCTCGTATTTGTATAATGAAATTTTCACAATAAAGGTTTTTAAAAGAAAACATGGTAGTAGTATATACATTGGTAAAGTTTTTAATAATAGTGACTGTTTTAGAATCATTAAAAGGCAAGTGAAATAAAGCAGACCAATTACATGAAGGGTAAAAGGTATAATACGAAGGAACGCAGTAAAGATAAATGGTCAAGGGCTGTTGTGTTTTCTATTCCTGCAACATAAAGTGATCGATAAGAATCTCATATTCAGGCGTATCGGCGACTAAGACAACAGGTCGACCCTCTTTTGCTCAACGGCTCCGTCATGGGACGAAGAAACGCTCTTTTTCTCGAAAAAAGAATATATTTTACTTGCAGGACAGTTGTAAAATTTCCGGGAAAGTACATTAGCCTGGAACATTATAACATATATTTAAGAAAAAATAATGTTCGGAAGTAATGAAAAGCGTAATTTTTAGGTCATATGACCAAGCCTTTCATCATTACAATAAGAAAAGTAAAATGAACCAATGAAAAGTTTTATTAACAAGTCACATGACTTGTTATGCTTACGTTACGCGCTGCGCGCCCCGGATGACTTCCGGATGCGCTAACGCGGCGCGTCATATGACGCATTACGCGACAACGCAGGTACAGAATATAGTCAAAATGTCTCCACCAACCAGCGGTCGGAACACAACCCCTTTCAGCAGGCTAAATAGTTCTGTTAAATGACAACAGAAGGGACAGGCAACAAGAACCATCAGTCAAAGAGGGGAGGGCTAGTTCTTCTCTACCGGGTTACATTGGGGCGCTACCGGAACTGATCGAATTGGTAGTCTACAGTGTTTCTGGATGTTTCAGACTGAAGCTGGGGTTAGCATGAGAGCAGCACCATTTCGTAGCTCCGTCGTGGTCATTCCGCAACCAATCATGGCAGCCGTTCTTTATCGTTATTTTGGGCGGGGTGGGTGGCGGAGCCGAGCTGTTTTGCAGCCATCATTGTGTGGAGTTCAGTTCATCTCACTAGTTTTGTATTTGTCATGAGGGGTTGTTCCTAATGTTTCTATTTTAGCGAGGTCAAAAAGAGATCCCATTAGTGGCCTACGGATTTTGCTCGATTCCTTTTCTTTTTTTTTACACGATTTTTCGTTATCTGCAAAGACTAAACAGAGTATTGCGACTCTGTGTTTGTTTGTAAATAGAGAATGAACCAAAGAGAACTAATTCTAAAACAGTAAATACTTGGATAACAATCAATCAAATGGAGAGAGAAGCAGGCACGACGGATTACAACGGGGGCAAAGGCCTGCGTTAACTACCTTTCACTATCTGCAAAGAGAGAGTACTCCTAATAGAAATGAGGGGGGGGGGCACCATTCAAAGCAGATCAGTGTGCATAAACACGAAAATGTTTTCACTTACCACGTACTTGACATTCGACAGCTTATGATATTTGCTATTAAAAAACCATTGAAATCCACTGAAAAAACCATAGGTTATAGACCATATATAGTTAGGAATTAGCATTTACAAAACCTTGAAAATTCACTGAAAAAACCATAGGTTATAGACCATATATAGTTAGGAATTAGCATTTAAAAAACCTTATTTTACTCACACAAAACCATTTGAGATGTCATCAGTGATGTCATCAGTGATGTCACTGACCATGTCATGAATGATGTAATATGTGACATGATCAGCAGTGGATTGCGGGTGCGCGATATATAGTTAGTGCAACTAACTATATATGGAATTTCAATGGTTTTGTGTGAGTAAAATAAGGTTTTTTAAATGCTAATTCCTAACTATATATGGTCTATAACCTATGGTTTTTTCAGTGAATATATATATATATATATATATATATATATATATATATATATATATATATATATATATATATATATATATATATATATATATATATATATATATAAATATATATATACACACATACACACACATATACACATACATACATATATATAGCAAGACTAAAAGATTAGGTATGGGAATATAAAACATCAGTCCAAATGATGAGGGTATATGTCCAGTAACTTCAATCAAATGAAAAGAGCCAAATTAGGGTAAGAACCTGCACATAAGGAATCGTTTTATTTCCATCTTGAAGGCAATCGAGGAGGTGAGTCTGTGAATTTCAGGAGGGAGAGAGTTCCAGATCCATGGAGTGGGCCATCCTGTTGCAAACCCAAGATCCAGGCAAACACATATCCTGCACAATGTTTTAAATAGGGGCAAGCCTACACTTATGACAGAAGGACATCATATTAACCAAATGTCGTAAATTTAATGACATGAGACATTACACCTGGAAATATTTGAATAAGTATGCCTAAAAGCAAAATGGCTGCTCCTTGGGCAGGCATACACTGTATGAGTTTCAGGAAAAAAATGCATGGTTCAACAAAGATGCACTTCTAATGCAAGTCGGTGTTGTTTTTGTGCAGAATTGATGTGCCATCCAGATTCGCAGAACACAGTTATAGCCACAAATAAATAGGTACTGAAGACCCTAAAACTATAACTTTGGCCTTTACTTTATGCTCATCATTTTGGCTGGAAATGGCTACTAGTCACAGGATCACACAGTTCGGTGACGTGGGAGCGGCTGGACGCAAACACAGGCCTCTTTGTTCCACTATTAATCGCACAGACAGCATCTACTTCAAAAGATCATTTCTCGTGTAGCTGTTCATACGAGAAGAGAAACCACAAGTGACCGTGTCACATTACAGAGAGTTGAGAAAAGCACCTGCTGGGCAATCATCAAAGCAAGAAACATTAACAACCAGCGCATGATTGAATCAATCACTCCTGCTAAAAGTACAACTATTCACCATGGTAAGGCCAGTTTGCAAATACATCAACAGGAGAACGCGCTACCGAGGTGAGGGAGGGACGCAAGCAACCAACCCAGTTCACGGAACAATGACTCACACCTTAGAGATAAATTAAGTAAACTTGACAGATATTAGATTGGACAACAAAAGTGAATAAAAATGGGAATGTAAAGTGCCTTTACGATGCCCCAAAATAATCTGGAGAAAGTTAGCACCCCTTTGAGGCATTTGGGATAAAAAACTATGTTTCCAATGTTTGACAGGGTGTGTATAAACCACGATCATCTGTGCAGATTTAATGAATCGCCTGTGGTTTCAAAAGACAGCAATTTCACTTAATATTATCTGCCTTCCTGAATCAAACTGCAAACATCGCAATTGTTCTCCCTCGTGGTAACCTTATGACTTGAATAAGATCGCTATCTATTTTGAATACATGTTTGTGTTACTTCATCCTAATAAGTGTGATAAGACCAGAACTGTGTGGTTTTAAGACAGAAGTCCAATTAATTCATCATCATCTACACACATCCCACATTTTACAGCTGTTTCATTGTAGTATTTACCTATTATTTTGCCTCATGTTACAATATTTTACACTGCTGCTCCACTGGATGGAGTTTCAAGGAGGCTTGGATACTGGGAAGCAGGTGCATTTGAATCCTGGCATCACTGGTTCCAGAAGTAGATATACAAGAATCTATGCCCTTTAGATGGAAACATCTGGCAAAGATGTTGTCAAAACGTGGAGAGCCCTCACCTTTGTGTGCTCCCATTTAGATAGGGATATCGGTTGTGGTAGCAAAATCCTCGTAGAGCGGGAGAATAAGACACACAATGAACAGACAATGGTCACTGTGGTTACTTATGTGACTGACTTTGTGAATATGATCATATAACAAGGGGCATAGATGTCAACAGTGCAGAAGGTGCAGTGGCACGGGGGCCCTTGGATGTGAGGGGGCATCTTGACTCCAATTAATGTCTGTTTATCACTACAGAACAATACCCCTGCTTGCAGTAGGACCCAAGGTGACCTTGAGGGCCACTTTTATTATCTCATAGGACTCATGAAATCCCTGTGGGGTTTACCAGGGCGGTTACTGTCCAAAATTCTTAGTACTGACGTTTAACGGCATTATCCTCTTCCACGTTGCAAATACCTATCGGTTGCTCATGATGAACTGTTTTAATTGACCTTATTTTTCCAAATATAAGCACAGTGGAAAGGAATCATGCCGTGTTTCCTTCCTTTCAATACATAATCAAGGTTTATCATGGAATGAATCAGGAATGCAGTTGGTGTGTGCACGAATGGTGCAGTTTTTTTGCACACATCAGGTAAAACAGAATATTACCTTCTAGAACACTCCAATATGAGATGAATACATGCCTCCTTTAGGGTGGCCATCGGGTCATATTGGATGGATGTTCTCCCACATGTTTAATAACTAGCATAATAAACATAAATAGAATAATACATATATTTTTGATAGGATAATGGCAAGAACACATTTCTGATGCTAGAGGCTTGCATAGCCACTTTGATGTTTATTCAGATAATGGCATGTTAAATTAAATAGTATTTCCAAATGGATCTCTGAGTCTCGGGCTCTAAGTATTGCGATTTGAACTGAGTATCTGAATTTCTGTATTTATGTCTCTCAATTTGTTTGGACAGTTCTCAGTGTATTCAAGTAGAAATGATTTCCATGCACACTAAAGCAGTATTACAGGTGCCAAGTCCTAAGGATCCAAAAGTCAAGATTTGCTAAAATGTTGTGCTTGATTGTTGGTACTTTTTTAATGCTAATCTGCAGCTGAGTGTTGTGGTGGTATTTACTTTTCCATGCGAATCAGAATTTGCATTTGAAAGTTGGACAAAGGAATATAAAGTGACACTATATGTGACTTTAAAACTACTTCGTATCAAGAGAAGTGTATCATGGATGATACATGGGAGATCCCATGCAACCACCCATGGAGTTTGATGCAAATTGATAGACAGCGATTTGCACCAAAAATGTATGTCTCCAGGAGGCAGGAGTAACTGCGGAGCAAGGTTTAAAACTCCCCACGTGTTCTCAGATTTGCATGTGTGCTGCACTGTACAGCACTGTAGATACAAAGTGGGGAATGTGTTAAAGCGTAGGATGGTGCAGGAAATGTTCCCTTCATGTACAAAACCTATGCTTAGTAGAACACACACATCATTGCACTATGGTCCAATGGTGTGTATGTTGGTGCATGGCACTTTAAAGGCAGCCTAAAGTGCGCTAGCACAGGGAGCAAGGATAATAGTGCCATATCTTAGTAGCTATGTTGCTGCTCTGCTTGCGCTTGTTCATGCAGCACACGCCATCAGCTTTGGATGATATGCTGTGTTGCATGAAATGTTAATAAATCTGCCTCTAAGTCTTAATGGTGGTGACCACTGTATGTGCTTGCAGTTAAAATAGCTATACTTAATATTAACTTGCTTTGGTATACAGTGCTCCATAATCACACTTCTGACATGTTTAAGCATTTCAGATATCAGATGTTACAGTTACCCAGTTTACTTGTACCCAGTTTAGCAACCTGCAGAAGGACAGACGGCTGAGTCACCCATGACACGTTTCGAACCTTGCGGAGCGCAGACTACTATATGTTTCAGCAGTGACCATTCAACTTACTGAGCCGTCCGGACACCATCCTTGCCCAACATTTATTCATAAAGAGTAAACTTTAAAATTAGATTACCCTTTGACTTACATCCATTCACGTACACCTGTGAAATGAGTATTAGTTCTAATGAAGCAAGTGCAGACCTACATGTTTCTGTCGGTGATAACGTGTCCAGTGCCCAGGACTAGTACATTCGTAAAACTCTTGAATGAATGGAGCCTGCACTGATGGGATTTGAGAAAGTCACTTTCAATATGATTGCACTTCAGGAGGGTACAAGTAATCTTGTGTTAGTAGCGAGCAGTGGCTTCAGACCATCGATCAGCATCCACTCATGTAATGTCTGGTGTGCCTCAAACCAAACTCAGCAAAGGCTGAATGTGCTGTATGATGTGCAGTTTTTTTCTCTATATCCAAAATTCCAGTTGCCATGTGTGCATCATGAGATCTTTACTCTGCCACATTGAATATAGTCCTTCGCCTGCTGCATTGGCTTTGTCCCCTCCTACAATAACCACATGAACAATACAATACAAATAGCTTGTACCCATTAAGTCTCCTACAAAACATCAAATCCCATTACCTAACAATGTCCGTCCTACTGTATAAGTTAGTGTTTGCAGGTACCTCTTAGATCACTTGTCAAGATCATTTAGAACTAACTATTACTAAATTATCTTAACATTTTTATTGATCATAGTTCCTATTTTAAGTTAATGTGAAATGTAAAGATCTTGATTCTTTCTTCTGAGCATACTAATTACAGCTTTGAGTGTGCTGAAAGGCACATTCTTCCCTAAATGCATAAGGTAGCCTTTTATGATTTATAGTCATTTAGCAAATTCTTGACTAAATTGTAAATTAACAACCTGTTACATTTGTGCAATAGAATGGCATAATAAGAGAATTCTAAATTGCTATTATGCAACATCCACCAGATTCAATCACATAACTCTAAGATCTGCAAAGGACATTAGCGCTTCCACTGTTCCAATTCTAAGATTATTCTACGGTTAAGCAGAAGTTGATCAGTGAAGTACCTGAGAAGTCCAGGATCACTCCTCAATGTCCAGATCAGGATAGTACCGCCTTTTACAAACAGATCTCTTCAACAATGAGTGACAGAATGTCCCTTCTCTACCTTTGCATAGCTTTATGAACATGCAGTCTAATGAGGCTTTTGATTTGTGGCCCAACATGTTGCATCACAAACTTTACAGCAGACGTTCACTGCCAATGGGACCTTAAGAACAGAATTTGTTTCTTCTAAATCTGCAGTTCATGAAAGATATCTTACTTTGGATAGCTTTTTTACGTTCTTATGTTTATACAAAGTTGTACATATGTTGCCAGATCACCATCATGTTACGTTCCTTGTGAAATTTGATTTTCTTCTAATTCTCATAGCATTCTCTTTGTTCTGATGCTGTGGTAAAATTGATTGTTGATCTTGGAGCTGCTAGAGCGCTTGGACAAATACCATGTTAGTAAGAACATGGAATATCCATTACACGTTGAAAAAACAAGACATAGATCAAGAAAGTCAGCTTCATAATGTTAAGGCATAATATAACTATCGCGTATAAATCTGTATAGTTGCAGGCAGCTGCACTTGAGAGGTTGTTCTTACAGAATGGGTAAATGATCAAGGGATGCAGCATCTGCGATTTGCTCTGTTACTCTAATCAAGGTGTCACCGTTTTATATTAGGGGAAGGCTCATAGTTTGTAGCATTTGCTTCAATAAATCACAGTCATTTCTGCTGAGTGTCACACTCTCTCATTTTCATCCTGCTGAGCAAGGCACTAAGAATGTCTCATTCTTACGCGGTTCCACATGTTCACATACTGAGCGGATGTAAATGTGTGAGTCTGGAATTTTAAACAGAACAGTTGGAGACTGTGTGCATTTTGCTTGGCCCATGAACTGTGAGTGTAAGCAGAGGTTTAATTGAAGGCTGCTGCAAGGGATGGTTCTCTGCCAGCCTCTCAGGAAGGGTTGAGCCTCTCAGGTAATCTCTTCCTATCAGTGACGCGCGACGTGTTTCATGTTTCTTTCCACATGGAACTTAAGGTGGGTCAATTCCACAATAAAGCAGTCTAAACTGACTTACAGTGGTTGGACAGATGAATTCCATGCACCAAAATATGCTTTTCCCCCTTCCAACTCTTGGTACACCATATCACAGCTCTTTTACTAGACTATACATTGGTATTTATAATACACAGACTTTGCAGTGGCAATGGAGGACTGTTGTAGAACATATTGTATATTCACATCTGCTTATGTAACTACATTTCCTACATTTATGACTGAATTGCTCATAATATGACACAGGAATTTCCAGTCAAATGGCAATGCTGGGATTCAAACCCAGGTCCACGTGTCTAATTTTAGCAGCTCAGTCACTCGACCACACCCTCTCTCTGATCACCCCAGATAGACACACAATTTATACTCCACCAACAAATGATGATTGGAAAATTAGATTATTCAACACAACTATATGAGTGAGCAATTTTATTAAAAAACAATCAGTTTCCAAAACTAACATTTGTAGGACAAAATAATAGAATTTTTTTTTTTGCCATTTCGGATAAAGTGTGCATTTGATTGGCATAAGGAGCCTCCAGTTTTGTCACTGTTGGACCTTAGGGTAATCCTTGTCAGGATGAGGTACAGGCCAACTCTAAATCAACCTGTGCTCATCCTTCTGGTAGCTTGGCACAGAGCAGTCAGGCTTAACTTAGAGGCAAAGTGTAAAGTATTTTTGCAACAGTTCAAACAGTAATAGAGTGAGAGACACCACATGAGAAGATCCCACACCAAGTTAGAAAAATAGAGTTGTTTTTAATAAATAAAACAAGAATAAATTGGCAAAGGTCCAGTTAGTAGAACTGGAGATATGCAATTTTAAAGAGATTCATGAAAATAGCACCCTAAAGCACAAAGCACCAACTGTGCATATCTGGTAACTCCAGACCAAGACAGTCACAAGTTCAGGCCAACCGCAATGGAGTGAAGGTCGGATACAGGGACCCAGTTAGGCCTGATGGACAGAGTACCCCAAATCCTGGTTTGTGGAGTGTTACGAGGATCCAAATAAAAGATGCATTATGCAGATAAAGCAATGCATCGGTTCTGAGCTGTGGCAAGGCTGCAGTGTGAGGGCCTCCATCGCTGTTGTAGAGCTCATCGATGCAAAGTCTGGTGTTGAGGATATGTTGTACAGTTGGTGCAATGCTTCAGTTCCGAAGTGTTGCAAGGCTGCGTTACTTAGTCCGGCAGCATCCTCAGGGCTTCTGTCAATGAGGGATATGATGGGCTACACCGTGGATGCATTGGGCAGAGGCGGAGGCGCTGCGGGTCTTTGCGACTCATCTAATCCAAGCTGGCTGCAGCAACAATGTGGAGGTGATAGGTCCTTTATGTGAAGCATGTGCACACAATATTAGGTGCAAGTGATGTTATGCTCAACTCCGCCCTGACCTGCCAGCAGATGGCCCTTTCAGGCACACCTAATCCTGAAACTGTGTGACTGTCTGGGAGGAACTCACAAAGGTTAACTGTCAGTTACACCCAGTCATGTGACCCAAGCCAGGCTGCAATGCAGAAGGGAAGAAAATGCCAACTTTCTTAAAGTGTTATTTTCAAATCTGTAATTAAAAACCTGACTTTACCTTTAAATATGGGTTTTTATTACAATTCCAAAAACATCAAACATGACATAGCTACCTGCTACAAATTAAAAAATTACAGCGTATTAAATGTAACAAGGAATCCCTAATGTTTTCGTATGGAGGAATAGGCCTCACAGTAGTGAAAAACGAATTTAGTCGTGTTTTACTACCAGCACATAGAAAACTTAAAAGTGCATGTCCATCTCTTTAATTACACAGTGCCCAGCCCTATGAGCTACCTAGGGCATACCTCAGAGGTGACAAATATGTAATAAAAAGGGAGTACAGGGATTGGCAAGGGGGGTTTATTACCAAGTCTACATGGCAGTGTAAAACTGCATTCAGGCTGCAATGGCATGCTTGGAACATATTTTAAGGTGCTACTTAAGTGGGTGGCACAATAAGTACTTCAGCTACATGGTAGCATATAATTTACAGGCCCCGGGTATATGGTATGCCACTGTACAAGGGACTTATAAGTACATTAACTATACCATTTGGGTATGAGCTACTTTAACCATGTTTTAGGTGAGTGAGGACAAGTACTCTAGCAATGGTTAGCAGGGTAAAGTGTATAGAGTGCCAAGGCCAAAAAATGTAAATTCAGCAAAAAGTGGAGGGAAAAAGGCAAAAGGTTTGGGGTGATCCTGCAGAGAGGGCCAGATCAGTACTGCTCTCAGGGTGGCTTCATCCAGGTGAAAGCATCAATTCACGAGGATATGGTGTAAGGAATCAGCCCATTGAAATGGTGGAGATCCAAGAGGCTCCAGAAGATTGCCCCTGGTGGCTGACTCGCACCAACTGAAACACAGTGCACAAAACCTGATCACAAATTGCCCCTGCAGGGCCATAGATACTTTAAAAAGAAGTACCCAACTGTATGCAGCCTTGCTGTTGTGGCCATGTTGTAAGTAAACTTCCCCCCCCCCGGTGCCACAAAGCATCACATAACAGAACTGAGTTAAATCTGAACACCTCTGCACATCCTTCTGGGGTGGAATAATAGCACTGTGTGACATAACGACGAGCACTACAGTCCCATGGTCACTTTCGTATGATACATTGTACAGGTTTCCCCCAAATGGACATTAGAATTCTATTACATAAGAGCCATGAGCCCCCTGCCGGTGATGGAAAAGGGGCAGCTGTTCAGGACTTGAGACATGAGACACTTCTCTTTTTCTTGAACCATGGTCCATCCTGTAAGCAGAGGCAGAGTCAACTTGAACCCTGGGGAATGTACGGTATATTCAGCATCCATAATGTGGCAATACTTCAATCTTTTGCTATTCCACCACGAAGGCTATCAGGGGTGCGGCAGTGTACCACTAGTCAGTGCAGTGTAGCAGCAGTAACAGGGTTTGTGCATGGGCACCCGACTGCTGACACCCTTCCCTTCACCATCAGGCTTTTCAAAGAAGTGTTGCACAGTGGAAAGCAAAAGTACACAGAAGAAGATCTTTAAAAAAAACTAATCGAAATAAAAAAAAGAAGCCAATAAGACCTGAAAAATATATCTCTGAGCCATTGTATAAATCAATTGAACCAAGTCTTGCCTGGAAACAGACACAGAATGCACATCTTCTGACTGTCTTTCGGAGTGCGGCAATGCCAGCGATTCAAGGTTTAATTTAACATTTCTTACTTAGACCTTCCCTTGTTTTTATCTAACAGTAACAAAATGCACAATACCTGGCATGTCACATTGTGCATCACTGTCTCATGTGGTCACTCACATTGAATGTATAGGAGAGCACACCATCATATTCATATTCTGGTACCTGTCCATTGGTGAAACTCTCACTCTCTGCTCTGTTGGAATCACTGGTGTGCAGTGAGGTTGCCCCAGCAAAGTAAAGACGAGACAGGATTATTACTGCATGCCTGCTTCTTCATTCATCCATAGGAAATGTATCTTTTCAGTTCTTCTTTCCAACACACAACATCCACAACAACATATCTACCTGTGAGTCACAGAAAATGCTATGTTTCAATTGTAGTATTTGTGTGGCGCACATATTCTGTTAGTTTGACCTCTTAGTAGTAATGGACATTTGGGATTCTTTTCTTCTGCCTTATGTTATGTTACTTTATGTGTATTTGTAAAGCTTGCTATATCTTGTGGGGGTATCCTGGTGCTGAGCAGGTTTGTGTGCCTAGCCCTGCCTATCGTAGCCTGGTTAATTGAAAAGCCAGGTCTTCAGCTTCTTGTGGAAATCAAGAAAAAAGGATGAGACTCTGATGTGCAGTGGGAGGTCATTATACACATTCAGGAGTGATGTAAGAGAAAACCTGTCCTGCGTATGCGCAGGAAGTGTGCGACTTGGAGTCCTTTGGAGTGGAGATGTCTGGGTGGTGGATGGAAGGAAATGCAACTGTCTGGTTGGTGGGGCCTAGTTTGTGTAGTGTTTGTATGTGTGTGTGAGGAGTTTGAAATTAGTGTGTATGTGTATTTGGAGCTAGTGGACCTCCCTGAGGTATGGTGTGAGGTAATTTCTGTGTGGAAGATTAGGGGTGAGTCTGGCTGGCAAGTTCTGGATGGTTTGTAGTCTTTTAGTGAGTTGCTTGGTGATCCCAGTGCAGTGCTTAATTTGTGCCGGTGCTTTCCGGTGCTTAGCACCGGCACCTAATTATCAGGGCCGGGTCTACACACGCTAGTGCATGCAGTTAATTGATAATACTCTTAATTAACTTGCTTAGTTGCTTCGCTATCGCTACGGGACTTGGCAGGCAAAATAAACTCAAGTGTACTTCTCGTCTCGACTCCGGAGACACTGTCCGCAGTATTGTCACTCACTTCAGTAACTTGTTCTTCAACTTCTCTGATCAGATTCTTTGCTTTATTTCTGATCTCACTGACTGCTCGCTCGGCTGAGTTGACTCGAGGGCGTGGCTCGTATGTTGTTGATGCAATGTTGCCACCGGCCCAGTGGGCGGGACACTGTTGTGGAGGGCTGGATTTTGGTTCTCGGGGTTGGGCCTGTGCGCACGCATTCGCCCAATCAGTGCCATGCCCCAGTGACGGTCTCCATCATGCAGGTTCATTCAACTGCCGTTGACTGCACTCACAACTACTGAGTGAGCAACCCGGCCAGCGGCTGGATGATGTTGTGAGCCTTCCGCTGCACCAGGTGAGTCAGGGACTCCTGGCAGGCCTAAGTAACCCCTAATCAATCAGAAAGTTAATAAAGCTGCGCAGCAACCGGCAGTGCACAGAGTCCCAGTCCCGAGTCTCTCCTACGGCCTGGCCACCCACGTCCGGTCCCACTCAACTGGTCCCCAATCAGTGCGTCCAGGAAAGAGCATTACCGAGGGGCTACTGGCGCGTTGTGTTTTGTTGTACCCACCCACTGATTGATTAATTGATTGTGTACTCTTCCCACCCCGCTACACATGCTCGTGTTGACCTTTCGCTGCCCCTGTGCTGTACTACTCACGTGATGCCCTGCTTGTGTGCTTATACCACCGCGTTGTTGGGAACCTGTGTGCTTCTGCACCCCAGCTCCACCTTGCGCACTCTCTTGCCTGTTTGCTGCCCCCATGTAACCATGTTCCTCTCTCCATGTTCACTACCCCCTCCTTCGCCCTCCGTGTTTCTTCCCCATCCTCTGTGCTGCTTTCCTGCTCACCCGTGTTGCTTCCTCCAGCCCTCCGAGATTCCGCTCCCCATCCCTCTCGCCTTGCTTCCCCTTACCCATGCTATTTTTTATTATTCTTTCTTGTTTACCAATCCAACTAGGATCGGAAAACAAAGCGCTTTTTTAAGCAATGCTGTAGAGGCTAGAGCACAGCATAGGAAGTGCTTTACAGCACGGCTAGAACCATTGGCAATGACGGTGGTTCCCATTTTCTTTGCTAATGCTTTTTAGCTGCCATCTAGATTTCCATTCTTACTGGAGAAACTGTGAAGACAGGGTGGGGTAGGGACCTGTCTCACTCTTTTTATTGCTTAGTAAGTGCTCGGCACCCGCAGAACCCAGCCCACTTAAAGCTCTCATACACCTGTCCAAGCACCACATGGCAGACATGCACTGTAGATGGATCGCCTTCTCTGACATCACATGAGATGTATTGTGTACGCCACCGCGTCCAGTCACTACACAAAATCGCATCTTTCTCTTGCTCCCTGTCTTTCTCTGCCTCTCTTCTTGTCTTTTGCTGTCTTTTCCTTCGCTCCTAATCTCTCGCTCTCTCTGTCCCCCAGATTCTGTCTCCCTTCCTTCTGGTCTCTCCCCCACCTCAGTCTTTTTCTAAATGCGTGTCTTCCCCTTGCTGCATACACACTAATCAGGCACTGAAACCTCTACAAAGGCCATACAAATAATAGAAGTGCACCACGCAAAAATTGGTAACCGATGTAACATTTTCCAATAAAAGCTGTCCCTCCTTTTTATTCCGCCTAGTTTTCAACCTTCCCTGGGTTTCCACTGATATTCTGTTTTCAATCTCCTTGGATTTGGGCTAGTTTCTAGTACAAAATGACCCCTTATTACAATGATGCATTCAAATAACTGCGAGTGTTCTTTAGGACACCCACAGGAATCAGAAGGCAACATATCTGAGCAGGGCCGGGTTTAGAGCTGGTGGCGCACGGGGCAACAATGTTAGCGCCCCCCAATGACCACCTCCACCACGGATTCCCTCACCACCACCCTTTAATAGTTCCCAAATCTACATAACCGCACTCTCTCACATGCATATATAGCGCTACTCATACCAGTGTGGTGTCAAAGCACTTAGCATTACACACATAACATATTACACTGAGACAATCAATCATATGTGTGTAACTCAGCGTATAGAAAATGTTCCATAAGACTGAGGACTACAAGGTGTAGGAGTCGCATGTCATCAATACTGGTATGCAGTATAGTTTAATAGTACTTGGTCTGGAGAAGCACAAACTCAGAATTTAAATGGAACACCATAGTTGGGTGTTCTCTTAAAATGAGATTAGATTTCTGCCCAAATTAACCCTTTTTCCAACATTAATCTTTGCTCAAATCTAATCTTTGCAGTGTGCATGCAGTTCTTTGATAAAAGTTAATAGTTCAGTACAATTACAAAGTGCATAGAATGTATATAGGTCAGTGGGTAGACATCATTGTGTTACTTGCAATTTATAAGCTATGCAAAAGTTGTAACTTTGATCTTATAGACTCTATTAAAAAGGGTATACCCTACCCCAGTATTGTCCTTTCCCCAAATCAGCACATAGAGCACTGGAATTGTCCCTTTTCAATCCATTAGTGATTTTATCTAATTTATTCCAAAATTGTGCTTTAAATGCCATTTTGATTTAATCTTTTTGAAAATGTTCACAGGGCAGGGGACCCTCGTATCAAAACCTTACTATGAGGAAGGCAGGCTCCCTTGCTGAAATTCCTCTGACTTTTCGCAGTGCCAGTTGAGGGTGTGGGTGGAGCTTATAGATGAAGTGGGTGGAGCCAGTGGAGGAAGTGGGTGGAGCCAAAGAAAAGTAGGTGTGGCCTCTGACAAAGATTTGAGCACCTGCACTTCAAATTTTACAAATTAAGCACTGTCCCAGTGTAGAGGGTGTTCCCGTAGTACAACTTGTTGGTGTCTAGGGTGTGAGTGACAATTTTTCTAGTGTTGCTTGAGAGCCATTTTAAGATCTTCCTTGGCATCTTCAGGGTGTAGAATCAGTATGCAGTGTTGGTGTTGACCTGTGCGTGGGCCAATAAGTTCTTTCAGACGAGTCTGACAAATAGAAGTTGTTCAGCCTACTGTGATGTGTATTTTGAGTGTTCTGGAGCATGCAGTGTGGTTGTTAGGTCTTGCCTACATTGGTTTGTTTTATTATTTTTTATTTGTGTGTGTGCGCACATTGTTTTTTGCTCGAAATGAGCCAAAGGGAATGTCTGTTTGACACTTGATCTTAAAGTATTGTTCAATCCCATTTTCCAGGAAGTTTGGTTGGGTTGTGTGTAATGTTGGTAGGATAATGGGGTACCCCAACTAGCATTAGTAGTTGGTTTTTGTAAGAGTGGCGTTGTTTGCAAAGATTGTGCTGTCATGATATCTGTGTGGGGATTTGTCAGTTGGTCCAAATCTTTCTACTCTTGGGTTTAGGCAAAGGGTGAGGAAGAAAATGCTGGTTCCCGAGGGTATTGTAGTTATTTCTGGTTTGTCTCTGTGGCAATATTTGTTGGAGATTATTTAGTAGAACATTATTGGGTTTTAGGTCCTGTGTCGAATGCGTGTGGTTTGTCTTTTAGGTTCTATTGATGCTGGTGGTCATCAACTGGTGAGGTGGGTTAGAACAATACAGCGAAGTATGTGCATCTGTGCACACAATAGAGAACTTTGCTCAGCTCTGATTACACACCATATCAGTGACAAGTGACTTTTGAGTCTGTTTAGTGCCTTTGGGGAAGAGAGCCGCCCACACAAAATGTTCCACATGAATAACTCTACACTTGTTTAATGCACAATATACTGCTATCAACACATATACAGTTACAAACTTTATAACACAGTGTTTTCTCGTCTTCCAGGATGTTTCTCATCTTGAATTAGTTTAAACGAGATGGGCTATGATTTTTTTTTTAACTGAAGAGTAAAAGCATGCCTTGAATCCGTCAGAGCCTGTGGCGCACGAGTAAAACATGCACGGCTTGTGCTCAGTGCGTCTTCACACGCTCCTACGGAAAGGTGAGGCCACAAAGCAGCTTTGTTCTTCCTCATGCCCCCAGACTGCTGCTTTTCACAACTGCATCCGTTCATGCAAATCTGAAACGTGTTTCTAGCCGTCCCTCTCAGCTGCTCGCGTGCCACTTCCGACGGAGGCAGAGAAGCAGAAATTGTTAGATGGATGAGACTGTTCCGCAAAAAAAGAAACGTTTATGAGTTGAGTGGGATAAGTATTTCCGAAGCCTCTCAGCAATGCGTCTTTCCCCGCACGGGTGATGGATGGCCCTTGAAAGGCTAATGACGCATCTTTTTAAGGCATTTCCGGCTCCAGGCGGAAGTTTCAGTTCAAAGTCCAAGTAACTGCTGTCTTAGAGACTTGCTTTAGAGTGTGACGTTCTCGGATCTCGCATATTATGTAAAAAGCAGCTTGTGGTAAATGCACCGACGTTTTCACTTTTGATTCTCTCTTTTCATTTTCGCGCCTCTCCAAATTTCAGAAAAGATCTTTTGTTTCCGAAGTTCTAGAGTTTGGTCCGGTAAAAGTTGTAGAGCTGTCACTGCTGTCATCAAGGTTTATTAATCTCTTCCAAAATGTGTAACATTAAACTGTGGGTCAACACCTATGTCTGAAAACACTTCAGGTGTTTAACCTTTTCATTAGACTAAGTAAAAATGAGAAAAAAAGGTCTTCCTAGAAAGCGCACACGGTTGACTGATGTGGCAGAACCAGAAGGAATGAAGCGGATTCCCAGTTCCCCAACACAGAGTTTCGAGGTGAGAGCCGAGGAATAAAAATTAAAGGCAGTCCTGCCAAGTATCACGCATCAAGCGTTAGACTAACGCATTTCAGTGTGGTGGTCCGCATCACCACCCTTAAATGCGAAGCCACGCATTTATAGCGCCTCCCGAAGCTGTGAAGTCGGAGCGCTATAATTAGCACAAAGGAAAGCAGGGCCCTGTTGCGCTGCTCTACCAGCCACAGACTAGTCATGTCAGCCTGGGGGCTAGCTCAGCTCCATTACGCATTCACGTGGCATGTCACGGAGACTGCAACAATGTGTGCCACATTAGCGTGATGCTGAGATGGAGCTCAATAATATAGGGTGTGCAGCCAGCGCATGCGGCGTAAAGTGAGTGGGTGGTAGTAAATAGTTTCAAAGTTAGATTGAAGTCAGTGGAGACTTCTGCCGCTCGCACTGCTATATCAAATATCCATCTTTATGGTCGTTTTCAGGCTTCCGATATCTGTCGGGAGCTGCTCGGGCTCTGTGTATGGGCTGGAGCATGTGGACAAACAGAGAAATATAAACATCAGCACTGGCCTGCTCAGCTAAAAACAGCACATGGTCATCCGTTGGACCCCTGCCGCGCTGACCTTTATTTTCCAGCACGCACCACAGGTCATGAGGAGATCAACTGCCATTGGTGATTTCAGGTGGTGGGCCTGCAGCTTTCTTCTTCTCTTGAATGCCCACCACCAATGAAGGAACGGTAGCCTGGCGCCTTTCTGTCCTGCGCGGACCCCTCCTCCTCCTCCCTCACATCCATGCTCACTGTGAGGAGGGCCCCCGGATCGTAGGCTGCAGGATTGTTCCAGGCCAGACTCTGCCTGCAATGTCTCAAGTCCTGCAGTCTGACACTTCTGCACCCTCAGCCCCCAGGTACCTGTGGCCACGAGACATTGGTACCGGGCCCCGCTAGCCGGCCCTGTTATGTTAATTAATGTTAATTAAATTTAGCGCCTGCGCTCCTCACCCCGAAGGGCATCTCTGCGCTGCAAGTATATTTAACAATCACAACCTTGAACCCCAGTCCAGCTAAGCCACGCCCTGTGAAAGCAGCCTTCTATCAATGCGGCCCCGGAGCTCAGCACGTGCACACAGAAAGGCTTCAGCCTCCTGCTTACACCATAGCTCCTGGATTAGGATCCGACTGGACCTAGGCCATCAGAGGGACTGGACACAACTAGAGAGAGCAGCTTAGCGCGGTGACAGTGAGTGTCACTACATCAAGGCAAGCCAACTCACTCAGAAGCACAGACATCAACCTACAACCAGTCTACGTACTACTGCTGCAGCTTGACTGAGCCTCTTCCCAGCAGCCTGGCCAAAGATGCTCTCTAGACCACCCTGGCACCGCAGGAGGTCACGTCATGGGGGGCACAGGTGAGAGTGTCTAGCAGTGCACTAAAGTATGTCTGTGAGAGTGTTGGAGCTAGGTAAATTATGACTTTATGGACAAATATTCTGTTTGGTTCAGGTGCACCTATCAGGGATTTATGGGTCTTCGAAGCAGGGTCAGATTGGGAGGTCGGTAATTCGGCGATGGGCCAGTAGACGTGATCCAGCTGTTGAAGGTTACACCACTAGTGTTGTAAATCAATGGGGGGGAGAAGAAAGAGGCTGTGATTCATTCAGCCTCCTTGCCGTACTATCCAAACTCAATAAGGAATGAATCACTTGACCTGAGTAACAAGGGCTAGCAACTTTGTAATTAAAAGCGCTCAAACACGTTTATCAAGGTCTTGAGGCGGTATATCTTGGTTCTCCGCCAAGTTTAAAAACGTGTCAGCATCATCATCTGGCTTCTTTTTGTAGTATGCTTGCCTCCACCAGGAGGAAAACCACTGGTTATTTCAGTAGTAATCAAAGAATAAGTGAAGGTGCTCAAGTGAAGTGGATTTAAAAGCTTGTTTAGCCGTGACAGTTTATTTAATCAGTCAGGAATCAAGTAATAATAAAAACAGAGTGGTGTGTGTGTGGACAAGTTACTTGTCTAACGCAATGTTAGTGTCCAAAAAAATATAAATAGGTCGACATGTTTCAGCCCTCCATATACACCTGGTTTGGTCGGTGGGGTTTTCTTCAGGACCTCAAAAGAAAGTGGGGGTAGCTAATGTATTGCATAGATACCTATTAGAACATTTGTCATTCAGCTGTATGTGGAGAGCAAATTGTTCTCGCCGTGGGAAGAGCGAGCACATGTCGCCGCAGCCCGATGCAAGAAGCAGGTCAGTCGTGCCCGCCGGCCCCCTGTTGAAGCCCGTACTATCGGACTAGGAGAACAAATTGCTCTCCACATACAATTGAATGACAAATGTTCTAATACGTATCTATGCAATACATTAGCTACATATTATGCACTTGATTGTTTCTCCAATTAAATAAATAATAGTTATAACGTTTTTTGCTTTTTGGTCTGTTCATGTCAATATGTCTTGTATTAATCATAGAAGGGGGCTTTTGTTGCCCCTCCATGGGTGTAATTTATGAAAGCAAAATTTTCTAAAAGAACCTATCTTGGTGTGCTGAATGTTGTACCCAGTTCCTTTGGGTTACAGGTTTGCCCCAAATTTGTGTTCTATCTACATAGGTATGCGGCAGAGCTCTGGTGCAAGTATGGCTTTACCATTTGTACAAATTGTCACAGAATACAATCTTACCATGGAAAAGAAAGAAGACAGAACAATCAGCAAATAGCGGAGTTCCAAAACAACCTCTTATGTACTATGGTTGACTCAAAAACGAAGATTGGCATAAAGAAAACAGGCATTGTGCTGTTCAAAACGTATTTTATGTTCTTTGAGGAGAAATATTCTGAAAACAATTTTGTGAAAAACTAAACTTTATAGTAAGTGATCCACGTACAGAGGGCTGGGTAGAAGGGCATCTAGAATCTTTTAGATGTTGTTTAGTCCTAATCTACTTTCACCATGGTTGCAAAGTACTGTTCTAAAGGTGTAACATTAGATTATTTAGTTGTCAGGAATAGTGTCCATAGTCAGCTTAAAAGAGGCAGGATCAACATTAACAGCAGAAGCAGACACCAACAGTGACATTAATACGCAATAGCTGCATGATCAATGTGCTGGCACTGGTGAGCTTGCTTCTGATGTTTGAAGTAGGTGGGAGGCATTCGGATCAATGTGGCAACCCGGTCAATTGCAGGAAAATGTGAAGACCCAACAATATTCAAGAAACTGACATCGTTTCCATGTCATTCTGGTCAGAATCTATGCAGGACGTATCCTTGTGAGGACGCCAATATTTTAATGCAGATGAATTGCATCATTCGACACTCCTGCATACGTCTGCAGACTCCAATACTTGACATCCATGTTAACACTTCTGAACTACCACTTCGCAATGTGATGGTAAAAGAGCAAAGAGTGTGAAAAAGTAAGACCCCCACACTGAATGCCCAGTTTCAATCAACCGGCTTCCTCATGCTGTATCTAACAATGCATCTCCTTACACACTCTATTCTCCATCACAGTGTCCAGAACCTGCCCCTTTACCCCTTGCACTGTCACTATGGCTTCTCGGTCCTAGCTCCTGACATGCCTACTCCTCAACATGTTGCATATCCTTTCCACTCACGCTTCCCGATCTCGATATCAGAGCCCTATCCATCACCCCGCCAAACTTGCACCCTGTCATTGGTTCTGCACACAATAAGCTTTTTGTATTGAGTCACTCCACATATTATCCCCTGCATGGGATTGCTATTCACCAAAGATGTATTTCTACCTCGCTGGACATTGTCTGTGAGGTATAGCTTTTGTCTGTAGCCATAGTGATTAAGCCAGCTTTCAGGCCCTATCTCTTCAAGTAGGAAGGCCCAAGATATTCAACAGTGGTCTCTAACTCGTATACACAAACCACAGAGGCTCCATGAGTGACAATCTACCTTACATCTCCTTCACAATGAGAACATATGCCCTCATGAAAGTTGCATACCACTTGCTCCTAACTATGAGAAAATATGCCCTTATGAAAGTTGCAAACTAGATGCTATAACTATGAGAACATATGCCCTCATGAAAGTTGCATACCAGTTGCTATAACCATGAGAACATTTGCCCTCATGAAAGTTGCATACCAGTTGCTATAACTATGAGAACATATGCATTCATGAAAGTTGCATACCATTTGCCCTGAAGTATGAGAACATATGCCTTCATTAAAGTTGCATACCAGTTGCTATAATTATGAGAACATATGCCCTCATGAAGTTGCATACCAGTTGCCCTTAAGTATCAGAACATATGCCCTCATGAAAGTTGCATACCAGTTGCTATAACTATGGGAACATATGCCCTCATCAATCAATCAATCAGTCAGTTGTTAAGCGCACTACATACCCGCGAGGGTCTCAAGGCGCTAGGGGGGAGATGGGGGCCGCTGCTGATCGAACAACCAGGTCTTTAGTATCCTCCTGAAGGTCAGCAGGTCTTGGGTCTGTCGTAGGCTCAGTGGGAGGGTGTTCCATGTCTTGGCGGCAAGGTGGGAGAAGGATCTCCCGCCGTTGGTTGTTCTTCTGATGCACGGGACGGCGGCGAGTGAAAGGTCGGCGGAGAGTAGCTGGTGGTTGGGGGGGTGTAGAAGGAGAGCCGTCTGTTGAGGTAGGCTGGGCCAGTCTTGTGGAGTGCCTTGTGTGCGTGGGTGAGGAGCTTGAAGGATATCCTCTTGTTGACGGGGAGCCAGTGCAGGTTTCTCAGGTGGGGGGGGGGTGATGTGGCCGTGTTGTGGTACATCGAGGATCAGTCGTGCCGAGGCGTTTTGGATGCGTTGTAGTCGATTGATGAGCTCATGAAACTTGCATACCACTTGCCCTTAAGTATGAGAACATATGCCCTCATGAAAGTTGCATGCCAGTTGCTCTTAACTATAAGAACATATGCCCTCATGAAACTTGCATACCACTTGCTCTTAACTATTAGAACATACGCCCTCAAGAAAGTTGCATACCAGTTGCTCATAGAGGAGGACTTGCATTACGTTATCATATGCTTGCCATATATTGTGCAGTGCTTACCATTCAAATGCTGCTTTGGCTGTCTCTATTAGAGGAACATCAACTGCTACCTATGGATTTCCTTACAGGGGTCACCCATAGAGGACGAATTGTCTTCTAACCATCACCGACCTCGTTTCTGTCACCTGCCATTCATTGGGTTGGTTCCATGCCTTTCTGTCCCTTTGTCACAGTCTGTTTCTCTCATTGCCCATTCATTCAAAGTGTTGTGACCTGCTCTGCAATATTGCTTCTGTGTCATTCAGATTGTAGTTTGCAACCTGTATCGAGGGGGGTGGGGGATGGCAACAACCCATATGTGGCGTTATTTGTACACTGAAACTCTAAAGGTAAGGCACATTCTAATTCCAGCAAACTGCAGAAACAGAATTAAGCACTTAGGAAATGCTAGGATTATAGAAGAAACATTTTACCACGAATATAAACCACTCACTTATCTGCTCCTTCCTGACAAAAATAGGACGACATCCGTTTGACATTGAAGCCCATTATTAGATACATGCAAATTAAAGCTGAGAGCAATTTGCAGGGAAATGCCTCAATTAGCCGACCACTAAAGGCTGGCAGGACTTGTCAAGCGTTTATTTATTTCATTACAACAAACGGCTTAAGTGTGTGCGTGGTTGGCAGCAAGTTTGTCTGATGTCCCCGGGCAGTCTCAACTCATGCTATGCTGGACATGCACAAAACGCCAGGGTCTCGGCATCAGAGGAGGCAACAGAAATGCCCTGTCCAGAAACTTGGATGGGATACACTCTGTGCTGTCGGTAAGAAAAGAAGCTTCAGCACTGAAAACGTAAACCTGAGGCTCGAAAAATCAAAATCAATTTCAATATATTCACAAAACTTTTTCGCTGAGTCTGTTAAAAAGCATGAATGCATTGTTGATTATCCAGTAAGTTAGACACCACTCATCCATTCAAATACATTTCCACTTGTAAAGTACTGTCCTTGAGCCTACATGGTGGCATTTAGCATGTATAACCTGGACTGTAAATACATTGAAAGCTACATTTACCCTTTACATATACCATTTCTCAGGGCATTAAGTGGGCTGAAAAAACTAGAGGTTCTCTCAAATGGGCATGGCCGGTGCAATTACGGAAGTTGTTTAAAAACACTTAAAGTAAAAATCTGTGCTTCGTATAGTGTGGCACCCGATTGATATTTTGCTGCTTCTATCATGGCATCCAGATATATACTAGAAGTAATATCACACCTATAAGAAGCCAGGACTATTGTATGTGTCAATGGTTGTTTGTTGCATAAAGTTGTAGATAATATTGAAAATGCTTCAGCTCTTGTGGTAGAGGTTGTGGTGTAACGCTAGAGTTGTCATGGGGAAGCTGGTTCGAGTCTTGGGTCAGCTCAACCTACCTGTGATTCTGGGCAAATCACTTCCCCAGTGCATGCCAAAAAAAATAAAAATATTAATAATTCATATGTCATTATGTAATATAGCTGGTTCCAATATAAAGTGCTCCCATACCCCAGTTCATGCTATACAAATACTCAAAAGCAGTGAACTGCATCAGAGGTAAGAATTTTTTTCCACCCTGAGGGTGAGGCAAAAATGGAAAGACCGATGAGGACCCGTCACAGCACCTGCTTTTTAAAGCCGCTAGTGCTGAGAACTGGCAGGACCTGGCCCACGAAAAGCCCTTTTGTTCTTGCATCATTGCTAATTTATGCCATGGTTTCTGTTTTTCTGTTTAGTATAAAGCCTTCTGTGCATGACTGGCAGCCTTGCACAGTGGGATGCGGGGCAGAGAGCTATGTGGGCACATGATGAAGCTGCAGGCCACTCAGTGTTCTGGTGCTGAATGCCTGTGGCACCACGCTGAAGGCCATGCACAGTGCTTTGTGGGGCCTGTGGCACAAGGCTGAAGATCATGCACAGTGCTTTGTGGGGCCTGTGGCACACGGCTGAAGGTCATGCACAGTGCTTTGTGGGGCCTGTGGCACAAGGCTGAAGGTCATGCGCAGTGCTTTGTGGGGCCTGTGGCACACGGCTGAAGGCCATGCACAGTGCTTTGTGGGGCCTGTGGCACAAGGCTGAAGGTCATGCACAGTGCTTTGTGGGGCCTGTGGCACAAGGCTGAAGGTCATGCGCAGTGCTTTGTGGGGCCTGTGGCACAAGGCTGAAGGTCATGCACAGTGCTTTGTGGGGCCTGTGGCACAAGGCTGAAGGTCATGCACAGTGCTTTGTGGGGCCTGTGGCACAAGGCTGAAGTTCATGCACAGTGCTTTGCGGGGCCTGTGGCACACGGCTGAAGGTCATGCGCAGTGCTTTGTGGGGCCTGTGGCACAAGGCTGAAGGTCATGCACAGTGCTTTGTGGGGCCTGTGGCACACGGCTGAAGGCCATGCACAGTGCTTTGTGGGGCCTGTGGCACAAGGCTGAAGGTCATGCACAGTGCTTTGTGGGGCCTGTGGCACAAGGCTGAAGGTCATGCGCAGTGCTTTGTGGGGCCTGTGGCACAAGGCTGAAGGTCATGCACAGTGCTTTGTGGGGCCTGTGGCACAAGGCTGAAGTTCATGCACAGTGCTTTGCGGGGCCTGTGGCACACGGCTGAAGGTCATGCACAGTGCTTTGCGGGGCCTGTGGCACACCGCTGAAGGTCATGCGCAGTGCTTTGCGGGGCCTGTGGTACACAGCTGAAGGCCATGCGCAGTGCTTTGTGGGGCCTGTGGCACAAGGCTGAAGGTCATGCACAGTGCTTTGTGGGGCCTGTGGCACAAGGCTGAAGTTCATGCACAGTGCTTTGCGGGGCCTGTGGCACACGGCTGAAGGTCATGCACAGTGCTTTGCGGGGCCTGTGGCACACCGCTGAAGGTCATGCGCAGTGCTTTGCGGGGCCTGTGGTACACAGCTGAAGGCCATGCGCAGTGCTTTGTGGGGCCTGTGGCACAAGGCTGAAGGTCATGCGCAGTGCTTTGCGGGGCCTGTGGCACACATCTGAAGGCCATGCGCAGTGCTTTGCGGGGCCTGTGGCACACGGCTGAAGGTCATGCACAGTGCTTTGCGGGGCCTGTGGCACACGGCTGAAGGTCATGCGCAGTGCTTTGCGGGGCCTGTGGTACACAGCTGAAGGCCATGCGCAGTGCTTTGTGGGGCCTGTGGCACAAGGCTGAAGGTCATGCGCAGTGCTTTGCGGGGCCTGTGGCACACCGCTGAAGGCCATGCACAGTGCTTTGTGGGGCCTGTGGCACAAGGCTGAAGGTCATGCACAGTGCTTTGTGGGGCCTGTGGCACAAGGCTGAAGTTCATGCACAGTGCTTTGCGGGGCCTGTGGCACACGGCTGAAGGTCATGCACAGTGCTTTGCTGGGCCTGTGGCACACCGCTGAAGGTCATGCGCAGTGCTTTGCGGGGCCTGTGGTACACAGCTGAAGGCCATGCGCAGTGCTTTGTGGGGCCTGTGGCACAAGGCTGAAGGTCATGCGCAGTGCTTTGCGGGGCCTGTGGCACACCGCTGAAGGCCATGCACAGTGCTTTGTGGGGCCTGTGGCACAAGGCTGAAGGTCATGCACAGTGCTTTGTGGGGCCTGTGGCACAAGGCTGAAGTTCATGCACAGTGCTTTGCGGGGCCTGTGGCACACGGCTGAAGGTCATGCACAGTGCTTTGCGGGGCCTGTGGCACACCGCTGAAGGTCATGCGCAGTGCTTTGCGGGGCCTGTGGTACACAGCTGAAGGCCATGCGCAGTGCTTTGTGGGGCCTGTGGCACAAGGCTGAAGGTCATGCGCAGTGCTTTGCAGGGCCTGTGGCACACAGCTGAAGGCCATGCTCAGTGCTTTGTGGGGCCTGTGGCACACCGCTGAAGGCCATGCACAGTGCTTTGTGGGGCCTGTGGCACACGGCTGAAGGCCATGCACAGTGCTTTGTGGGGCCTGTGGCACATGGCTGAAGGTCATGCACAGTGCTTTGCGGGGACTATGGCACGCGGCTGACGGTCATGCACAGTGCTTTGCAGGGCCTGTGGCACACAGCTGAAGGTCATGCGCAGTGCTTTGCAGGGCCTGTGGCACACAGCTGAAGGCCATGCGCAGTGCTTTGTGGGGCCTGTGGCACACCGCTGAAGGCCATGCACAGTGCTTTGTGGGGCCTGTGGCACACGGCTGAAGGCCATGCACAGTGCTTTGTGGGGCCTGTGGCACACGGCTGAAGGTCATGCACAGTGCTTTGCGGGGACTATGGCACACGGCTGACGGTCATGCACAGTGCTTTGTGGGGCCTGTGGCACAAGGCTGAAGGTCATGCACAGTGCTTTGTGGGGCCTGTGGCACAAGGCTGAAGTTCATGCACAGTGCTTTGCGGGGCCTGTGGCACACGGCTGAAGGTCATGCACAGTGCTTTGCGGGGCCTGTGGCACACCGCTGAAGGTCATGCGCAGTGCTTTGCGGGGCCTGTGGTACACAGCTGAAGGCCATGCGCAGTGCTTTGTGGGGCCTGTGGCACAAGGCTGAAGGTCATGCGCAGTGCTTTGCGGGGCCTGTGGCACACATCTGAAGGCCATGCGCAGTGCTTTGCGGGGCCTGTGGCACACGGCTGAAGGTCATGCACAGTGCTTTGCGGGGCCTGTGGCACACGGCTGAAGGTCATGCGCAGTGCTTTGCGGGGCCTGTGGTACACAGCTGAAGGCCATGCGCAGTGCTTTGTGGGGCCTGTGGCACAAGGCTGAAGGTCATGCGCAGTGCTTTGCGGGGCCTGTGGCACACCGCTGAAGGCCATGCACAGTGCTTTGTGGGGCCTGTGGCACAAGGCTGAAGGTCATGCACAGTGCTTTGTGGGGCCTGTGGCACAAGGCTGAAGTTCATGCACAGTGCTTTGCGGGGCCTGTGGCACACGGCTGAAGGTCATGCACAGTGCTTTGCGGGGCCTGTGGCACACCGCTGAAGGTCATGCGCAGTGCTTTGCGGGGCCTGTGGTACACAGCTGAAGGCCATGCGCAGTGCTTTGTGGGGCCTGTGGCACAAGGCTGAAGGTCATGCGCAGTGCTTTGCGGGGCCTGTGGCACACCGCTGAAGGCCATGCACAGTGCTTTGTGGGGCCTGTGGCACAAGGCTGAAGGTCATGCACAGTGCTTTGTGGGGCCTGTGGCACAAGGCTGAAGTTCATGCACAGTGCTTTGCGGGGCCTGTGGCACACGGCTGAAGGTCATGCACAGTGCTTTGCGGGGCCTGTGGCACACCGCTGAAGGTCATGCGCAGTGCTTTGCGGGGCCTGTGGTACACAGCTGAAGGCCATGCGCAGTGCTTTGTGGGGCCTGTGGCACAAGGCTGAAGGTCATGCGCAGTGCTTTGCAGGGCCTGTGGCACACAGCTGAAGGCCATGCTCAGTGCTTTGTGGGGCCTGTGGCACACCGCTGAAGGCCATGCACAGTGCTTTGTGGGGCCTGTGGCACACGGCTGAAGGCCATGCACAGTGCTTTGTGGGGCCTGTGGCACACGGCTGAAGGTCATGCACAGTGCTTTGCGGGGACTATGGCACGCGGCTGACGGTCATGCACAGTGCTTTGCAGGGCCTGTGGCACACAGCTGAAGGTCATGCACAGTGCTTTGCAGGGCCTGTGGCACACAGCTGAAGGCCATGCGCAGTGCTTTGTGGGGCCTGTGGCACACCGCTGAAGGCCATGCACAGTGCTTTGTGGGGCCTGTGGCACACGGCTGAAGGCCATGCACAGTGCTTTGTGGGGCCTGTGGCACACGGCTGAAGGTCATGCACAGTGCTTTGCGGGGACTATGGCACGCGGCTGACGGTCATGCACAGTGCTTTGTGGGGCCTGTGGCACAAGGCTGAAGGTCATGCACAGTGCTTTGTGGGGCCTGTGGCACAAGGCTGAAGTTCATGCACAGTGCTTTGCGGGGCCTGTGGCACACGGCTGAAGGTCATGCACAGTGCTTTGCGGGGCCTGTGGCACACCGCTGAAGGTCATGCGCAGTGCTTTGCGGGGCCTGTGGTACACAGCTGAAGGCCATGCGCAGTGCTTTGTGGGGCCTGTGGCACAAGGCTGAAGGTCATGCACAGTGCTTTGCGGGGCCTGTGGCACAACGCTGAAGGCCATGCACAGTGCTTTGTGGGGCCTGTGGCACAAGGCTGAAGGTCATGCACAGTGCTTTGTGGGGCCTGTGGCACAAGGCTGAAGTTCATGCACAGTGCTTTGCGGGGCCTGTGGCACACGGCTGAAGGTCATGCACAGTGCTTTGCGGGGCCTGTGGCACACCGCTGAAGGTCATGCGCAGTGCTTTGCGGGGCCTGTGGTACACAGCTGAAGGCCATGCGCAGTGCTTTGTGGGGCCTGTGGCACAAGGCTGAAGGTCATGCGCAGTGCTTTGCAGGGCCTGTGGCACACAGCTGAAGGCCATGCTCAGTGCTTTGTGGGGCCTGTGGCACACGGCTGAAGGTCATGTGCAGTGCTTTGCGGGGCCTGTGGCACACATCTGAAGGCCATGCGCAGTGCTTTGCGGGGCCTGTGGCACACGGCTGAAGGTCATGCACAGTGCTTTGCGGTGCCTGTGGCACACTGCTGAAGGTCATGCGCAGTGCTTTGCGGGGCCTGTGGTACACAGCTGAAGGCCATGCGCAGTGCTTTGCGGGGCCTGTGGCACACATCTGAAGGCCATGCGCAGTGCTTTGCGGGGCCTGTGGCACACGGCTGAAGGTCATGCACAGTGCTTTGTGGGGCCTGTGGCACAAGGCTGAAGTTCATGCACAGTGCTTTGCGGGGCCTGTGGCACACGGCTGAAGGTCATGCACAGTGCTTTGCGGGGCCTGTGGCACACCGCTGAAGGTCATGCGCAGTGCTTTGCGGGGCCTGTGGTACACAGCTGAAGGCCATGCGCAGTGCTTTGTGGGGCCTGTGGCACAAGGCTGAAGGTCATGCGCAGTGCTTTGCGGGGCCTGTGGCACACATCTGAAGGCCATGCGCAGTGCTTTGCGGGGCCTGTGGCACACGGCTGAAGGTCATGCACAGTGCTTTGCGGGGCCTGTGGCACACGGCTGAAGGTCATGCGCAGTGCTTTGTGGGGCCTGTGTCACATTGCTGAAGGTCACGCACAGTGCTTTGCGGGGCCGGTGGTACACGGCTGAAGGTCATGCGCAGTGCTTTGCGGGGCCTGTGGCACACGGCTGAAGGTCATGCACAGTGCTTTGCGGGGCCTGTGGCACACGGCTGAAGGTCATGCGCAGTGCTTTGCGGGGCCTGTGGCACACAGCTGAAGGCCATGCGCAGTGCTTTGTGGGGCCTGTGGCACATGGCTGAAGATCATGCACAGTGCTTTGCGGGGCCTGTGGCACACGGCTGAAGGTCATGCGCAGTGCTTTGCGGGGCCTGTGGCACACAGCTGAAGGCCATGCGCAGTGCTTTGTGGGGCCTGTGGCACATGGCTGAAGATCATGCACAGTGCTTTGTGGGGCCTGTGTCACATTGCTGAAGGTCACGCACAGTGCTTTGCGGGGCCGGTGGTACACGGCTGAAGGTCACGCACAGTGTTTTGTGGGGCCGGTGGCACATGGCTGAAGATCATGCACAGTGCTTTGTGGGTATGGCGATGGGACACGGTCTGAGTGCATTTGGTTGTGGGGCACAGGGGATGAGTGCAAAGGATGGCCCAGAGCCTCACCCTCTCCTCCACCTGGAGCCTCATTGGAATGACTATAGACTTTGAACGGCAATGTGAGGGGGCAAGCTGTAGGTCTGGGCCCACAAGCAACTGTGCACAGCCAAAGGTCGTGCACAGAGAGTTGTGCAATAGGTTGTGGCATGCATAAGCATTGCTTTAGGCAACTTTGAGGACTCAAAGCCTATAAACAATAATAGCATACCACCTTTGGAAAGAAAGCAGTTGATGGCGATTGAGAGTACACGTGCAAAGGAGACCTGCATACTAAAAAACATTAAACACATATGCTGTTAGTCATAAAGGAGCCAACTATCTTAATGTCATGTTTAAATATGGGCCCGCGCATTTAATGCATTCTCAATTATTTGAGCCTACATTTAGGTGAAAATGACATTTTAGAAAATAATAGTGTAGTATGTAATTTGTCTTTTTTTAAGTTCAAGTAGAATTTTATTAGGAGAAACAAAGTTGATATTACAAAGAGTAAAATGAAATACAACATCATCAAAAAGGATAATAAACTAGGGTATCACAGTAAATATCATAAGATAAAGAATGCAGGGGAGGAAAAAGAAAAAGGAAGGAAAAGAAAAAGGAAATGAGGCTAATAGATTAAAGTGTACACTCAAGAGGGCTATGTAACATGGGATACAATACAAAAATGTGCGGGAAGTTAAATGCTAAAGAAAGAGAAGGAACAAAAGGTCATTCAGGGGGGTTTTGAAACTTCTTGCTGAAATGGGGGTAAGTGAGAGGATCGTTTGGCACAAACATCCAAATAAAGGGTGACAGGAAGCCATAACGCATGTCTTTTCGGGGCCAAAGTAATGGGATAAACTGTAATTTGTCTTTTAACTAAACTATCCTTTTCTTGTAACGATTATTAGAATGTATTGTACTAATATCATTCCACATTAAATCCAATGCATTTTATTATTAGTATTTTCTATTCTTAAAGACAATGATCTGACCTTGCTTCATAAATTGGCTTTCTTGACACTTTCATTTGCTTTTTCCATATTCATTGTTATTCCTTCCTCTTTTTGTGTTTTTCCTTCCCCTGAAGCATAGCTTTCTTTACATCCTTTTGGTTGCTTGGCTTGTATATTTCCACTGCTAATATTCAGAACAATTCTGAATTCCCTGAGCGTGCATGCCTTCTTTAGCTCTCTCTGTCGTGTGCTACTTAAAAAAAATTCTCTTCAGTATTTACTATGTGAAAAATATTTGAAAAATACACCAGGCTATTTATAAAGATTGAACATACACTTTTGAGATACCTTAACATATATGTTTGCATTTTCACCAATATTTTTAAATTAGTTTCTTTACTTTCTAAACAATGCTTTACAAAAAAAACATTGGCAAACCAAATAACTTGGCTTTCGCTTTATCAAGACAAGATCTATTGGCTTTGCCAATGTTTTTTTTTCTGGACTCATCCCAATGTGGCTTCCGTCGAATCCATGTAAATCAGTATATGCCCCTTGAAGCCACTTTCTATGTTGTCATAGAATATTCATATTTTGTATGAGCTTTGACAAAGTGCTATCTTGAGTTTCAAAATACTAGTTAAATTCAGGAAATATGTTTTCCATAAATGTCCTTATCCCACGATTGGCACAGAAGAAACAGATTAAAGTTCTGTCCCGTTTACTGACATGTGAAGTGATGACTTATTTGTGCAAAATTTGTGTGGACTTTCTTTATGATATGTCTGCAAAGATCACTTTGCACCAGCTACCCTTGAAATCAAAATATATCAATAAGGCATGCTATTTGTTGATTGCAAAATTTCAGATGATTGACTGGTACATCTTCGAGTATATCATACTTCTCTTTCCAATTGTTTTGTTATTACTGAGATGTTACAGGCAGAAAATCCCATCGTTTACGTATGCATTATTTTTGTGAATGTGATATCTCGTTCTATAAGCATATATATAACAACTAACAAGTGTTTGACCCTAGAATTTGTCTTTTAGATGGTCTGCTGTACACCCTCTTCTTGTAGTAATACCTGGTCTAATATTAAGGTTTTCCCCCTAGAATTGAGTCCTGCCTTGTAAAAGCTTCCGTATTTGAAAATATGAATCAGGCATTTCCTATTTTTTTGTTAAAAGTCAACTTACCTTCATGGAAAAGTGAATTCTCCACTTTGTGCCTCATTATGATGGTGGTCGGACCGCACACCAACAGATCGCCGCCGGTGGTCCGAACAGCAACAGCCCATTTGTCCAAACGCCACATTACAATGCTGGTGGCCGAACCCTATTCGGTTGGATGAAAGACCGCTGCCTCTGCCAGGATCAGCGATCCTGACAGGGCGTTGGCTGGAGCAGTGTCCAACAATGGTGGTAGTGGTGCATAGTACACTGTGTACAGACATGTAGAATGTACCTTCACGGTGTCGGCAGGTACTGCGGCCCTTATCAGAGCCGCAGCATGCCCCCACCATGTTGCCAACCGCCAGCTGGACGGTTGCATCCTAATAGGGTGGTTTTACTGCCAGCATGCATGTCGGCAGTCTGCCAACCACCGCCATAGTGGTCGGCGGTCTGACCGCCTGGCAACAATATGATGCCCTAAGTAGGTACTTCTGTAGTATAGATTGTGCTAAAGTTTTATTTTGCCTGTTATGGGTTAAGCAGCACTAAATTGTTCTTTGGCTATCTTGAGAGAGGCTTGACTAAGGCACATCAATGAGGTTAGAAGACCATTCTATGTCAACAGGACAAAATATGTTATGCCGTTAGGTGTTAACGAGGACAACATACTCAGTGGCTGTCTTGGTACTAAAACAAAGCACTAAAGCAAATCTGAAGAAAGAATACGTTTAATACTGGTTACATTTCCTGAGGAAAAGGCTACACTTTTAGGGATTTTCAAATTTCAGTGCTTTGGTTTCTGTAATAAGAGAAATAGGTAGAGGAGTTCACTTATAAGCAGCAGCAACAGAAAAGTCATACCACTGCTCGCAATCTTGACCGTGGGAATTTCAAGGAGTAATGCACCACTGGGAGCCAGTGTGGAGAGACAAGGGCCAGATATATAAGATCCTGCCACCTTAACCCATTGCTAGCCAGGCAAAAAGGTTCGAACCAGCTGGAGTTTTTTCATCTGCAAAAAGGTGAATGTCTTGGGGTTTTCTCTTTCAGATCACTCTTTTCATTTTTACTTCTTAATTTGGATTAACTCTGTTGAACCAGGTCTGTAGTTCTCAGATTCTGTAAATGAAAAGCCAGGAATAGACCATGCAGATTTTCTAAAATTGGAATATGGTGAATAACGAATGTCTCAGCATTTTAAGACAAAGTTTTTTCTTTTAATCTGAACTTTTAAACATTGCTTGAGAATGTATAAATGTGTTATTGTAATCTAGTTCTAAAAAGTCATTTATGAGTAACACATTAACAAAAATGTGAACCTGATAAATGAAGTACAACAAATAATCTCAAAATAAGCATTGCACTATCAGCACTTCTTTGTAATCCAAAATTTACTCTAACCAAAGACCAGAAAATTATCTTGTTTTCCTTAGAAGGTTAACCATTAAAGAAGAGATGATTGAAGAAATTGTACTCTGTCCTTCTAGTCCTGCTATGCTTCACTATTTACTGCTGTGAGGTCATTGTCCAGGTGTTAGGAAGAAAGTCTGTGCTGGAAACATCGCCCTTTGTCTTTTCTTGGTTTCCTTGCCTTGGACTTCTCCTAAATGTACCTCTTTTTTTGGAAAAGGAATCCTTCTTGCAGTATTATATCAGCCTCAAAATCTATAACTATTCACTTATATTGTTATTATTCAAGCCGTGTATTCTGTGGTTATGCTTAACAGCTAACAAGTTAAAAAACACAGTTATCAGCAGACCTATATGGGGCCTGATTATAAAAGGAAAATGAATTAGGGCAAAGTCTGTGCCTGCGTCCAAAAGCACATTATTCCTGAGTCTGTAAATGTTCTGCCCGAATTCAGTAATGTTATCATAAGTGATGTAAAACTTGAGGTAGTAAGCAGTTTGAGCAGTACATGATGGGGATGTGAGTTATAATTAGTTCACTAAACTCTTGCAAATTTAAATATGTTTTCAGATTTTAAATGTTACCTCTTATCTTAGTTCAGCACCTAACTATAACATTACTTGAATCCTTGCTTTTTCAGTGAAAAAAATACACATATATATATATATATATTGATAAATATAGCTATAAATATAGATATATATTTATGGATATAGATATGGATATAGATGCATATAGTCTAACAAATCTGAATGTTGGGTGTCATACAAAGGTATATGTTAAGTAAAATATAGAATTTTGAAAGATAAATTTCACTGCAGTGCTTCCAGGATTGCAAATGGTGGGTTCTCAATACATGTCTACTAGCTATGCCCTAAAGAATATATTATATCTAATGTTACGGAATGTACATCATTTGTGGACAGCATTTCTACCATTTGTATGATTCAATAATGCTTTTGGAGAAGGATAACCATTTATTGTTCTGAGAGATATTATGTGTTGTTTTTGGCAGTCATATCAGATTATGGTCTGCCTGATTTGAATATACTAATGCATAGTTTTCCAAATAATTATTCTGAGTAGCGACCATATTGATCCTGATATGGATTTGTGTAGCGCTTGGATGTGTTTTTTGAATTACTTTGACTTTTTGTTTTGTTCTTCTGGCTGGATGGTGGTTTACCGATTAAGTTTCATTTAATGACTGTTTCTGCAGGAGGTATGGGATAATTACATTATATTCTTCTCATTCGTTGATAAGTACATTGGTAAGAAGATCGAGATGTACCTTTGAAGTACCAACTCAGCCAAATCTAGGACTTTTCTGCCAAGTTGTCCAAGCGACTGAGCTAGAAGGTGTGTCTAATATGTTTTGTCGGTGTCGTTGTTCGGAATGGAATTGCTGTTGAGATCTTGAGACTTACCCAACTATACGGCCATAGGTGTCTTGTGCAGATGATTGTGCCTGGAGGTTGTGTTTAATGCGCTGGCAGTCTATGGTGATGTGTGGGATCTGGGAGTTCTCATTGACTGGGGTCAAGGTGTAGGCTATCCGTCTTATTGTTTAGGCATATTTCTACTGCTGCGGACTTAAAAGTTATGCATTGCCTTCTGTCTTCTTCGTTGTCTTTAGGATTCTATACAAGACACATATGTGCGAACCAGGTACACACTTCCCAAAAGTTCATAGATAAATGGAACCAGTTTACTTGTGAAAAAGCAAAGAGGGAGATTATTCACTTGGCTAAATCAAATAAACCTCTCGAATAAAATTTTGGGTCTGTCAAGAAAATGCATAGGGTTAAAAACATTATTAAAGTAGATGATTATGGACTGAATTACCTTTTACCTTAAAAAACGACAAACCACAATTAGGTTGCAAACTTTAGGTGGATAACATCCATCCACGTTATTTAGAATTACGGGATGGCACTTTACACACCTAGGAATACCTGTTTAAATGTTATCCATCTAAATTTCGAAGTGGGTATTGTGACGGCGGCGCAGGTAGCAAATATACTGTACTGCATTTTATAATTTTCTGCTGTACATCTTTTGCTCCTTCTGCTGCCAGGTCTTTTAACAATGGCCAGAACAAATCAGCCTTAGCCTTGTATTACAGAACAGACTTTAAAACGATCTTTTACTTCCTAAATCTTGGTAACCTCAAAACTAACAGCGCCCTGACCATAATATACATTGATGAGGGGGGCTTGGAATGTATTGCTTTTATGGTCTCTATGGTTTTATGATCCTTTTAGATTAGATTTTAATTTCAGGAAATTAGAGATTGTAATGTGTTCTTGAAGTGTACAATGGGATTTAAATAAATGTTGGTATATGTTATGGCTTTTTGAAGCTACATAAAGAAGATTATTTTAAGGTTTAACTGAAAAAATGAAAATATATGACATTGAAAGGGTCAAATGTTTTTGAGATATTTCATCACTGTGAGTGATTAATCTCAATTTTTTTAAATTATTTTCAATAATGTCGAGGATTTTTATTGGAACATCTGAGGCAAATCTCATCATTTCACTTTTTTTTGTCAAGGGAGTCCCCTGCACCACTTTCCTTAATCTAATGCCCCTTATAACCACCCCACTTAGAAATTTCCTGTACCCATACCTTTTGCAGATTTTATTTATTTATTTTTGCGGAAATCTTTATGCCCTTCTTCCTCTAAGCTTAGCATTTTTATTTTAACCTTTACCCTTCTGTTACCCTGTACCAGGGGTGTGAAATGTAGATCGAGAAAGGTTGGGTGTAAGCGTTTTTTCACAGTAAGATAAGCTGTGTTTACATACAATTAATCTAAATGGAGCTTGTGTAGCTAAAATGTATCTTAAAATATGGCCCATGGGATGTTTGACAGTAGTGATGCGGAGCAAGAGGTCCGATCCTAAGAGTACTGCCCACAAACGTATAATAATTTGCATATTGGCTGCTTGATGAACCAAACGTAGCCCATTTAGACCCATACGGTTGACTTAATGCGAGGGCCCTGTCAATTAATACCTTTGTTTGCTTCGTGGCTGGTGTATGATAGCGTACAGTGCGGTCATCAATTATCGAAGCTAATATTATGATATTACCAGTGCAAGCTCAGGAGTTCAAGTCTCAGTGTTTCCGCCAAAATACACCCTTGCTTCCTCTAAAACCTCCACAAATATGTATTGTCATGGCATGCAGTCATAGACAAGATAAGATTCTGAGCTACCCACCTGAATTGTACCACACCCCTGTGTGCCTTAGCAATATAAACATTACATGGACACGTCTAGGAAGCCTTTGAGTAAGATCCTTGAACTTTGACTTTGTAAATCGCTGGGAAAAAATAGATAATCTATTTGATAAGAAAATGTAGATCATACACAACATTGCTGTGCTGTTGCTGGACAGCCAGATTCTTTCACAGGTCCTTTTTCACATGTGCCATAGAGATAGCTTTAGGAGCCTCTCAAGCCTATATTAATCTCGAAGATGGATACATCATATCCTTAGTAATCCTACGTATGCTAAAGGGAGTTTGGCGCCTTCAGCCAATGCTCTGTTGGAGGGCATTTAAACTTTAGATCAACTCACAGGCCTGAAACGTATGATGGGAGCCTGGATCACGCGCCTTCAGAGATTGGCTTGTTGCCAGTCAGAATCACATTTAGGTCCAGCCTATAGGACGACCATTTGGTATTTGGGGTGTCAGGAAGTGAGAGCAATGGCACTGTTTACAGTCACTCTTAACATCGGAAAAGAGTCGTCTCCAGCCCAACCTCGTACGCCAGTCATTCGTGGAGCTATTGAATGCAATACAGTGGCAGGAGTCTGGATGGAGTAGCTCGCCGCTGGATATATAAGGACATTTGTGAAAGTAGTATTTTTAGTTGTCGGCGCTGGAGTAACATCTGAGGAACTAAACGCTGCTGAGCACCACACTGTCTCTACTTGCGTCACTGATTCTTCTTAATCTTT
This sequence comes from Lissotriton helveticus, assembly GCF_964261635.1. NCBI lineage: Eukaryota > Metazoa > Chordata > Amphibia > Caudata > Salamandridae > Lissotriton > Lissotriton helveticus. Next base: position 217,922,538 of record NC_136058.1, read on the forward strand.
CCCTAGTTGTTTGTTCCCCAGGGTCCATCGATCTCTTTCATCTGTTTGACTTGAAGGAGTATATTTTGTAGCCCCCAAGAAAGGGAAATGCAGCTTGCACAGACATCACTGGCAATGTTACCTTGACTTACATGCCAACATCACATTATCAGAGATCACATGTTTCTGGTCATCATACCATCCAAAATTATTTTGAAGTTTTCTCTCATTGATGCTGGAATGCTCGCTCTCGGGCTCCTTAACTTACATAGTCCAGATGAAGATCCCACATCTGTAATGGGATCGAAACAGCGTTGAATTTACATAGGGACCCATAGCATTGTATATTTTAGCAAATGAGCTGTGCTGTTCTTTGTTACATGGTACGCACACTGATCACTTTTATTACATATGTTTCTCACAGTTAAGAGAGCACCGCACATGTTTGTACCTGGCACCCAATTTGTTGCTTATTTTTGATTATTGTGTTTTTTTAATTTGCTATTTAGCTGTGATTATGCTAATTGAAATTATTTTGATTGGAGACCACTGTTAATATATTTTCTTATGTGTTGCGAGTCCCTTGCAATTCTAGGGTTTTGCCTTGTATTCTTGGAACAGTGCAGACAGCACTTTCCTTTGCATGAATATAAGGATAATGTCACTTTAATAGGAAGGAAGTTTGGTAGGCTACAGCAATATGACAGCACCAGCCAAGGCAACTCAGAGGATAGTTAATCATGATAAGGGTTGCTAAGAGTAATTGGGTTGCTGGTTGACTAGGGTGTAAGCTCTGGACAAGCAGCAGCCACAAGTTTTGTCATGGTAAGGCACAAACACACCCCAAACTAACCTGTACACAACCCCCTGGTAGCTTGGCACAGAGCAGTCAGGCTTGAACTAGAGGCAATGTGTAAAGTATTTTTGCAGCACTTCAAATAGTAAAACAGTGAAAACACCACACAAAAAGGTCCAAACACCATGTTAGAAAAATAGAGCTTACATTGATCAATAAAACAAGATCAAAATGACAAGACAATTCAGTAAAACTGGAGATATGAATTTTTAAAGAATAAAGTGAAAAATAGTGCTTTAAAATACCAACTGAGTATATCTGGGCGTGCTGGACTGGGTCGAAGTCAAAAGCTCAGGCCAATCAAGATTGAGCACATGTCAGATACAGTCCCAGATTAGTTCCACTGTTGGTTTACCTTCTCAAGTTCTATGCCAAGAGTCCAGTTCACATGGATAGGGCTGCATGGAGCAAGGAGAGCATCATGGGCGGTGGTCCGCATGGCTCAAAGAGCAGGCCGGGTAATGTGGATGGGTGGGATGGTGCTTCACGTTGGCGGCCCCCCATGGGCTATTGATGCTTGCTGTGCGAAGAGAAGAGCTGGCGGTGGCTTCCTCTGATTTGTATTGCAAGCGTGTGGTTTGGTTCAAACAGGCTATTTCACGGTTGCAAAGAGCCCGAAAGCTTGATTTAAAGAACTCATGAGCCACACCAAGGGTCCAGGACCTGAGAGGCACCACTTGTGGGTCAGGAACACATTGTAGTTGGCTTCAGGAGCTGGCTGGAGAGCCTTTTATGTACATGATGCTGAGATGAGATACCAGAAAACCAGCCCTTGGAGTCACTCTGTGAACCTGGGTTTAAGAGGAAGTTGCAGGTCCAATTCTTCATCTCTAGTCAAGAAGGCAGCTGCTCAGCACAGTAGGGAAGCAGTTCCTGTAGAGCAGCAGTTCAGCAGAGTGGCAGTCCTTGTAGCAGAACAGCAGTCCTTCCTGGCAGAGTATCCACAGGTCCAGAAGTGTACTGAAGAGTTGGTGTTTGAGGACCTTCTTTTATACACAGTTATGCCTTTGAAGTGGGGAGTACCTTCTAAAGGCATGGCTTTGAAGTGCAGAGATGCCCTGCCTTCCTGGCTCCAGACTAACAACATGGGGTATGCAGCCCTTTGTTTGGAGACAGGACCCAGCCTATTCAAGAGTAAGTGGAGCTTGACCCAGCTTCTGCCTACCATCCTGCCAGTGATGGCCCACCCAGTCACATCTAGGCTCCCCATTGTGTGTGGCTGTCTAGTGAAAATACATGAAACCTAACTACTAACTACACCCAGTAATGCGACTCAGAGACAGGCTGCAGGCAACAAATGGCTAAGGCAAAAAAATGCCAACCACCTTAAAATGCATTTTCAGAATTGCAATTTAACATCCCACTTCATCATACATTAGGAATTTGAATTGTGATTCTAGAGACACCCAACATGAGCTGGTTATCTCATCCCATTTGGAAATTATATTTCCAAAATGTAATAAGGCAACTCCAATGTTATCCCATGGGAGATATAGGCTTTGCACTAGTGGAAACAGAATTTAAGAGGTTTTTACTACCAGCACATGTAAGACGTAAAAGTGCATGTCCTTCTTTTTAAATACATTTTACCCTGTCATCTGGGCTGTCCAGGGTATACTCTAGGGGCGATTTATATATATATTAAAAAGTAAGCTTTGGACCTGGCAAAAGGTTTACTTTGCCAGGTTGAAATGGCAGTTTAAAATGCACACACAGGCATTGCAATGTAGGCATGTTTAAAGGGCTAATTAAGTGGGTGGTACAATCAGTGCCACAGGCCCACTAGTAGAATAGAATTTTCAGGCCCTGGGAACATTTATCGCCACTTGACTAGGGGCTTACAAGTACATTAAATATGCCAATTGGGTATATGCCAAATCAACATGTTTTAGGAAAAGAGCATAGCACTTTAGCATTGGTTAGCAGTGATGAAGTGTGCAGAGTCCTATGGCCAGGAAAAATGAAGTCAGCAAAAATAGGAGGTCGGAAGGCAAAAAGTTAAGGCAGTGACCACGACAAGGATGCCAGGTTTAACAGTTGTGTTTCTTCAAACTGACAAATCAATTAATGTTGTGAGTTACAATCTTCTGATATAAAAACAGTAGTTCTTGTCAAGTATCTTTGATAAATACTCTTGTGTCCTCATTACCACAGGCTCAATAACTTCTATTATGTGCTGAAACTCTGCTTATAGTACATATCGAAATTATGATTGTTGCATTTTTTACCACACCTTCACACACTAGGTGTGATAAAAAAAAGTCCCCTAAATAAATTTTGGCAGGCCCAGTCTTACATGCAATAAATTCACTATACGTTGATATCAGTTTTTATTATGTACAATAATTAATGCACATAAAACTAAGTTACTCATAAAGAGGGCCATATATGAGCATAGCCATAAAGTAAGGTGATATCGCAATCAACAACCAACAGCAATTAGTGAAGAATTACATTTTTATTTAATTGGTACACACCAAGACGTTTGAGTTCAGAGAATAACTTTTTCCCCTCCACTACATCTCTCAAGGAGAACATCTCATGAAGATACGTAAACAAGTGTAGCCTAAAAAGTATCTTCGAAAGAAATGCACCAGGACATGAAAAGTGCATGGTGGATTAAGGGCAATCAGCACACACCACCACTCTATCCAACATCATACTAAACATGTTACCAAGGACCTTTTTTCGCAAGCCTATAGACTTAGGGCCCGATTTGGAAGGCTCTCTGCTTGACATTCTGAGGGTTCCCTCCAACTGCCGTATTTTGATTATGGCGGTCAGAGGGAAAACCACAAGGCGATTCCACTCCTTTTCTGATGGGCGTGCAGATCCCATTGGAAGAAGAACGGAATAGTAGTCCCTTCATTGACGGTGTAGTCAGGCTCGGCTCTGCCGTCGGGATTAAGATGTAATTTTCCGGCAGCCAATCAATGTTGATCTTTCCGACATGGATTGGTTGTCGGAAACTCACTTTGGGGGCTCCTAGCAGGGCCCCTTTCCTCCCTGGCACTCTGCAATGAGGCCTGTTGGGCGCCTATGGTGCCCCCTTAATATCACTGCACCATGTGGCAGGCAAGGGAAATCTGAGAATGCATCAAAATCCATGCGTTTTGCATGGGAACGCCCATGCACCACCCATGTAATGCCTCCCTGAGGCAGAGTAACTCAACACAGTGATTTGTGCTGTGTTACTCTGGATTTATCAAGCCACTGAGGGCCACGCAAGATGGCTTGAGTGGCTTAAATTGTATCTTAAGGGTTGTGTCGCTTTTGCACCTCATTGCATAGTGCAAAATTAAAGCACCCCTATGATAAATATGGCATCCAAGGTTTGGCCACATGACATTGGCCACTTGGCTGCACTGCAAATGCTCACTAGGGATAGGAGAACATACAAAAACATTATTTTGGTTTACATGATGGTGACAAGGTTTTTTGTGGTATTTCAAAGAAATACATTGTTGTTACATGTTTTAAGAAAATAAACGAAACATCAGTTATTTTACTCCATTGGGCTGCCCAGGGTTTTCATTAGCCTCTGTTTACATCTGGCAGCAAGTAAGATTTCTAATGAGGCATGAGACACTACCTTTGCTGTTAAGGAGCTGTGTTTATGAAGACAGGTTCTCCGGCCAAATGTATCACCAATGGGAATATCACATGCTGTTCACTATAGTGAGAAACCTAAACTCCATGCCCAGATCTTGACGCTTGAATTCTTCTCTCTCATCCAATGGCAAAGCTGGTTTTCAACGAGCATAGCCAAGGAGAATCGGTCTGGCTTGTAAGTGAAAATGCAAGCCAAACGTGTTGGTTTTGCTGCTGCTTGCTTGGTAAATGCGGTAAACATCCTTAAGTGCACTGGATGCCCCAGGTGCGGCTGAAGGCCATTGCACACTGGGTCTCTGCTCCCTTTGTTTATCTGTCCACTGGAGCACATGCAAGAGTCACTGGAGCAAAGTCTTGTGGATTCAGTTTGCATATTAGTACCTTAAAAGCACATGCAGGTTTGCTTGAGTGGTGAAACTTTGCAAATGACGTAAAGGCTCTTTCTGAGGATTTTAGGGCTAGGTCTGTGTGAGAAAAGAAGAAAGTGCACACAATGGATTCCAAGAACATAAGTCATTTAACATTTTAATCAGTGCAAGTCTGCTGTAAATGTCTGCTAAGTTTAACAGTCTTCTAATAAAAACCCCTCAAGCAAAGGCTTCGTCGATTATTGTGAAAGTGCCCTTTAACATGAGCGTGGAATCATAGCCAGATTTACTTAATAAATATATGCTTTAGACACCAAAGAGTGAAACAGACCAATTCTTCCCTCCCATATCCCCTCCTTGTCTTTGGGTCGAGTCCAATGGTTGCCCCTTTCATGTTTCTCAAGTGTGAATGTTCTCTTTATGAAGCAGGCTTGAGACTGGGGTTGCACGCCTCTCCTAAAGAGGTGTTATTTTAATATATGAAGGGCAATCTCTTCCTTTCATAAGGATCGCTTGTTCGGGAAAAATTAAATTTGACAGATGAAGTGCCTCCTATGGTCTTCAGAGCCCATAACACTCTCCCCTATTCCCTCACTACAGTTGTGTTTGTAGATGTCTTTCACAAAAACCCATTTGGGGGGGTGACACCAGACACCTAATAACTTTTCCAAACATCAGCATTGAGTGCGGGTCTTAGGGGGACATTATGCAAAAACCTGTGGCAATGTAGTGGAGCGAGAGGACTATTTTAGAGCAAGTGGCATTTGCCAAGTCCCCAAACTATATGCGATATACACATCTGCAGCAAAATATAGTTGATTTTAGAACACAAAGACTGTGTTGTATGTTAAGACTACCAATTGGTCCTGACTGACGTCAAGACAAGCAACGTTAGACACAGCACAGACTCATTTTTTAAACCTGAAGGAGACACTGATAAAAATGCCAAAGGTGGTTTTGCAATGGCTCTTTGGCAGGTGCCTAGCAGCAGGTACGCATGTAGTTTTTATGACATAAGGCAGTAGACTTTGCAACTGGCCATATACATAATGAAACATAGATCTCAACAAACACTGATGAGAATGGCCAGACATGGTGTTGAGGAAATCTGGCTCGCTTTTAAAGAGGCACTCCCACTTAAAATCTCACATGGCTTAATAACAGCTCTGGAGTGAAACACACTACTGCAAAAACTTACGTTTTGTTTATACAATAAACATCTCAGTCTTAGGGATGAGAGTTTTTTTTGCAAAGTTTGTTTCTCAGGAGCTTTGGGTATTTCCTAAAAATACTTAAAAGCGCATAAACTTTGATGAAAGTTGGACAGACTCTTTTCAAACCTTGAGTAGTGGAATGTACCTGTGTGCATATGTGTGCATAAATGTGTGAAAATGTGCTTGCGTTTGCATGCTTGCTTGTATTTCTGTAAGTGTGATTTGCATGTGGCATAGCAAGGTTGTCATGGACTCTATTTAATGCAAGGGAAGAAAATGTACTCTTTCTTATTTGGGTAGTAAAAAAGAGCTATCTTTGGGATGAAATGTGTCCCTCACCCCCCTGTTTCAGGGCGTTTCCACTGCATATTGCATCTTGATACAATCTTGTGTGTGTGTGTGTGTGTGTGTGTGTGTGTGTGTGTGTGTATTTCATGAGGGATTCCTGATGATGTAATCTTCAGTATGTTAAACATGTTGGCCATAGCTAAAGAGCAAATACTTTGAGCTGTGAGGAAAGGAATGCTGATCTCTATGCTGCAGCAAATAGCCTGTACCTGTAGCTCATCGGACACATCCAAAGGGGGAGAGGTCGTACTAATAGATCCTGAGATCACTGCACACGGTTGAAAGAAGCCAAGACCTACAATCAGAGCCCACTGGACCTGGCTAAAGACCATGCCCAGTAGTGTCGAGAGGTAGGAGTATTGATTGCAGTGCCTGGCAAGAGGTCAGACACTGCACCTAGGATCTACTGGTTACCACCAGATTGGTTTCAGTGCTCAGCAAACTTTCACACTCAACTCATCCATCAAGTAAAGGATAGTTTGAAAACTTAAAAACTAACGCATGACATCAGTCAGGTTTCAGACTCTGCAGAGGGATGAAGTTCAAGCTTATAGAAACAAGTCAGTATCTGCGCCAAGGTTGAGCCCAGTGGAATATGATGAATGGAGGTGTTGTATGTGAACAATCAAAGGGTGTTAAGTATGATCATTGTTATTATTATTATTATTATTATTATTGTTGTTGTTGTTTGTCGGTTTTTTTGTTATTATTGTTGTGGTTGTTGTTATTGTTATTATTATTATTACTATTATTATTATCATTATTCAATGCATTTAACCCGTTCCGTGCTTGCGTCGGCCAACGGCCGTCGCGAGCACTACCTCGCTGGTGCAGGGGACTGTCCGTTGGCCGACGCAGCCCCGCCCACTGATTAGAAGTCCCGCACCGCGGTTGTATTCGCACCACGGTCAAGGAGTTAAAACACCCCAAAGGTTTGATTTACCTTCCCTCCCAACATCTTCCAGGCCGTAATTTACAGATGTGACTTTCCCTGTGAATTACTGGATTTAAGGGCATTGCTGTTTGTGAAATGCCCAAGTATGGGATGCCCACCATTTACAATCAATGCTAATTCTTCTGTAATCTAGTTATCTGTTCTCAAATGCGCCACCCTCTGGTGGCAATGTGGTTGTATCTTGAGTCCCTCGAAGCTGCAAAAAATAATAACTAGATAAAAGTTATTAAGTCTGATCACTGTATGTATTTCAGAACTGTTTCCGCATTATTACTGAGCAGCATCTCTTTATTGGAGTTTTTGTGGAGATCTGGAGCCTGATACATCTAAGCAGCTTGCAGTAATTTATTGCACATGGTACAGTGTCTGTCTTTTATCTGCCTGTATTTTGGCTTCTGTAATCCTCAGAAATAGAATAATACAACTAAGCATCCAGCTGTTCAAAATTGAATATCATAGCGGGGATGATTTTTAATATGAAGAACAAAGCAGGTCTTCTCTGATGGTATTTCACCGGCTCAGTGGGGCTCGTGTAAACATCACCGGTCCTCTTGGACTTACTGCTGTATAAGGAAGTTGTGCATGACTTTGGTAACTCTTAAAGTTAATATAAACAGCACATGTTCAATTCAAGTGATAACTCAAATTCATCCCGTTTGTCAATGATTCAAGTGTAGTCGGTAAAACGATGCAACAATAACTGTGTAGCTTGAAATCTAATAAACCACACACAGATCGTGCTGTTTTCACACCATCTAAAACACTGTGGAGAAGTGCCTAAACTGGTCCCTAAGTCATGCAAAGAGTAGCCAGATTCCAGGTATATATAGAGCTATCCATTCTTGGTTAATCTCTTAGGACCTGATTACAAGTATAGGTGCTATTTATTGCACCTGGTAAATAACAATACCACAGTGTTTGTTGTTTATTAGGTGTGACAAATAGCACCTATTGCAAGTTTCCGGGGAATATCCACATGATTTGGTAAATACTGTATGGTTTTACCCTGTTAAATTTCAGCAGGTTTGACCAGCTACAATTTAAGGAAGGTTGAGGTATTTAATGCATCTACTAGTTATCAAATGCGTTAAATAACACTCAACTCGTAATTCTGACCCATGCGTAAAAAGTTTTCTGTGCACAGGTTGGAAAAAACATCTGACTCACAATCAGTACCTTAGTGTGTGCCAATGTTCCACTTGGTGCATTGAAATGGCCCTTTATAGGCCACATAAGTTACTTAATCTATCAATTTGTGGGTCCTTATGCCACCCTCAGTTGCTGGAGGAGTGTATGTGGTGCATATGCTGACATAGAGAACCTAGCTCCATGGTCTTGATAATGCAGAGTACACCAACAGCTTGCCTAGGGCCAGATGACAAGGGACAATATAAAGGACCTTAATCAGGGATTATGCTCACCTCATTGGTGCCTTTCCAAAGGCTTCCCAGAGATGTCCACTATGTACACTGCCATGACCACATTCATGGTAGGTGTGCTTTGCATTTGAGCATTACCCCGAAGAAACTAAAGACTACTTCCCCTGCACAGGGAACACTGTTGTACAAAATGATGGCAAATCGTATTGAGAATTCTTCAGTGCAGCATACATATGAAAGCACACTGGATATGCAAAATGCTGGACAAAGGTGTTAAATAGTCTCTATTTGAGAGTATCATTTTTCCATTGCAAAGTAGTAAGGGGTAGTAAGGGGTTCACTAATGGAAAATCTGGCTTTAATCTCCTGTTAAAAATGAATTCTACACACCCTCTAGTGTGCAGGTGATTTTTGGGAGGTAATGATGGGCTGATTGGTTATAGAGCTTATTTTTGTTTATGTCTTATGAAAATTGACAAGTCAGTTTCAGATTCAAAGAGCACCATTCAAGAACTTCAGTAAACAGAAGAATTTCACAGGGGGTGGAAGAGTGGCCTAGAAATGTTCTGTTTTTCAAATTATGTTGGAGGGTAGTGGAACAATGATTTTATTTCAAAGCGTCACAGGCTTATGTTTATGAAGAGGCAAGAGAACTAAGAAGGATTTCATATACAATCCCTTTTTGTCAGGGCCTGACTAGGGCCTGACAGGGAACAGCAACCAGCCCTTCCAGATTGCTGCTCGACTGGCCCTGGCGTAGTGGTGCTAGCAAGAAGCCCAGCTCCCGCGTTTTGTTATTACAGGGATTTGAGTTTTATATATTAATTAAATATGCATGGCTACAGTGTTCTTCTCCAAATTAGGAATTTGCATAAATAAATAGAACACAAAGGAGCATTTCTACTTCATTGTGAACCTCTAATGATCACTGGATTTCTGAGCTTCTTTTGATAGATTTTGTCTTTGGTGAAAGGGCCAGATTGTGGTAAACTGGCTTCTTCTTATGTGCCATGAAATAAATCGGAATGTATCCAGTGCTTTAAATGGCCCGATACTGTCTGGTACAGAGTACCAGCACTTTTTTATTTTGAGGAGGAGAGTACCGGCACTTCTCAAAAGAAATGCAATACTTTTAATTGTAGAGTACCGGCACTTCTCAGAAACAAGCAGGTACTCTGGTACACAGTACCATCACTTTTATTTTTCCATTTCAAGCACTGAATGTATCAGATAATCCCAGCTAGTCCCAAAAATGCAGCTTGTGGTGAGTGAAGGCATGTACTCAGAAGATGTGGATAACAAAGAAATTTGACACGTTAAAAATTATGTTTGCAACTCTTTTTGTTATAAATGTTTTATCTTTACATGACAACAGTTAGATAAGCAGTTTTTCAAGACTCTAGGCTAAGAACTTTTCACAACAAACTTAGATTCACATCTTGTGATAACATCCTCAATGAATTGTGTTTGATCATCTACGCCAACTGTAAAAAAAAAAATTTAAAAAGATATATCACCTCTACCTTAACAAGTGTTCAGTAACATGTATGCTGTTTGGTAGGCCTTGCAGAGATAAAGCAATATTATTAAAATTGGATTTTGCCGTCAGAAGCAGAAGACTGTCCGGTGCCACTCCGTCTATCCTATTGTGAAACACCAGCATATCAGGATGAAAGGGTTATTTTTATTTGGAAACAGTGAACAATCATAGCTTGTGTGAGCGGTAACATGTTTCAGCCTTGCCTACAGACCATACTAGCTGTTTGTTGTCAACAAACTGCTTGTATCCAATATTTTTAACACATGCTTATAGTAAGTAGGCTATGGGTCAGCTCACTTCACTCTGGCTTAGTGTGTTCTTCTGTTTCAGCGATTGGCCTCAGTCATTGTCAATCAAGTATTAGATCAGCCCACAAGCAATTAGCTTTCTCACCTCATGATTTCTCCCAAAGAACCCTGAAATGAAACTGGCAATAGAAATCCATAGTGGACAGGCTAGTCTGTGCTTAACATCAACTGTGCTCTCATTCAGCTATAATTGCAATTAGTGAAATGCACTTGGCTTTATTTGAAATCAATACATGGATTAACCGTTCTTTGCATGAGTGTACCGAAGGCCTGTCCTTAGAAGAATGACAATTAAGTTCTTTACATGTGTTTCACCTGTTAAATTGGAATCATGTTTGTTTACTCAAGATCAAAATATTTATTATTTTGGAAGGTGAAGCAAAGCATGTCCAATGCTTGGTGCGTAGATTCCTAATAAAGGATTGACATATTACTGCTTACCATTGGGAACCATTTCCAACCTGCAGGAAAAAGAATCCAGAGCTGGACTGGAAATCTTGTAGTGTGTGTTGTTCTTTGTACAAAAACACCCTTTTTGAATCTAAACGCAAATCTGTATTTTATCTTATGTAAATATGATTCAAACTATTATTGGGAAGAAAACACTCCGTTCATAGAGTTCAACTACACAAACAATGCTAAGGCAAGAAACTCGAACTTTATCTAAAAGGTACTTTTAAATGTTATAACATTTGTAAGATGGATTTTTTGAGCTACATAGAGAGGCGTATCCTACCTAGGGGTTGGCAAAGTTTTTGTTTATGCTTGTGGAGTTCACCATTTTCACGATTAGTGAAAATTGCAAAGTATCCCCATGCAATTTTTTTTACCATCTTGTTAGTTAACATTCACTGTATGTCAAAATAACGTACACCTAATAAAACTCAGCCAAGTACGAAAATGTTCTCCCTCCAAAACTGAAAGAATACTTAAAATGATATTACTTTTAAAATGATGAGTTTGCTCATGTCACTATCAGCGGTGCCCGTGGCAGGCACGCACGGTGGGACAGGGTGGGCGGGTGGTAAGTCGATGGAATAGGGAAAATAAAATAAATAAATAAATACTATTCTGCCGTCTGTCAACTCCCCGTCCCCCCACACCACCGCGCTTACCTGCATCAGCCACGACTGGACAATGTTACTGGTTCAACCATTTTGGCATATAACACCCCAGTATGTTGTGTATCCCCTATGATTTTCTGGATTATGTCGCAGTCCCGTGAGCAATGACTTTCTGTTTAAAAGGCAAACAGGAGAAAAGTAATAGGCCCTTCAGATTTCCTATTCGGAAACATCACTGGTTTTACCCACCAATCATCCCATTTGGACAGATCGCCCAGTCAGAACATCATGGGTGTCATACGTTGGTTTTATAATCCCAACTTCCCGCTTTTACCTCTTACACTGACCTAGCTACCACTGGTCTCTGAGGTGAAAAACACAGTAACGGAACCAGAATGTAAACAGCTTTGGCAGCCTTATGTAGTTTCTATAGTTTGAATTCAATGCTCTGTCCCTGGCTCCTCAGCAGTGAAAATAATGCTATAATGGGGATAAGGGTGGGACAAGCAGCATTCTGTACAAAATTAAATTGTAATAAAGCAACTGCTTCGTTGTGGTCATCTCAGATTTAGTGCCCTTTTCTTGACCCTATATTTGATGGTATTTGGATTCCTTGCATTGTGACACGTCTGTTCAGTGCCACACTGCATGTGCTTTGGCCTTAAAATGATACATTTAAAATTGTTTTCACGCAATTGCCATATTTAACTTTCCTGTAATGCCATGGTTCACTGTCACATTTGGTCTACATTGTATGTTTAGACCACCCATATCTATGGCAATAATATGGGCCTGTCAGGAGCACAATCGGGCTCTAGTTGGGCAGCCGGTTCAAAGCAATGTAATAATGTAGAAATTAAAAGAGCCTTTGCCATATAGGAAAATCTATTTTATATAGTTGTATGTTTCCTCTAAAATGTGCCTTGTGAGCCTACAGGGTTGGGTGCTTAATGTATAAGTGAAGGTTGCATACTGATGTTAGGAAGAGTGTGCCCCCACAGAGATTAAGATGTTTGCATTGTGTAAATTCAGTTAGATTCCAGACTAGCATACAATTAAAACCTTTAATTTCTGCTTTTGATGCCAAAATACTAGCAAAATGATTCTAAGTTATGTTGCACTCTGTTGGAACTTACTCATTTTTCAACCTCTAGAGGACAAGAACAAGGTATTGAGGCTTGACAAGGGAGGTTGCACCCTAGATGGTCAAGGAAACCAGGTGTGCCCCTCTCGGAACTTTTTAATGTGTTTTATTGGTTTCAGCAGTACTCTGCAGAAAAGGTATTGGGCCTCGTGGAGTCCTGCCTGGGTACACATTTCAGTTTTTGCTGGAGGATTTTGAGATTCATGAAAGTGACTCACCCATTCATTTCATTTCATTTCATAAAGCTTTATTCGGAGCATATAAAAACATGTCCATAAAAGCACACATGGTTACAGATACTAACAATTCTTACAAAATTTCATTAAAGAAAGCACACAATAAAAACAATATAGAATAACAATTGTTAATTACAAAGAATTCATTACACAATACATATATCATTTGAAAAACATATAATGCAAAATATCCAGAGGGGGATGGAATAAATATTTAAAATAGTCCGTTATTTTCAAAAACACATACTTTTCCTAACGCTTATAGCTTTAAGCAGAAAAGTAGCAGTAAAAAAGCAAATGTCCGGGTGATTCAAATTAAAAAGCAGCTTCATAGCATCCGTAGTATTTCTCACTCCAAATCTGTTTAACATAGGCTTCAGGTAGAATTTCCGTAATTCCCTATACAAATCGCATGTTAGTAAAAAGTGCTTAGTGCTTTGTTCTGTTTTATTATCACATTCACATGGGCCAATAGGGCGCAATTTAATATTGGGGCACGCGACCAGATAATGTACTACTCCCATCCTCATTCTGGTTAGTACAAACTGGTGCGAAACTCTTGTTACTTGTGACAAATATTGACTAAAACCGGTAAGTTCATTCATGCTATTGTACAGTGCACATGTAGTTAACTTAGAATCCTCCAGATAATGCCTTTCATTACAGTAATTCAGAAAGACTGTTTTCACATTAGATTTGGATATATCCGAGACACTATAAGGGTCATCAAGCACATTGGCCCCAAGGATCTTTTGAGAGCATTCAATAATATATTTGATCCAGGGGATCTTTAGGTGATGGTCCAATGAAAGACAGTCCTTGATAATTGCTCTATTCAATGAGGTACCATCGCTAAGCCAAATAGAGCGCCACAATAGTAAGGGCCTTAACATAATCAAATCACTCAGGGCTTGGGTCCCTGTTTCCCTGTGAACCAAGGAGTTGGAGGTAGACTTGGGCAAGCACAAGAGCCTTTTCAGGAAGATATTCTCCTCTACTTGTAGGCTCTTCGCAGATGACACACCCCAGACACCTGCCCCATATAGGGCTGCAGAAAGACATTTTGCTTGATAGATTTTTAACATGTCTTTAATACGTCTATTCCCCAACTTCTTGGCAAACAAGAAGACCCCATTGGCACTCCTAATCATCTTTGTTCTGACGACTTTGTGTTCAGTGGCCCAGCTCCCATTATTAGAAAAGGTAATTCCTAGGTAACAAAAATGTTCAACTATTTTAACCCGTTCACCCTCAATCAGATATTGAGTTTTACCTTTAGTTTTTACTTTTCCCGGTCCGCACTCCATTACATATGTTTTAGACTTATTAATCACCATTTTCCTATTTTTGATGAAAGATACAAAACAATCCATCAAACGTTGAAGACCCAGGGGGGTCCTTGACAGTAACACTGCGTCGTCCGCATAGAGTAGTACAGGTATATTAAACTCACCCATTCATAATTCCCTGTGGCAATATTAAAACATGCAGGTTTGAGTAAAACTTTGTCAGCAAAATAACTGCATGGTCAGTGGGTCTGGTGTAGAAACATTCACCCACTCTGCCCACTGTGAGACCTATCTGAGTATGTGACATTCTTCTAGTCTATGGTTCCATAGTCCTACACTTTCACAAATAACTCAGCAATGTTTGATGTTAGGCTACTGTAGGTATGTGGAAGATTTGTATGAGATGTAAAAAAATGTTTTTAATTTTCAAGCTGGTCTATAGGAGAGGTTATTCTCTCACAAGATCTGGATGGTAAACTGTCTCTTAATAAGTTTCAGGTCACAATGGGAAGTGAGCCCTTACTATTGATGAGTGAGCCCCTGCTTGAAATCTCTCTATTCAATTGGTAACACGTTTTAGCCTATATACTATTATCATTGTTTGCCCACTGTTTGTAATTTAAATATTATCATAAGGCAAGAGACAAAGATTTGACACTGGAGGACTGCGGTGTTGTGGTATCCTAGGTTCTTGGCAAGTAAATAGCCTTATCTCCACTAGCTGCTAGACATATCTCTAGGCTGGTGATAAAAAAGCATCATGCACTCTAGTATTACCTACTGAGAAACATCTACTCCTACAGAATGGGCAGAAGCTGCCCGTGCTGGTAAGAGCAGTGGGGTAGGGTGGGGAGGAAGTCCACAGACGACTACAATGGGAAAAAGCCCATAAACAAACATGTACTCTGCGTTCGTCGCATCGCACTTGGTGAAACGGTGAGTGCAAGGTTAGTGTTTTTTTTTTCATTTCCCGCGTCGTCATCTGTTGACTCCTCCCCATCCCGCTCCATCTCGCTCCACCCCTCTCCTGAGAATAGGCATGATTTTACAGTGCTGAACTGTAGCACTCAGCACTGTTACCCTTCGACACCAAAGAAGCATAATATGTAGATTACGAGTATCTTTTACTTCATTGCACTATATTCATAGATCAGCACCTTCTGCCGTGCCCGTGTTGCTCACTCTCTCGGTTGCAGACCTCGCCTTTGGGCCCTAGTGAAATGTATACCCAGCACTGACCTTCATTTGTTCACGTTGTCCATGGCCCAGCAACATTAACAAGAATCTGAAGCTAGCATGCAGAGGTTATTTTTTTATTTCAAAATAGTTTTATTGTTTTTACAACATACAACATATAACATATAGTAAACATCGCTCGTAGTTGCAGGGTGGCCTCCCAAATTAGCGGCTTAGACATGGGTAGCCGAAGATAAAACAGTGCTGCTGTTGGAACTTTTTGGTCTGATTTGCAAATCCTGTGTTTTAAATATTCTGAATAAATTTTTTTAGTAGGCAAACATACTTTTCTTAATTTTACGAACTGGTGCTTTGTCCTCGTTATAATTTAGTTATTATTAATGCGCGTTTTTAGTTTTCAATGAAAGTTTGTCTCCTAAAATCAATCAGTGGCCTGTCACTGAAGTCTCATATTTTGTATGTCATTTTATATGATTTCTGAGTCAGAGGTCTTGTTACCTCCATAATTGGGAAATGACGCGAGTGCTTTCGTTCTCGGACTATCATCCCGCTTTCCAACACACTTTCACTCACAACACAAACTTTAATGCAAACATGATCCATCTAAAACTGTGCCTGTGATGCCAAGGTCCCTAAACACCTCATCAGGCTCAGGTATCAGGCTCCCACCCGTACAGCTTACCTTTAGTGAGAGAGTCTGGAGACTCCTACATGCAGACGAGGCTACTCTGCCCTCGAACCTGAAATCCTCTACCCACCTCAGACGGTCTTGATGTCACATAAGCAACATCCCCCATGTGTTTCCTATTGCATCCATTATCTATTATCTGTGTAGTTTTAAACAGGGTACATATTGCATTCAGACATCTATATAATGTACTTATTTATCGATTAACTCGCATCAATTGGGCACAAAGTGTATTTTAGCACTTTACTTAAGAATAGTTACTACTGTGTACAATACGTTTGCAAACAAAAAATTACATATATTTGGCTACACAGTTATATTTGTTTATAAAGATGCAAGTAACATTACCAAATTACACAGTATCACAATAATGTAATGTTCTTGCAAAGAAAAAAACATTTAAAGAGCAAAAAATGAATCAGTAAATGTATACAGATGAAGTTAAATGTCCTGGGGCAAAGAGTTTATTGAGACAAATTTGACTCACAGGTAGGTTAGATAAAGACTGATTAAAACGTTTTTTAATTTGATGATTTCTGTTAGTGAGGCATTCGGTTCGATTCACTAAGAGTGTGATGTGTTTAGATCCCAGACTCACCTGCTTCTAAATTCTTGAAGTGAAACAGGAGTACTCCAAGTGCAGGTAACAACAAATTGCACGTATTGCACGTTAATCGGGGACAATGTTTACATTTCTATTGAGTAGCTAGAATTTGTCACCCAGGACATTGCCTTTAAAGTAGGAGACGTCACTGTTAAAGAGCAAGGTTTCCTATTAGCGCCGTTTTTTTCATTTATATTGAACTACCACAAAAGAAGAAAAAATCATGCACACAATCGAGGTCGATAGCTTAGCCTCCCTCAAATATGTGAAATTTCTATGCCAAAGGTTAAAATAGCTCTGACATTCAGCTTTCAAAAATCTGCCTCCAAGTCAGCGAGGCTACAGATGACATAAAGAGGTCTTAAATCCGCCCAGATCGAAAGCAGATGCTTTTGAAAGACATGTCAGCCGAGACCAGCCGTCTGGGGACACGCTTCGGCAGGGGAAGGCGATTTTTCATCGAAAGATGAAAGCCCAGAGTCTATAACAAACAGATGCATCAGAGTACGGGTGTCAGGAACATGACTCGTGTCTCCAGCCAGAGATCAGCTTCATCCAGGGCCAGAGTCAAGAGCAGGTTCTCTGATGCTGAAAAAGGACTGAAAGAGACAAAAAAAATTGCAATTTTCAGAAGTCATCGATGTCTATAAACATGTAATAACACCAAGATAAAGGACGCTCCTCCAAGACAACAACTTGTATTAATCTATGTGAATCATGCTTCTTAAGAAAGTTCTTCTGTTCTTTCTCTCTACGACTCTTACATTACTTTTTTGCATTTCATTAAAATGTTTGATTCAATTAAGACCATGTTTTGTAAAGTCCTCCGTGCTTGTTGTGTGCTAGGTTGGCCAAGTTCAAGGTAGAAATATAGTGGATGTGACGGGGCACAGAACACAATGTAACTTATTTAATGTCATCTCATTGGATAAAGTATGTGATGTCTGTATAACATGCATGACAAAAATATGCTTAATTAATACTAAATAGATTTAAATGAACTTAGTATGAACACATTGCAGCACTACTCCAGCCAAGAAAATATAGGGCCCACTGCCAACAAAGAGCTGCGGTCACTCCTATCCCTCAATCAGTTATGTGTGGGAACATTGGAGGTCCTTGAAGGGAGAGGATGTGGCACTGTGGCCAGAGCGGCCAACTCAGGAAGCTGGGATCCGGATTCGAGCCTCGGCTCAACAACCTGTGATTCGGGGCAAATCACTTCATCTCCCCGTGCCCATGTACAGCACCTTGATACTCTCACGGGTAATAAGCTGCGCTATATAAATCTACATATATATATATTTTGAAGTGAATTCTGCTGAAGAAGGTGATTGAGAAAAGTCTCAACATCCTTGGTGTGCTTCCACATGCTGCTTTAAATCCTAGTTGTGCATTTAAGCATGGTATTAGGTCTTTATTATAAGTATGGCAGAGCAGTACCCACAGGGTGCATACCACTCCAGCCTGCATCAAGTGGTCATGTGTTTCCTTGCCTGACAATATAGCAACTTAGGACACCGGACCTGGTTTTGATCGGTGCAACTTCACAGCCAGTAAAATTACAGCTGAAGAGGGTAAGTGACTCTGGGCAGAGGCACAGCCCAGTCCCTGCCTGCCCCTTGTAGTATCATGAAGGCACAGGATACCTTCACCCCATCCAGTTCACAGCCTCCCCTCCTCCTGCACGCCTGAACCAGCACACGGCCACCACCCTCCCACATGCACCCTCTATCTGCTGTCATTTACCATCTGCTCAAGCAGATGCACTAAAATGTGGCCAACCTATTATGAGGGCATCCAAGATGGATTCTTACTCTGGGCTCTCAGTGCCGATCATGTGGTGACTGTTTACCTTACCAAAGGTAGAAACATTTTTGTAAGAATTCATCTAAGAGTAGTCCCTACTTTATCATATTATTTCAAAATCTAGTGGTTTATTTCTTGAAGGCATTGGAACTAGACCACTGACTCTACACTCCACAGATTAAATGCTTACCCTGAAATTGTTCCTTAAAATAAAAACTCCTGAACTACAGTAGGCCTTGAGTATTGAGCCAATTACAAGTGATTTAAAAATGTTATCGAGATTAGTCCAAACGTTCCACCCACCATATTTTGTATAATTTCGTATGTTGTTCAGAGAGCTATGAGCAGTTCCAGGAAAGATCTTTCTCCCCCAAATTAAACTTGCCTAACCCAGGTACAAAAGATTTACTCTGAGTTGCATGGTCTTTACTGTATCTGTGATGTGTCTACCATTCACACTAGGGTATTCAAACTCTGTTAGGATGTAGAGCATTCACAACCGTTTGCTGTTCCTGCTCTTTGAAATCAAAATACTATTATAGGCAAAGAGCCATTATGCAATGAAAGTGTCTCTTTTAAATACAAGCATGGTTCCAGATAAGTGAAGGAAAATAACAGTTCTCCACAGAAACATTATTTCATGTCCTTTTCATGTAGATTTATCTGTAAAATGCCAGCCTTATTAATTGGCGCACACAAATTATTTTTACTGCTGATAGCTCTATAATATGCTACATACAAAGATGCTAATATTATTATCAGCTAAAGACCAGTCAGTGCTTCTTTTAAAATTAATGTAGGAATGTCCATTGTCTGCAGAATGCTTTTGTAAGCAGTAGGTGCAACAGTTACACAAAGAACACATCTGCACGTATGTTCCCATCAGGCAACAAGTTTATCTTGGTTTTGGTGGACCACCCGGTACCTGGAAGCTGTCCCTCTTAGGACGATCACAGCCACCATGATGGGCCTTGCATTGATGGGGATCTTTTCCTGTGTGTGGTCTGACCATGGTCTCTGAACGTGGTACAAACTTCATTTCAAAGTACATGACATCTTTGTGGGAGGAGTGTGGCGTGACATACTAGTTCATCACTCTTTACCATCCTCAAGGGAATGGGTTGGTTGAGAGATTCAACCGAACCCTGAAGGGCATGATAACGGGTCTTGCAGAACACATGAGATGGAAGAGAGACGTCTTTTTTCCATGCCTGTTGTTTGCATACAAGGAGGTACCTAAGCCCCTTTGAGCTACTGTATGGGCACCCTGTGAGAGGCCCTCTGAGTCTAGTGAAGGAGAGTTGGGAGAGAACTCCTGGTAAGAACCCCCAAGATGTGTTCAGCTATGTGCTGGCCTTCAGGAACCAGACTCAATACTTCAGGAAACTCTCTTAGGCGAACCTGGAAGCCAGCCAGGAAGAAATAAAAAGATGATATGACCAGAATTCCACTCTGGTTGAGTTTCAGCCTGGCCAAAAAGTGTGGGTGATGGCACCACTGGATTCTTGCGCGCTCCAGGATAGGTAGACTGGTCAATATGAGGTGGTGGAGCGCAATAGTGAGGTGACCTACTTGGTCAACTTGCAGACTCCCAGGAACACTTTGCGGGTCTTGCACGTGAACCACTTGAAGCCACACTTTGAGAGGACTGAGGTGACTATGGTCCTTGCGACAGATGATGGAATGGAGGAGGAGAGTGAGCCTCTTCCTGACATCCTGTCAGCAAACGAACATGATGGGTAAGTGAATGGGGTAAACCTCTCTCCTACCCTGATCCCACAGCAGCAGAGGGACATTCTTCTAAGGACACAATGTGCAATGCATTTTCTAGGAAAGTGGCAAGACATCACTAGGCTGACAGACATTATGTTTTACCAAAACTACTACGGTCCATGGAGTTCAATGGCAGGAGAGGCTAAGGAGAAGGTTCATAGATGGATGCATCAAGTGCTGAACTTTGAATGTAATATAATCAATCATCAAAGGAAAATATTTTGCAATCCTGTTGGTGCAATCATAGGTGTCTTTCTAAAATGTCCTTTTCATAGAACTGACACTGGTAAAAATTATATAAGATTGCTGCCATGGCCAGGCACAAATCCATGCTATATTTCTAGTTTTATTTAGACCAGTGCACTTAAGTTAACATCTCTGGGCACCTAGGATGCAAAAGAAATGGACAATGGAAGATACATCATCCAGGACAATACCTTTCAAATTAAACTTTCTTTTCAGTAATCAATTTTAGCTCCCTTCAGTGTGCACTAATATACCTCTGATGTAAGGTGCCACCAATATAGGTGGTTATACTGGAGTGTCAGTAAACGATACATATATTGGTTCTCCCTGACAATGTTCAATCTAGGCCTCAAGGTGAGAAATATAGCTTTAGGCAATTGACAGTTGCAGAAATGGGCTTAATAGACTCAAATAAATGACATTTAAATAATGATTTGCCCCAGAGGACAATATTTGACTAAGACTTCGATAACAGCTCCCTTGCTGGAACGCCTCACTAAGAACCACACTTAATTCATAGGTCCTGTGTTTTCTCTCTTATCTATGCAGTCTTCACAAACTTCATTGGCACATGGAGGCAATTATGGTGATGTATTAGTTGCTATTGATGATTAACTAGAGGTAGTATTCAGAAGAAACCCTTAAGTAAACCTACTAGGATTAATGAATAAAAATACCCAAGACATAAGTCGGTAAAGTAGTACAACACTTTAATCTACATGCTATGAAGACCTTAGTGTTGCTTACAGCTGACAGGTTCAATCTCAGGAGGTGGAGCCCATGTGTCACCACCCGCAGTCAAAGAAAGGAGTGCTACTGGAGGCTATAGAAAAAGCGCATGTTTTCAGTGTTTTTTTGCTATGTAGTTATGTTGGGGGTGTATAGTGGTATGGGGCCTGTTGACAAATGCATTTTAGAGCACTTTGTTGTTCTCTTTTACGTACTCTTACATGCCTTTGTGAGTTGGCGCAAAAACATCTGAATTGAGAATAAAATAATATTATCCAGGGAATATGTATGTGTAGTTATTAATAAGCATTTACAATGCAATCGGTCTCACCTTTGGGACCTTATATGTATTTAGCTATGCAGCACATTAGCCTGGGTGCTGAAACACCTACTGTTCTTTATCATGGAGGGAAAGTAAGCACCAAACTGGGTGATACCCCAGGTATGGGAACACATGGAGAAAAATATTGCCTTTCAGCTGGAAATGGTACAGTCCAAAGCTCTGTTTTTAGTATAAAATCAGGGCCTTCGTGGTCATATCACTGAAAATATAAGATTTGAAAAAAATATTGTCTACGTGTGCTCGTGAAAGACAATTTCTATGGACTGGAATCAAGAGAATGCTAAAGTGATTCTGGTATTTTACTGACCTCTGTTGGTCGTTTTCTATCAAGCAGGTTAATAGAGGCAGTAGCCAGAAAAATTAAAAAAAGAAAGGGCCCGATTCACAGAATGAACTTAAGACTCAATCCTAAATTTACTACTATTTTGGTATTCACAGAATGAACTTACTACTTTTGGTATTCACAGAAGTTAGGATTTTGTCTTAAGTTTGTCTTAAGACAGACTTAAGACAGACTTAAGACAGACTTAAGACAAAATCCTAACTTCTATGAATACCAAAAGTAGTAAGTTAATTCTGTGAATACCATAATAGTAGTAAGTTTAGGATTGAGTCTTAAGTTCATTCTGTGAATCGGGCCCAAAGTCTCTCAACAGAAAGCAATTCTGGTATTTTACTGACCTCTGCTGTTTGTTTTCTATCAACACAGTAAAATAGAGGCAGTTGAACAGAAAAAAGTCCCTAAGTGGAAGAAGACAAGTCCTAGGGCTGATCTCCAGAGCCCACAAAGTACATACACATATAGGTATATAATAAGTATACACTAAAGTATATACAAGAGGTCTCAAATGCTCTCCCTAAAAAGAGAAGGCGCTATGCCACCGTTTCACGTCTGTGAATAGGGAATTGGTTGTTTCATGGCCAATTCTCAAAGATAACTAAAAGTATGTAAAAGAGTTCTTCTGAACTAATACTCCCCACACTCATGTATGGTTTAGTCAATTGCCCCCTCAGTTATTTTCATAATGTTTGCCCAAGCATGATGAGTTGATATATTTCCATATTAAAATTATTACATCGCAACAGTATTTACACTGCATCAAAAGAGTGCCCTGGTATGGGCTTGAGCTACTAAAATGGAAAAAGTGATGAATTACAGGCTTTTAAAAATCTTTTTACTCTACATGTCAAATATTTTCCCCAATTGAAAAAAGTAATTTTCTACGCTTTCACCCTTGAACTATGGGAAGTGTTTTGAACATTTTAAGTCTAACCCTGCAGACATTATAATTTTCAGCAATTAACAAAAGTAAGGAAATCAGGTCTGAGAAGCTATTGTGAATAACTCTGCCTATCTATGCTACAACTTTGTTGACGTTTTCCTGATTTCCAGCGTTCCCATCTCTTGACTGTGAACAACCAAAGTCATACCCCTAACTCTAAACATATGACTAAGTAAAATTTGCTGTTGTACAATTCCACAAATCCAATGAATCACTATTTTGGAATTCTGCCCTCAAATGCGTCATTTTGTGGTCTTAAATTGCAATTAAATGGTAATAAAATGATCCATGAATGATAAATTATGAAATAATATGTCTTACTAGGATTAAGGACCTAAAAAAATAAACCAGTAGCATTTGTGTAATCATTGAAACAGATTTCAGCGTTTAAATAGATTTGCCGATTTGAATGAAAAAAAACACAACAACATTCATATGTTTGATTAGAAAGGGCATTGGAAATGCTGCTTATTTAGTTATAGTAATTCAAGTGTAAGAGCTGTGCTACAACACCACTATCTTACTAGGTATTCTGCATACTGCACAGACATATTGTAAAATAGTTCATAGCACTTAACGAATAAGGCCATATGCTAAGTAGATTTACAATGGTGCAAACTGCTTACGTAACAGGGAGCACTACAAGAAATATCTTACCTCAAATGATATTTAAAAAAATGTGTTTGCTCCATGTCATATTCATGGCAAAATATGTAAAATCTTTTTGATCCATTTTATATGTAATGGTGCAAACGTCAGACAGCCGCAAGCATAATAGCAGCATTCCTCGCTTCTTTGTTACTGAGAACCTTTTGTCACTTCCCAGATTTAAATCCTGGCCAAGAGGATTCATGTGTTATTTATGTATAAAATTTACAAACTCACCACCACAAGATTGCGGTGATGCAGTGTCTTCCCATGTGCCGATTAAATTGACCACAGCGTGGGTGGAACCAGCCACAGTAATGCACCTCATGCTCAAAAAGGGTTACATTTGAAAATTCCTGCGGTGTAGCTTGTGCAGTAGTGGTGAGCGTGTGGGGTAAGTAACTTCTCCGACTGTCCACAACTTAAGCTTCCTCCATATAATATTATCATTACAATTTCATACAGTGCTTTCACACAGGAAAAACCTCTGTTAATAGATAATGAGAAAATTAGCATCCTCATAAAGCAAGACCAGCCTTGTGAAGAGTTTCTAGGAAACTTAGATTAAATTGAAGTGCCTAAGAACACCCCTGTTGTTTTTAGGGAGTTAGGTTTCTGCAATGTTAACTTCTGCACTGAAAGTATGGAAGAGAATGAAGCAGTCCATGCTCTGGCAAAGAGGAATTTGAATTGATAGCCTTGGATGCTGGTTTACCAGAATGCCTGGGGTAGAGGAAATGGCATCACAAAACCTTTGCCCTCAACTCTAGTGACATCACAGAGTGGCCACCCTTATCCCCAAGACAACTCCTATTAGCTGTTGCGATGAGAATGAAGGGGCGGGGAGGGAAACTACTGAAAAGTAGGCAGGGCTTTAGCACTGACAGTACCAGGGTACCAAAGGCCAAGCAGGGTAGAACAGTGGGTACCCCTGGTTTATACATAGTATTCTATGTTGATACATGCGATCCTATATGCATGATGGCAATGTCCCACATTATAATTTAGTTTTGGTAATTAAGGTTCAGAAATGTTTGATTTACAAAGTAGTTCATTTAGCAAGCTTGTAGAGATGCATAAGATGGTGTTTTATGTCACATAGGCTGTTCAGATTTTCCCTCTCTCTTTTAACCATACCCTAATTGAGCAATCCACAGTTCTTAATTTTGTCCACCTTCAATGGGATACTGGACTGTTCTCTTCCTTGAATCTGCAACCCTTCTATGTAGTCGTTTCTGATTTTACTACCTTTTCTGCTTCTTTGCCTACACATGTTATGTTGGGGCCTCTCATCTAATGTTTGGTCTTCCTTAGCACATATTTAGAAAACGTCCACAGTCAAACACTTTACAGTGAACGTTTCTCAATCTCTTCGACCAACGCATTTTGGACTTATCCTTATGATCACATATTCAAATTCTATCATATTATCTTCCTTGTGGTGTGCCCTCCACTGATATAAAAATTAATCCAGTTATTGCCTTTTTATTACTGGTCCGCACGCTGGGCATGGTTCTCAAATTTACATCCACAGCAGTTCTCCTTTAAGATTGTATCATTGTAGTTTTCCCTATCCTCAAATATTATTTTTCTCTCTGGGCAAAACATTGCTCCCTGTCAATAAACCCCTTTCACAACAATCCCACTAAATTTGAGTGTGTTCCATTCACCTTCTCCTCTGTAAATGGATTTACACCTAAGCAGGACCAAATCTCTGACCATTTCCATGATGCAAAAAGGTGAGAGAGGAGCATGTGAATGCTCCCAAACTCACATGTTGGTGAGGGTGACCAACTTACAAAGCAAACCATACCTTTGCCCTCCCATTTTCACCCTACACAGAACTCACTCCTGCACAATTCTATCCAGTTATGGTCTTCAAGTAAATTGATTTTGAAGCTGCTAGGTCGCCCTTTATGGTCACCCTTTTAAAGATTGTCATTTGCACAGAAAAATTTGATTTATGATTGAGAATGGCTTTGTGCATTCGGTCCTCTCTCTTTACTTTATTTTGCATCAAGAACTTAAAACTGACCTATCGTGCTTCATCCTCCAACTACCACTTTCTCCTTTCCTCCTTTTTTGTCTGAATAAATGATTTCTCTAAGAGTTGTAATAGGATGCAACACTATTTGCTATCAAATTGGCAGTCAATGTATATTTGTCACAAGTCTAGCATTGTTATACATTTTTTAATTTTACCCAGGTGCTCATGTTTACCATATTAATAAAACGTAAAACAACCTCATCATTAATAAATTACTCTGGATGGGGATTGTTGAAATGGCCTTCACATTCATCCTGGTTGCGTAGGGGAGTATTAAGGATATATCTATTTTTATGTCGTACTTTTGCACAGCACTACAGGTCACGAAATACAATTCAGTGCTGTGAATCATGCTGAAAAACAAAGATAGTTTAGAGTTTAAGCTTTAAAATCCAACCAGATGTATAGGGTGAACCTAGATCTGTATTACTTATTGTTGCGTTAACCTTGGGATTAGATGAAAACCTAATTGAAAAGTTTGGTTTTAAGGACTTTCCTTTACTGAAGATAATCTTGTCCCATTGGGAGGCTGGAGCTAAGACTGTTTCATAATGTTATGCACTGAACTCCCAAGGCTACCGCCATATTTACTGGGGTGCAGTGATATGCAAGTCTACCCATTCCTTTCCTCCAGTATGGTTTGCACATAATGCATAGAGTCTCAAACTTGATCCTGAATTGAACAGGGAGCTAATAGCGAGCTTTCGGGGTTGGTTTAATTTGACTGTTTTTCATTGGTTCAAGCTGAGGTTGGCTTCCTGATTTTGTGTTTCTTGCAGTCCATTACTAATATTTTTTGGGGTGGTCATTGTAGACCACGTTACAGTAGTCACATTGAACCACAACCAAACATGTGCTAGCTTACCTACACTGAATTGGAAAAGAACAGTACGTACACACTTCGTGACCATTTCATCAGAATATATAAGCTTAAGAAATGTTCATGATTCTTTTGACATATAAACAGATTATCAGATCTCTGTTTAACAATGTATCATTCTAATATTCATTTTTGGATATAGCCTTGAAAAAGTCCCACGGGGCAATGAAACATGTGTTAGCTGAAATCATCTAGAATGCTTCATCATCAGCATATCTGTAGTTACTGTTGAACAATTTTAATTGTAGTTACAATATGTTTGCTTTTTGTCATACTAAGATTAAGTAAAAATGCCCTCACCTGAACATTTGGAGTTCTAAAGGATTTTTCAGTTGTACAAGGCACAGGTGATAATATCCAAATGAGAGGGATGACATGAAGAGAACAACCAAGGAAAGCACAGATACCGCTGAGGCTCAACCCTGGTTCGCAACATGGGTTGAGGAGCTTCTTGTAGTTGCTAGAGCTGGCGTACTTCAACCTGGGGCAAACAAGAATGTCAGCCTTGAACTATGAAGCCTGGCCTACACTATTTACTCTTAGATGGGAAAAGTGAAATGATAGCCAGTCAACAAAAGTTTGAAGAGGGCAATATAGTGAATGAAACACAGTAAGGTAATATTTGATCATCACTTCTTCAATCTGATTAGATAATGTTGGTAAGTTAATGGTAATTGTGGTTCCATAAAAATATAAAGAACTAATAAAGAAAACAAGCACTGGTAAACCCAGTAAGCCACCTATTGGCTGTCTAGGTTCTTTACTCCCAGAAGGCTTCCACACGGGCAGCAGCCATCTTGCAGTATTCTAAAAATATACAAAATAAATAAATGCTATATAAGTCTAATATTGATATCATACATTACATCTAATTTTGTTATTTTTTTCATTGAAATCAAAAACATTCCTATACTCGGTAAGACATAAGCACTAAGCAAAGGTGGCAATGCAAACAATAGATAGTGAATACTTTTGCTTGCTGAATAACTTGCATGTAATGACAGTTGATTTTGTATACAACTCAGTGCCAGATGAAACTTACATGTATCCTAAAATGGTTTTGAAATAATTATGACATGCATTTTAAAGCAATTATGAACTTGGGTGTCTTTTTAAACAATGTGCATTTAATGATGGAGTTGGTGATTGCTTCTCCCTTATGTAATAGTTACAACCAAGGCATAATGTCCCTTTCTAAAATCATGCTTGCCCACAAAAAATAGTATATGTAGATAAAACACAAAAAGTAGCACAGTAAATATTTAAATACAATCAGTGAGATTTTGGATGTAATTTATTTATAGTATTTGTAAGCCCAAGATTTACAGTGAAGTTAGCTTTATGGTGCTAGCTCAACACAAGAGGTAAATACAGTTTAACACAGATGGAAGGGGCATCAAGGATTTATGGTGGAGGTTTAGCATATAAAAGAGTTAGAAATCAGTGAAGGGCCTTGATTTTGGAACCCCTTCGTGCAATGGAGAGAAAGTTTTAACTGGATACATTGAGCCACCGACTAGATGAGTAGGGCATTGAGAGGTTGTGTGGTATGGATTGTTCTTTTAAGCTACAGAAGTAGTAGCGCAGCAGCAGTCTGGTCCCTTAGGCATCTTTAGATTAGAAATGAAAGAAGATCGATATTGTGTTCATATAGTCTTTCTCAACGAGGAAGTGATGATTAGTGACTATTAAGGGGAGCATTGGATAGGGAAGATTTTTAGAGCGAAGGGTTTGGAATTAATACAAAAACCTTTTGTCAAGTTTGTAGATTTGCTATTTTTATGTTGAATACATTTCACAGGTATCGCGAGTAACATTTTTCCATAAGGGTATATTTCACACAAAAATTCATCGAGCTGAAGGAGGCTGATGCAAGAAGAAAATTGCACTGTGAAAAAAAATAACATGGATGGTGTAAACAAACGTTTCACACAGGCCTAAAGATGAAGTTAAGATGAACTATTCACAAAGTTGACTTGAGGGATGCAATTGAGTTCATCCTGTATGTGAATGGCCATTGTTTTGTTGGGAAGGCTTGTGAGAATCGGGTAGCTGGCTTAAGAATAGCTTGAGTTGTGGGCTAATGCTAGCAAGAATTAAATCAATGTTTCTTCACTGAACATCAAACAATTACCATACATTTAATAGTGAATGGCTGACAATGCATATAAGAAGGCAGTTCTGGTTTAATGCCCGTTCCATGTATCTGGAAGTCATCAGCCTAGTTTGGAAAAAGAGCTTGAAGGCTCTTAGGGCATCATTACAATGTCGGGTGGATGCAACACCGTTGCAGAATGGAACCACCCGACCATATGTTGGCAGTTCCACCCACTGAATTTTGATGTGACTAACGCATCACACGGTGCTGGGATGTTTACAAACACCGATTTTATAATTGTAGCTTGTGCAGCCGGCAGAAAAGGGTTGCAACACAAGCTACAATTGTAAAATGGATGTTTGTAAATATCCCTACACCGTGTGTCATGCACCATGTGGTGTTTGCCAAGCGGTGCAGTGATGTCCCCCTGGCCCAATAGCAAAGGGCCAAGGGAGATGGGGGCCCTAAGGGCCCCCAAAGTCACTTTCCGTCTACCTTTTCATGGCGGGTAGACCGCAATAAAAGGGCAGGCAGAAAGCGACATCATAATCACAACTGAGGATTTCCATTCCTCTTGCCCCCCCCCTGCGGGTTTCCCTCCAACCACCTGTACTGTAATACGGCGGTTGGAGGGAAATCATCGATATTGGGTGGCAAGCCTCCGACTAGATGTCGGATGGCTTTCCGCCAAATATCGTATCGGGCCCTTAGTGAGGAGGTTAGTGGGCATTAAAAGACAGAAACTGTACTAAATCAATGATAAGTATTGCATAGTTGAATTGTTAGAAGTAACATCTGTAACTTATAGCATGATGGACTTGTCATATAAAATAGTAATAATATTATTAGAAATAAAAATAATATTAACAATAATAATACATTGTTTACCCTCTTTGTCATAATCAAAATAAAACCTCTCCCAGTCAGACTTCTCTAACTAATTTATTGGACTAATTCTGGCACTTTTAAACTAACTATCAGTATTGTTTAAATCCCCTCCAATCTCATTTCCACACTATAATTAGATAGGTTCGAACACTATCGTCTCAGCCTCTTTTTATAAACTCAAAACCATCAAAAAAAATTCTTCCTTATCGCCCCCCCCCCCCCAATTCAGGAAGAACACTAGTCACGGCTTTTGTGATGTCCTCTTTGGACTATTGCAATGGGCTCTTTATTAATGCCCAACAAAAAGTCATTCGAAAACTGCAGTCCGTGCAGAACGTCGCAGCCAGAATGCTCTCAGGAACCCCGAAGTTCAAACCCATTTCTCAAGTTATCAAAGGCTACCACTGGCTCGCGGTGAAGAACCGAATAAAGTTTAAGGCACTGTGCATCGCCTATAAAGCCTCCCGCAAAGCAAGGACCACGCTTTCTCCTAAACTCTCTAGCCTTTCATGTCCCCAACAGATCACTACGATCTTCTAATGCACATCTGCTGTCTGTGCCACGGACCAAAACCGCCTCCTGGGGCGATCGTCGTTTCGTTGTCTCCACAGCCAAATTATGGAACTCTCTGGATATGGAGATCAGATCCTGCCAAATACTGATGGCTTTAAGAAGAAAAATAAAAACTTGGTTGTTCAATCAATAAACCTTCCCCCCCTCTGCCACGTCCACAGCGCCGAGACGCCCTTGGGCATTTGCGCGCTTTATAAATTTCATAAATAAATAAATAAATAGGTTCAACCTAATAAGCTTGACACAATCACCTCGCTCCCTTTTTGTTATAGTCCTTAAAATTCTTAAGCCGTCAAGGCCATTCAACCTTCCTCACAATACTATAATTCTGACAGCTTCAACCAGGGAATTATGGACTGAATTTCAAACAAACTCCATCACAATCCATATTTTCAACAGTTTCCCATCACAACTTAAAAAATATTTGCACATCTCTAATGTCTCATTCCTTTTGAATTGAGTGATCTGCTGGCACTTCTAACTTTGTCTAATAGGGAAGCTGTAAACGAAGATATAACTTTCTGCCTAGGATGACACCATTTGGTCAAGCGAGAAGCCAGGATTCATTGAGCGCAGTGTACCTGCTGCCTTTTGGTAGGGTCCAGTTCTGGTACAAAGAGAGGTTGGTGTCCTACATGTTCCTAAATATATCCCAGGATGTGTTACATCAGATCTGGAATCTACCGATCCCTATTACGTGGTGTTTACATCCTTACAGTGGCAGAGTTCTCACCTTTATGGA
Organism: Lissotriton helveticus; assembly: GCF_964261635.1. Taxonomy (NCBI): domain Eukaryota; kingdom Metazoa; phylum Chordata; class Amphibia; order Caudata; family Salamandridae; genus Lissotriton; species Lissotriton helveticus. Next base: position 217,953,378 of record NC_136058.1, read on the forward strand.
GAAAGAAAAAGTCCTTTCTTAACTTGGCAGTGAATGTTACAGTTCAATTTACTCTCCAGATAAAAACATTGCATGTATTCAAAGCGACTGTACTACAAGAAAAGAAGGTATTGCCTGTCTGCCTTGTTACTTAAAAGACAAACATCTTCAAAATTCCAATATAGGTTTTGCTTTTCAGGGAACGATTTCGCCTTGGCTCCTAAGGGATTAAAGGCTTTAGGGGCAAGCTGTGCTGTGAGGTTATTAATACATTTATTAAATATTGTCTGCGTCCACCATGTGGCTTCATATCCTTAGGTTTTTCTTTTATGAGCTTTACCAATTTAACAAGGACTATACTAATTGTCTGCCCTACTTATATCCGTAGCATGCTCCTATATTTGACATATTGTCCTGAGTACAAATTACATTAAAAATGTGCCTGACCGTTAATAAAAGGTTAAGCAAAAAGCAATAGCAAGTAGTAAATGAAGTTACAATCGGAAATGCAAAAGAGGAAATTAATAAAAATATATTCAGCAAATAGAAAAAGTGAAAGAGAGCTCTTTTGAGAATTCCCTCAACATATATTTCAAAATAGGTCTGTGGGCTTGAAATGTGTGTTTCAGCTTATGTTGGTTTGGAAGAGTTTGCGACCTACAAAAATGTAATTGGCATGGAAACGTAAAGTATGTTCTTAATCTGTTGAAATTTTTTTTATGAATGCCATCTTCATATACATTCTCGATCAGGAGTGTTGCCCAGAGATTGCATTTTCACATAAAGAGGATTGCAGATTAATTTCTTCTTTCATTTCCAATATCTATTTACCTTAGTTGTTACAAAACGTGCAGCTTTAAAACATCCTTTTCTCCCACACAAAATATGTCCAACAAAAAGGCTGTTATTGCTCAAAAAATTGTCTGTGAGAATGGGTGATTCAATACCTGTCCCTAGTTCCAACACTGAAACGTCTGGAAACATTGCCCACAATGCCTCAATACTTAACTTGGTCTTAGACCAGATGTTAATCATACTTAGAATATTTTAAATTAAACAAAATGTGCCCTCCTCTCTATGGCGTCTCTGTGAATCACAATATATAGATCATTTCAGAAGAAACCTCTGCTGCCTTTAACCCCCTGGCTGCGACCGGAATTCCGCGCCTGTGCGGCATATTACGATCGCGGGCGTGGTCATGACAGCTCCCGGCCGTCATCAGCACACGCCCACGTAACTCATGACGGCCGGGAGCCGTCATCAGCACCGAACGGATTAAAGGACACTGTCAGCACAGGGACACCCCATTTATCCTCCACTTGGGGTTTCAAAACATAATTCATAGGACACAGAGTTACATTCACTATGGCATGTCATATACATATGACATGCCATATATATAGACACATAGTCGCACCATAAGAGACCGACTTGAAATAACAGTGGAGCAATTGGAGCAGAGAGGGCAAATAGATGACGGAGGGTCATATCCCCTTATGTTTCTTTTGAAAGATCGGGCATGAGTTCAGTTGTTATTGTGGCCTGGGCACTTATTGACATGCATTCCATATTAAGAGGATTGCTCTCCGGGTGGCACTTCGATCAGGCCTGAGGATTGTCATACTGAAAGCCAACTTCACAGTGAACAACAATTTAATCTGGTGCTTTTGTTACTGCTGTTCCAAGGCGCTGACATTTGCGTGCAAAAATAAATTACTGTTTTGGGTGGACTTTATTTGTGGTTTTGGACTGAAAATGAACAGGAGCGATATATGAATTACCCTAAATGGCATTGCAGAAGCACTGCTGGCAATTCATCTTTTTTTCTTTTGCAAATTTCATTTTGTGGGATTTTCCTGAACAAAGGTTTTCCAATGTGGTTCATTTAAGTCCAAACACATCTGCCAATGTTTGTTTCAATCTCGGACATGATGCCAACTTTCTGATACTTTCAAGTGATTGAATTAATCTTCAATATATTTTGTACTTCAAAAATATGTATAGGGGATATGTACAATGAAGTGGCGGAGTGTGTTGTTAGCGTCCTGGGCTTAACGACACACTCTGCCACTTTGGAAACTCCATATTTACAAGAATGTGGCACAGCCTTGCGTTTCCCCTTACAATGGCGTTAAGTTTAACATCTTAGCGCCAACGCAGGCACCCTTGCACCAGAGTGCAAGGGTGTCTGTGTGCAGGGGAGCATTGGTTATGTGTAGGAAGGTGTCCCTTCCTGCACATAAACTATCCTAAAATGCCATTTTGTAACTTTCGTGTGTGCTGCTTCATGCAACACACATAAAAGTTACAAAATGGCATTTAAAAAAATGTTTTTTTATGTACAGGAAGGGGCACCTTCCTGTACATAAACAGACCATGGCATTTTGCTTTTTCCATGTGTGCTGCACAAGGCAGCACACATGAAAAAAGCAAAAACGAGGAGAAATCATACATTTCTCCTCGTTTCACCAACTTAAGACCAGGATTTTCCTGGTCCTAATTTGGGCGCTGCCTCCTATGTACGCCACCCTTGTACATAGGGGGCAGCGTCAAATACAATGGGTGTTGCGGTGGAACGCCCACCACAACACCCACTGCACGCCCCTTTCACGCTAAACACAGCGTGAAAGGGTGCCTTATGTACTTAACATGGCTTAACGCTGCCTTGTAAATAAGGCAGAGCCCCTAACGCCACGGGAACTTCACAAAAAGTGACGTTCCAGTGGCGATAGGGGCTTGCACATATGCCCCATTGTGTTTTAAAGTCCAATATAGTCCACTGCATTTTCGCAATAGTGAGACTAGGTTGTACTGCTCTTTTCTTGAGAACAATGAGCATATGAGACTGATGAGCATATTACATGTTCAAGTTTCTGGAAGGTTTATGCTTAATGTTCAAAGGGGAAAATTGATCAGGAGCATCAATAATGCAAAATACTAGTGACTCTTGTTAAAAGTAAATGTTTTCAAACTCAGTTACAGAATAAATTGATAAATGATTGCATTGCATGCCATGTGGAATATAATTGTTCATTCACATCCCTTATATATTAGCCTTGCAGTAAATTTGCAAACAACTATATCTTTCTCATTGGGAACTGTTCCACATTGGGCGCATTACTTGCCAGTTGTTTGAGTCCTTGCAACCAGTTGAGAGAGCAAATGAAAGCTATTAAGTAAAGTTTACATTCCAGAAAAAACAACAAACTTGGTTTGTGAAATATCCTTGAATTACACCAGTAATGTACCATAACAGCAAATGATATGCTTTCTTACATGTTAGTCCATGCTTATTGCCAAGCCAAAAACATTTGAAAGAGATGAATGCCAAGTCACTAAACTTATCTTAAAAGTCAACACAGCATTTTCTTTCACTCAAAAGGAGGATTGAGGACAGGAGGTTCATTCTATTTCACTGTGTACTTTGAGGCTAAAAACCAGCTGGCCCATCACTTTGGGGACGCTTCATTAAAAAATGTAAATGGTTTGGATTGAACATATGTGGTGTTTTTCCATTCAGTCTTCTCTGCAAGGAAGTAAAAGATTGCCCAGAATAATATAAACGTTTCAATTTACACAAAATTAAACCATGTTTTCATTTAAATGTGTGTTCATTTGTCTTTGACATGTACACTAATTTGCTAATTGTATAGCTCTGTGGATTTATGAACATTGTCCCACATGAAGAAACACAAGGGCGTCCACAGGGCTGGACTGGGAACCAAAACTGGCCCTGGCAAAGTGCTCGGCTGGCCCCAGCCCCCCCTCCGGGGTTTGGGGGTGCCGCCGAGCTCTTTGCCAGGGCCGGTTTTCGGCCAATTTTATTACTGGGACGATTTTGCAGCTATACTGCAAACACGGCCCTGTAACAAAATCGGCCCCCAGGGGCTCAAAACTGGCCCCCACCGGGGGATTGCCCGGTGCCCGCTACGGACAGTCCGGGCCTGGGCGTCCATGTACATGTACAGTTGTTGCAGATTTGTTTGACAGTACCGGTCAGATTCCGAGATCATGGAAAATGAGGCAAAGAATTGTAGGCCAACCAGTGCGTTGTGATTGCTGATCAAAGCACTAATCTGATCTTTATGTTTTTTAGTTGAAAGAATTCAGCAATTGGAATAAAATGAGATGTTTTGTATGTATTAGGTAGGATTATACACCCAACCTTACAGAGTCTGTCTGTTAGCACTGACTGGCACATTTTGAGTCATATCGACAAAAAAGGAAGAAATGTAATGGTCTCTAACCATGATCTGTGACTTGAAGATCAGTGTTGAAGTATGATATTGCCCTGCCTTTTAGAAAACTTAGAGCCTGGTTGCCTAAATGTTTTTGTGCACCCACGGTCAACTTCAATAGGCAAACAAGCATTTACAATGCAACGGTTTCGCCTTTGCAAAAGTTAGAGCTATTGGCATTGTAAATGACAACATTTTTATTTATGGGTTGGTTTTGAAAACAGATAAATAAATGGCATTGTCATTTACAATGCCAATAGCTTAATCTCTCGCAAATGCCACACACACACACCCATAGAGTCCCCCCACACAGAGCCCCCCACATGCACACATAGCCCCCCCACACACACACCCACACAGAGCCCCCCACACAAACAACCACACAGAGCCCCCCCACACACCCACACAGAGCCCCCCCACACACCCACACAGAGCCCCCCCACACACCCACACAGAGCCCCCCCAAACACACCCACACAGAGCCCCCCCCACACACACACCCAGACAGAGCCCCCCACACACTGCGAGCCCCCCTCACACTGCGAGCCCCCCCCACACACCCACACATCTGCTATCCAAGAGCAAAAGTAAAGGAAAGTGGCCAGGGTGGGCAGGTTAAGCACAGCGGCCCAGTCATGGAGGTAAAGAGGGTGAACGCCAAACACCCCAGAGGGCTTTACAAGACCTGCGATGACCCCCGGATCACGACGCTGCACCTCTGATGACGCACTCCCGGGATCCTGTCCAATGGCAGAGCGAGCCAGAAACTTTACGCCACCAGCATTTGGCGTTATGGTTCCCATCGTGTGGGGCCCTATCGCCGCCCCGACTGACTGTGGCTGCCCCCTTGGTTTTGTGATTTGGTCCTGCCATTATTTGGTTACACTTTCATAAGTACTCCTCTTTGCCATCGCCCTAGTGTCTGTTCCACCCGAGTCCCTATAACTGCCCCGCCAAACAGACCCACGCCACGCCCCCATTTCCACAATCACCTACCATATCCGTTCCACCAAAGCATTCGTAAATGGTCTAGTTTTTTTTAAATAGGGGAGTAGTTGCCATGTGGCCCGGGCACCAGAAGTGAGACTCCTGCTTACGCCCTTGACTAGTATGGCTTTATCTTGCACAAATTCATGTATTTCACTGAGCTCTGGTTTGGCTTCCACACTAGGGATCAGTCAGAGTGGCTAATTAAAAAGGAAACATTCTGTAGCGCCTGGAAGCACCTAGCCGAGATTCAGTGTACAACACTGTTTCTTTGCCACGTCTAACTTACGCCACTCATGTCCGTCCCCTGATGTACCCACCATCTCCCCATCACGCCTCTCCTTTTGCCCCTCTTTCTGCCCTTCGACCTCGTCCCTGCCTCCCCCGCACCTGGCCCTTATTCCATGAAAAGCTCACCTGGCGCACGTGAGCGTCCGCAGCGCTACTTCCTCTGCCTACTACAGACGCTGCACTCTCTGCGGGTCCCCTCAGCACCCGGCGCCCTCAAAGAAAGCAATAACAAAGAAAGGACATGCCAATGCCAGCCTTCTGTGCCATTCTCCCAGCCCCTCTGCCTTCGGCTCCTGCTCTCCACCAAGCAACCCTGGAAACGCATTCACGCCAGGCCCTCCTCGGCGGAGAGAGCCCGACCGTCTCCGCAAGGATGAAACTAACTGTGAGCTCCCGCAGGGCTGGAGGTCTCGCTCAGCAGCTGAGGGCAACCCTCGGCCGACCGAGCCTTTCCCGCCCCCGGAGCAGTCTAATCGCCCACCTTCATTCATCCTCACTTTTTCAAGTTCTCACCCTCCTCGGCGAGGGGCCGCTGGAATCCGATCAGAGGCGTTCGAAAGTTATTCATGCAAACAGCACGAGCACCCCAAATCTTACCTATTCAGTGAGGAGCTAAACAGGCATTTTTCTGGGGCCAGCACATTGGTGGGATGACAAATTGTCTGCAATCCTAGCCAACGCTTTAAAAACAAGCCTTAAGCACATGGACAGCGGGAGGGGGGGTCGGGAACGGGCAAACGGACAGCGGGAGGGGGCGGGTTAACTGCACACGGACAGCGGGAGGGGGGTGGGAACGGGCAAACGGACAGCGGGAGGGGGGGCGGGAACGGGCACAAGAAGGCTCGAAAAAATAAAACAGCACTCACCTGGACATCTTCCGGCGGCAAATGATCAAACCATGGCGTCCAAAAAATAAAAATTAAACACGCCCACCGCCGCATGACGTAGCGAAAAGCCTAAAAATCGCCGGAACGCCCACGAATCTGCTCCGGCATTGACGGACAGATCTCTGTTCCAATGGCTAGCTCCATTTATGGAGCTAGCCAATGGAACAGAGGGGCGGGACTACACACACACACTGTACACAAAAGTTTTCGCCAGCGCAAAACGCTGCTTGCGCAGCTTTCGACAGGCGAAACCTAAAAAGGAGAATTCGATTTTGAAAACTACCAATTCTAATCCCCAAAATCGTGATTTGCAGACATATAAAATCACAAATTCCTTTGGCTTTTCTTCAGTATGAAATTTAGGGTTTTGGTCAGGAAAAGGAAAGTGCCGGTGAAGGGCTGGTGGCAATACAGATTGCTTGAACCACTTTCTGTGCAGTGTTCTTTCTGTAAATTCTCAAATATTTTTCCTAACTAATCTCTGCTTGGAGTTCCTTCACATAGTATTTTCATAGTGGTGGAAAAAAGTAAAAGATTTCATTTTTTCAAATTTTGTGGCAAAAGTAACTATGGGAAAAGACATACATGGATGTGCACCCCAAGGGAATTTAAAAAATCCTCTGAAAAACAGAAATCCCTGGAAAACTTAGCATGGAAATTACAAAGCGTGAATGCCCGACTTTTAATACATTTCTTTACGCCTATGGTAGGTTAAAGTCTGCAGTGCGCTGTGGTATCTTTTGGCCAGCAGTGTAATAACGCCCATTATTCATTTTCCTCAAAAAATGCCAGAAAGTGCAGTCTGTACTTTCTCATTTTTCACTGAATACAAAGGAAGAGAGATTACTATGTCTAGCTTCTTGTCAATTATACTCAAAACTAAAGAACATTGCATGAAATTGAACAATTATATTAATTTGTTACTCGTGGAAACATTTCACACCATGCCAAGTGGTGCCACTTTGCCAGCAGTCCACCATTTAATAAAGTAACAGGAAAACGAATCAATCCCTTTACATCAACTGACTTTCTCGCCAGTTTTGGCTTTCACTTAAAGTTGTTTTCCAATCTTCATTGTCCTGGTGAACTAGTTTTATCAAAAGATGCCAAAGGTTGCTTACTCAGTTGGAATATTTTACATTAAATTTAATTCCTCTTTTAAATAAAATATTTCACATGGTTTTAGAAGTGTTAGCAAATTTTTATGGGACTTCTATCTTAAAAGGCCCCTTATGCTCCTTTTTATGATTTTTATCAGACTCAGGCACATTGTGACCGCAATAGTGGCAACCCCCACCCACACAGCGGCCTAACTCGGCCTGTAACAGGTTGCCTACCTTCACTCGAAGTAAGCAAACGTGTTTCGAGGAGTGAGCAATGTCTGCTATCCAAATTGGCCTTAGGCCTGAATCCTTCACTCAAGAAATATATTTCGAAATATTGATTTAAAACTTCTAAACACCATAATCTGCAGTTTGGAAATAGTTTATTATGAATACACTGATATTTTCAAACATTTTTCAGAGCAGTAACTTTGGCCCAAAACACTTTTTTGCAAAATGCAGATACTTTGCTCATCAAAGTGGCCTGCAATTCTCTATGGGATTAAACGGTCTGCCATATTAAATAAGTGAGCCTCTCCAAAACTGACCTTCTCTAAGAAATTTCACTAGTTTTTAAAATGAAATTTATTGCTTAAGTTGTCCAGGTATAATCTTGCTCAACAAAAGCTTGCAACATGAACATCTTCTACATTCAATGTAGGAAACAGGTGGTCAGTGACTTGCTGTGCCCTCTTCTGTAGGTGACAGAGGTGAAGGAAATGCACTTTCAAAAGTCCAACTAAAAGGCGATGGAGAAGTGGACCATAGTTTGGAAGCCTGGGGAGGGGATAAAGAGGTGTATTTGACTTACCATTGTCTACTGGATGGAGAGGGTGCTGTTGACGGCATTAACGGTTGGGTTCGGCTTAGGTTTCGTTTTTTAGCACAGGTGTTTCTTTGCAGTCTCTACAGTGGTTCTGGCTGGATGGCTTCTGATATAGTGTTGGCTTCCAGAAAATCCCCACTTTTAAACAGCACATGGAACAAACATTCATTCAGTTTATTTTTCATGTAAATCAGAGCCTCGCCACACCAGAAAATGGCTATGGATTTTAACAGTGACATTTGCACTTAAATTTGCCCCTGAAAGCAAGCAGATCACCTTTCAAAGTTACTGCTTTTGCTATCAGCACAGACTTAATACTTCCTTGCCCTGCATGGGAGACTCATAGAATTTCTGTTTTCACACCACATGCTGTGCATGCATGCCTCATATTCCCTTTGAGATGGAACCACATCTGCTACTGTCCTGTCTTCAAACAATGTGTGCATCATCCTTTAGTCTGCTGCATCATTAACAAAGAATGCGAGCATATATCACAGGTATAAACCCACAGACATTTACTGTCCTGTTGCATAAATCACACAAACTTATTGTTGGCTTACCCTTATGAAGACTTCCCCACCGTTTCCTGATTTCATCACTGAACAACACTGACGCCCTCAGAGAATAATGACTGTCTGGAAATTGAGAGTAAACTATCTGTTTCATTTAAGTATATCATCATCAATCAATAACATCTTTATTTGATCTCTTTAGAAACAGATCATAAAAGCACAAATGTACGCAGTGTTTGACCAAGCACCCCATAAAAGAACAAGTTAAGAGAACCCAAGAGGAAAAGATGTGCTTAAAAATACATTTAAAAAGTATTTCATAAACTTTTAAAAACATGCGGTGCTGTATGTGCCAAATAAACCAGGTCCAATTCATTTATATACATATAATTATTGCTTAAGTCATTTTACCATCTATCAGCCTCGCGCCTTTCTCTTTTTCATACAGGCCCACAAGAAGGTGGCTACTGAAAAACAGGGAAAAGGATCAGGTATGGATTTTAAAAAATAGAGTGCCACCCGACATTGACTGAAATTATGGCACCTTAATATTGGAAGAATAAAGGCTTCTTTTTCTGTCTTGTAGAACTGACAGAACAATACTAGATGAAGGTCAGATTGAGGAGAGCGGTTGTCGCAGGGGCACAGCGTCAAGTCTGCGGGGCAGATTTACAAGCCCCTTGCGCCACTTTTGCGTCACTTTTAACATGGGAAAAAATGAGTGTTTACATTTTCTCTCTGGGGTAAACCAACATCAAAGGGACGAGGTCCAGGCGAAATCTAAGTAGTATATATCTATTCTGTGCTATTGTAGTGCATGCTAGGTAGGAATATCCTCCCTCTTTTGTCTCTGATTCCTTTCCCTATGGACATGACTAGCCCTCCACAAATATGTCTCAATTAATTAGTTTTGTTCTCCCAGCCCAATTGCTCTAAATTCTGACTCCACATAACTAAGCCAACTGATCTTATTATAAGTTATTGATTTTAGTATATCAAAAGTCAAATGCAACTCCAATATCAGGTATGGATGCTTCCTGTGGTCTCAGAACGAGCTGTGCATGACCAAAAAGCCTAGTAATCCAATGATTTAAGCAACCAACGAGACATTAATTGCCTTATTTTAAATGGAAGAAGGAATCCCTGTGTAAAAGCCTGTCTCTCATTTCCTCATTACAGTTGAGTTGTGACTTCTCTAGAGATAGGCCACAGAGCATACTTACAGCTCAGTTTAAACAACTGGCTATTCCTTCTCATGATCTTTGTTTGTAAAAAACAACAGTAATCCGCAGAATGGAGATATTTATGACAGCACAGCTAATTTTTGCATGCTAAAGGTCATTTTGCTTTTTAGATTCTATTTCATAACTGCAACCATACTAATTCTTTCAAAGAATTTGAAAGATCAAGCCACAAAGAATGTAATGCATGTTGCGTGAAGGATGATGGTGTGACTATGCATTATAAGAAATAAAACATAATCTGCCATGTGTTAAAGTGATATTACAAGTGACATCAGAGTTCCAGGACTTTATTAAGGAACTTGGGGCCAGATGTACGACCGTTTTTGCATGCGCAAACAGGTTTGCGAACCCGTTTGCGCTTGCAAAAACAGCATGGGCCATGTACAGAGCCTATTTAGCGAGTCGCAATTTATATGCGATTTGCTAAATAAGTTTTGCGACTCACTATTAGGAAGGGGCGTTCCCTTCCTAATAGCGAGAGCAAGCCCATGTATGAATGTCTTGCGTCCGCAATTACGTGCGCAAAACATTTGCAAATTAACCCCCTCTTCAAGAGGGTGGTAATGCCCTCGCAAAAAGGGAAAGGGTCCCAAGGGACCCCTTCCCCTCTGCAAATGCAGGGGAAAATATTTTTTAAGGGCAGGCAGTGGTCCAAGGGACCCTTACCTGCCCTTAAAAAACGAAATGAAAACGTTTCATTATTATTTTTTTTAATGCATCCCATTTTTCAAGGAAAAGCAGTCTCAGACATGGTGGTCTGCTGAGCCCAGCATGCCACCATACCTGGGATGGCTGCCATTCCCAATGGGGTCGCAAATTGTGAGAGGCTCGTTAATATTCAGGAGTCTCTCAATTTGCGACCTCATTGGAAATCACAAACAGTGTGATACACACAGTTGTACATCCCAAGTAGCGCCTTGCAAATTGCGAGTCACAAAAAACTCGTAATTTGCGAGGCGCTGTTTTGCGCATCGTACATCTGGCCCTTGGTCTAAAGTCACATTCCTGCAAATGGTCACAGAGCTATTTTGTGACTTGCAATCCCCATATAATATACAGCAAGGAAACGGACAAAGCCTTGAAAGATTTGCACCAACACAGTTCTTAATTTGTAAAACAGTAAGTACAAGCACCAATGTTTTCTATTGAGTATGCTGGCAGCAATGCTGGATGTTAGGTTTGTCAACTAGCAATGCTGTCTCTTTGCTCCAGCATCTACACTTCATGTATTTTTAGATCACTAGTGGGGGCCCTTTTCTTCATTCTTGATTTCTCAATTTTTCACTCCACCCGCCCCTCTTTGGCCCCCAGCGACTTCCTACCTTTTCTACCTTTCTCTTTCTTGTTCTGGGACAAAATGGGATGATGAAAAATAAGTCCTGGTCCTCAGAACTGCGTGCCGATGCATATCATCTGCTACCACTGGCATACCCTTAGCAAAATCTGTTTACCAGGTCTAGTAACCATGAACATGAAAGATCTGTGGATTATAGCAAGATTGATTCCTCTCTTCAACAGATAAGTGGGGGCAAAGTTCTGCAACATTGGTGCCGTTGATTGCATTTGTCTGTCATTGGTGGGTTCCAAAGTAAAATATTTATCTATAGGCCTTTTTCCAACTTTAAGGTTAAATTGACAGGTGGCTTCAGGCTACCACTGAGCAGAACACAGCTGTCTACTTGTGCAGGAGTTGAGTTTAGAATATTTGTGTATGTTTTCTTTAGAGTCCAATCGACTTTCTCAGCTTTTTTGATACGGGCAGAAAAGGAAGCAAAAGCAGGAAAGCTCCTCTTACCTCTGACAGAAATGTGTATGTAATCCATCCGAATTGAACACAGAACCAAGGCAAATCATTTTCCATCTGGTATCTGTTGCCTGTAGCACAAGGAAGATGTCACTCTGCTAGATATGTCATGGATCATTGTGTGAGGGGATGGGTAAATGGCTATGTGGCAGTGGTTTCCCAGTGTGCTGTACTGCCTGGCAAGGGGTAAGTGCTATCCCAAGTCCTGTAATAGCTGTCTATAGTGTATATGTGGGCAATGTTCTGTAGTATATGTTTGTGTTTGACTAATTTTGGTGGTAATCACTGCTATAAAACACCTGATTTTAGCCAAGCAGCATATGAATGCTATGACAGATGTTTTTAACTTCTTTTATTTATTGTATTGTATCAGGTTGTACATCCACATCTACAATGCCCTTTTCCACCCATCCCTCCAGCATTCAATTACAGCAGTTCCTAGTTTGTTGTGTGGGTTACTGTCATAAACATCCATCATGCACTTGTAACACGGCAGATGGAGTATCCATCCTGTTCTGAAGGAGTATACTGTCTGCCAAACTCTAAATAAGGCTCCATGTTTCTGAACTATTGAACATAAGGCTTTCACAATATTCCTGTATCAGGTCATAAAATAAGGAATACAGAAGAGATAGAGGAATAGGTTCGACCTTCCTGCGGGCGGACCGATTCCACCTTTGATTCAAGCAATGCCTCCAACTAGATGTGCCAGTGATTGGCTAGTTTGTTACTCTATAGTACAGTGAGATCTGTGCTGGATGTGAATTCTATCTAGTCTGTAGGGTGTTGAACTGTACGTATGGTTACTTCTCAGTAATACAATTTGGCACAGCATACTGGATGTGAAGCATGTTATTTAATTTTCTCAGTAGACCACGTTAATACTACAATAAGTTGTTATCAGGATGTCAGTTCAACCAAGCTGCACTAAATTGGTCAGTTGTCTTCAAATATAGACCTGCCATTGTGTTAGACGAGTAACAGAAGAGCCCTTAAAATAAGGCTCAGTTAGATAATACTTCCAACAGGATTCCAGCAAAATATACAGGAAGTGGTGAAGGAGTGTGTGCCTGAGTGTATGTATGAGGATTATCCAATATCAGTCATCTGATATCCTAGGAAAATAGTGCTTTCAGAATCATAATACGGTGCGCATTATAGTGATGCCAAATACAATATGAAGCAGACTGGGTGTAGGGAGGTCTGTCTGGTAGGAATTCTTACAGAATCCTTGCTCACTTTTTAGTTAGTTACAGACACAAGGCTTCCCTTTCTAGGCAGTATAGTATCACAATTAAACAACTGCGTATTTTCAGTATTTAAGACTTAAACTAATTCATGTCTAAGCTGATGGTGAAAATACCATAACAAAGACTTAGAATAAAAACATCAAATAAATAGCCTAAATGCAAAAAGTTGACCAAAAAATGGCCGTGGTTTTAAGCACTAAAGCTCACCATAAGGCATTGTGTCAAAAGTGAATATGGGAAGGAGTATAAACTTCAGAAGAAAACTCATTCTTTTGCATTGAATCCAGGCACTGGGCCAGATTGATATTCTGGCAGACGTCCTGTCTCTCCACCAGGGTGACGGAGTAAATTACTCCATCGCCCTGACTGAGGTACTGTGTGCTAAATTTAGAAAGCAAGGCAGTCATTTCTTAAAGCATTGTCAGGAGACTCTGTCACAGTGGTGCCTGTCAATGCTTTTGCATTTTGGTGGAAAGCTCCATCAACATGGCTGAGCCTTGCACTAAACTGTTTTCTTTTTTTTGTTTTCAAAAAGAAAATCCAGAAACAGGATTTTCTTTTTTTAAATATAAACAGGAAAATGCTCCCATTGAGTTCTCTACCATGGTTGGGGGGGAACATTTAGCAGTTTTAAATGCCCTTTACCACCAGGGTATTCCTGACGGTGACGGGAAGTGAAAACGAACCTTTAATTCTGCCTTTCTAAATTAGGTGGGCAGATTTACAGGTCTGTCTCCAACAGCTCTTGCTCCACAGATGCTTTGGACGGATTTAATCACTGAGGTGATGGATTGGTCTCTGCTGTGTGAAAACAGAGGGGGAAACCAAAAGATTTGCGATTGTGAAGCATCTGCTGCCATACTCCATTGACCCAATGGATCATCTGTCTCATGGCCACTAGATCATGGTTCGGGTTGCCCCACACTATTTAGGATTGGTGGCCATCATAGATTTCTCTGCTTTGGACTACAGTGTGATGAATCACTTCTCTGACATGGAACTCAGATAATGGCTCAGCCACACAGGGAGAAAGCATTATGTACATCAGGAACATTAGTTTTTTTATTTTCCAGTTACAACCTCCTTCTTCAGGGTTTTTTTTCTGGGCACACAATACGTTGCCAAGCTGTGCAGCAAACAGAGCACCCACGTGGTAAAGTTCATTGCTTGCTCTGCAATCACTTTATTTGCATTGGCAATGAGGACTTTAGATATCGCCACCCAGAAAGCAGGACCTCTTCCTACGGTTGGTGTCCTCTATGCGGGGAGAGGAGGCCATCAATTTCATTGTCCTCGGGGCTGCCTTCTAAATGTTCAATGATACTATTGGCTGTGGTTGTAAATATCTATCTTTATTAACTAAACAAGAACTACTTTGGCTTTAAGCTACTTTGGTTAGCAGACTGTCCACTTTTTAAAATCATTTCTCTCAGGTCTGATTATGCAAAGACATCCAAGAGTGAAATAATTCTTTGCAAATGGGAGTTAACACAGGGATCAGAATCACAACTCATATGCTGAACACAACAATCCTGCAGTTTTCCCATTAGTGATTTTGGCAGATGAAACCTGCCCTATTGTGCCTGAGGAAAATGTGTAGTGTGAAGTCCCTGGGACCACTTCCTGCCCTTAAAAAATATGTTTAGACAATCACAAAGTGGAAGGGGTCTCCAGGGTGCCCCTTCCATTTTGCGAATGTGGTAATTTGCGAGTGTTTTGTGACCGTAATTGCGGTCACAAAACATTCACACATAGCATTGCAGATGCAATTAGGAAGAGAATGCCCCTTCCGAATTGCGACTCGCAATTCCTAAATAGCGAGTCGCAAATAAATTGCGACTCGCTATTAAGGTATTGTACATGCCTAACAGTGATTTTGCATACACACACAGGTTCGCAAACCTGCTTGCGCTTGCAAAATAACATCATACATCTGGCCCGTAGAACATTGTATGCAAAGGCACTGTCTCTGCAGCTAGTTTCTTAATGTATAGGTTTCATCATAAAATCGCACAGAATGAAATGCTGTCATGTAGACTTAACAAACGGCCCCCTACTTGAATTGGGGAAACGGCCATTACAACGAAGCCTTTACAACGAAATCGTTAACCACGCATGCAGTACAACGCATGCATGGTTAACACGAAAGCCTTTACCACGCATACCTTTACTACGAGGTTTGTAGTAAAGGTATATGTGGTAAAGGTAAAAAGAAAAAAAAGGGGGGTTTGGGGGGGTCTCCCCCCCAAAAGAGAAACTCACCTGAAGTCATGTCGGGTATCAGCGTCGTTTAAGAGAAAACGGAAAATAAACTTCTGCTTTCTCTTAACGACGTATGACGTCACCACGCTAGTAATTGTGGTAAATGTAATGCGTGGTAAACGAATTCCGTTGTAACGCATGCGTGGTAAAGGCATGCAGTGCAACGGAATTCGTTGTAACGTCATATATTCCTTGAATTGCTACTGATTTACAAAGGTGGATGGATGGATGATGGATGAATGGATGTGTGGGTAGGTCGGTGAATTGATGGATGGATGGATGGGTGGGTGGGTGGATAGATGGGTGGATGGATGGGTTGATAGATGGATGGATGGATAGATGGTTGGATGGATGTGTTTAGATAGATAGGTGGGAGGGTAGATGGGTGGGTGGGTAGGTAGTTTGGTGGATGGATGGGTGGATGAGAGGGTGGGTGGATAGATGGATGGATGTATGGATGGACAGATGAATGGATGCCTGGATGGTTGTATGGGTAGATGGATGGATGGATGTGTATGTGAGCACACTTACTTGAGACTGGCAATTGTAGATGCACATACACAGAGCTGAATGTTTCCATTGAGAGCTTGACTGGTGATTTTGATGGAAGAATATGGATATGTAATGCTGGCGCTTTATACGCTCTGTGGTATTAATGATCTCCTGAGGAAATGAAATAATATTCAGTGAAGCCTAATCCTATCATCAGCTTGTTGAAGCGGGGACCTCCATGCTGGAAGTAATGAGCTCTTGGCTTCCTCGAACTGGTCCCCCACCCTTGGATACTTTCCACATCCTTTTCATCCCTAGCGCCTCACACTCAGAGAGGAGCATTATTACCCTCACTTCCTCCTCTCAACCCACATTTGGAAAGTGTACATGTAACTGAAAATGTAGATTTGAAATTCACTTAAATAATTTTCATCTAACGGCAGTTATAGATGTAATAAGTAAATAATTTGATATTTTACCACCTAGAGCTTCTCAGTGAACATGCTTACTCAGAATAAAGCAGGGGTTGTTTGCAATGACCCTCCCTCCTGCATGAACAAGAGATGAATAAATCACTGTTAAAAAAATAATTACAACACATAACCTGGAGTCGTTTTCATGGTGTGCTTGTGTAGGCAGCCATGAGTAGCATCGCGGTTTACTTGTATAGGCAGCCTGGAGTAGTTTCATGGTATACTTCTGTAGGCAGCCAGGAGTAGTTTTGCGGTATACTTGTATAGGCAGCCAGGAGTAGGTTTGAGGTATACTTGTGTAGGCAGACAGAAGTAGTTTCACTGTATCCTTGTACAGGCAGCCAGGAGTATTTTCGTGGCATACTTCTATAGGCAGCCAGGAGTCGTTTCGTGGTATACTTCTATAGGCAGCCAGGAGTCGTTTCATGGTATACTTGTATAGGCAGCCTGAAGTAGTTTCGTGGTATACTTGTATAGGCAGTCTGGAGTAGTTTTGTGGTATACTTGTATAGGCAGCCTGGAGTAGTTTCATGGTATACTTGTATAGGCAGCCTGGAGTAGTTTCATAGTATACTTGTATAGGCAGTCTGGAGTAGTTTCATGGTATACTTGTATAGGCAGCCTGGAGTAGTTTCATGGTATACTTATATAGGCAGCCAGGAGTAGTTTCATGGTATACTTGTATAGGCAGCCAGGAGTAGTTTCATGGTATACTTGTATAGGCAGCCAGGAGTAGTTTTGTGGTATAGTTGTATAGGCAGCCAGGAGTAGTTTTGTGGTATACTTGTATAGGCAGCCAGGAGTAGTTTTGTGGTATACTTCTGTAGGCAGCCAGGAGTAGTTTCGCAGTATACTTGTATAGGCAGCCAGGAATAGTTTCATCCCTAGTACCATCCCTCAGAGGGAGGACTTGAGGTCCAACTCCACTACTAATGTGGTTCTTCCCACATTTCCCGCAATCTCAGAGGCAGAGCTTGATAGGCTGGCGACCAAAGTGAAATCCGGATCTCCTACCGACCCGCTCAGACCCGCGCAGTTTAGGGAGTCAGCTGCACTATGTCTTCCCCCTGTGCGCCAACTCATTAATCTCTCGTTCTCCTCAGGGACAGTGACAACGAAGTGGAAACAAGCCTGCGTCACTCCTATCCTGAAGAAACCCGCGCTGAACCCTCTCTTATTGGAGAACTACCGTCCGATCTCTCTTCTCCCTTGGGCCGCGAAGGTTCTGGAGGCTCATGCCAATGGAATTCTGACCAAACATCTCCAGATTGCTAATATTCTGGACCCCTCTCAGTATGGATTTCGGGCAGGTCATAGCACCGAGACTGCTCTCCTTGCTATGACGGAACATCTGCGCTCTGTGCTTTACTCTGGTCAGACTGCGGCACTGGTGTTACTAGACCTCAGTGCCGCATTCGACACGGTCTCACACGAGATACTGCTACGACGTCTGGGAGAGGCGGGGGTCTGTGGTCTTGCACTTGAATGGCTCCGGTCATTTCTAACAGGCCACTCATTTCGGGTCGCGACTCCTCCATTTGAGTCTAAACCCTATTTCATCGAGCAGGGAGTACCGCAGGGGTCGGCACTTAGCCCCACATTATTCAATCTGTACGTTCAGCCGCTGGCTGCGGTCGCCAAGCAGTGGGGCCTGACTATGGTTTCGTATGCTGACGATACGCAGCTGGCGGTTGCACTCAGTGGGGACTCCGACTCTGAGGCCTCTCGGTTTAGGGAGGGTCTGACAGCAGTGGCTGGCTGGATGACGGCGAACTGCTTGCAGCCCAACGCTAAGAAAACTGAGGTTCTTGTTATTGGTAAGCACAGCAACCTCTGGGGCGATCAGTGGTGGCCTCCAGAGCTGGGTCTAACCCCCATTCCGGTATCTGAGGTTAAAAATCTAGGTGTCTGGTTAGACCCTGCCCTCAGTTTCTGCGGACACACCAAAAAAGTTGCTGCTACATGCTTTGGTATTCTGCGTGGGCTCAGACCAATCCTAAAATTCTTCGACGCCCCTACCAGGCAGTTGATAATCCAGGCCACCATACTCTCGCGGCTTGATTATGCGAGTTCGCTTCTGTTGGGGGCCAATCAGACGGAAGTTAACCCGGATGCTGCACGTGCAGAATGCGGCGGCCAGGGCCCTGGTGGGTCTTCCTAGATTCTGTTCAGCGAAGGAAACTATCCAGAAACTCCATTGGCTGCCCATGGCTCACAGGATTGAGTTTAAGACCCTATGTCTTTTCCTTCAAGATTCTTAAACTGTCTTCTCCCCAGATCCTAGAACACCTTCTTACTCCCTATGTCCCCTCTCGTTCTTTGAGGTCATTGGGTCAAAATTTGGCTACAGTTCCACGGTTCAAACGCTGCAGAGCAGGAGGGCGCTCCTTCCGCTTTCGTGCGGCCAAGCTCTGGAACTCTCTACCAGCTCACATCCGTGCCCTAGATGACCTGCTTATGTTCAGGAGGGCTATTAAAACCTATCTTTTCCCTCCTGGACCTTAATGGACTGTTCCACTGCTACTTCTCTTCTTTTTGTTATGTATGCTATGTTGTTTCTGCCAGTCAAAGCGCCGGGACGCCCCTTAGCTGGGGCAGCTGTGCGCTATACAAGTTATTATAACATAACATAACATAACATATACTTGTATAGGCAGCTATGAGTCGTTTCATGGTATACTTCTACAGGCAGCCAGGAGTAGTTTTGTGGTATACTTGTATAGGCAGTCTGGAGTAGTTTCATGGTATACTTGTATTTATTTATTTTTACATTTGTATGGCGCGCAGCTACCCAACAAGGGTTTCCCGGCGCCAATGGCAGACTGAAGCGATTGAGGAAAGGTGATCACATGACAAGGAGTTTATTTCTGGAAGAGCCAGGTCTTCAGGTGGTCTCTAAAACTGACATAACTGTCTTCTTTGCAGATGTGGAGAGGTAGTTTGTTCCAGGGAGTGGGCCCTAGGACAGAGAAGGATCTTCCTCCCATTCTCGCGAGTTTGAACCTCGGGGTCGTAAAATTTACCGAATATTTAGAGCGCAATCCTCTTGCCGGAATGTAGGGGGTTGCCAGGGCTTGTAGATATTTAGGAGCGGTGCCGGATTTGATCTTAAACATATAGCTCAGGGCTTTGAACCTGATGCGGCTCTCTACCCTGAGCCAATGTAGGTCTTTCAGATGTTTTCACACACTGGAGGTTTTTGGAATGTATAGGCAGCCTGGAGTAGTTTTGTGGTATAGTTGTATAGGCAGCCAGGAATAGTTTTATGGTATACTTGTATAGGCAGCCAGGAGTAGTTTCATGGTATACTTGTATAGGCAGCCAGGAGTAGTTTCACGGTATACTTGTATAGGCAGCCAGGAGTAGTTTCATGGTATACTTGTATAGGCAGCCAGGAGTAGTTTCACGGTATACTTGTATAGGCAGCCAGGAGTAGTTTTGTGGTATAGTTGTATAGGCAGCCAGGAGTAATTTTGTGGTATACTTGTATAGGCAGCCTGGAGTAGTTTCATGGTATACTTGTATAGGCAGCCTGGAGTAGTTTCATGGTATACTTGTATAGGCAACCTGGAGTAGTTTTGTGGTATAGTTGTATAGGCAGCCTGGAGTCGTTTTGTGGTATAGTTGTATAGGCAGCCAGGAGTAGTTTTGTGGTGTACTTGTATAGGCAGCCAGGAGTAGTTTCATGGTATACTTGTATAGGCAGCCAGGAGTAGTTTCATGGTATACTTGTATAGGCAGCCAGGAGTAGTTTTGTGGTATAGTTGTATAGGCAGCCAGGAGTAGTTTTGTGGTATACTTGTACAGGCAGCCAGGAGTAGTTTCATGGTATACTTGTATAGGCAGCCAGGAGTAGTTTTGTGGTATACTTGTATAGGCAGCCTGGAGTAGTTTCATGGTATACTTCTGTAGGCAGCGAGGAGTCGTTTTGTGGTATACTTGTTTAGACAGCCAGGAGTCGTTTTGTGGTATACTTGTGCAGGCTGTTGCAATTATTTTGAAATTGTACTGCGTCTCTGCGATTTTGAGTGAGTTATATGCATCTATATTGATGCCAATGAAAAGCAAATATAAATAGCCAGAATTGAGATGAGCACTCGTGCAGAATCATGCAGACAACCACACACATACTACCTCGAGGCCAACTAAAATGCAAGTAATATGTAATGCACATTCTTTTACTCCATGCAGTCCATTGCGTACAGTGTCCATGCGGCACTATTTACGCCTATCGTGACCAGACGTATTTTACACTTCAGGTGCCATCAGCTAGTTCTAGTTTTGGCAGGCTATATGACCAGCCAGAAATTGATCTTGCTTTGAGTAAAAATGTCCACTTTTTTTCAAGTGGTATATTTTATTGAAATAATGAGTTGATGTGTTAATGTGCTTACTGGACTTTAAAGCTTTAATTTCAACTGCAGTGGTGGGAGGTATTACAGCCATGGGATAAGCAAAGAATTATGGGATATCAATGACTCAATGGATACATTTTGAGACTAGAATCTATTAGCTGATGGGAGAAAAAAACAAAATGTCAGTCAGCTATTAGGCACCAAGGAAGCTGAACACCCTACTGATTGAAATCCACCGAACACCTTCTCACCTACACGTCATAAAGCGACTTAAGACCCTACTCTTCGAAACATTGGTCAAAAGTTACTGCATGGCTTTGAAATGAAGGCGACTGTAATCCATGCTCTTACTTCCCCCAGCCTGCTACCCCCAGCCCCTTTCTTAAGCCCTCTCCTCTCCCATACCTCCTGCTGTTATCCAACATAGCCTCCTTCTCCTATTCCCACACACTGTATTACTTCTTAATCATCATTCACTCTCCATGGCTCACCCCCTCCTCCACGTTGTATCACTTACTTCACTGAACAGCACCCTGCTGCTTTTAGCTTGGTTCCCACTTTATATCCGCAAACGTACATTGAATTCTGAGTATGAAATATTTCTTGCACTATTTATTCCACACTTCAGTAATGTCTCTGATGTCAATAATATTTTCTTCTCTCAAGAATCCCCCACTCCCTTTCATTTCCTCTCTCTTTCCTTATCAATGTCTACCAAGCTCCCACCTGCTTCAAAATAATTGTTTTCAGTCTGCTGTAGGTGGGCATACATTGTGCTTGAGTCATTGCTCATCAATTCATATGTTTATGCACACACCTGGTTGAACAAATACCTGCATTTCACTCGTCCCAGCAGTGACAATTAAGCATTTCATTATGGCTACAAGTGGCCCCAACTCATGTGTGACACCTTCAGCCAATGCTGGCTTTACTGCCAAAGCATGTTGAATTCTGGGACTTGAAGTTTTTCTTATTACAGGGTTAGATCAGGCTTCAAAATCTCAGTGTGTGAGATGCTGCTGGTTAAAGAGACATTAAAGCTGAGAGCATCAGACCCAATTGGCGCCTCTGTTTCAGCCTTCCATGTTTCAGAGAATGACTTCCTTAACTTGTGTACCAAAGCTACCTTCTACTCAAGCAGCAGGAGAAAATTCAGTTTGGGGTGGGTGCGACGTGAATACTCCTCATTATTATATAAATTATCACTGTTGAATTTCCAACTAGTTCTAGCAAAGCTAGAATACAAGTTCCCTTGCAAATTTGATGCAACTCTACAAAGAATGACCGACACTGTCAAAATTAGGAACACCACAGATTCATTTTATTTCCCACTCAGAGATTCTGGCTGGGTGAAACTCTGGAAAAAATGAGGAGTTACCATGGAAATTGTACCTGGAATTACCACTCCTCATCTGTCAGGGTAATCAGATTTTCCTCTCTGATCCCTTATTTCTGCACCCATTAAATTACCAGTATCCTTGGTATTGGTGCCAGGGTGTGCAATTACCACTCCATATCCGAGGTACTAGTAATGGGGCCAGTAATGGTGTCTCAGGCTTTAGATAACTTGTCAGCATGCCAGTTTGTTTAGTTTTATAAATGGCTGCGCTAATGGAAAACGCTGTGTGCGAAGAGCTGCTATTTGAAGTTTTTTTAAGCGAGGGCCCGCCATCCCCTGGATGCATTGCTCGGGCCTGCAGTGGTCCAGGTCCCCCCCACTCTGAAGCAACCCCTCTTGGGTAATGTGTGCTCGGCAGGGACATATTTCATCATGCCCAATGGAGCAGGCTGCTCTTTGCCCTCCGAGCCCTGACATGTATTTGAGGAGCGAGCCCCTCCGTATCCAAGGAGCAGTTCAAACACAGATGCTGCCCGAGTCAAGGAGTTTGGGGCCTAAAACGTCCAGACAAATATTGATCCGCCATTGAGCGGGGAGAGCAGCCCTTCAGCCGCACAAAGGAGCACCGGGGCGGCGGGAGAGCACCAGAAGGCAGGAATGCGAGCAGCCGAGGGCCTCTTGTTTGCTGATCACAGGCAGCTTGACATGCGGCTAATCCCTCCTTAGAAGGTGCTCAGCGCGTCGGCGTTTACAGATTTCTAATTAAAAGTGTTTACAGATGAGCGCTCAGCTTAAGCGCCGTTGATTAGAACGGACTTCGCTCCGCGCGTTTCCAGTCTCAATGTTAGCAAACCTCTGTGCAAAGAAGGTCCCGGGTTTCTATCCTGGAAAAGTGAGATGCTTCTCTTGGTACTGGGATGGTTTGACATTTCGCCTACAGCCCCCTTTCAGATATTGCAAGTACCCTTTAAGAATAATTTACACACACATTATTTGAGCTAGGCATCTAGGAATGCAACCAAACGTAAATGTAGTGTTTTAGCAAACATGGACAAGAGTTTACTGTTACTTCTCTTGATTTATTGGAGCTCCTAAGAGGAATACTTTCCTTTTTAGTTACATTTCGAAAATTCTTTTTTTTAATGTACAGCTCATATGGGTTCTTGTTGCAATTTATGATCGAAGCACTTTTGTTACCCTGTTCTAAAGGGAAGCCAGAATTCTTCGCTGAAGCATAAATTAATTTAGTTAAACATGTCGTATAAGATTGATCGATTGGCTCACTGACCATATCATCGATGGTAGATTTAAAGCATTGATGTAAACTAAGGAAACCATACTGTGATATCTTACAGGTCGCTTGCATGGATGTTCTAGCTGCAGGTGAAACACCATTGTGCACTTTAGGCACCCCTTACCTCTAGCAGTTGGGCCATTTTTGAAGCCATTAGCTGCAAAATCTCCCTCCCTTGTGCCTTCATGTGTCAGTCCCAACATTGGCCCACCTCAACACCCCTCATGGTTAAATTAATTCATGGCAAGAAATATATAACAGATCGGATCAGGGCTCGAGTCAAGGGTAGACACGGATAGACGCCATCTACCCACTATTTTCAGAGCTGGCCACTTACAGCGGAGTGCCACTTTTCTTTCCTACTTCTCCCCGAATTCACAGAAATGTGCTGAACTCGCCCGGTCTAATTTTCAGACACCGGGATACTTTCAGCAGTGCCCTGCACCTTTTCTGCTTTTGTTTTGAGCCACAACATGCAGGCGGGGAAGAGACGTATCAGATTCCAGTTGGGCCCATAACAAAGACCAAATTTAAGGGTCCATTAGGCCTCTTCATGTTGGAGTATCCTGGCTTAGAGCTATCTGGAGAATCAAACCTAGATGCAGTAGAGGTGAAAAAAGGCTCACAGCTTGTTACCACTTCACAGGTGCTTAAGAGAGGCATGTTTTGACTTTGTTCAGTCAGTCTCTTTATATAAGAGATAAGCATACATAGTAAAATTCTCAGATGTGTTGGTTGCCCAAGTATTCCCACAAATAACAATTTAAAAAACATTATTTTGTATAATTTCTTTTATAGCACTTTAGCACTATTCATCCCAATGCTTAGTGTCAGAGCACTTAACATCACACATACAGATTTGACAATAAATCATATGTGTGTACATCAATATAAAAGATGTGTTACATAAGACTGTGAGGGTTTCAAGGTTTTGGAGCTACATGTCCTTCATACCTCACTGTGCTTTATTAGAAGGATTACAATTTATGAACTGCAAGTAACTAATGTAGTAACCTACTTACTCATTTACATAAAATAAAAATCTGTCTGTGTGCTACAGAATGTGCTTTGCAGGAGACATAATAACCCTCTATGTTACTTTGATTCAAAACTAAAACTAGGGAAAACACTGATCTCCCAGCAAATACATTATCCTTCAGAGTTATCTTAGCATTATTCCCTGAGATTTAGCGGGCAAACAATGATCTTTGCAACAGGTGCCGTAACCCCATAAGATATTTTAAGCTACGGACATTGCAACCAATTAAGCAGAACAGATTTACTGCCACGTGTCTCCTTGTTGCCGATTTATTTGTGGCAGGTTTAAAAAAAAAGTATAAATTGAGGCCCAGATTTTGCGTCGAGGTTGGTCAATATTTTGGCACAACCCAGATGCAACATCTAATTCGTTAAATATTGTAATGTGCTTTAATGTTCTCATGATAGACCTTCTAGACTTATGCGAGGTCTTGAGATCTGATGTCACTTGCTGGGAGGTCATGCGTTCTGATGCCACTTCCTGTGATGTCACATGTGATTTCACGCACTGTGACACACCCCCATGATGTCACACGCAGTGATGACACTTCCTGTAATGTCACACATGGCGATGTCACTTCCTGTGATGTCACATGCTGGGATGTCACACTTATTCTGCTTAACTTGGTAAGTCCCCCCACTTCCTTTTTTATGACTTGAGCCCTGGATAGGATATTTTGTAAGCTAGGAAAACCCAGAACAAGGTGCCATCATGTAAGTCAAAGGTGGGTACATTTGAGTCCAGGCCCAATTGAAGTAGTTGTATTTCCATATAATGACAGTGGATGCATGTTGCCAGACTGTGGCATTTCATTCTTGATAGGTTCCCAAGCTAGTGCCAGATACTAATGCCTTCTGTTGGCTCCTGGCTTTATTTTCGTAAGATTGGGAGTGCCCTCAACTTCGCTTTCTTTCTTGTCGTGCCAAGCTATTAAGATATTCAGTGATCCTGCAAGCCAATGGTTCCTTGAAAAGCCTTGATAATATGTAATCCAATGCTATCTTTTTCATGATATGCTATCGAAGTATGGATTTTTGAAAGGTCATCTGATGTAAAGACGAGGCAAGCGTCCTTATGCCAATGTGGTGTGTCCTTGCTGCTTTGTAAGATGTACTTTGCTGAACCCTAGTAACTCATGTGATGCCTTTCTTCTGTAATGGCACACCACAATCATGAATTTGTGGTGTGTCTCCGTTATCTTTGGTTTACCATTGACTTATTCCTAACAAAAGAACTTTGTTCTAACCACATATGTGTATTATCAGGATTTGATCCTTCCTAGGAACCTATAAAGTTAAACGCAGTAGATTATCTAGTATCACGCTCCCTGTTCAAGTGCCATATCTCCATTCATGGGATTATGGCTTGCAATATCTCTAAGCTTAGTATTTAAACTACAGTGGAAGCCATTTATATTACTCAATTTCAATAAAGCATGTGGCTTCCGTTATAAATCGAGCACTTAATCCATCAGACAAATAGCTGGATTAAACTGCCACTTTCATTAGCAGCCCCTTTTGCTTTCATTAAAATGACTGTGCTACAAAAGATTCCTCACTTGTATATAAATGTACTCCTACCACTGTATAACTGATTTTTCAGTACCCTGAGAACATTGTTGACCAAATCGATAAACAGAGGGTAAACAGCCCAGAGTCGGCTGAGAGAATATGACACTCCCATATGAGCACCCTTAAGCAGACTGGGAGCTCTACTATTTAATAGCGCAGTGTCATTTTTTAAGATATCGTTATCGCTCTGACCATAGGTCTCTTACACCAGAAAGGGAGCAAACTGACTTACATCTACCACATGGGTTGGCAAGACCACAGAGAGCGTTGAAAATGGTGGGCACCATATGTTGGGCATGGTGGACCCGATTCCGCAAGACAGATGGGTTTTTTATCTATTCACTGGTGTTATGACTAACTCACAACCAACTTCTTCTACTTACTACCAAAAGTTTTTTTACTGGTGCTGTTGGTTTTTCAACTCTGCGAGTGCACTGAGGCCTGCTAACAAAACTTCGATGTCAGTGTTGTAACCCCGTACAAAATGTATGTTACATTAGTTACTCCCACTTGGCATAAATTAACTTACTAATAAGACCCTAATATATAGTTCCCAAAGGTACCCAGGGCCTGTACGTTACCTGTCCGCCCTGATAGTGTTACCCTGAGTATGACACAGTGCAACATGGTTCCCAGCCTGCCACTGCAGACTGGAAAGGCAGTGTTACACTGCCAGTTTGACTTTGACATTGTAACTTATGACAAAGCCCCTGCATCCATTAACAATATATGTAATTCTCCCCTTAGGAATGCCTATTAATCCCTAAGGATGGGAGCTATAAAATATGAAGTAGGACATGTAGTGTTATGTAGCTTAAAAGTAAAAAAAAAAACAAATTGTTGTTTTTATTGCGGGCAGCCCGGTGGTCCATTTGGCTAGTACAGGGTTACATGCTGACCCTTCAGCTGTGCTAACGTCTGATTGGGACCACCAAAATTAGCACTTCAAGGTATCAAATGAATTGTGGCATTAAACCCAACCCGATGCCCAAGTTGAATTTAATGTGACTCTGTTACCCAGTTTTCTAGGGGCCAACTACAGTTGCTGGCCACCAGAAAGCCTTCTGCCCTAGAACATTGGCCTTCTGCAGAAGGGGGTGTTACCTGCCACTTGCAGGAACCACACAGGCTGTTGTCCCAACAGGCGAACTTCAAGGGAGAAGCCACCTTTGATGGGCAAATGGCAACCACACTTGGCAAGGGCTGCCTCTTTGTTTAGGTAGATGGGCTGTCAGCGAGACCAGAGAGGGGAAACTAGTGGCCAAACAAGTTGTTCCGTGGATATGTCGCTCATAAGTAGTCACATCTCTAGGGTGGGCCACCAAGCTGCCCTCATCTGAGGCAGGGTTCAGACTTCATGAAAGTAGGCATAATAGTGCACACTTGGATTGCTAGATACAACACATAGCCAGAAGGCATCTTAGGGTGGAAAGGATCCCGATAGTTGATTGGCTAGCAACCACATCACCACTCAGGGCACTTTCTGGGGATAAATATGGCACCCCAGCACCTTGGACCTCAGATCACAACTGGACTGGAGAGAGGACCAAAGAAGGACTGCCCTGCTGACCCCTGGACCTGTCAAAAGAGGCTGCACCAGCTACTCCTTGGGCTAGCAAAAAGAAGACTGTGGATCCTGGCTACTGGAAACCTCATAAAGAAACAATGTATTCAAAAGAGGGTCTTAGGGGAAGAATTTTTAAAGACCTAGTGGTATCAAACCCCCACTACCTATATATCACAACAAAAGAAATACCACTGGTCTAATAGTGCGTGAACATATGGATAAAAAACATGTCTGTGGTGGATCTAGTTGTGTTGCAAGAAACCATGAAATGAATCCCACCAGCCCACCCAATGGCAGAGCTTCATCATCTGGGATTTGTAAAGACGGTGGTCTAGATACAGGCAACTCACTTGTTGTGATCGTGTGTTGCCTTAGTCATAAACCACCAGTGATGGATCGTACCATCCAGTGTGTGTATAGTGGTGGGCTACTGGTTTTGCAGTGAAAAATCAGTGTGAAAAAAAGGGGAGAAGTGATCTTAAAATTGGCTACCATGATATTAAAAAGAAATTTATTAGGAGAAAATCATGGTGTCAAAAGTAAAAACAGGTGCAAACAGTTTGAAATAATAACTGTTATGAGTTGGACAGAAAGAGGTCGACCTCTTTTTGTCCAACTGATAACAGTTATTATTTCAAACTGTTTGCACCTGTTTTTACTTTTGACACCATGATTTTCTCCTAATAAATTTCTTTTTAATATCATGGTAGCCAATTTTAAGATCACTTTTCCCCTTTTTTTCACACTGATTTTTCACTGCAAAACTGGTAGTCCACCACTATACACACTGTATGATACAATCCATCACTGGTGGTTTATGACTAAGGCAACACACAATCACAACAAGTGAGTTGCCTGTATCTAGACCACCGTCTTTACAAATCCCAGATGATGAAGCTCTGCCATTGGGTGGGCTGATGGGATTAATTTCATGGTTTCTTGCAACACAACTAGATCCACCACAGACATGTTTTTTATCCATATGTTCACGCACTAATAGACCAGTGGTATTTCTTTTGTTGTACTGGAAACCTCATGCCAGAACCATCATCCCACAAAGGTGAACTGCAAGAGTTAGTTAACTGATCCACTGTGCCAGCTCCAGGACCATAGAAGCTGAAGTCCCCACACTGACTGGTCAGAAGCCACTCCTAGGAAATCACAGTTGACCGCCGCTGTCCTCCCTAGAAGACCACCACTCTCCACTCAAAAGTTGTGCCAGAGTCTGCCAGACCTGGGAGAGCCGTCAGAGTGCAGGTTGGTCACAGCCAAGGAACACTAGCCCTCACCAAAAGATACTGCTATGAGCCAGTAGCCCCACAGTTTTCAGGATTTTGCCAGCTTAAAAAACACTTTGAGAGACTCCGATCCCTGTGGCCTAAGTCGCCCCAATACACCTGGTGACCAATAAATAACCCCAGGAAGGCCCCCATCGACCACGCATTATCCAGAGCATCTTCTCAGCATCCTGTATTCTCAGCATCAGGACCACTCCATTGAAGTCTATAGTGGTCTTTGCATAAAATGTGGAAGTGAATTTGAAACACTTTGGTGACTAGGTAACTGTCCAAATGTTCCTTACTGGCCCTCCTGACCTTCTCCTTGTCGAAACTGGTCGTGCAACCCGGGCCAAAGTAGTCGAACACAACTCTCTAACATTTAAAACAAGTTTTCAAACGTTAGTGTTCCCAATGCTTGTTTGTACTTGGGACTAAAAAGCTGAGATTTACATTATCTACATCTCTGGAACCCTCTGGTGGATTTGGGTTATTTTGGTGTCTAAAAATTCATACAAATATCATCCATTATTATAAATTGGACTCCGATTTCCTTTGTGTTGCTTGGCTTTCTTATTCTGTTGTTTGGCATGTCTTAGGGCAGGATGTACAAACATTAGAAATACCGATTTTCTAATCACAATTTTCTCTGAATCGCAGTTAGGAAAGCGATATACCTAATGTATAGTATTCTTTTTTTGAGTTTCATTAGCAATTCCTAGTTGGTCAGAAATAGACTTACCTCATGCATATTAATGAGGTAGGTCCCAATTTGCGACCCATTAGGAATCGGAGCCATCACAGGGATGGTGGCATGCTTAGGTCAGCAGACCACCATGTCTGTGATTGCTTTTTAATAAAGCAATAATATTTTCTTTTTAAGTGTAGACCATTTTCCTTTTAAAAAAACTGGAAGCAAAAAGAAAAAAGAAAGTTTGCAGTTTCACTTTTAAGATTATGGACCACTGCAAGCTCTTAAAAAATATTTTTTTAAACATTGTCAAAGGGAAAAAAGTTTCCAGGAGACCCCTTCTACTTTGCAGATGGGTTACCACCAA
Source organism: Lissotriton helveticus (assembly GCF_964261635.1). Lineage (NCBI taxonomy): Eukaryota > Metazoa > Chordata > Amphibia > Caudata > Salamandridae > Lissotriton > Lissotriton helveticus. The sequence goes on from NC_136058.1 coordinate 217,983,226, forward strand.
TTTTAAACTGATGGTAAAGTATTACTGTTTTGCAACTGGACTTTGGTAGCAAAACATTAATTAATACCATTCTGATTACGTATTTGGAACTGACGCCCCTTACAAATACAGAATTAGTATTGGTAACAAATGCAAATTGTGATTCCGTAACAAGGTACTGAATCGTAATTTGCCTTTTGTACATTGTAAAAAGTTTTTTTGTAGTCGCAAGATGGGTGATTCTGCTAATAACTCCAACTTTGCAGGGTGCAGTACAAGTGTTTAGGTCTGGCATTAGCCAAGACCTTTTCGTTTTACTTATATTGTAGGTACACTTATGTATGAGGGGCTTTCAGCCAGTCCTCTTCATCCTTTGGTCTGATGTGGTGTCATTCACATCTGTCCTCTGCCCACTGCAGCTTACGGCATTGGCTCGGCCAACTTCAGCCATTGGCTAACTTCACTGTGAGTTACAGCAATCTGTCCTTTCACAAGGAGCACATCCCTACACAAAATAGTTCCCTTAAGTGCCAGGGGCAAGTGTGGAAATATGTCAATTTTGATGCTGCCAGTTGCCTGCAGCTGCGAGACTTAGCATAAATATGTGACCTGTTGGTTTTTATCTAATGAAATCCGATGTGGCAGAAATATCTGCAAGGCAACGCATTGTGCTGCAGATATCAAATAAATCTAATATGTACACAGAGTTCATCTCCGAGTGTTTCAAGACTTGTTTAATGAATACTATCAGTATGCCCTGCTCATTTTTATAGACAACCATAGAATAAGTGCAATATATAGAATCGACTCTGCACAAATCGAACTTCAAAGAGTAGAAAAAAACTTTAAAGACTAAACACTTTTGCTATGGGAGGAGATGATTTGCAAGTTTCTTCAGTTCTAATTTTTTTAATAAATGAAAAGAGATATAGGTTGAGATATACTGTTTTGCAAGGTCGGAAATAGGAAGGGAGCAAGAATGGAAATCATCTTGATTTCCTCATCACCTCTGTGCTGCCCTTAACTAAAAACTCCACTGCCCTGAATTAATGTTAAAATAAAGGATTGAAGAAATTCGAAAACACATTAAATCCAATGCCAAAATTACTTCCACATGTGTCATCTGGTTGACTGTCATTCAACCTTCACCCCAAATAGGCTTTGCGAACACCCTTGTAAACATCAAAGCAACAATTGTAGACTTCCACCCTTACCTCCTCTGTCATGAAGACACGCAAAGGTTAGCCCATTCTAAACAACAAGAACTACTCCATCACCCAGAACCCTCCTACCCTCAGTGAAAACTCACAAAATACCTGCCCGATAACACAAAATTCAGTCTTGATCACTCACCTCTTCCTTGAAATGAACCCTAGGAGACAAACTCTAACACCCTGACCGCGCCATCATGGCTAACAAAGTGGCTCTAATCATGCTAATTTGGCCCCAGACCTCTCTGGAACGCATAAAATGCCACCGACCAGGCAGTGGATGATGATTAAGGCAACAGCAAACAAACCACAAAATGGAACCATGCCTCAGTTCAGATGCAGAAGTGATTAACACGTTGTAGGATCCTGCAGAATTTGGATTGCACCAGCAAAATTCAAAGGTTTTGTGGTTCACAAGATTCGTGAAATTGTGCAGTTTTTTTCTACTGGATACTAAGCCACTTCGCTTTCTGTTGCCACTTGTGATTTTTAAAAACATGGTATATTGTCATGTTCAATTGTGGGATACTGTAACGTGAAAGTTCTCAAATGTCACAACATTTTGCCTAGCAAGTCTTTAATGGGCAATCCATCAAAAATCATAATAAGCCCTAAGTGGCAGAATGACATTCAAGCAAAAGCATTATCTAGGCATAAAAAGATGTTTAGGCATGGTATCCAAGCAACGTTTGAAAACAATACCCCCAACAGATTTTTTTGTTGGACTGACCCTTTGCACATTGTGCTCCCTTCCCATCGGATGTACCTCTCTAGAATGCTGAGAAGAGGAGGACACCTGTTTTCCACATGGTACAGCCATGCATCTGTTTTGTGTATGTCCGACCTATAGCTGCCATACCGTTTACCAACATTTCAAAAACACTTGATTCACATATTCCTATCCTGGGTGGTCCTTAAATACTTTTGCAACAATTCACTGCCTTACTTAAAATGTAGCTTTGCAATGCATCTGTTATTAGAAACACATTGAAGACACATTAATTCGTCTTTATAAAAATAGAACCCCTCCCCTCTTCCCCCCCCCCATGCACATTGCGTGATTATGTTAACGGGTGAAACTGTCAAACGTGCAGCAAATCAACACGTTGTGTATCTAACACAATATTAAGGGAATTCCTCTCCAGCTTTATCGTTTCTCTACATTGTCGACCACTGAAGAGTGAGTCAGATGCTTTAAATGTGTGTTATTAGTTACTAGTTTCTTTCTCTCTTGTTGTCTTTACTGATCTTTTTAAGTTAATTTTTGCATAGATGTAAGGCAGGGATTCTTACTTTTCAATAGAGTTTATTACATCATTGATTTGGGGGTTTTAGCTTTACAAAAGAAACATCTGTAGTTGTCTTTTCTTCAGAAATAGCTATTGGCATGCAGGTGAATCAATACATCCTTATATTCGCCTCTTTTCTAATTCTAGGGCAGTCTGTCGTTTCCCTCTTTTACACATACCAGGAATTCACAAAGGGATTAATTGCATGTGGAAATACATTTACTACTGCAGATAACTCCACCATAGCTGCAGAGAAATCCACAGCATGGGAAGTGGGCGTTCTCGTGTATGTTTTGCCTTTGAAGTTCAGGTCGCCCACAAACAATTACTTTTGTGGACATTCCTAGAATCTTCTTTGATCCCTTTTCAGCCTAGACAAAGGCAAATTTTACTCCCACCAAGGACTGGAGGAATGTCCCTTTCTGGATGGGAAGGTGAATGGATCACCACCAGGTATGCTTAGGGTGTAGAGGAAGAGCCTACATAATAGGGAAAAGGATTTCGCGGTGGAAAAAACCCCAAAAAACTTTCCTTTACACAGGAGTCTCCATTTCTCCGTGCAGATTTCTGCGGTATGTCAAACTCCCTGTAGAATACGAGCCTGCAGGAATAGTCATATAACATTACTAGTTGTATGCCTGGAAACCTACACCTAGTTTCCTGGCGTACTACTAGGAATGCTGGTAAATACTCAAAAAAAATGCAAAAAAATATATTTTGATAGAGCTCTAAATACCTGCATTTACTTTCAACATGGTCTTGGTGCCTAGGACATATTTGTGTAAGAGGTAGCTTATTTTAAAGGAAAAGGGAAGAGGGAAGAGGTGTGGCGCCGCGGCCAGGGCGACTGACTCTGGAATCTGGGGATCACGGTTCGATCCCCGGCACTGGCGGCAGATTAGCCCAGCACCATGTGACTCTGGGCAATAGCTTGCTTAATCTTCCCAACGGCCCCCAGCGCCTAGAGACCCTAACAGGTGATTGTGCGCTTTACAAATGTGGATATTTATTTATTTAAAAGATTACAGAAAAGTACAACCTGTTGAAACAAGATAATACAGTTGGACAGTCCAGATAATCAAATGGAAACTTTCTCTATGAATAACATGCTTTTTCTATAGCCCTTCATAGCGCACTTTCACTATATCCAAATGTAAATAATATATATTACTATTACACAATTTACAGCCTTCAGAAGGACGACGGTGTAAATTTGTCTTGCACAGATTCGAACTCGTGATTTTAATATCACGGTGGCAAACATATACCCACTGAGCCATACTTACAACTAGCTGCAGTAAAGAATGTTATCAGTGACACTGATCATGTCATGAGTGATGTAATTTGTGAGGTCACAGGCAGTCCATTGCTGAATGCGTAAGTAATAGTTAGCTCAGGTAACTATAACTGCTGAATTCTCCTGGCTTTGTACAAGAGAATTATGAGCCTATCTATAATGTGCCTGTAACATTTCTTTTTTATATATAGTATATAGTACCTTCACTCCAATTTAATAACTGGCTCTCATACATAGCCGCCAAGATAGCCCCTTATAAAAAAAACTCAAACAATAGAAAATCACCCACTGCTCCATGGTTTTCGGAAACCCTTATAGCTAAGAAACAAGAGTGCAGGCAACAGGAGAGACGCTGGAGGCAAAGAAATTCCACTAGAGAACTCTTTCGAGTAGTCTCTAAACTGTCTGGACCTCCAAAAAAACCCACAACTGAGCACTCACAAGACTTTTGCAACTCCTTAGCGCAACATTTTTTGAAGAAAGTGGATCAAATATATGTCATTTTTTACACTAAAGCACGCTCAGATAGATGTATTCTAGCTAATGTGTGCCCTCCTAATGCAGCGACTTTTTCTTAATTTAACACAATTACTAATGATAAAATCATAACTCTTATTCAGCAGGCCAAATCAGTTTCTCCCCACGACCCTTTCCCTCCCAATATGTTCAAGCAAGCCCCTGTGACTCTGGCTCCCAGTCTTAGCACCATCTTTAATTCCATGTTCATTCGGGGAGTATTTTCCACCAATTGGAAAAGGTCATCTATTTTGCCTCTACTGAAGAAACCCAACCTCGATCCCACCGAACTGAATACTTATAGATCTATTTCTCGTGTTCCTCTACCTGCAAAACTGGTGGAAAAAGTGATGAACAAACAGCTAACTCATTACCTGCTTAACAACAACTGTCTAGACGAAACGCGATTTCGTTTTAGGGCAGAACACAGTACAGAATCCACCCTAATTAAAGCCACAGATGAAATCAGAACAGTTTTGGATACTAGGGGCGCTGCTGCTCTGATTCTGCTTGACTTGTCGGTGGCTTCCGAAGTGGCCAATCACAATTTGCTACTTAAGCGTCGGAATTCTATCGGCATCTCCGACAAGGCTCTCAAACTGGCCTCTTCCTTTCTATCCTGAAGAATACAATCAGTAGCTTTGGGCAGCTACGATTCTCCTTCCTTTGCCCTTCCATGTGGGGTCCCACAGGGCTCGTCCTTGAGCTCCACTCTTTTTAATATTTACCTATCTGAATTGGCAACACTTATTCTATCTTTCGGATTGGGATTGACATCATATGCAGACGATATACAAATTGTCTTGTCTGTTTCCAAAAATACTCTGCCACTGATGCAAAATTTTAAGGATAGCATGCTGGCAGTCAGTTCATGGATGAGCTGTCATTGTCTTAGACTAAATTCAGATAAAACTGAATTAGTAATTTTTGGCAATTTCTTGCTGGTCTGGTCACAGAGTTGGTGGCCTGATGATCTAGGGACAGTACCCACCCCAGTCGCCAATGCAAAAAACCTTGGCATAATTCTTGATAACAAACTGAAATTTGAGGCACAGGTTAAAGCTGTCTCCTCATCAAGCTTTTTTCTTCTTAAGTTAATCAAAAAAATATCACCTTTTATCCTTGTGGACAGTAAGAAAATGGTGATTACTTCACTGATTCTTGCCAAACTAGACTATTGTAATGGGTTCTACCTTGGCATGCCTGAGAAACAACGTAATAAGCTGCAAATGGATGAGAATGTGGCCACTAGGCTCTTGCTGGGAATTCCCAAGTTTCACTCAGTCAAAAAACATCAGCAAAAACTGCACTGGCTCCCAGTTAAGAACTGTATCATTTTAAGGTCCTCTGCATTACCTATAGGGCACTTCATGACACTGGTCCTAAGTTTCTGAGATGCCTGCTATACTGGTATGACCCTAAGAGATAACTTGGCTCAGATGGAGATAAATTGATAGCAAATCCTAGATTTTTGAAAAACAGCTGGGTCGACAGAAACTGTAGGGTGGCAGCCACTTAACATTGGAATGATCTTCCCTTCTTTATTAGAACGCTAGTCCTGGAGGTAGGGTCCCAAAGGGTACTCCCTCCTCAGCTATGCACAGTTGTCCCATCAATAATTAAATTGCAAATGTTGCGGAGATATTCTCAATGATTTCTTAGAAGATGTCATGAGTGATGTAATATGTGGGGTAATTTGCAGTCCATAACAAGGGAGTAAGTTATAGTTACCTAAGGGCACAAGTTATAGTTACTTGAGATTATTATCACTGGTGAATTTTAGTGGTTTTGTATGTTTTAAACAGCATGTTTTAACTGACATCTTAACCTAACTATAATTTAATTGTACCCTTTGCTTTTATCAGTGATTTCCTATGGTTTTGTTTAATGTAAAGAAATATGTTTTACCTTATGAAAAGCCAACCCACCCAGTGAGGGGTTGGCTGCGGGGTGTGGCTTTTGAGTAACCAACCTTATGCCACATACTACCTTCTACAACACCAAAATATAAAAAGTGAGCCTATTGACTTATCAGTGTACATGAAGCAGATCTATCATCAATAATTGTAAACAAATGTAGGTTTCAAAAATTCTCAGAAATCAATGTTTATTATTATTAGTTTAAAAAATGAATAAAGTTTTATTTGCATATTTTTACATAGTTTCTATTATTTTTTGTGAGTGAAACATGTGAAAGTAAATAGTCAGAGAAATTGTTTTTTTTAAACACGACTCTGAGTCTTTTGTTTAACATTTTTAAGCCAAAAAAATACATTCCTAAAAACACCAAAAGATAGCCTTTCGTCTTTTTTATACATCTTCAGGCTACATAAAACACAGACATAGAACCACCTCCTAGAAAGTGCTCCCAGCTTTAGAACGAAAGTTCCAACCTGGAAAGTGCTTTTCAAAAATATATTAAGTTCTTCCGCAGTCATGGATTCAATGACCCAAGAGACTTATAGTTTTTTTTTTATGTCGGGTCTGCCGAACTTCCTGCAGTCCCCCATAGCATTAAAAAAAATGGTGGTGCCTCTTTCTCCTCTAGGGACATCACCAAAAACAGAAACAGGGCAATATGGTGCACTCTTTGAAGCAGCAGTAAATAATAAATGAACGGCTACGGCCCCTTATTTATTATTCATCTTTTGCCTTTTTTCCTATTTTTCTGGGTGTCCCGGTCCCAATTGAGAAACCCACTGATTTTTTCTTTCGTAGGGAGCCACCGGGAAAGCGAGGTGGCTCCCCTGGGCACACCGGTTACCTGCTCCAGCTGGACCTGCCATCATCTGTTTTTATAATGTGAGGTCCCATGGTGCCTACTCTGGACACCACACAACTGATCACTGGGTTGCGGGGGAAGACCCAGGGCCCCCGCTGGCTCTCCTGCTTGCACCTATCCAGGGTGCAGAAGGAACTGGCATTGCTTCTGTCCTGAGAGAGCAGTTTTCTTTTACCCCATCAGACAATTTGCTTTATTTCCCTGCCCAACAGCATGAACAGGGAAATCTTTTGTGTTCCCACCTGGCGGGAGCAGCTTTGTGCTCCTGCCGGATTAGAGCCCATTACTCTTTCCCTGCCTGTGTACTTAACAGAGAAAAAGACTGTACCCAGGGGGTTTCCCCGGGACACCATCCCTGAGCCAGCCCCAGGAATGGGATTCTAGGGCCATTGCATGGCACTGTGGGGTGGGCACATGGCCCTGATCTCCATTTGGTGAGTATGGTCCCAGGGGATGGGGTCCCCGAGATCTTTTCAGACTCGGGGAGGGAGCCCTCTTCCCCTTAATTAAAATGACTGCCTCAGGGGACGTGGGCCCCTTTCCCCTAAATTATATATGCAGCCCTCCCCAGGGGGTGTTTTTTTAATCATGTGGGCTTTTTTTATTGACTTTCACCATGGATTAGTGGATCCTGCACAACTTTGTGGCAATATTTAAAAAGAAATGTTGTTGGCCCAGATGAGGTACCTCTGGGACCCCACCACCAGGCCTAATGGGTCAGGGTATTCCTATGCAGCCCCTGTATGGTTTTCTCTTTACTCTTTTCCTAAGAGTCACGGCTAAATGCCTAGTCCTAAGGTGGTGGTGGTAACATCCTCAGCAGTGGCAGCTGGGGCAGGGAGACACAGGTGGTGCTGTGCAGAGGGGGGGGCGACCTACCTGGTGGGGTCAAGGGTCGCTCAGCCTGGGACGACTCCTGGTGGCCGACTGCACTGGGGGCAGCCCCGACACCCACCGACCGCACACGCAACCTGGGGATCATCCTCGACTCAACGCTCTCAATGACCAAGCAAGTCTACGGTGTCTCCTCCTCCTGCTTCAACACCCTCTGCATGCCCCGCAAGATCTACAGATGGATCCCGACAGATACAAGAAAGACAGTCACCCAGGCCCTCGCTAGCAGCAGACACGACTACCGGAACGCCCTCTACGCAGGCGCCCCGACCAAGCTCATCAAACGACTACAAGGCATCCAAAATGCCTCAGCACAACGGATCCTCGATGTACCACGCCACAGCCACATCGCCCCCCACCTCAGAAACCTACACGTGTTCCCCGTCAACAAGAGGATATCTTTCAAGCTCCTCACCCATGCACACAAGGCACTCCACAAGACCGGCCCAGCCTACCTCAACAGACGGCTCTCCTTCTACATCCCCAACCGCCAGCTCCGTTCCGCCGACCTCTCACTTGCCACCGTCCCGCGCATCCGAAGAACAACCACTGGTGGGAGATCCTTCTCCCACCTCGCTGCCAAGAAATGGAACACCCTCCCACTGAGCCTACGACAGACCCAAGACCTGCTGACCTTCAGGAGGATACTCAAGACGTGGCTGTTCAATCAGTAGCGCCCCCCCGTACCCCCCAGCGCCTTGAGACCCTCGCAGGTATGTGGTGTGCTTTACAAATGATTATTTGATTGATTGATTGACATCCTTGTTTATGTGGTGGTGGCAACCAATCAAATCTCACCATGACATCTGTCAGCCCGCTGATCATCCGCAGCATGAAATCTACAATGCTACTTACTGAATGGATTTGTACCAAAATCCAAAAAGCACTCTTTCTGGACCAAGATCTAGTTTTCTGCTAAATGTTGTGCAAATCTGTATAGCGGTTTCAGCATTATCAGTGTCTAAAGTTCCTCTCGTAAAATGAATGGGGAAAATGTACCCCCTACCCCCTTTTTCTCAGCCCCTGCTTGAGTGATCACCCTGAAATTTTCCATGCACAAACTAGGCAAAAAGTAACACGTTTTTGGAACATTTTGTTAAGATTCGTCAAATGGTGTTAAAGTTATCAGCTACACACAAAAAAGGCATGTCCTAACTATAACTATGGCACCACTGGGAAATAAGTCAAACAATCAGGGGTTTGTAATGCGCAGCTACTTACCTGTGAGGCGCTGTGTGTGTATGAGCTATACAGACTGCAATCTATTACAAGTTTATGTAGCAACCACTCACTACCAGTGCAGAAGAATCCTGTATAACCAGAAATAGACTTTTACAATGTGAAATGTAATTCTTACTAAAGCATTTCATAACAAAAAATCGCTCTGATTTCAGTTTGTTGTTAGGAATCAATTCCCAGTAGTACGATTAAAAAACTGTTAGGAGGGCATCCATACAATTCCAGGAAATATTTCAGCATTCATATTGCAAGAACAAGAGCTTCCAGTGCGATTTGTCACCAGGGGAAGTTGTTACCGTAAAGCTTGTAGGCGCACCGCAAGGTCAAATCGAATGACGCATAAAGAGCACCCTGGCAGTACGCACTGGCCATCTGCGGCTTCTTTAAAGTCGGACAAGTTTCTGAAATGTGCCCCGTGGAAGCTGATTGCGACTTTTGGTCAGGAAGGCGTCTTCAAAGTAGCAGCTGCAACACCTGCTGTGGTCAGCAGGGTTTATGGAGTTCGCGCACTCTTTGTCCACAAAGGAGAGATTAAAAGAAAATGCCATTCATGTACAAGAAATATGATAAAGATGGTTTGGTGTGAAAAAGAAGAAAATAATCCCCGAATCAACGCGGCATTCTTGTTTCATGTTGGTTAGGCTGCAACATTGCACAACCTTGTGACTAAGTCTCTCAGAAACGTTATGCAGTCATCTGCAGGCTCGCGCTCCGAGTGTGCAAGCCAGAAAGGCAAATGTGTAGCATTCCGATACAGCGTTTACAGCTGCCTAGAATTAGCGCCGGGGAATGTTGAGATGCTGCTCCGCGAGGCGTGTCATCCCATCAGTCATAGCGGCCGGCGGTGAGCGCGCGATGCTGGCCCCCCGCCACAGGGCACGGAAGCTGGCGGCCTCGCGGCCTCCCGCCTCCGGCTGCGGGCGCATCTATCATACAACAGGTGCAGCCGCAGGCAGCCGCGAGAGGCGTTGATAACATGACGTGATACTGTAGATGGGCGCCCTGTCAGGGCTGCGGAACAATTGTTGTTATTCAGCTGTCTTCAGGCACTGGGGAAAATGACTGTGATAAATGTGTTTTTTGTACCTAATGCAGCAGATCTGCTTGGATGAAAAGCATTGCTTGTGTAGGGGACATGAGGGTTGGAGAAAGGCTGTACTTTAGGGGTGGGAGGAGAGATAGGACTGGGAGGTGAGCAATGCTCTGTGGACACAGAAAGTTGATGGTGGCGAAAGAGTGCATTTGCTTTGAAGGGGATGGTGGTGGGAAGAGGGAATGGAGAGATAGGCAAGGCAAGCAGATGAGAAGGAAACAGAAGGGAAAGGACGAGGAGAAGAGAAGAGGGGGTAAAGGAAAAAGGAGAAGAGATTATAAAACAAGGGAAGAGACGAAAAGAAGAGAAGGGAACTAGAGTAATAACCAGGGCACAAGTCCTAAAAAAAGAAGTGGGGGGACGCTGACGTCATGACGGGAAGTGACGTCACGAAAGGTGGCTAGCACCATCAGACTAATTGCCTCCCCTCGCTCACCACTTAGCAAATGGAGCCACACATTCACTCTTTGGCCTCTCTGGGGTGAGATCTCGCCCCAGAGAGGCCAAAGAGTGAATGTGTGGTACAAAAGGGGGTGGTGATGGATGGACGGAGCATCCGAACCAATCAAACACTCACACCCAGTCAAAAGATCTGGATTAAATCCATCACCGTTCTTTAGCCCACTCTGCCACCCCAGTTCAGACATGGCTATATGCAAATCAGTCTGACCCTATGAATGTGTGGCTCCATTTGCTCCAGTTATCGAGCTCCCAGTAAAATAAGTGGCAGGACGCCGTCCACCCGAGTGGTACCCCGACTCGAGCCCTGGTAACAACACAGCATGGAAACGTTGGACCTATGGTCAATATGGGCTTCTCAGGCTTTAGAAGCGTAGAATCCGTATTCACGCTGTGTTTGACCACCTTTTCTGCGCACTTTGCATGTTCCCCACCAGGCTGCCTTACACAGCCTGGTGAGGAACATACCCAAACCCCCCCAGTCCCCACCTGAGCGCCGATCCTTAGCCCTCAGACCAAACACAATGCTGCATTGCAGCGTTGTGATTGGCTATGGTGAGCCTGGTTGCGTCCTGGTTCCGGGACTTTTTGGCGAATCAGAGGAGAGACTTGGCCGGGGAAGCGGTTAGTGGTATATTTTTTTACATGTTGTCCTCCTCACCTTCCATTTGCCACTTCCTTGCCTCTCCACCCTAATTCCCTGCCAGCCGCTACTGCTCCATTGTCCAATTTGTATTTGTGATCTTGACTCTCAGATAAGGCCCTTGGCAGAAGACCTTAGGAGTCTGCCTAGCTATGGCAATGACTATGGCAATGACCATATGCGATCATTTGTACCTAGGAATCAGTTTTAAAGAGACTCTGGTCACCCTAATGAAGCTCTGACTCAGCACTGGGTGTTCTTGAATTCTAGTCGCCAAGTTAAGTAGCATTTAGAAATAGGAAGGGGTTGTTAGGGTACATTAAGCGGTAGTAAAGGGTGTTTACTGTTCAAGGAAGGGTTGAGTTAAGGGCTAATAAGGGGTTTTTAAGGTTCAAGATGGGTAGCCTTAATATCAGTAAAGGGTTTGTAGGGTTTAGGGAAGGATAGCATTAAGAAGTTTGTAGGGTTCAGGTAAAAGTAGCGTTAAGCAGTTTTCAGGGTTCAGGGAAGATTAGCGTTTAGGGGTAGTAAGGAGATTTTATGATAAGGTAAAGTAGCCTTAAGGGGTGTAAGGGATTCTTAGGGTACAGAGAAGGATACTGTTAAGGGTAGTAAGGGATTTTTAGGGTTTAGGAATGGTATCATTAAAGGGTAGTAAGCAGTTTTCAGGGATTAAGGTGGGTTGCATTAAAGGGTTTTAACAGGTTTTCCGAGTACATTTAAGGTCAGCATTAAAGGGTAGTAATGATTGTTTAAACTTCAAGGATGAGAAGCTTTAAGGGGTAGTAAGGGTTTTATGGTTGGCGGCGTTAAGGGATGGTTAGGGTTTTTTAGGTTGGCGGATGGGCAACATTAAAGGGCAGTGATGGTTCTTCAGGGTTCAGACATACCTATTGTTAAGGGGTAGTAAGGGCTTTAGGGTTCAAGGAAGGGTTGCCAAGGATTCTCTTGCCCCATCCCATAATTGTACTTAGGATGCAAATATTCCCATTGGACCAGAAACCCAATGTGCAAATGCATTATATTATTGTATTTCTCTATAGACATTTTTTTCCCCATGAAGAAACGCATTCCCTATACCCCATATCCCCAATTTTGCCTTCTCATGATGGATGTGTTATTAAAAACCTTCGCTGGAATAAAACGAACTGTTTCCAGGGTGAGAAAGTGTCAGATAGAAGTTCGAGAAATGCCTCAAACTCGAGGATTTGTGAGTATTCACAAACTTATTTTTAAAACGTATTTTCTTTTTTGAGATCGATACAAAATATTCCGACATATAGGTCATAAACGTTGCATGTACAGAGCACATGAAGGCAGTTCAAGTTACATGTCTACTGAATACACACTCAGGTTTGCAGCATAATATATCTTAGACAATTGCAGTGAAGCCACATGCACTCCGTGGGTCAGCAGATCCACAGCTCACCTTACCAGGCGGGTTGGGGGTCACTGAGTACTCATTCCCGCTATAACCACTCTGGGGCATGGGCACGGCCAACATCACACCTGAACCCCCGATACCAGGCCCCTCCAGCAGATTCCCTGCATACCATGAGCAGCATCGGAGTCTATACCACCACCCCGAAACCGCTCCACTCATCGCCTAGCCCCCCCCGCCCCCAGCCCTATAGGTCTAACAAACGTACAAGACAAACCACGTTTGGGTCTGGTTACTCCCTACACCTTACTTGGGGGGGTCACTACTTAATCTAAGCACTCATGGTGGGTAATTAATAGAAAAACCAGTTTAGCCTGGCAGGTATCCTTTTTAGGTCAAGCCTAGCGGCAGCGCGCATGCACTGCTCGCTCTACGAGACAAGCTGTAGTAGGGTATGCTGTGGAAGCCTCGTCCACTCTCCACCCATATTTGTCATTGTCCTTCTTAAATTCTGGCTTCTGATTAGTAAATAGGCTTTTTAGTCCCTCCTTGGTACCGCCTTGTCTCCATTTGTTACCGCCCATAAGGACTGGGCCTTTTACTGGTCATGCTACACGGTTTGCTTTATCATGGCTAAGAGCACTAGTTTGTTTATTTTTTTTTTTGCAGCGCGGTCCGCTTTCCCTTTAGCGGACGCGCTTAGTTATTTAAGTAATTTGATGATTTCTTCTGCGTGAGGGACACAGGCAGGCTAGAGCCAGGCACGTCACACGAGGCTTGGTTCTGTTGTGGTGAAAGGCAGGCACTTTTACCTAAACAAGCATATCCAATGCAGTCGGTCTCGCATTTACACAAGTTTGAGCTATTGACATTGCAAATAACAATGCCTTTTATGTTTGTTTTCATTTTTAAAACATAAATAAAAGGCATTGTCATTTACAATGCCAATAGCTTAAACTCGCATAAATACAAGACCTATTGCTTTGTAAATGCTTGTTTGTTTTGCTGTGAGGCATACATGCAGTCATTTATAGCAGCACATTAATTAATGTCCGTATGACCTTGAGGATCTGGCCCTTAGAAACTGATTATGCCACAACGCTGTATTTTGGACCTTCAAATGAAATTTCATCAAAGGATTGAGAGACTACCTAGTCTGCTCATAAAGGGCAAGGGGATAGTCGCTCAGATTAAAAACAAGCATTGACTAAGCCAATATGTCTCAGCTTGATAGAGTGGCACAAACTTCAGAGCAGGCAAAACATGACAGAAATAGTGGAAGCTTTCTTCAGACACTAAACATGTGCAACATAGATTGCAGCTGTGCATCAAGCCCTCAGCTGCATATTTGATGTGTAAGATATGGAGCATATGCATCAGTAATATAGCAAACTGTTGTTTTATTGCATGTTTCTATAGACTACAAAATGTTATGACACATTTTCACCTTTGGTATCATAGAATGTATTGTGAACCGCATAAGAAAAGTAATAAAAGATATTCAAACAAAAAAAAAATAGATTGCAGCTGTGCATACGTTCTTACATTCAAACACACAGATATAACGCGTTATATGGCCTAATATTACGTTGTTGTGCCATATACTTTCAAACAGAGTATGTATGTTTAAAAGGGAGAGCTAGAGGAACAAGGGGGCTCGGCATTCTGGAGACACACAGAGAGGGATGACTTTGATGCCATCGCTTACCTTTCAAAGGTATGTTTGGCATAAGAACAGTATATGTTCTATGTCCTGCCCCTCGAAGTTTATTTATGCTGCAAGAGTGCCAAATGAAAGCTTTTTATTTATTGCTAAGCTTTAATTATGATAGGATCATAGTGCCATGTTTAATCCAAAATGGACTGAAACATGATGCACAGTGACACAATTTTTAAGAGACACAAAATATGAAGCATATTATAACTTTCTTCCCCACAGCCTAATTCAGCCTATCGATGAAACTGTTTCCTCCCATAAAACTAAAACGTGTTTACACATTTTATAATGAATCTTTTATTTTGTTTAATCTGTCTGTTGTCCATATTCTGATTACTAAACCACAGTAAAACAACAAAATGTATCCACTGTTTTGTTTCTGCAACTGAGTGGTATTGCAACTCAGGATAATAGGCTGTCATAATCCCATTCACCAAGAAGGTGCCCACAGTGATCCCGCAAATTGCAGATCAATTTCCCTGCTAGGTGCAGCTGGAAAATATACAGGAAATTCAAATTCGGTGATCCACTGAACTGGGCTGAAGATAACTGGATCTTGTCCAATCTCCAAGCAGGCTTCCTTAAGAGATTGGGGCTAATATACCAAGCCATTACGCTATATCACATATATTTGGAATATACGTTGACAAAGAAAGCTCCTTTATTTATGATCTTCATCAATTTAAAATCAGCATTCGATATGGTGGACATACCTTCACTCCAAGACACGTTAAGAGGCCAGGGCATTCTGGGAAAATTCATATCCGCCCTCCTAAACATATATCAGGAGATCATTGCCGGGGTAAGTTATAGAACGAGAGATGAGTGCCCGCCAGAGATAACTATTGATCAAAATGTGCAACCAGGTTCTGGGCTCTCCCCCTGCTTTTTAGACTTTTAATTAATGATATAGGCAAAAGTCTTATTAATTTGCATATAGATGTGCCTAAATTAGGCAATGTTTTTCATTGTGTCCCAGACAGAATGGTGAATGCACATCCTACTCCATGTGTTTGAAAGCTACTACTCCAATAAAAAATGGCCATTAACACCAAAAAACTAAATTTGTTATTACATTTGCCAATAAAGCTAAAATCATCTTTCAGAATATACAGAGTGAACCTGTTAATAGTGAGAAACTTTGAGTACTTGGACAAATGATTTAATGGGCAAATCAACTGTCCAAACATGCGAAGCTAATGAACTAAAGTTTAGACACAATTATCCATTTCGCAAACAGTTTTGGCCGCAGATCACTAGGGTCAGTCTCTGAACTTCTAAAGCCAAACCATTAACAGTTGCCTCCTATGGAGGAGATATATGGGTGACAGAGGATGGTTATACATCTACAAGTAGGTGAGTATAAATTCTTGTGGCAGATATTGCCCCTGGGCCCGGGTACTCCAATGGTGGCTTTCCAAGCTTAGTTGGGCCTTTATGGCATAGAATTCCTCTCTTCCATCGAGCTTATTCTATACTACATCAGGCTGTGGACCAACAAGAGCCTGACCAGCAGAAATCCTTAATGTACTTGCATGCGAAGACTTAGTACAACGGCAATAGCTGAATTATGTAGCCACCCACCCCAAACAAAATATGATCGTCTAACTTCTGGGTCAATCCAAGTGGAATGTCTGTTCTTAGTATAAAGATCACTGAAAGGCATTATTTGGACTATACTAGAACCCAGTGGGCACAGAAGGCTGGACACCTTCAGAAGCATTTCCTTGCCTTAAATTCTTCCACTATCTATTAACTGTACTTAAGTACTTTATTTCTGGAGGAAAATAATCTCTCCAACTGAAACATAGGCTTGTAGCCTTGCTGGTAATGGCTTGTACTAACAGATGGTTAAATAACTCTAGCAGCTCTGATCATCTACATATAAGCTTGGCGGTCCAGTGACGGAGGAAAGACGGTTTATCCTTCGGCCATTATTCCTAATGAACAACATTATGAAATGTAGTGAGGCTCAGTCTCTTTGCCTGTGTTCAGTCTCAGAGTTTTTGTTCCAGAAGGTGGCTCTTTACATCTTCCAACTATGGATATTGACTAGACTTAGTAGCAACTAGCAACCCCTAAATTGGCATACACACCAGACTTTTCAGATTATGCTGGACTCAACGTGAAATCTGTGTGAAATGCCTGTTTATCTTGCATTTTCAGAAGAAATGTTTAATGTTCTGCACCATTTTCCACCACTTGTTTTGGGTTCTTCCTTCTTTTGAACATGGAGATCGACCAGACTGCACACCCACTTTTAAATTGTAGCTTAATATGTGGTCCAAGGACAGCTGTGGATTCGTGAGGCCTACCCAGGCGATCTACCACTGCTTTTTAAAATTAAATGACATTAAAATTAATAGAGTATATAGAAATACAGAAGCAACATTAAAACATGTAAACCTTTTTCTATATTTGATATTTCAATATGTTTATATTTATTTGCTATATACTTGTTTCTATATTTTTGTGTATTGTTTTGATGTTTACAACATAGAAATTGTTTAGGAAGAGGCAGGAGTTGCTCAGCTTCCAATTCTGAGTCAGTGGGGGTCCACTGATTCCAGCAGGGATTTCGTAGAGGTCCATAGAAGGCAGAAGGTTAAGAGCCACTGCAGTAGAGTCTGTACAGATTAAACAAAATCCTGGAGTCCATCCTCATTAGGTAAGCCTGGGCAGTGCATGCGCTGCTTTGCGAGCCATGCTGTCTTGGAGTATGTACTCGAAGCCCCGCCCACTCTCCACCCATATTTGTCACTGGTTTGGGTCATTATCCTTCATAAATGCTGACTTCTGATTCGTTATCAGGCTTGTTAGTCTCTCCTTAGTACCGCCTTGCGTTCATTTGTAACCTGACATGAGGACTGGCCCTTTTACTTCGGTTGTTACACGGTATGTCTTCTTTAGCCTGTAAGCACTATTTTCTGGGGCCAAGGGATACAGAAGGGGGCAACTCAGCGATGCTTTCAAGCATTTGGAATGCAATAGGTTTCGCATTTGCGAGAGTTTACGCAATTGTAAATAATAATGCCTTTTATTTATGTTTTAAAAACCAAAACATAAAATACAGGCATTGTTATTTACAATGCCAATAGGTCAAACTAGCGTAAATGCGAGACCTATTGTATTGCAGATGCTTGTTTTTAACTTGTTCACTTTTTCTTTTATATTTGAATTATCGAATGTTTAAAATTTTGCATAATCTGCACTATTTGTATGACCTTCGGGTCGAAACAAATACAAATAAATAAGCAATAATACATGTTGGTGTAAAGATCAGCAATAATATAGTTCGTAAAGAGCAGTTTCTACCTCTGTCTGCGTCTTCCGTTTATCTTTCTATATACATATTTTCTCCCACTCTAGTTAACAGAACAGATAATTACTCACTGTAGTAATCCCCATGCCATAAATGCATCCGTTTACACAAGCTTGAAACAGGCTCGACAGAGCAAAAATTGCAAGATAGCAAAAATAAAGAAGTCCAAGCAAGCTTGGTAAGGTGTTTACTCTATCAGACATGAAAGTTTGTGTTTGTGTTGCTAGGTTAGGCTGTTTAGCCCCTCAGTGACAGTGCATCAGTGACAGCCCACTATGGTGCACTGTCCTCAGGATTTAATGGGCTGTCTCCACTTCGGTGTCAGCTACCAGAGATTAATACTTGCTCAAGATTACATTAGGTACCCCTGGTAGGGACACGAAGCTACAAGTGTTACAACACAGTAAAGCCTATTGCTCTCTCCTAGTCATGTCGCCCCTGATCCTTCTGGCCGGACAGTGTCAGGTCTTGGACAGGGTGACCTGTCATGGACACAGGTCACTGTCTCTGGCTGACATTGTGGCTTCACCGGAGGGCAAGAATATAGTTTACAAATTCTGAGTCTGACACTGCTATTTTTAAACTGTTCCTTGTGAGTGTCTGTTTTTCGATGTATTCTTAGAAAGAGTCCGCATTTTTTATCGCTACTAACCCTTTAAATTTAGTCACAAAACTTAGTTACAATCAATCTATTTTCTGAATCTTTTACTGGGCTTTTAAAATCAAATAAAACATTCCTCCCACCGAGACAGGTTCATTGCTACAGACGCACTCGAACACAGTAAATAGGCATAAACTGTGTTTCGACTTCTCCCGCGTGCATTTCTTCGTTCACGCTGGTGTGTGGTGAAACAGCGCTAAATGCAGACGCTTGTTTTATTTCTGTCCTAAACCGTACATGCTCCCCAAAGAAAGTTTTCTTAGCTTTCCTTCTTGTTATATTGGTTTAAATTGGGAAATGCCCAGATTCATCGGTTAACTAGTTTATTGGGGTGATTTATTCACATTTATGTTTGGAAACATTGGGGCATATTATCAAGGACCGGTGTTAAAATTATCGCTGTTTTATCGGCAGTTTCCTGCCGATAAAACGGCGATAATGGGATTGATAATACGCCCTTGTTAATTCCCATAGAAGCCCATGTTAACACAAGAACATGGGCTTCTATGGGAATTAATAAGGGCATATTATCAAGCCCATTATCGTCGTTTTATCGGCAGTTTCCTACCGATAAAACGGCGATAATTTTAACATCGGTCCTTGATATTATGCCCCCGGTATCTTCTATTAGAACCGCCTGCAAGAAGGCTCAAATAGTTTAGTGCTCGCTGCTGACATCTGCTACGATATGAACAACGTAAATTTAAATGACCCCTAAGCCAACTCTGTAGCACGTAAGGCTAAAAAGTGTTGTTTGAGATGCTACATGAAAAACATTTATTATTGTCACTTCATATGAGATTACAAACAATTTTACTGTAACCAGTTATATTTTGTCAATCAAACCATAAGGTAAAGATGTTCAGAGGTACCACTGTAGTCATTATAAGCAGTCAGTCATCACTTGGTACACAATAGGTTTATAATATTTTACAAGAAAATTAAGCACTTCAAACGGAACAACATTTTAACATCCAAGAATATGTTTGAAAAATCAACAGACATGTGAAAGTAAAAATATGGTTTCAATTCATGAGGCGCACTGACCAATGAGTTCAAGAGAAGCTCTGATATTATATACAAAATTAATATTTGAAAGTGGAATAAGGCTGAGTCGCAGCAGCAATGATGGCCTGGGCGGAGTCGTGTGGACACCACTGCAAAGATGGGCAGAAAAGAAGTTTCTGAATGTCGTAGCAGGAAGCAGTGATTGTGTTATAATTGCTTGCTGAGATGCATGCCTAAGAAACCCAAGAAAATAAATTAAAAGAAGAACCACTCAGAAGAATCTAAACCACAATTCACTGTCATAACCACATTGGAACAACATCGCTGGAATTCTTATCACCAATGGGCTGAGCGTTGTTAGCACAGCGCTAGGTTGGCGATAAGTTCTAGAGATAGGCGGCGATAAAAAAACCCAAGCTAAGCGCGGTCAGCAATAATTATCGCTGCCTCTTGTTAATATGCCCCATGGTACACCAGTATATTACTTATGAACCACATGATCATCAATGAAAGAAAAACTATTGCTTCGTAAGGGTGTGGTTCAGGCTGATCAAGATTTAGGGGGCATAAACTCACTTAAGAGACTGAATGTAGTCCAAAAATAAGACCCCCTCAGAGGGCTGAAGTGAGATGTGTTTTTGTAAAATCTGTCTATGTAGTCCTTTTGGATGTATCACTAGGGTAACAGGGCTCAGTGTCAGAGGGCTGTCGCTCTCCATAACCCTGCCCCCTCATCCACATAAGCTGCCACTAAAAATCTATGCATCTCTTTGTGTGCATCTGCACATGCTTCCATAATGAGATATTAGAGAACACATTACTTGAGAATACACGCAGAAAACAGAGATACACTCCTGTACCGCTAGCCAGTACTCCTGCTATTTGCCCCAGGGTGTAGCTTTTCATAGGCGGCCCTTGGAACTTGCTTGAGGTTCTTTCATAACCAACCTGGTGAATTCCTTTTTTTTGTTATAATGATTGAGCACCTTAAACCCATTTCCAAAAATCTTTAACACTACTTTTGAATGTTCCATTATTTATTAGGGTCAGCTACACACAGCTGGCATTCTGTATTTATGTGTTGGACAGTCTTGAGTTACTTTTTTTTACTATAGAAATGATAAGTGAAGCAAGCAGTACCTTGAGACCCTCCCGGGTGAGTAGCGCGCTCTACAAATGCCGTGATTGATTGATTGAGCAGGTGTTTCTCAATTATTTGCTTGATTTAGTATTTAAAGAAGACGGGATGGGGGTTTTGGAATTTGTATATCTCCCCTAGCTACGACGACATATAAACAGCCCTGCAGTCACTTCCGAGCACTTGAGTCAAGACCATGAGCTGTGGGGCTCACCTAAAACCATGAAAAGGGCTATCCGTAAATGATGTCACAACAGATCTTAATGCCATCAGCCAACGTCATGAAAAACCCCAACATACATTGTTGGTGACCGTCGATGATGCAGGGTAGCGTATAGAGAACTGTGCCTTTTCTCTTCATCAGATGGCCCCTTTGAAGTAGTCCTGGATTCTAGATGCAACGTAGTTACCAAATGTGAGTTTTCAGCATCTAGAAATTCCCAACATCGAGAATTTTTTTTTCCAATGTAGAAATTATCTAGGTTTAGATGTAGGTTTAGATGTAAATAATTTATTCCTCCTAGGTCTAGGTGTGGCAATAATTATTCAAGGAACTTAAAGATACAAAGCAGGTAGTGTCTGTCAATTTTCACTTCTCCTTGGGTCCCATGTGTGGATTCTTTACTAGTATTACCGAAAGAATATATATGGTTATTGCTGATAATAGTTATGCCTTGTGTTAAAATGACTGTGCTGATATCAACAACGTGAAGATTTCTCATCGTTTTGCCCACTTACAGTTAAGAGGATTGCCAGGCTCTTCTGGTCACGGTGTGGTATCTGAGGGAGAAAAGCGTGACATGGGTCCATCAGACAAGACACAACCAGAACTAATGTGACTCAATAGAACGTAGTTAGATTGAATGACTTAAAGTTTGGAAACAGGTCTTGTAACATCTGGATGCACTCCTTCATTTCATCTGGCTGCACGCTCAAGTTGGCTTCAGATCCTGAGTATCTGATTATGAAGCCTTGCAGAGCTGTCAGCTTAGGGAGTTGAGCTAAAAACCAGCAGGATGTGTTGTTGTTTCGCTGAGTCTACCTAGCAGGTGCAGACAGCGCTGTTGTCCCAAATGAGTTTGAACCCAGGTTCGTAAAAACACCTTTTGCCGGTAAAAATGTCATCGGCTTGGTTTACAAGCGTTTACTGTTGGTTCAAGCCAGTAATTTGCAGGCTGGATCGCGTTCAGAGAAACTACAGGTCTGCAAGGGTTTAACATGTTAGAGGCTTGCTGGCACAGTGGGAGCGGCTGTTCTCTTCGGCTTCTTGCCCTGAACTTAAATAATTGGTTGTATTTCAGAGAAAGTATTATTTTTGTGTGTGTTCAATTAGATTTAGGCGGGTAAGGTGATGGCCCACTGGATCACTTTGGGAGTGTGAGAATGTTCACCACAGTTACATAGGGGGCAAAGAGTCCAAATCACACCTGTTTAATTGGTTTACTAATGCTATGCTTTAGTGAGATGGACATCAACTCGTGTTTGTTCTGACTGTAAGTTTCTTTGTGAATTTGCAATTTTTTTTTACACAAATGTTGTGACTTGCTTTCTGTTGCATTTGTGAAACCGATGTGAATGGCTCTTGCAAGGTGTAGAATCTGCTTGAAGTTGGAACTTGGAATCTTGTTAAGAAAGCTAGTGATAGGAGCCGCCTTAGAAGTAGATCTACATCACCAGAGTTCAACTTGTACTCCTCTGGTGCCTTCAATAATGACAGGCCACGAAGAATAGCATTTCTATTAGTTAGAGCAAACGATTTTAGAGCAGGCACCACCTAAAGCTCTCTGTTGTTCCTATAAACTCTTGTAACACTATTATGATTGACCATAATTGCTGGTTAGTGATCCTCACCAAAAGTGTGAGGAGAGTTAACAACAGTTTAAAGCTTAGTGGAATATCACAGGGCATAGAAAGACCTAGGGCCTTTTATGAGTTTGACTACTTGAGTCTAAGACAAGAAGGGTGTTCGGACTGCCATAGGACCACTGCAGCCACCAGGGATCTGCCATCCCTGCCAGTCTTGCAGCAGTCTGAGGCCCCTAATATGCTGGTGGTGCTGCTGCAGCACTGCCAAGCAAATTAGGAGTTTCCTCACCGCCATAGTTTTCATGGCGGCGAGCCTGCCATGCAAAGTGTGGCGGTGAGCCTGCCATGCAAAGTGTGGCAGTAAGGAAACAAAGGGGACCCTACAAGGCCCCCTGTTGCCTCTGTACCAGGGGATACATGTAGGGGGGCACTTGGTGTGACCCCCGTATGCATGCACTCCCAGTCCTTGCAGGGCATGGACTTGACAGCCCATGGCCTGCAGGAACTGCCTTTAATTCTCCCATTGTGGTGCGTTTTTCATAGGCACCGTAGTGGGACCACCAAAGAACCGCCCACCAGAGACAAATAAAGTCATAATCTGGCGGTTTCTTATGGCTTTGGCGGCCTCGGAGCGTGGCGGCCCTGCTCCAAGTCTGCCAAAGTCATAATAAGGCCCATAGCATTTATTGCCCTCAGTCGGAATTTGAGATCTGAATCTTACTACACATGGCTCTGCAAACATTTTTACAACCGAGCTATTCAGATTTACATTCTGCGGAACTCAACATAAAACAGGGGTGGTTTTTAAATAACGTTGGACATGGATAAATTCACATCCTGTCATTGTGTGCATCCATTCCTCCACCTGTCAAGTACTGTTAAGTAACGTAAACGAGACACCTCAAACTGTAAAGAAAATCAAATCAAATAAACACTAATTTTGTCCACAAATAGGCAAAATATCAATCTTTTAATATAAAGTGAGTTTAAAGTAATAAATGTTGAATATTTATATATATATTTTGAATATAATATAAATTAAATATAATCCACTAATATTTGATACTACATGTAAATATATACTTATATTAACAAATGTAAACAATTAAACCATAAAAGGTTTTAACAGTTAAATACGAACAAATATATTACATAATGTAGACAATAAATAGATTATTAAAAATTGAAAAATCTAAAAACACAATATATGAAACCAATTCTAAGAATATTATATAAGCTATTCCCACTCTAGTGTATGGAACAGTAGGGAACGTGTTGGACTTCGGAGGGATTAGATTTACTATTCCTACTCTAGTCAGCACACAGTAGTGAAAGTGTTAGAGTTTGGATAAGTTAGTTGTACTATTCCTACTCCAGTCTAAGCAACAGTAGGGAAATCGTTAGATTTTGGAGGGGAGAAATGTATAACTCCCACTCCAGTCAGAGCAACAGTAGGAAATTGTTGAACTGCTTTGAGAGGCTCACTTTACTATCCCTACCACAGTTTAAGTAAGAGTAGGGCAAATACTTTACTTCAAAACCTTACATATACGACTAACCCAATGAATTTGGAAACAATATTAAACTCTTGATAAAAAACATATTAAGTAACATTAATTCTCTCTCTCTTTATATATAAATATATATATATACATATATATATATATGAATATATATATATTATATATATTATGTAAATCTGTGAATTTATGTAATGGATTAATTATTTTTAGCTTTTTCCACATATATATGTGTGTGTATATATTAAAAAGCTAAAAACAATTAATACATTATATAATTACTATTCAATATAAAA
This sequence comes from Lissotriton helveticus, assembly GCF_964261635.1. Taxonomy (NCBI): domain Eukaryota; kingdom Metazoa; phylum Chordata; class Amphibia; order Caudata; family Salamandridae; genus Lissotriton; species Lissotriton helveticus. The sequence continues at coordinate 218,007,477 of NC_136058.1, forward strand.
TTTACTTTCAATTTATATGTTATTTTTATTCAATTATTAATTAATTAATTAACTTCCCACTCTATACCCTACAAACCAAGCTGACCACACCTAAAATAGAACAAAAATAACTGATCCTTAACTTACATATTTATACTATTAATTAACAATTAAATATTAATTAATTAACTTCCCACCTTAGACCCCCTACAAACCTTGCATCCTACAACTAAAATAAAATGAAAAAGAATACTTTTCTATAATTTACATATTTAAAATTCAAATAACTAATTTAAAAATCATAATTAATAGTTAATTATTTATTACACAATTTGCTTCCTAAATAGTACCCCTACAAACCAGGCATCCGCAACTAAAATGTAAGTAAAATAAATCAGTATTCCATATTTTATGTAATGAAAAATCTATTAAATGTATTAACAATAAAGAAAGTGAACTAATTATTACTTAATTAACTTCCCACCATATGGACCCAACAACCAGCAAAGAGCACATAATGAAAATAAACCAGTATTACATAAATTACATAATATATATCAATAATATATTTAAATTAAATGTATTAAATAATTTTTAATTAATTATTACCCTAGTGCCCTACAAACTAAACAGCCCATTATGGCACTATAAATTACTATTAAAAATGTATGTAAAATTCTAAATCACTTAAAATTGCAAGCTATATTTTAAAAACAATTAATAACATGTACCTAAAAAATTATAACACAAATTAATGTATTAACTTAAACACATTAAAACAGTTACAAAACCAATATTTTTAATCACTATATTAGTAAAAATGATATTGAAAAAATCTGTGTTATTTACAATTATTTTACTTATCTATAATAACTATATTCTTGTCAACAAAGTTTTTGCATCATGATCTTTGTGTGTTACAATATTTCATCTCCGAAACTTCTGTCTCCCGATATTTTTAAACCATTGTTTTGCCCAAACACCGATGTTAGGAAGATCAGGTTGAGGATTAAGTGTTTCAATGGGTTGATTGCCTAACATGACAAATCACATTTGAGGGCATCAAAAAGTTAACCTTTGCTTTTTTATGCTTGAGTTGTCTGGGAGGTTAAAGTCACCCTGTAGTGTAATTTGTGCATCTTTGATAAATAAGATGGTGAGGATGTCTGAGAATTTGTTTATGAATACCTTGTTCTGAGGCAAGGATCTGTAAATGAGGAGAAAGGGAGTGGGAAGTAGTATGTGAGAAGTTCCATAAAGCTGAGAGTGACTTGCCTAGGGAGCATGACCAGGAGAATTCAAGAATCACAACAAGGCCTCCTTCTTCCTTTTTTATGTATGCATGTTGGTTGCCTAGGGCATATTTCCTACTTGGGTTAGGGAGACTGGGAGCAAATCACCCGTCAGTAGCATGGGTTTACATCCTGTGTGTACATTAGTTGGAACACAGTTGATAAAAAGGCTATGTTATCTGTTTACCAGTGATCTTACTAAGCCAAGTAAGGAATACTACCTCAGCAGGGAAGGCTCAGCAGGGAAGGTTCTTCTTTTTCCAAACTGGGGCACAATATAAGGGCATACAAGTAAGACTTTTACCTTGCACTGTAAAACCTGAGCCTGGATGGCTTTCTGTGGAATGTAATGGTTTATTTGCCCCTAAAGTGCATATAAACAAGTCTTTGATAAAAGTAGCCTCAATTGGCCTGGAACTGGATTTAAAGAAACAAACTTAAACATCCATAATTTGCTTGTCTTTATAGTAGAATTTCCTCCACTCATCAATTAATAAACAGGTAAACACATTTTTGTGGATTGTGAATGAATAATTCTCTTCAAGGACCTCAATAGTGTTTTTTAGGTTTATGATGCAATACGTCTTGTGAAGAATTTTTTTTTTTTTTTTTTTTTTTGGTGTCCTCATACATGCCACCAGTCAATTGATACTCTGATTTAGCGCTCTTCAAGCCACTGACACAACCTTCTGTTACGGCCCTTGTGGTTATGGATAGCCTTTGAAGATTGCCCAGAGGTAGGATTGTTACCCGTCCAACTTCCTCTCGTATTGGTTCTTGCTGCGTAGGAAGGACAGGACCACAGAACCTCTGGCATAATCATTGGACTATTGGGATTATTTTTCGCTCCAGGTTTTTAGCATCGACCATAATTTAGCAGATTTTTCACCGCCGCATAAAGTATCTAATTTACTCACCCCCATGATGTTTTTGAGACAGTCTGCAAACGTCGGAGAGAGTGCCGACTTCCAAGCTTTACAAATCTCTCTTCTAGCAATCACTATTACATAAAAAATAAATTGTGATATGTGATTATTGGCAGCATAATTCAGAATTAAACCAAAGAATACCAATCTGGGGGTACATATAATTGGAAAAGATAATACCTCCTCCAGAAATTTACACACTTGCCCCCAATAATTACTTATATTTGGGCAGTCTAAAAACATATGAATATCGTTTGCGTCCTGTGAATTACATCTGGGGCAAGAATACGAAGTTACTGACAACTTGGAAAGCTTAGCTGGAGTCCAATAAACTCTATACATTGTGTATAAATGATTTCTTCTTAAATTGGACGGTTTTATTGCTTTCTGAGATATCAAGAAGGAATCCGTCCACAACTTCTCCAAGTTCTCCAAGTTATCAGTAATCGAGACCGTACTAAGATCCCATAGCCTGGTAATTTCCAGCTCCAGATTATCTTTATAATCTAATAAAATTTTGTAGCACTTGGCAGTCTCTCCCTTCTTACCACTACAGTTACTAATGAATCTCAAAAACAGATTTTCATCATCAGTACCCCAATATTGGGTTCCCCACCAGGCGGAAAGTTGATAAAATTTAAATCTCGTAAGAGTGCCGCCAGTTATGCCTACCAAAAAGTCCCAATTTAAACCTCTTGATACACTGCTTAAATCGCCCCATCTGAAAAGACCAGTTCTCCTCAGGGGAAGGGCCAATTGGTCAGTTAAACATTCAGGGGTGCCGGGGGAATCCCAAATCGGGGCATATGAATGGTAGTAGGGAATATGGAGTACCTTGCAGCTCTGTGTCCAATAATATAGAGCGGCTTTCAAAAGCTTTAGTCTAACCTTTTTGAAGAACTTTTTATCCCCAAATTTAAACAAAAAAAAATCTGCATCGTATGGTAGATCTTGCAGCATTGCCCGAAACAGCAAACTGTTGGAAGTTGAGTCCAATTTATTGGCTAATAACCTAAAATTTTTAAGTTGAAAGGCGTAACAATAAAATAATAAGTCTGGAAGAGATAGTCCGCCTACTTTCAATCCTCTCCTCAACTTCTTCCAGGCTATCCTTGGAGTCTTAGTTGCCCAAATAAAAGATCCTATCCTGCTTTGTAGATTCATAATATCTTTTTTATTAAATATTAAAGGAATAGAATTAAACAAAAACGTCACCTTTGGTAATATAATCATTTTAACCAAATTAACTCTACCATAAATATTGAAAGGAAGTGCATTCCACCTAGACAAAAGTCTTTTAATCTCTTTTATTACCTCTTCCCAACTAGTATTAGGAATTTCCTCCAATTTCTGGGTTAAGTAGACACCTAAATATCTCATCTTTGGTTTAGCTTCTGGAATAGGAACTGGGATATTCCAACACATAACCTCAGTTTTATCCCGATTGATAGAATAACCAGAAACAATACCAAAGTCCTCAGCTAGGCTAAATAATCTTGGGATTGCTACTAGTGGATTGGAAGTATACAGGAGAAGATCATCTGCATATAGTGCAGTCCTTATAGATAGTTCTTCAATACTAAAAGAGGAAATTATGGGATCTTGCCTTAAAACACAAACAAAGGGCTCGATATATATGTCAAACAATAATGGAGACAGGGGACATCCCTGTCTTGTCCCTCTGCAGACATTCAACCACTCTGACAGGCCCCCATTCACCAAAATCTTAGCTCTCGGGCCCCTATATAAGGTTTCGATACCTTTAATGTAAATCTCAGGAAAGCCAAATTTCTTCATCACTCTCCATAGATAAGGCCAGTTCACTTGGTCGAAAGCTTTAGCAGCGTCTATTGCCACAATCGCAAGTGGCTTTTCCTTCTGGATTGCATAATCAATCGCGCCAATCACTTGAAATGTAAGTTCGTTCAATTGTCGACCAGGAATAAATCCTCGCTGATCAGGATGAATAATAGTCTTTATAACCTTAGCCAACCTGCTTGCTAGTATGCCCGAGTAAATCTTTAGGTCAGAGTTCAAAAGTGAAATGGGTCGGTACGACCCTATTATTTCCGGGTCTTTATTCGGTTTTGCAATTAAAGAGATTGTAGCATCTGACCAGGAGGGCGGGATTTGTTTTCCCTGAATGAAAATATTGTTAAATAGTGCCTGTAGTGGGCCCAAAATTTCATCTATGTTGTCCTTATATGTCTCTATTGGCAGACCATCTGGGCCTGCTGCTTTGTTCCTTGCCATCTTTTTCACTTGCAATCTAATTTCCCCTTCCGTTATTTCCTTTACCAGAAAGGCTATATCTTCATTGCATAATTGTGGTAAGTGTCCCAAAATTGCCAATTTTTCTAACTCATCCGTCGAGTTATTAATATTTTCTGAATAAAGTTCTTCGTAAAAAGATCTAGCTTCCTCCCTGATCTCACCATCTTCAGACAAGAGTAGACCCGTTCCTCTTTGTTTTAACGTTTTGATGTTATTCCTGGTCCTCTCCGACCTGGCTTTCCAAGCTAGCAATGACCCACATTTTTCCCCATATTCGAAATTTCTTAGTTTGCTTATTTCCCATTTATCTCTAATTATTTTTTCGTTTCTTAACCTGAACTTTGTTTGTAGCTCAGAAAGTTCTTTTTCCAATCTTGATATGCCAAGTTGATCATTAGGGATGGCGGAAAGAAGTTGCTGTTCTTTTAATTTAATCTCTCTAAGATCCTTGATATCCATTTCTTTTTTTAACTTTCTAGTCAGAGCCATTTGGGAACCATATATACCTCTTAATACAGATTTAAATGCGTCCCATATTATATTATCTGGGGCAGTATTGTGGTTAAACAGAAAGAACTCTAGTATATTCTCCTTAACTTTTGCCTTATACTCTTCCTTTAACAAAATTGTCCTATCCAAAGTCCACCTATATTCTGAAGAGTTCTTTTGGAAATTAATGTTTAACTCAACTGTTGAGTGGTCAGACAGCCCGGTTGGAGTATAGGAAATGGATTTAATATCTGCAAGCAATGATCTATTAACCAGAAAGAAATCTATCCTAGAAAATTGGTGGTATTTTTTACTAAAAAAGGAAAACTCACTACGAGTGCCATGCTTAACTCTCCACACATCACATAGCAAATGCTCCTTCATAATATTTTTCAGGGCTAACATAGATTTCTTAGGGCATTTATATTTAGATTTAGAGGTGCGATCTACTGCGGGATCTAATAGTAAATTGAAGTCACCTCCTAATACAATGGGCATAGTATATTGCAGCATATGATTTTCTAGTTTCTGTAAAAAACATGGATTATCATCATTTGGGCCATAATAAACCCCACATAGAAATTTAACTGTACTGATTGAAACAACTGCGACCAACCACCTGCCCGTTTGATCTGTGGCCCAGTCATGCATAACAATTCCTTTATTTGCACAAATTATTATTGCTACCCCTCTCGTATTACCTGGTTGTTTAGAACAAAAAACATCTTGAACCCATTTGCTCTTATTAAAAAATTTTCTACAATCTTCTGCTTCTAAATGGGTCTCTTGTAGGAAAATCAAGGAGGCCCCTTTACTCTCCAAAAAATGAAGAACATTTAATTGTTTTTTTCGATTTCCTAAACCGTTCAAATTCCAGGAAAGGATTTTAGTTTGTCTAACTTGAGACATACCGAAGTTTTAAACTATAAATTGTGGCTTGTCTCGAGCGTATATATTGACACTTAAATTTAAAAGAAAAAAAGAAATAATATTTTGTGGCACATGAGGACTTTTTTAACTGCTTTTTTCCCCTAACCCTGGTGAACCTACCCCCCCACCCCCCGGGGAACCCTCCCTTCCTGATTGGCGAAAATACGTCTTGTGAAGAATTGATTGTTTTTTAAACTTGTGATTTAAATAAGTTTAAGAATTATTACTTTGCTGCACCTGATAAAATCGTTTGACTGTTTAGACGCGTAAGTAATGGCGTTAAGATTATCATTAGTATGGGTACCTATCCCAGATTAGAATGCCTTTGATACATTATTCAGTCCTTTTATTCTCAAGGAATTACAGCGTTCCCCCTTTGTAAAATATAGGCACCTGTAGTAATGTCACTTCTTCTTGGTAATGACATGTACCGGGGCTCTTCTCTCTCACTGCTCTACATCCCAGCACTGAATCTGTCAGCAGCTTCTCTTCCAGACATGGAGACTGATAGTAGGTAGTTAGGTGCAGGAGCAGGACAAGGGTCATGGCAAGAAGTTCTGGCCTACACAGGCATACATTTTTGTGGGCCAGTTTTAAAGCTTCCTAAGAGAATACTCACTCTTTGAGAGCTTTCACAATGGATAACAACTACCTATATCTATACTACTATTATAAAGGAAGAACTTTGAACCTTTGAGGCGGGTAAACTCTGGAACCACAGCGCCAATCCACACACCCGATACATCGTTGCAATCGTCAGGGTGTGCAGATGGACATAGGCTATATAAAGTTAAAAAATATACGTTATTTAAAAAATGTAGCGAAAAAAAAAAGTAGTACAGTGGAAGATGCGCCGGCCGCGACCTGCGTCCTGGCGTCAGGAGCGCGGGGAGGAGCGGCGTCCAGGAGCGCGAGGAGGAGCGGCGGACATGGCGTGGGAAGGAGCGGCGGACAAGCGGGGAGGAGCGGTGACGAGCGGCGGACAGGCGGTGAGGAGCGGCGGACAGGCGGGGAGGAGCGGTGACGAACAGCGAGGAGCGGTGAACTGAGGAGCGTGGTGAACTGAGGAGCGCGGCGGAGGAGCGGCAGCTGAGGTAAGGCTCCGGGGGACCCACAGACAATGTCGGGGCAGGCGGGGGACGGGGCGGGCGGGGGCCCTGAACAATCATGGCGGGGGGCGGGCGGGGGCCGGGGCAGGCGGGGGCCCTGAACACTCATTTCGGGACGGGCTGCTATGTCGGGGCGGGCGGGGGTCGGGGAAGCCTGATTGCTCCCGGACAAGGTCGGGCGGGCTGCTAGTGTAAATATAAAATGCACAATAGGCCTCCAAATTGATGTATTAAAGAGGAATTGAGCAGAAAAATATCAAATCAACATTTTAAGTAATGTGGCTACAGCAACAAAATGAATCCCATTCCATATATAGCTTATCTCTGAAAGCTTTGACAACATGACATTTTGGGAATTATGTGTCGAATTAAGTTATCTTTCAAAGTGTAATGTCTTTGTGGCTTCAGGTGTAACCATAGATGACACTTCATACAATCACTAAATGCTGTCGACTTGGGCTTCATAATTAATAATAATCACCAAACCAGAATGTGCAAATGAAGAACATAGCTGAAAATCACCTGTTTGTCAGCTTTGTTTTAGATAAAGAAAATGTTTACCCAACTAAATTGAGGCCATGTGCCTTTTATGGGCTGTTTATGATGTGGCGGTGTGATAATGAGGCATAATAGACCTCTTAGTGGCCAGCCCAGAGGGGCCTTGAGCAATAAGAATGTAGAGGAACCGATAAAGGAACCAGAGTCGTTGTAAATGATTCATCTCGTCACCCCTTTTTCCTTCTCACCCCTCGTGCCCTGCTTCCCTTTCACACAAGGCCCAGATTCATGCTCAAGGCGTCAGCTTTTTTTCTTCACATAGTGTGCTGCTAAATCTCGCATTACCGGTAAGCCTTCCATCTTGTTTACTTTGTATCTCATTTGGAGCTGTGGACAAGGAGAAATTCACAGCCCCCTGCAAGTAGTTCATGCCTATGCATTTTGTTATGCACTAATCAAGGGCTCCTTCCAGGTGTGCCCCGTGATCATGGGATCTTTGCATTTTAATACTGGTACCTTGAGTAAGTAATCTTTCCTTTTTAGTGTTGGGATCTTGAGTTAGCCTTTTTAGATTAATTTCATCAATATCTGTATAGCAAAATGAATATATACTTCAAACGTGGTACTTCATGAAATTGCTGTTTGTCATCTGAAACAGAGAGGGCAGAAACAGCCTTAAAGTGTAAGGTCTGGATGCAGGATTTTTAGTCAAACAGGAAGATTGGAACTCAGACTAGTGCGCGTTGTGTTAGCTATGCTCAGAGTAAATACGGTGCTGCCAGGTTGGGGCAATATCCCTATAACCCCGTGAATGTGTGAGTCCAAGAACCCACACTGTAAATAGGAACACAGTCCTGGGCACACGTGATGGTGATATGACAATGTTATAAATGTCTCGTTCAGATCAAATTCCAACATCATTGTACTGTTCAAAGTTATTTAATGAAGCAACAACCAAAATAAAACAACCAGCCTATATGTGTTTCGTCACACCGGGAATAATCCTGTGACTCTTCAGGGCTGGGGAGGATACAAAACATGGG